>NC_089848.1:90058971-90676784 GCF_035609145.1 Eleutherodactylus coqui | reverse complement strand
TATGCTGGATTATATATCAGTGCTTGAACTCGTGTTTCTTCGGCAGTCCCATTGAAATGAATAGAGAGATGGTGCATATGTGCAGCCAATGCTAACTTTATTGCAGGACAACCCTTATCCTAATTCTCAGGATCAGCCGGGGTCCCAGTGGTTGGACCCACCACCAATCAGCAAGTTATCTCCTATTCTGTGGATAGGTGATGACTTATTTTCATGAGACGACCCTATTAAGAGTCATTATATCATAATCTTAACATGTACGACCAGCTAGACCATCAAGACACAGTAAACAGCCTTCGTCTCTGTTCCTTTATTCAGCTTTGTTCAACTTTTTACTTTTTCTTTTTCAGTTCTAACAAGGACAATCCCAACAGTAACTATGTCAGTCTAGAAATTCTGATCACTGCTGAGGCCCAGGTGGAGATCAGAGGGTGAGTATTTGGGGGTATTTTATAGGTTTTTGACTATTTTCAAATATCTTTTGAAACCTATTAATGACGCCATGATAATTCGGCGGGTTGCCCTGCACTTACATCAGTGAACCACATTGGTACTGCCACCCTGGGTTGCTGGTCTGCATGGTGAACTACATATATCAGAATGGTCTGGCACCCTGTATCCACTATGTGTGGGAGTGTACACCAAGCATCCACCCCCCTCTATATCAAGAGGCAGTGTGAGTGGCTGTCTCATCGGTGTCCTGCACAGGTGTAATTCGCTCCCTCATTTGGTAGTCAGCTACCTGCATGGTGAGAGGAGGATGCATCTATAGGCACTCCTCACTCAGTAAGTAATGGCTGTTTTCTGTGATTGTTTTTAATTTTTTTATATTTTCCCTTCTCTGAACCTCCACATGGATCATCCAGTTAGTGGGAGCAGGGCTATTTTTTACTCAACGTTGCCAAACCTTTTGACAGTGTTGAGTGGAATTATTTGTGGGCTGTTCTTCATAGAATGGGTTTTGGTGAGAATTTTTTGGCATGGGTTAAACTGCTCTATTCAATGCCAGGGGCAAGAGTGAGGGTAAAGGGTCATATTTTTGGGACGGATCGGGTTGTAGAGGGGAATAAGGCAGGGATGCCTTTGCAATCGGGCCGTAGCTGGTTTGATAAGGCAATCATCTGATATTGTTGGATTGCATTGTGGAAAAATTGAAGAACATATCTCACTATATCCAGATCATCTGTTGTTGTATACAGGAAATGTGAGTAGATCAGTGAGCCCTATTATGTTAATTTTTGATAGATTTGGTAAGATGTTGAGGGGTTTTCTATGAATTGGGGGTAATCTGTAATTCTTTCCTTAGATCCCTTGCCGGTGGACTATTAATTGGAATATACGCAACTACAAATAGCGAAGGAATTCAAATATTTGGGAGTTGTGGTATCTTCTAAGCCTCAAGACTATATTTCTGTCAATCTGTTTCTATTGATACGAAAGTTTGTTCGAGGCCTGGAATCGTCTCCCATTGCCGATAATTGGCAGGGAAAATCTTATTAAAATGGTTTTGATGCCACAACTCCTTATATAGTTCATATATATCAGTGTTAGGAATGTTTTCATGGCACACCCTGGGTTCTCTGATCTCTATGAATAGACGCCACAATGAATTGCTGAATTTCCAAAAGCCCAAGGCGGTCCAATGGACTACTAGATAGACGTCTCTAATAAAGTGGTATGCATAGGAGCTGTAAACATCACAAAACAATAGGACATTTTCAATTGAGACTATTTTCAAAATTGCGTCATTTTCCATTCTAGATGCATTGGACCAGTAAATACATTTGTTATGAAGACGGACCTACCCTTGTACTCAATGGGTGTATGATCCTTAGTATACTAACAACCCAGTCTATATCTATTTTATCACTAGTGCAAATGTAGAAAGACTTCATAGAAAGACCAATAAAAGAGCAAATCCTTAAAACTTTAAGTTAATAAGGGTTATAGTGCCAATAGTGATCATATCGGTCCGGGGAATTGCCGTCTCCGTCTTATTTGATAGCATATCCAGGCTGCTGGAAAATGCGGTGTCTGCTTTTTTAACTTTCTCAGTGCACAGCCAGAGCCTTGGACTTTGCTGACCTCCAGTAACTTGTAGTAAATCCAGACAGCATGGGCTGACATCACTTACAGTAAAATGAAACAGGTTCTTTATTCCCTGGAGGAGGATAAAATTGGAAACGTCTTCAAGTAGAAAGGAAAGACCAATGGAGAAATTAATGCTCCTTAAAAGAATACAATAGTTGGCTACAAGGACTCGTATTACTTCTCGAACATCTTCATAAAATACGGTCGCTCTTTACATCATGACTTCCATTGCGAACTCGTAAAATCTCTGGTCCTAGTTACCATCTTATGCTGTATTGTAAAGACATTACAGTCAAGGATGTAAGCCTATATACCATATCCTAGTAATGGTTAGATATACTCTGCCCTACCAAAAGCAATTAGACATCTGAGCAAGAATCCAAAGTAGTACTTAGTTACATATGTTAAAACTTAGTGTGGCCTCTTTTGGTCCTAATAGCATTGGATACTTTCCGTGACATACTTTCTACTAACTTCTGATACACTTCAGCTGGTATTTCCCTCCAATCATCCTGCAAACATCTGTCAAGTTTACTCAAAGAAGATACATTGGCCCATCTATAATGTTGCAAAGAGCATCGTCATTGGACAGTTGAGCAATGAAAGAACGTTTTATGGAATGACGAATCGCACTACTCCATCTTCAAATCAGATAGATGTACCTGGGTGTGGAGGATGCCTGGCAGAAATCCCATTAGGGTCTGCGAATGTTTTACATGGCACAGTCTTGGTCCGTTGGTTGTAGTGGCAAGAACCATGAACACGGACATGTACCATGACATTCTAGACAATAATGTGCTGTTGACAATGTGGTAATACTCTGGAAATGGTCAGCCATACTTCCTACAAGACAACAATGTTTTAGGTTGGTTTGAGGATATGGATGTTCCACGATCGGACCGGCTGCACAGAGTCCCGATCTGACCCCTACTGAACATCTTTGGGGCAAACTGGAATATTGGGTCAGGAAAATATGAACAACGTCCATCTTCTTTGAGAGAATGTGCCAAATGTTTGCAGGATGAATGGAGGGAAATACAAGCTGAAGTATATCAGACGTTAGTAGAAAGTATGTCATGGAGAGTATCTGACATTCATCTTCCCATTTGCGTATTTCCCAGAGGAGCGCATGGATGGTCTTATAAGTCTCCTCACACCTTCTAGGTGCTCTCCCTAAGGGGAAGCCATACCCTTCCCAATTTAAATTAAATGGTGTGACCCATTGAAAAAAAACGTACGTATTATACGTCATAATTAATAGGAGCAGTTACAAGGAGCTGGTTTCTACATTTTGCACTGATGAGGACTAACAACCTGGTACATATTAAGATGAAACTAAAGGGTTTTTCTATTTTATGTGAATGTAATATATATGTTTTAATAGAGGCATTCTCACCTCTCTAAATCGCCCCCCCCTGGGCCACTACAGGAGCAGTGGTAGATGAAGGCTTCAGCCTTGAATGGCAGGTGACTGTTGAAGCTTGTGATTGGGGAACTCTTGCCATTTAAAGGGGTTGTCCCGCGATAGCAAGTGGGGTTATACACTTCTGTATGGCCATATTAATGCACTTTGTAATATACATCGTGCATTAAATATGGGCCATACAGAAGTTATTCACTTACCCCCTCCGTTGCTGGCGTCCCCGTCTCCATGGCGCCGACCAAAGCTGCCTTCTCCCTGGATTAGACGCGCTTGTGCTTTCTGTCCGGCTCCAGCGTGCTCGCGCCGCACAGGTCTTCTGCGCATGCACATAAGACCTCTGCGGCACGAGCACTCCGGAGCCGGACAGAAGAGGGCTGACTGCACAAGCGCGTCTAATCCAGGGAGAAGAAGGCTTCGGTCAGCGCCATGGAGACGGGGACGCCAGCAACGGAGGGGGTAAGTGTATAACTTCTGTATGGCTCATATTTAATGCACGATGTATATTACAAAGTGCATTAATATGGCCATACAGAAGTGTATACCCCCACTTGCTATCGCGGGACAACCCCTTTAAGTGAGATACACAATAAGATATGAATGTGAGAACATAGATAAGTGGCAATAAGTAAGATTGTTAGATTGGTTTCTGTTTTATGATAGGCAGCCCTAAAACAAGTTTCTTGCACCTTATATTAATTTATATTTATCATTCTTGCAGAGTTTCTCATCCCTCTCAAATCGTCCTACCCATTCCAAACTGGCAACCTAAGGAAAAACCTACTGAAGAAATGGAAATCGGACCCTTAGTTCAACACATTTACGAGGTATAACTCAGCTTAACAAGCAGCAGTAAACTTAAGGGTGTGTTCTCTTTTGCTTCAACACATCTAAAATAATTTTTGTGTATACAGCTTCCTATGCAGTGTTTCCATGGCAACAGACTACAAACAAACCCTATGTAGTCTGATTTTGCAGTCCTGTTTTACACATCTTCTGGCTCTTCTTCCTCCTTAGGGCCCATTTGCAGGGCTGTATAGTCAGGCCATGTGCTCTTTGTGTATTCCACAGACAGCCCACGGCCTATGAGCTATTCATATGGCCAACATTTCTACACCAATGGACCTGTGTGAAAAAAATTGCTGCATGTCCTTTTCTTGTCCGTTTTCATGGCCAAGAATAGAACATGCAATGTGTGGATCTGTATATATCAAACAGCCCATGGACTCCCAGGTTTCTCAGGAACAACTTGCATACAGATATCTGAATGCAGTCTAACTTAAAGACAGTATAAGGGCGCCCACCCACTGGCGTTTGCGATTTTCGTGCGTGAAAAACGCAGCATTTTCCGCGCGTTTTTGACGCGTTTTCCACGCATTTTTTGCGGCATTTTCGCGGCTTTTTCGCGCCTTTTCCGTTAATTTCCATTGACATTCATGGGTGCATTAAGAGAAAAATAAGGACACATATGCAACTGACAGTTCCTATGTTAAAAATTGCAACGGAGCGAAAAAAAAAACGCCAGTGGACAGGAGCACATTCTATACTAATTGCTCTTGAGAAAAAACGCAAAACGCAAAGGAAAAAAATCGCCAGTGGGTGGGCGCCCTAAGACTGTAACAGGATCAGACTGCACACAGGATCTAACCATGGAGACACATTGGTCCGCATAGGAGCTGCATACACAAATCTGTAGAATAGACTTTTTTTGAAAATTGGGGCTATACAAAAATGATTGCAAATGTTGGTCTCAAATATGACACCAAGTACAATTGCTAGTGTCTGACCAGTCTCAAAGATAAAGGATTCATAGCCCCTTTTTTTCATTGAAGAGGTGATGGTCGCTCAGTCACAGTCCTCCTCCGTAGAAGTCAATGGGATCTACTACTACAGCCCTGGAAAATTTACAATGTAGACTACAGAAATAAATTATAATGAATGTATTTTCTTCCATTTTTTTAAGCTGCATAATATTGGGCCAAGTGCGGTTGGTGAGACACAACTTACTGTGGAATGGCCTATACAGCATGGAAAGAAGTTCCTCCTTTATATATTTCACATTGAGACAGAAGGACCCTTACAGTGCCGCCCAAGCAGCGCAATTAACTCTTTAAAAATTAAGGTATGTTTTATACAGATATATTAATTACATGTAGAATTTAAAGCACACCTGCACTTTTAGGTGATTTTTTTTATTAAGCTGCCATGTGTGTACATGAGGGACAATGCTATATCTAGACATTACATGGCTTATATTCTGAATTTATGACTTATCTTTCCCTCTGTAGCTTCTATGCCCAATTCTCAGTCTCTTCTGAACTAGAGGGTATAGATTGCTGCTATTATGTCTACATACACTGCACACATAGGAGAGCAGGATCTCTTCTTCTAACCCCCTGTGGCACACAATCTTTAGTAAAAGCATCATAGAGGAGGACGTTCTACAGTAATACTGAGCAGTGTTGATGTGATTCCAGTAGTTGTGAGACAGTAAACACTGAAAATTAGCTGCAGAAGCACATGTGTAAGTTTCTCTACTTCTCTCTCGCTATGCAGGAGCTTTCTCCTTCTTCCTCTCCTCTGCTCTCCATAGACTTTTATGGCCAGTATGACACAACAAGCCCCACCTCACTTCCTGTAATCTATCCTGGTGTCTGTTACTAGAGACAGACTTAATTTGACAACAGGCGATGGACAGCAAATTAGAAGGAAGAGCGACCCCCAGTGGCCAGGACTTTAGAGCGATTTTTCAAATGAGTTGTCCTAAGAAGACAACCCCTTTTTAAAACAAAGCCAACACAGATGATTGTTTTGGCCTGACTCCCGGAAGCTGCTTCTGGCAGCACATTGCTCCTGCAGCGGCCACTCCAGGGGAAATGTGGTATTACATGATGCCCATTGAAATACATGGTAGACTTTATAATACATAGCCAGATAAGTCCTCCAGAACTAAATCAGCTCCTTCTAAGGGTGCTTTCACCTGTCTAACATGCAGATTTTGATGCTCATTTTCAAAGAGTGAAATCAACATCAATCCCTGGAAAATATCAAATTCTGGATTTGTCTGTGCAGATTTTTCCAGCACCTGTGAAAGCACCCTCGTTCTACCATATGAATATGTATGATCACCCCCTCGAAACAAAGCATTTCTAAGAGTCAGTAATTTCCCATAGAGAAGGGCGTTCACCCTAATTTCTCTACATGAATTAAGATGAAAACGTGAGCAGCTTCCTCATATGGTAACTTCCCCACATGGTCTTACTTGTCCTGTCTTTCATACATAAGGCATCCCATTAGCTATACGGCTTTGCCACCAGTGGTATTTATGAGACAATATCCGATTTTTCTGCCCCATATGGTCTGCACATGTGTGGGGCTTCCGTCTAATCCTATCTGAGGGTAATTCCTTCACTGTTTGCAGTTCTGGGTTAATTTTCTTCATACCTTTCATCTTTTATTGAAGTCTAATTGAACGGTCCCAGAGAATGAGTGTTCTTTCCTTCCAGAACATAAGAAGGGATTGTTTACAGGATATAACGCAGATTTACTAACATTTAATAAGTCCAATTAAAAAGGAAAGGAATTGGAAATACTAGAACGGCATGTTATAATATGTTTGTTTATACGTGTAGGACGGCATATTTAATACATTGAGGAACTGAAGTAGGGAAGTCTGGTTGTCAGCCACATAAGGGACAGGATATGAGTCCAAGGAATACAAGTCCAGGATAGTCAGTTCTGGTTTTACATCTTAGAAACTTGGGGACTCAAAATGCCTGATTGCCTTAGAGTCTTACCAGCGTGGCTTCCTCTAGGCACATGCACAGTTGGATTATAGTATGGTCATCTGAGACTTCTTCTTTGGAGTCTCTACCACTTGGAAGCCTTCACCATCCTACCGATACTATGGCCTAAATGTAAGACATTGTGCCAGCTCATTTAAAGTAATGTTACCATCACTGTGCTAAGGTATGTTCACAGCGGCAGAATGCTTCCCACAATGGTAAAGTATGAAAAGGTGTTTAAAGTGCACGCAGAGGTTGGATGTGGCCTGAAGTGGTTCTTGGTCTGACCAAAATGAGGAGCTAGAAGTGTTAATAGAAGGCATCCTGCTCATTTATGGAAGTGAAGCCCTCTATTACACTTCTGGACCTGACCACCAATGTGGACGTCCGGCACTGGAGGTAGGCCAAAGGTTGCGCTGATTGACGGGGATCCTGAGTGACGGATCTCCGCTGATTAACTGTTCATGGCTTATTTTGAGGACATGTCATCAGTAGTCTGGAATACCCTCTAATAGTATTACTTTTGGAAGTATTTTTCGTCTACTAATCTGCATTTCTGCTTTACTGAAGATATAGTCTCCCTATGAATCTTCTCCCTCAGGCTCCAATCATTGCATTGGGGACATAACACACACACTGGTTGCCCATCCACTATGGAATACAATTTAAACTCATCACTGTCATCCATAAAGCTCTCCACAGAGCTGCTCTGCCCTGTATGTCCACCCTACCCTACCCATGCTCTCCATTCTTTTAATGATCTCTGATTTAACTCCTCCTTAATCTGAAACCTCCACTCCTATCTCCAAGACGTCTCATGAGCTGCACCACTTCTCTGGAATACGCAACCCCTGACGATCAGGTTAATTTCCAAAGTTTTAAGCCTGCGTCTTTAGGGAGGCCTGTCACATTCCCTATTCCAACTCTTCTCTTTTTACCCCTCCTCTACATACTCCCTCAGAACTCAACCTTCTTCATCCCACTGCCTCCCCCATGGCCCCTAATGCACTTCTTACCTGTATATTCATAGGTACTGGCTGGTGACCGGCTCATATAGCTATATATATACTACCTTATTTATATGAAAGATGGCTCCATTGTACAGAACAAGCACTTTTACCTTTTGTGTTACCCTTATTTGCTCATAGATGGTAAGCTCTTACAATCAGGCCTTCACTCCTATTGTTCAAATGGTTTATTAGTTTAATACTGTATGTAATGTCTTGTTTTGCCCATGTTCCCTCTGATTGTATAGATCTGTTGAATATGTTGGCACTATATAAATTAAAATTATTATTATTCCCTTTGAGGTTTCTAGTGTATGTATTAATGTCCTACTACTTTTCTCTTTAGCCAAGTGAACCAGAAGACACTCCAGAATTAGCTGCTTTCCTACGTAATTCCAGTGTCTCCCATGCAGTGAGTCGGAGGGACATAGCGGTGGCTGAGCCCCTGAGGCTTAACCCCATCCCAACTCCAACTAAACTACTGGTAAAAACATATCATATTATATCATTATGTTGTAAATAAAGACGGTTGTACACATAAGAATGCTCTTTTAGCTGACAACTATGTCCCCCAGTCTCCCTATAAGCATACAGACTCTAGTGGACATTCAATATGGCTTTGATTCCAGTTTCTAGCATAAAAAGAAAGTCGCAAAATTTGGGGGTAAGGCTTGCTTGGGTGCGCTGGGGATCCAACTGGTAGGGCCTCCAAGGATCATGAGAATGGTGGTCCTCTAGTGCCCCTTGTGAATGGAGCAGTGGTGCACATGCCATGGTGATAAAATCGCTGTATAGCCATGTGACCTTGCCCCCACATTGACGTCAGTGGGAACAGGATGCAAGTCACGGGTTGCTTCGAGTACGAGTCCTTGGTAACAAGAAATTCACCAAAGGTGGAATTTTTGTGACCTGTGGTCACAGCAACCTGCAACTCACACTGTGACCCTACTGGCCTCAATGTTTGTGCAAAGTCGTAGGTATACAAAGTAATTTTGGTTGCACAACCCCTGTCATGGCCGAAAGTCAACATGTAGCCCTAGCCTCAGTATCTACCTGTCTTGGAGAAAATAGCATTTGACCGTTTTCCTCTTGTCATTTCCTGATGTCCAAAGAGGAACTCTTTTACCTAGCTCGGCTAAATCAGCCTACAGCCATCAAATGGGGTTTTCATTTTCATTCTGTGTATTATCACAGGAACAAATATGACAACGATTCTATCTCAGTTTATAAGAACTTTGTAAGATACACATTTTTTTCACGTCGTTAATTAGAAAAACATTATTTGCTCCAGGTCATTGGCTTGTTTTCTCGTCTGGAATGATGTTTTCTTACGATTTTTATGTGATTGTTTTTGGAAGATTTTGTAATTATTTGCTGGCTCGGTCCATAAATCTGTTGTAGATAACAAGAAGAATTTTGTAACTTACCAAAAAAGAACAGAAGTGCAGATTTTGTATGGACGGTTGTCTTCTATGAAATCAGATAAAATGTTTGTCTCATCATTTACACTGAAGCTGACCTAGCATCAGTTGATCACCATGTGTGGCTTCAGAAGTTCCAGAAATATCAGTGGTCATTGACCACCGGAAGATGTTATCTTATTGGCACCACAGTCTTATTTGGCTTCCAAGTGTGTCAAGTGGGCGACAACAACTGCTCGTTGTCGTATGCTCATACCAAGTTCTCCAGAGTGGTAACAACTCTTTTCAGCGGCTCTCTGGCTCACTAAGGGGGTCCCAAAGATGGGACCCTCTGTATGACATGCATATGCCCTATTAGGAGTCTTGTGACAGCGTCTTGGTAATGTTGAACCTTCTTCATTTTATCTTCACATGGTTAACAATTATCTTTCCTTGTATGGGGTTATTCTCAAAATAATGGCTCTACAGGACTAATAACTAGAAAAGCTGCAGTTATTATATATCTATGCTTCTTATTGCAGAATTGCTCCAATGTGGAATGCTTAAAAATCTTCTGCACGGTAAAGCAATTAAGAGGAGCTGAGCGCGCCGTGATAAAGATACGGGCCCGGTTATGGGCGGAAACATTCCTTCAGGTAACTATGGAGCACATAGTGATATCATGGATTTACAGCTTTACTGCATTTCGTGTTATTTTTTATGATGGTCATCTTTACCCCTAGCCGAACTCTTCTCAAGAAGTTAGGGGTGGAGTCATGCCTACTATGGAATTATGGGGGCATTTTAGAGAAGGTAATGATAGGTTAGATAAGTAAATTGGTCATAGTGTATGTATGTGTGTGTGTGAACCCTGTACAGGATGTAAGTGATGATCACAGGGCTGCAGCTTATCCACAACTTTAATGTGTGAACTAATGTCTGCCACATTGAACTATCACTGCATTAGGAATAGCTGGTGTGTGGCATTCTATTATCAGTAACACAAGACTACATGATGGCTGCATCACGATCTGCTCACAGATAATGTGCTGACCTCTCTTTTGCGCAAAAGAAGGCAACATTTGGCAGTCATGGGTAAACATGGTGATTTAAGTGACTTTGACAACTAGATTGTTGGTGGCTGGGGGTGTTGTGTTAGTATTTCTTCTTATTCCCAATCATTGTTTTAAAGACTTGTTTAAAGAGTCGTACATTGATTTAAAGGAACGCTGCCATCCAATAGGTGGCACTGCAGAGATATTGTTTCATCTTTTTTATTTGCATGTATTACCCAGAGAAGCATGCATGGCCTTATAAGGCTCCTCACTCACCTCCTAGGTGTCTCCACACCCCTTCTGGGTGCTCTCCTTGGGGAGAGATGATGCCCTTTCCAAACCCACTCATCTCCTAGATGTTTCCACACCCCTTCTGGGTGCTCTGCTTGAGGAGAGATGATGCCTCTACCGACCCACTCACCTCCTAGGTGTCTCTACACCCCTTCAAGGTGCTCTCCTTAAGAGAGAGATGACAACCCTTCCAACCCATGTCACAGGCCTCTCACCAGCCAAGCCAGAAACCTACTGCACACTGATGAGGAGGCAAACACCCCGAATCAGCTCTCTGTGTATGGATTTTGGCTTGGTTTCCTATTCCCAATCATTGTTTTAAAGACCTGTTTAAAGAGTCATACATTGATTTGAATGACTGCTGCCATCCAATAGGTGGCGCTGCAGAGGTATTGCTTCATCTTCCTTATTTGAATAAATTACCCAGAGGAGCGTGCATGGCCATATAAGTCTCCTCACTCACTTCTTAGGTGTCTTCTCACATCCCTTCTGGGTGCTCTCCTAGGGAAGAGACGATGCCCCCCTGTCCCCCTTCCCGACCCACTCACCCCCATATTTCATGTATTTCTGAAATATTCACACTCGTTGGCTGTTCCTGAACTACGGTATCAAGAATGGACCAAGACTGGTTGAATCATGGACAGATATCCAACAGAAGATCACACTGTGTCAGGCTACATATTGTTGATCCTAGAGGCGAGCTTCAGGTGCCATGTCTTGTTTCTCAGCAACGATGTGCCACAGTGGAGCATCTGACCCAGCAGTACAACACTTGGGTAATTTGACAAATTTTTACAATGATCATTCGTACCAGGCATCAACTGGTATTCAGTAGCTGAAGACTGATAAGAGTTCTCCTGGTGACCCCATGTAATTGCCAACAATGTCTCGCATAAGCACAGGAAAGAAATGAGTGGACATTGGACACATGACAGAAGGTCGTTTGGAGAAGCAAGTTCCATTTCCTGCTGAACCATATGGATGGCTGGGTCTGCATCTGTCATAATAAGCATGAAGCCGTATCATTTGGGTTTACCATTGGTATGCAATAGGCCGGTGGTGGCAGTGTCATTGTTTGGGGAACGTTTTCCTGGCATGGCCTAGGGCTATTGGTCATCATGCCACAATCCTTGAACGCCGAACGCTATCTGCTAGCTGACTACAGGGCCATTTTTCAACAGGACAATGCTCCATGTCGTCGAGCTCGGATTACTAGCAGGTGGTTGGAGGTGAATTTTCCATACTGCCTTGGTCCCAAACTCATAGGATTGTAACCCTATTGAATATGTTTGGGATATGCTGGAAAATGTGCACCGACTGAGCTGCTGCAACGGGTTGAGTATTGAGCATGTTCACCACCTTGTGGAATCTGTTGCCAGATGTCTAAAGCCGTGATTGCCCAAAAAAGAGGACCAACCCCTTATTGAGTAGGTGTTCCTAATGCAGTGATCGTTCAGTCTAATTATACAATACATTATATACAATTATAGTGAACAATATGATATACATTATGCCTGTTATACGTATAGAATTTTTTTTATTTGTATAGCACCAACATATTCCACAAAGCTTTGAAAATTTGAGAAAACATGCAAAAAATAACTAATGACATGCAGTATTAAACTGATGCAAGGCTTGAACGATGGGGGTGAGGGCAGTGATCGCAAGAGCTCTGAGACTATAAGGAAGTACACACATAGCATACTATACTAAGCATACATACATAAAGCTGTGCGAGTGGATCACCAGCTGTGTTTGTGAATAAGCAGATAAGAGATGCAGTGGGTTATAAGGGGATACAGTGAAAAGGGGTTTGGGTTCCCAAGGGGGAACGTAGAGGCAGGGTAGTTGAAGAAGGGTTTAAATTAGGTAATATGATTGGCCTCCCTAAAAAGATGTTTTTTTAGTGCATGCTTGTTCCAGAGAACTGGTGCAGCTCGAGAAAAAACCTTGAAGGCGGGAGGTCCAGATTAGAGAGGAATTTAGTCTAAGGTCATTAGCAGAGCAAAGAGAAGGGGTACAATGATAGATATAGAAGTTCGCTGCATGTTCACTGCTTAGAAGTAAAAATAGACAACCTCAAATTAAACTTCATCAGAACTATATACCCCAATGGTGCACATCCAGGGGGGTGGCTATAGGGGTTGCAAACATAGCAGTAACAGCCAGGTCCTTATACCTGTGGTGGCCCAAATGGCACATAGCAGGTGGGGCTCTGGTACAAACATTACATTGACATCCTCTGGGTACTTTCTAAATCTCTTGTGCGAGTTTTCCAGTTCTGTCCATTGGCCGATCTCCTGCTTGCACTTGCGATACAATACAATGGATATCCCCTATTCCTATACTAGACATCAGCGAGTTATTTTTGGAGCAGCAATAAGTACAATGACATAATGAGTGTTTGTGTTGTCCGGCGGCCAGGACCAGCTGCTTTTGGATAAGTATCAAAGTGAAGATTATTAATAAGATGATTCATCTTTGGATTACAAATGAAACCGGACCTAGCAGTAAATGTTTATTGTACCGTGCACTTACAATAGCAGCAATGATAGCATTTTACAGTATAGTATCTGCCTAGTTTGCACTTTTTTTTTCCATTTTGAGAAAGATTGAGTTTTTTTTCTATGTAATTCAGCTGCAATAATTTAAATGTTGATGATTTACGATTAGACATTCAGACCTTTTTTGAAGGCTACTGCTATTGTTACTGACACTAGATATAACTTATTGCATTTTTTTCCCCACAGTCGTCAGTGACTGAAAATTAAATATAAACTTTACCTGTCTCTGCAGCCTCACATGGGCTTCAACAAAATGGTGCTTGTCTTCAGCACTTGCAGCGCTACAACTATCCCCCACTCCCTGCTGCTGGCAGGAAAGCTGGTTTTCTGATTGGCTCTCCCGGCCACCCATCTTCTCTCTTCCCGCTTCCCTTCTTGGCTGGGTTGTGGACTGCAGGGGGTGGGACTTCACCCCATGGCCTATGTGTTGCCCCCTTACATGCCCCCCCTGCTTTTTCACTGCTCGTCCTTGCGTAATCGGGCACCTTTAGGCATCGTGGGGGTTCACTGCACTCCACTCATCACCGTTGGACTTTCCCATCTTATGTGGAATAACATTGAAACTGATCCACAGAAAACTAGTTACTTGATGTTGTGCTGCACTCTGATGTCAACGGCCGAATTCCATACAAGGAAGCTCAAATCGTGAAAGGGCTGGTGACTAATACAGTGGATATTCGGTGTATATCAACATTATCCATCTAGTACAACAATTGCACTAGGCTAAATAAATCATTTATGACCTACATTATTTACATTATACCAAGGAGGCTATTGTTTTTATTGTCTGTCTGACAATAGACAATTTAGATGGGTAACATTTAACTGTACTTATTGGTTACTGGTGCAGATTTCTTCTACAGGGTCGAGCTAGGGGAACTTTGGGCCAATCAGAGTAAGTCATTCTGAGGGCCCATGCTCCATCTATAAAAACAAAAGCCAGTAGAAAGTTCCTGGTAAAAGTGTTTGACAGTCTCAAATGAGGTTATATTCTGCACCCTGTTATTATAGGGCTCCTTATTGCTTGTGAACTTTATCTTCCAAAAGGTAGAAGAGAAAACAAGGGGATCTACTATCTTGGACCAAATTCTTACTAACAGGGAGGGAATGGTTGGGGAAGTAAGGGTGGCTGGGACCTTAGGAGGCAGTGATCATGCTATCCTTGAATTTTGGATAAAAAGAGGAGGAAGACCTGAGAAAACTCAGACCTCAAGGTTGGATTTCGGAAAGGCAGATTTTAATGAACTCAGAAAGAGGGTAGGAAGAATCCAATGGCTGGATGTTCTTAAGGACAAAAATGTCCAAGAAGATTGGGAAATATTGTGAAATGAGATTCTCAAAGCACAATCGTTAAGAATCCCTAAACGAAGCAAGAATGGGACGCATTTAAAGAGACCAGGATGGATGAACATAGAACTTGCACACGTTAAAAACGAAGAAAACTATATTTATCAAATGGAAAGAGGGGGGAATATCTAAAGAAGAAAATAATGCAGTCTGCAGAAACTATAGGGCAAGTGTCAGAAAAGCTAAAGCTAATAATGAATTGAGGCTTGCAACAGAGACCAAAAGCAATAAAAATGGATCTTGGGGGTATGTCAAAAGCAAAAGAAAAGTCGAAGATGCTATTGGATGCTTACAGGATGAAAATGCTGAATTGGTTAAGAATGATGTTGAGAAGGCCGAACTTTTAAATTCCTTTTTTGTATCTGTTTTCTCTCAGAAAGTAGATGTAACATCAACTGCTCATCCCTGTGCTATTGGGGGAATAAAAGAATGCAGGCTATCTATAAGCAGAGAGATGGTGAGGGAACACATAGCTAACTTAAATGAATTCAAGTCTCAAGTCCCAGATGAGTTACATCATAGGATACTAAAGGAAGCAGCAGTGGTAATTGCTGAACCACTTGCTATAATCTTTGAAAATTCCTGGAGAACAGGAGAAGTCCCAGAAGATTGGAAAATGGCAAATGTTGTCCCTACCTTCAAAAAATACAAGAAGGTGGACCCAGGAAACTACAGGCCTGTGAGCCTGACTTCTATACCAGGAAAGATCTGTGAACAAATTATAATATGTATGCAAGTGCTTGGATAAAAATTGAGTAATTAACCGGAGCCAGCATTGGTTTCTAACAAACAAGTCATGTCAGACTAATCTAATTTCCTTCTATGACAGAATCACCGACTGTTGATCAGGGAAATGCAGTGGATATAGTATATCTTCACTTTAGTAAAGCATTTGACAAAGTATCTTATACCATATGTATTGAAAAAAATAACCAAATATGGGATTGACCAGACAATTGTTAGGTGGATTCACAACTGGCTGAGTGATCATACTAAAAGAGTGGTCATAAATAGTTGCACATCCAAGTGGAAGTATGTATCAAGTGGGGTACCACAAGGCTCTGTCCTAGACCCAGTGTTGTTCAGCATTTTTATAAATGATCTGGAGGAGGGAATTAATGGGCAACTGATCACATTTGCCGACGACACACAGCTAGGAGGGATAGCTAACACTATGGAAGAGAGGGAGAGTATTCAAAAAGATCTAGAAAAGCTTGCACAGTGGGGAGCGACTAACAGAATGGTATTTAACAAGGAGAAATGCAAAGTCCTACATCTGGACAAGAAAAATGAAAAAAGCACATATAGAATGGGAGGAATTGGGCTAAGCAGCAGCACATGTGAAGAAGACTTGGGTATACTAATAGATCATAGTCTGAACATGAGTCAACAATGTAATGCAGCAGCAAAAAAGGCAAACACAATTCTGGGATGTATTAAGAGAAGCATAGAGTCTATATCCCGTGAGGTCATTATCCTCCTCTACTCTTCCTTAGTCAGACGTCATCTGGAATACTGTGTCCAGTTCTGGGCACCCCACTTTAAAAAAGACATAGACAAACTGGAGCAAGTCCAGAGAAGAGTTACTCAGATGGTGAGCGGTCTGCAAATCATGTTCTATGAGGAACGGTTAAAAGATCTGGGAATGCTTAGCTTGCAAAAAAGAAGGCTGAGAGGAGACTTAATAGCTGTCTACAAATATCTGAAGGGCTGTCACAGTGCAGAGGGATCAGCCCTATTCTCATTTGTACAAGGAAAGACTAGAAGCAATGGCATGAAACTGAAAGGGAGGAGACAGATTAGATATTAGAAAACACTTTCTGACGGTGAGGGTGATCAATGAGTGGAACAGGTTACCACGGGAGGTGGTGAATTCTCCTTCAATTGAAGTGTTCAAACAAAGGCTGGACAAATATCTGTCTGGGATGATTTAGTGATCCTGCACTGAGCAGGGGGTTGGACCCGATGACCCTGGAAGTCCCTTCCAAGTCTACCATTCTATGATTCTATGAACTTGGGCCCACTAGAGGATTTGCTCTTATTCCAACCTTGTACATATATGGAAGCAGCAATAGCCTAGAATTCCTTTAATGTCTTACCTATGATATATTGTTTTAGTATCCAACACATCTAGCTCCATTGTGCAAGTGTATGAAATCACAGCAGTAAAAAAAAAGTACAGCTAAAAATAAAGAGATAAAAACAGCTCCTCGTCTCCCCTGGGACCTCTATATATAGAATGAAATGGTTGAAACAAGACAAAGGAATAAAGACATTAACTATGTGCGTGTGTTACAAAGTCTGTAAGGAATTATTTTAGGAAGAGAAGCCATAAATTATTCTATTCTGCTCCAGTTTTTTCTTTAATTGGAAGTAAATGTTGTGCACAATGTCAGGAAGACTCCAGATTTTAGAAATGTTTTTCTTGACTGGAGAGAAGATGAAATATGGAGAGTTCTGCTCACATCTGGCATTGGTCCAATTATCTTTCACATTATTTACTAAAAGCTTGTTCAACTGTGCAAGTCTGCTTTTTACTCTTCAGGCTCTGGGGGATTCTGGGGGGGGCTGTAGAAATGTTACCGGGTCTGGGATTTTCATTCAGAAAAATTGTAGAAGTCGTTGTGGATGTTGAAGCCATCAGTAGACATGGTGACAGCCTTTTCTCTCTTCAGAAGGTTTTTCTTAAAGATAAACAAACATTTAAAGTTGAGCAGAAGAACCTCAACAAGAAGACCACAACCACACAAAACATGACCACTGTAATAGAGATTACAGATTCACCCACAAGGCCCCTCGGTGGGAAGTCTTACTTTATTGGTTTAGAACATATGAGCTCTTGAGGAAAGATCTTACCAGACCGTTGAGTGAAACAGCAGTGGGTAATATTTCTTGTAAGAAATGGCTTAGAAGTTCAGACCACATAAGACATGGTTGTCTAAATCAAGTTCGATGCCAGAATCTGTTTTTACGCTGCAACTGACTGATATGTTTCAGAACAGAAGAACATATTATTGTTCGCAGTAAGCAGGGGCGTACCTAAGGGCTCAGGGGCCCGGGTGCAAAAGTTCAGCTCGGGGCCCCTGCTTGGGCTTCCACCCCACACTCCCCCGTACCCATACCTAGATCGTGCTGCATACATGATCTGCACCTTGGCGTAATTTTTCCAAACAGGACACATTTCCTGCACATGAACATTTGTTTGTAGCCCCGCAGGCCACTCTCTCACACACCGCTTTTTACTGCTATTAGCGTGGTGTCCCAAGTGCCGTACTAACCGCGGTACAACACTCCCAGAGATTTTAATGAGCTTACTTAAACCTGCGCTCGAACACGGTGTTTCTAATGCTGTGATTTTCGAGAGCTGTCTGTTCTATTTTTGCGTTGTCGTGTTTTTTAACACACCTCCTCACAACGATTGGGGGGGAGCATTAAAAAGCGCTGGCAGACGCTGTAACCTGTTTTCAAAAACGCTGCTCGAAATCCTGGTACAAATGCCACAATTTCAAGCTGCGTGTTCGGAACACGTGTCTATCTATCTATATACTAACTATCTATCTCATATCTATCTATATACTATCTATCTATCCCATATCTATCTAGATACTATCTATATACTATCTATCTCATATCCATCTATCTACTATCTATCTATCTATCTATCTATCCCATATCTATTTATATACTATATATCTATCCCATATCTATCTATATACTATCTATCTGCTATCTGTATACTATCTATCTATCTATACACTATCTATCTATCTCATATCTATCTATACACTATCTATGTATCTCATATCTATCTATATACTATCTATCTAATATCTATCTACTATCTATCCCATATCTATCTATATACTATCTATCTATCCCATATCTATCTATATAGTATCTATCTGCTATCTATATACTATCTATCTCATATCTATCTATCAATATACTATCAATACACTATCAATCTACTATCTATATACTATCTATCTATCTATATACTATATCTTTACACTAGCTATACATTATCTATCTCATATCTATCTATCTATGTCATATTTATCTATATACTATCTATCTGCTATCTATATACCATCTATCTATTCATCCATCTATCTATACACTATCTATCTATATACTATCTATTCATCTATCTATATACTATCTATCTATCTCATATGAGATAGATGGTATATAGATAGCAGATAGATAGTATATAGATAGATGGATGAATAGATAGATAGTATATAGATAGATATGGGATAGATAGATATAGTATATAGATAGATAGTATACAGATAGCAGATAGATAGTATATAGATGGATGGATAGATAGTATATAGATAGATATGGGATAGATAGATAGATAGTATATAGATAGATATGGGATAGATAGATAGTATATAGATAGATATGGGATAGATAGATAGTATATAGATAGATATGGGATAGATAGTATATAGATAGATAGTATAGATAGATAGATAGTATATTGATAGATAGATAGTAGATAGATAGTATATCGATAGATAGATGGTATATACAGATAGATAGCAGATAAATAGTAGATAGATAGCAGATAGATAGATATGAGATAGATAGTATATAGATAGATATGGGATAGCTAGATAGATAAATAGATAGATATGGGATAGATAGATAGATAGATAGATAGATAGATAGATATGGGATAGATAGATAGATATGACATAGGTAGATAGATAGATAGATAGATAGATAGATAGATAGATAGATAGATAGATAGATAGATAGATATGACAGGTAGATAGATAGATATGACATAGGTAGATAGCTAGATAGATATGACATAGGTAGATAGATAGATATGACATGGGTAGATAGATAGATAGATAGATAGATAGATATGACATAGGTAGATAGATAGATAGATAGATAGATATGACATAGGTAGATAGATAGATATGACATGGGTAGATAGATAGATAGATAGATAGATAGATATGACATGGGTAGATAGATAGATATGACATAGGTAGATAGATAGATAGATAGATAGATAGATAGATAGATAGATAGATAGATAGATAGATAGATAGATAGATATGACATGGGTAGATAGATAGATATGACATGGGTAGATAGATATGACATGGGTAGATAGATATGACATGGGTAGATAGATAGATATGACATGGGTAGATAGATAGATATGCCATAGGTAGATAGATCGATATGACATGGGTAGATAGATAGATAGATTGATATGGCATAGGTAGATAGATAGATATGACATGGGTAGATAGATAGATAGATATGACATAGGTAGGTAGATAGATAGATAGATAGATAGATATGGCATGGGTAGATAGATATGACATGGGTAGATAGATAGATAGATAGATATGGCATGGGTAGATAGATATGACATGGGTAGATAGATAGATAGATAGATAGATAGATAGATAGATAGATAGATAGATAGATAGATAGATAGATAGATATGACATGGGTAGATAGATAGATATGACATAGGTAGATAGATATGACAAAGGTAGATAGATAGATAGATAGATATGACATGGGTAGATAGATAGCTAGATAGATATGACATGGGTAGATAGATATGACATGGGTAGATAGATAGATAGATAGATATGGCATGGGTAGATAGATATGACATGGGTAGATAGATAGATAGATAGATAGATAGATAGATAGATATGGCATGGGTAGATAGATAGATAGATAGATATGGCATGGGTAGATAGATATGACATGGGTAGATAGATAGATAGATAGATAGATAGATAGATAGATAGATAGATAGATATGACATGGGTAGATAGATAGATATGACATAGGTAGATAGATATGACAAAGGTAGATAGATAGATAGATAGATATGACATGGGTAGATAGATAGCTAGATAGATATGACATGGGTAGATAGATAGATATGACATGGGTAGATAGATAGATATGACATGGGTAGATAGATAGATAGATATGACATAGGTAGATAGATATGACATGGGTAGATAGATAGATAGATAGATAGATAGATAGATAGATAGATATGACGTGGGTAGATAGATAGATATGAGATAGATAGATAGATATTAGATAGATAGATAGGAGCTAGGATAGGATATAGAAAGATAGATACAAGTATATAGATAAAGGAGGGAGACAGACAGACAGACACACACACACATATATGCACTTACCCCAGGGCCCGATCTACTTCTCTTTCATGTGACAGCAGCAGCAAGCCAGCAACTCAGACGCTTCCCGTTCAGCAGGAAGCAGGGGGCAGCACATGATCACTGTGCTCTGCCGCCCCATGTGACTTCTCCCCTCCTCCCCTGCCGTCCCATGTGACTTACTCCATCCTTCCCTGCCGGCCCATGTGAGTACCTCCATCCTCCTCCCTGCTCTGCCAAGCCTTCCTCTCACACTGGCCATTCCAACTGCCACATGATGAGATTTTTGCTGCAGTCAGAACGGCCAGCGATTAATGCACTAAATGTGCATGTTGGTATTGCAGAGGGCGGCCTCGGGGCCCCCTGAGCGCAGGGGCCGGGTCGCCATGGCGACCCCAGCACACCTGACGCTACGCCTATGGCAGTAAGAGAAACAAAGTGATCTAGTAGACATAATACCTTTAAATGGTTAACAAAAAGAGGTGGCGATGCAGCAAGTTTTCGAAGCTCCTTGGCCTCTTCATCAGGCTTCTAATGGGACCTATAAGAATACATGAACGGGTACAGACCTGATGATGTGATTAATTTGCATTTAAAACAATAACAGAATGGGACAAGCAGACAAGAAAATTCTTAATTGGTCCACAGATAAGGGTATGAGAGTTTCATGGTCTCTAAATTAAAGTTAGTTCAGAGGCCTGGTGTCCCCTCTATCTCTGCATCAGATAGCCCACCATAAAACCCTAAGGGCTCATGTCCACGGGCAAAATGAGATTTAAAATCCGCAGCGGATCTCCCGCGCGCGGATCCGCACCCCATAGGGATGCATTGACCACCCGCGGGTAGATAAATACCCGCGGATCGTCAATAAAAGTGATTTAAAAAAAAATGGAGCATGAAAAAATCTGGACCATGCTCCATTTTCATGCGGGTCTCCCGCGGGGACGGCTCCCGCGGGCTTCTATTGAAGCCTATGGAAGCCGTCCGGATCCGCGGGAGACCTAAAATAGGAATTTAAAGCATTTACTCACCCGCAGCGGGCCGCGAAGCTCTGCTCTTCCTCACGGCCGCATCTCCCTTGCTTCGGCTCGGCGGATGTGCCCGGCGCATGCGCGCGGCACGTCGACGACGTGCCGGCGATGTGCCGCCGGCGTCAGGAATTCATCCGCCGGCCGAAAATGAAGATCCGGCCGTGAGGAAGAGCAGAGCTTCGCCGGCCGCTACGGAAAGGTAAATGCTTTTAAATTGCTATTTTCAGCGCTCATGTCCGCGGGGCAGGAGGGACCCGCTGCAGATTCTACATGTAGAATCTGCAGCGGATCTGATTTTCCCCGTGGACATGAGGCCTAAGAGTTAAGGCCCATTTACACGGAGCGATGATCGCTCAAACGACAGTTTGAGTGACAGCTTTGAGCGATCATGTTGCATAAACTATTAAGTAGCTACTCAGCTACTTAATAGCTATTTAGTGTGCAAACGAAGCCTTTAGCTGAAAACAGTTAATAGCCCGAGGACGCTTATTTGCAGTCAGCTCCTTTGTTCTCCGACGGGAAACAATGCTATCAGCACTACCCGTGGAGAACTCCTGATAAGGCTGAAGGACGATTTTTAGGTTGGCCTGAATTTAACGATCAGCTAGCAGTGCACGATGGCCATGCATTTAGACGCAACGATGATCGCTCAAACGATCACTTTTTAGCGATTTTTGAGCGATCATCGCTCCGTGTAAAAGGGCCTTTATTCGGGCATATGTTCAGAGTATGAAAGATGGTCTTAAACTTCTACTCACAGATGCTTCTGTGTTTTTGGCATCTGACGTTTTAATATAATACCCCTCATACAGGCGGTGGACAAAAATATGGAAACACTGTACGAAATGCATGGGATTTTAATCATCAGCACTGAGCTGCCCTTTTGATCCCTGCTTGACTAAGAGCTTTCCCGCCAAATTTGTGTTTACTTCACCTCTTGCCCTGCTCTGGGTGGTATTGGGAACCATCTGGTAACAGCAGCTGAGTGGTTCAACCCCCTGACAAATGGAACCTTGTTGCTTGGGCATATGTTCACTTTTGCCTGGCAGCATCTGTGTGATATTACCTCCATTTAAATTCAGTCTCTACGTGTTTTATTGAAATATGATTTATAATTAGAGATGAGCGAACGTGTCCGTAACGGACACATCCGCACCCGGACACCGGCTTTAGCGAACACTGGAGTGTTCGCGCGTAAGTGTCCGGGTGCCGCCGGGGGGCGGGGAGATGCGCGGCGGCGCGGGCGGCAGTAGCGGGGAACAGGGGGGAGCCCTCTCTCTCTCCCTCTCCCCCCCGCTCCCCGCCGCACCCCCCCGCGCTGCCACGGCGGCCCCCGAACTTTTTCGCCCGAACACCGAGGTGTTCGCAAAGTTCGGTGTTCGGGCGAAAAAGGGGCGGGGCCGAACGTGTTCGCTCATCTCTATTTATAATCCCTTATAACTTAAGACATGCATTTTGTATGGTGTTTCCATATTTTTGTCCACCCCCTGTATTGTAATGTTGGGTCCTTGGCGACATGCAATTTGTTCACTAGTCTCAAAATTGATAACCAGTATGGCTGTGCTTCCTGTCATCACTTTTTCAAGAATGGTTGCCGCGGCAAAACAGAAAATGAACAATATGTTTAATCTACTAATTCTATTGAAATATTTATTTATTCTTTTAACACATATGTGATTGTTCACAGCAAGAGAAACCAAGTGATCTTATAGATATGATACCTTTTAACGGCTAACAAAAATGCATGATGTTATGGCAAGCTTTCAATTGTCTCTCAGACATAATGGGACAAACCTAAAGATGTATTTATATTAAAACATACGCACGTGATCCAAACTTTGTTTTTTTGATTTACCTAATGGAAAGTACTAAACCTTTTTTCTGTTTTAACACACATAGCATTGCATATACATTTAACAATGATGTTTTTGTTGCAGAGGGACAATGAATATTACTCACTTACTGCCAGTGTATCATTTGAAGTAAAGAAGATGCCATATAGTGCTTATCCTGCAAAATTGCCTGCAGCCAGTATAGCAGTAAGTACATAATGCAGTTTTCATACTACAGATAAAAGTGTTAGTGTTAAGAAACTTATTTGTGGTGTTTGTGTTCAATGCAAGTGCAGCTAGGGCCATAACTTTAAGTTCAAGGGCCCCATTGCAAAATCTGTAATAAGGCTGCCATCTGTAATCCTGGTGTCAGCCTATATGGTAGAAGATCTATTGGGTCCTCTTAGTCACCCAGACCCAGTTGCAGTTGCTTCCTCCGCATCCGCTGTTGATGTGCCCCGGGGCAGGGGCGTAACTATAGAGGATGCAGGGGATGCGGTTGTACCCGGGCCCTGAGCCCTAGGTGGCCCATACAGCCTCTCTTCTCCATATAGGGAGCCCAGTACAATGAATAAAGCATTAAAGTTGGGGGCCCTGTTACAGGTTTTGCATTGGGGCCCAGGAGCTTCAAGTTACTCCTCTGCCCCTGGGTGCAAATGACCATGGTGATTGCCCTGTCTAGTGCATGCTCTGTCCATCAGCTGCCTTCGGGTCTTCCATCTCTGCTTACCCGTCTCTTATATTCTGGATACCCGGCCCCTTTTATAAACTTCTGTTCTTCCTTGCACTCTCGCGAAAAGGAGACGCCGTAGGTCGCGTCCACAGCATACAATGGAAAAATTTAAAGGAACAGCCATCACAAACAAACCAGTCACACAATAAAACTGGACAATAGACATTTGGGGTTCACCCCCCACTACAGTAAAGCCATGTAAAAATGGGCTAAACTACATCTTGCCCTCAGCAAAACCATTCACATACACTACTATCCCTAGCAGGTAGCCACTTCAGACCTAAACCCCCGCAATCTCCTAGATCAGTGGTAGCGAACCTATGGCATGCGTGCCAGAGGCGGCACTCAAAGCCTTCCCAGCTGGCACTCGCCGCCATCGGCCGCTCACCACATTAGTAAATACCGGCAGGGGTGCCGCAGCTCCCCTGCTGGTATGCACTCTGCAGCACTGCTAGAGGCGCTGATCCCAGCGCACACTGTGATGTCAGTGTGCAGCCAGGATCCTCCTCCCCCCTCCTCTGACGTCTCCTACTTGGTTCCGCAAGAGCAGGGAAGGGAGGAGGTGTCCGGCAGCACGTCACAGTGTGCTCCTGGGATCAGTGACAGCAACAGCGCCAAGCAGAGGAGGTGGGGGGGGAATTTGGGTCTCAGAAGGGGGGGGGGGCGCTATTACTACAGGGGCCACTGTGGGATGTCGCTATTACTACTGGGGGCTACTGTGAGATGTCACTATTGCTATTGGCTACTGTGGGATGTCACTATTACTACTGGGGACCACTGTGGGGTGTCATTATTACCGCTGGGGCCGCTGTGGGATGTCACTATTACTACTGGGGACGCTGTGGGATGTCACTATTACTACTGGGGGCTGCTGTGGGATGTCAATATTACTACTGGGGGCTGCTGTGGGATGTCACTATTACTACTGGGCTGATGTGGGATGTCACTATTACTACTGGGGCCAATGTGGGATGTCACTATTACCACTGAGACCACTGTGTGGTGTCACTATTACTACTGGGGGGCCACTGTGGGATGTCACTATTACTACTGGGGCCACGGTGCGGTGTCACTATTACTGCTGGGGCCACTGTGCGGCGTCACTATAACCACTAAAGCCGCTTTGGGGGGTCACTATTAGCGCTGGGGCTGCTCTGGGGTTGGCACCCCTACTGCTGGGGCCGCTCTGGGGGGGGGGTCAATATCACTGCTGGGATATGTTTACACGAGGTGGAAATGCTGCAGAATGCCCTCAGCGGAAATTTCCGTGGCAAATTCCACAGCATTTCCGCATTCAAAAGAAGTCAAAATCTGCACCCAGTCTATTTTGAAACAACCTTGTCCTCTTAAGAACGACGGAAGTAAAAATCATACGTCGTGATAAGCCCCGCCCCCTGACATGTTGGCACTTTACAATAAATAAGTGGGTTTTGAGTTGCTGTTTGGGCACTCGGTCTCTAAAACGTTCGCCATCACTGTCCTAGATCATTATTAATCAAGTCTGATCCATCCAAAGTTTGTTCCAGTAACACGTGCCATTTCCTACCACGATACGGGGCCAGATCTTTTGTTGTAAAGTGCAGTTCATATTCATTCAGCGCATTTAATGAGACCGTAAACTCACTGTATATTTGATGTTGCCTACTAACACTTTTCTCGCACTCATAAATTGTACAGCTTCTCATAAACATAGACACTGAGTGAGAGGCTGGGGCATTTTAATAAGAGAAGTAACGATTCAGGATGCCATTGTTGGAAATAATTCCAAAGAGAACATAAAGCCGAAGCGCGGGCCAATTAATGTTATTGACATCTGTTTACAGGATTTGGCGTATTTACACAGAGACCTTACCCTGATGCTTCTAATTGAATGGAAAAAAAGATCAAAATGCGTTGAAATTGAGCCTGGGATATGTGAGATTTGGCCTGTTCAGACTTTAAACACTAAAGCAAATATTACTGAAATGCTGCATATAATAGTGAGATCACTCGTAGCCAGAAGTTATTTATTAATGTGTTTTGCCTCCGTTCAAGCACGCACAGTGAGGAAGGACTGCAGCTCATTCAGAATCTGAAGAGCTTTGATAGCCCTTAGGGATCAAGAAAAAAGTTTATCCATCAAAACTGTGCTTAGTTTTTAGGATCAGCGGTATAAGGTACCTCTAAAAAGTATTCAGCCTCTTACCAAAATTTTTTGTTTCGTGGTAATATTGGATTATAATGAAAAAGTTTTCCACTTTGGACAATCTCTACTTGTGAGAAAGGTAACAATTGTAATATACTCACAAACATGGATAACACAAATATGAAAGAGGAAACAATACTGGGAAATAGGGAACTGACCCTAAACCTCTGAATAAAGAAATCCCTACCTAAGAATGGAGGGCGCATGTAATTCTTCACTCCCCTGACAGACCAGCAGCAGGGAGCGAGGTGAGTGAAGAGGGCGCAGGGTATCATGTAAGAAGGACACTCTACCTCCAGGATGAAGCGGTGGTGCTAGAGCGTCACCACCAGAAGAATGTCCCTTGTGATAGGGAAAGCATGAGGGCTAAGCCTGCCCACCAAGGGAAGGAGTTCATGAAGATTTTGGTGCCTACAGGAGCACTATAAAAGGAATTACAGCTGCGTCACAGGCCAGGCCATGAGCAGGCAGAGAACTGATGCAGCAGAGCTGAGGACTGCAGAAACATCAGAATAGCTCTGAGGTGGCAAGAATGGCCAAAGATGGAAGATGTGCCATTTCCTTGGGGTGAAGGATTGGAGTTTCCCTCCCCTGAAATTGCCTGACAAAGTGGCAGCGGTGTAAAAGAGACCAACGCTGCGGAGAAAGGACAAGTTGGAAGTGATCCTAAGTGGACTTGTTCCCTTGAGATGCACTAATGTAAAGTCCTTGGCCAGGATGGGTGCAGGGGTCCATGAACTCGCTAAGACTGTGATGGTGCTAGCGTAAAAGGTTGAATATGGCGCCATAGGTTAAAATAAGGCCTTGTGAGGGTTAATTGCTGAGGTGTAATGTTCATGATGTGTTTATGATGCAGGATATGTAAAGTGCTTATACTGATAGGTAACGTATGTGATGTTTTTACAATGAAGTGTAATGGCGTAGTAAGGCACATGAGGAAGACGAGTAATTGAGTAATGTGTGACGGGGGGTATTGAACCGCCTTTAACGTGTGACGACCTTTGGATATATTAGAGTCATATATTAGATGTATATGACGGCGAGGGATGCCGTGTGATAAAAAAGTACAATTTTGAGTGGCAGGTGATATTTAGAGTAGGGTAGCCATTAGGGCTCATGTCCACAGCTGTGTTTTCACCGCATTTTACGAATGCGCTGCACGGCGGCGTGATAGGCGGTGAATGAAGTCAGCGAAAGTTAATGAACTTTGATTAATCTATGTACATGTAGAAACAGCATGTAGATATGCACCAGAAATAAATCACAGCATGCTATATTTCTCTGTGTACCATGCAGCGTGTGCCCTATACATTGGTATAGGCAGCGTATGAAACGCTGTTCATACATAATGCAATACGTATGGCCGTCATTTTCATACGCAACCCGCTATGATACAGAGACCCTGTAGCGTTTTACCGATATGTTCGTGGACACGAGGCCTTAAAGTATCAGAAACCCTCCTATAGAGTGGAAATATGTTTATTGGTTGATGTTTAAAAGTGTGCCGACTCTGCCTTCGTCTGTCCCTGCCACACCATGGGCATTACCAGCGGCCCGGAGATATGTCTGACTAATACAACATCTGCCTATGTAAGACATGGACAGCCGCTGACTACATAGCTGTGACATGAGGTCATTTACATCGGTTAGTACAATACAAGAACAGATACTTGCGGTGTTTGAATAGAACGATTAAGAGCTCGGAATTTACGAGCAGTTGATTGCTAGAGGAAGCAGAGGTTTTCTTAAATCAAGAAGGGCAGAAACAGTGCGGCTTCCAGGGGAAAATATCGTGTTTTACCTCTTCTCCCGATTTCCTTCTTAACATTCTTCTTTAACGACACTTAAGATGTTTTTGTAGAGTCTCAGAAATTCATGCTGTGAAGACCAAGTTGTCCACCTGCCTGATTCGATGTTCTGCTTAGGATAACATTGCCATATGCAGAGCACACAACCCTGACCATCTGCACAGCATATTTCCATGTAAATGGCAGATGCTTTTGTGGAGATGGCCTGAAATATACCCAGTATACAGTAATTAGAGACTGTTCCCTAGCTGTGTCTGATATTGCATCTCATCCCCATTCTAATGAATGAGACTGATCTGCAATGCCGGGCAGAACCAATAGATAGGCATGGCCCTCTATCCTAATCCAGGACAACCCCTTTAAGGTGCCTTCTTATCAAGATGAGATCTTAGTTTACTAAAATGTAAACCCTGTCTATCCACAGGTGAGACACCTGCCGATCTGGAGAATGTCCTGCTCTTCTGTAACTGCGGGGGTCGCTACGCTCCCCACAGTGAGGTCACTGTGAATGGAGTGCTGGCTGAGCATGCGCGGTCGGCGCTACATTCATTTCAATGGGTGTGACGGAAATACCCGAGCGAGTGCGAGTACTCAGCAGCACCATTGAAAGTGCATGCAGCATTGGTACGCTTATGCTTCATTCAGTCTCCTCCTCATTGCAGGGGGTGCAGTATCCCCGCAGTGAGAAGGATGAGGAACACGGGATCCTGTTCTTGAGATCACCGGGGGTCTCAGTGGTGAGACCGCTACCAATCAGCAAGTTATTTCCCTATTCTGCGGACAGGGAATAATTTGGTATTCTGGTACAACCCCTTTAAATAGTGGATTAGAGAAATGTGCCATCAGTGTACAAGCAGGTTAGCAATTTAACATTTTAAAGGTGTTCTCCAAGGAGGGGAAATACTTATGGCAGTATCCTCCCATGCTGACATCACGGGCAACGGAAGAGCCATACCATGCTGTTTTCTCTGATGCTATCTCGCAATTTACGGGGGGGGGTTTTGTAGCCCATGTTTCCCTATGGAGCCTTCACTTTTGTCACATCGCAATGCACGAAATTGGGGTTTTCGTGCAATGTAACATTATCATTAGCAAATAGACTTTACCTCGAAACTAAGCCATAGCTGCACTCCAAAGAAAAAAAAGGGAATACTTACCGAAAAGCCTGGGTCCGGGTCCTGCGCTGCTCTCCGGAGCTCCGCCAGGTATCCTACAGCCCTCGTTCGCCCACAGAAGATATTGGTTCATCCAGCGCTGCATCGATTGGCTGAGCAGCGGTCGAAGAACCAGTCCCTGCATTGTGGAGGCGGGATTTATGAATTGGCCAATCAATGCCGCTGCACCTGCAATTTTCACTATTCATGCAAGTAAAAAAACAAAAATTGCACCGTACTCACATGCACATTGGAATGACATACAAGTGCAATATGATTTTTTTTTCAAGCTCCCATAGAAAATAATGGGCGATATCGCCGAAAAATGGGACATGATGAGGCAATTTTTTTTTCTTTATACACCAGGATTAGTGTTCAGTAAACCAAGCCAGTAGAGCCCTGTTTCGGGTAGAACTTTGCTAAAATCTCAGTTTGGGTTCATGTTGAACCAAACTTTTAGCAAAGTTTGACCCAAAACAAGGTTCCACTGGTTCAGTTCACTCAATACTAGTCATTAAAGAGGTTTCCAAGAAGTGAAACGTTGACCGTCAATCCATAGGATAGGCCATCAATATTTGATCGGTTGAGGTCTCCCCTCCTGAACTCACACTGATCAGCAGAATGAAAGAGCCGCTTCATTAAGTGCACCGGCACAGAGCCTTGTCCGTACATGTATATTTTAACGATGGTGGAAATATCTCAATGACCAAACCGCCATCAATCAAGCATTAATAGCCTATCCTAAGGAAAGGACATCAATGTCTTAGTCCTGGAAAACCCCTTTAAGGCCCAAACTGCCTCCATTCATCAAATCCAACTCACTGCCTTGTCTTATTGTTTTTTTTTGCCTTGACTAGTTAGGATCCACATGAGGACATTCACTATAGACCTGTGGGATTCCCCTTAACGTGTGTTTATAGAAGGACGCAGTAGTATCAAAAACATTAAGCATCTTTCTTCTTGGTTTTTGCATAAGCCAAGTAAATCAATCTTCATCTGAAGGTTTACAGGCAACGTCTCAGCGATCTGCCAGTTTTACTTATGGCGGTAATGTGAATTTATTTTCCATTGAAATGCACTAAAATGTATATTTAACCTTTCAGCCATCAGATATGAAAGATTTATGGTTTCCTAGAGAGCAGAGCACGGGCTTAAGAGTTCTTGTTCGGCTCCCATAAAGGAAACCTTTTCCCATTTATCACTGTATATAAGTGTGGGCGCATGTTTGGGGGTTTTAAGCTCCTTCCAAAACCCAGATTACAGATCTTACTGGGAAAGTACGTTACAAATCATGTTCTATAAGATTGTTTTCTAAAGGTTCCACTCCTCCAATTTTCCTGTTTAAGCTAAGTGTAGGAGAAGGGAGCTAACTGAGTGATGAGAGATATGTGGCCGCAAATAACGTATGTTTTTACTTCTTGCGTTTCTTTTGCAGATTAAGACATCAGTGATCTGGGCAACCCCAAATGTATCGTTGTCCATTCCTCTGTGGGTCATCATACTGGCCATCCTATTGGGGTTGTTGTTTTTAGCCATTCTTACAGTAGTCATGTGGAAGGTAAGAGTTCAGTAAATCGATTATTGTATTCATTTTGGAATAAAGAACCTTATATGACATTTGGTTTGTTAAGTGGGACTTACATGTGAGTTTCTTTTAGGTGGAGCCTATAGGTGGTATATGCCACTATATGCCTGTGTGAGGTGGTGGAGGAGCTCATTCGCTCCTTCCATTTAAAGGGAAGATCGCACCTCCTTACAGCACCATAAACTTAAGGTCCCTTTACATGGGAGGACCTCCGGGCAAACGATGCCTGACATTCGTCCCTGTGTTTCCTCGCTCCTGTGCTCCTGCAGGGAGCTAGCAGAGCTGGCTGGTTCACAGAGCGGCCAGCAGGGGGGCGGGGTAGTGCAGGAAATGTCTCTCCTCTCGCTCCCCCGTCCCCCTTCATTCACATAACACAGCGGTCGTTCACTACTGAACAGTCGCTGTTCAAGCTGAACGATGAGCGATCAGCTGATTTTCCTGCGTTTATGGTGCATAAAAGATCAGTGATGAAACTCATCACTCATCATGCAGTTTAAACAGCGGCCGTTCAGTAGTGAACAGCAGCTGTATTATGTGAATGGAGGGGGACGGGGGAGCAAGGAGTGAAATCTCTTCCAGCTGCCTGGCTCCCTGCTGGCTGCTCTGTGAGCAAGACAGCCCTGCTAGCTCCCGTGTGGGAGCATGGGAGCGCGGAGACAGAGGGACGAGTGTCTGGCATCGTTTATCCGACAGTCGTCCCCTGTAAAGGGACCTTTAGTTATGGTCCTGTTAGGGGAGGTGACAAGGAGCTGGGGGATGTATTGTTCATATTCACCCACTCCTTGGTTCCCGTGGTGTCCTCTCCTGATGATCATGTGGCGCACGGTAATCTGGCTCATTTTAGATTTCTGTATTCATAGACGTGTGTGTAGATGGATATTACAATCATTGTCAAAAAAAATCAAGCACCTATAAGGAGTTGTCAGAATCGAATAAAACCTTCTTTGTGATTTTAATGTTGGTATAAGTAAGTGATTGCAATATCAGAGCAAAAGGGTAATTTATTGTGAAAACTGACCCCTTGAAGTGAGGCTCTAGTACCCTGTTGTACCACCTCTAGCTTAGATACAAGATGTGAAACAGGCGGGCATGGAGGCTCTAGTACCCTGTTGTGCCACCTCTAGCTTGGATACAAGATGTGATACAGGGGGCATGGAGGCTCTAGTACCCTGTTGTACCGCCTCTAGCTTAGATACAAGATGTGATACAGGCGGGCATGGAGGCTCTAGTACCCTGTTGTGCCACCTTTAGCTTGGATACAAGATGTGATATGGACAGGCATGGAGGCTCTAGTACCCTGTAGTGCCACCTCTAGCTTGGATACAAGATGTGATATGGACAGGCATGGAGGCTCTAGTACCCTATTGTACCGCCTCTAGCTTAGATACAAGATGTGATATAGGCGGGCATGGAGGCTCTAGTACCCTGTTGTGCCACCTCTAGCTTGGATACAAGATGTGATATGGACAGGCATGGAGGCTCTAGTACCCTGTTGTGCCACCTCTAGCTTGGATACAAGATGTGAAACGGATGGGCATGGAGGCTCTAGTACCCTGTTGTACTGCCTCTAGCTTGTATACAAGATGTGATATGGGCAGGCATGGAGGCTCTGGTACCCTGTTGTATCGCCTCTAGCTTTGATACAAGATATGATACGGATGGGCTTGGAAGCTCTAGTAACCTGTTGTACCGCTTCTAGCTTGGATACAAGATGTGATACAAGTGGGTATGGAGGCTCTAGTACCCTGTTGGGCAGCTTCTAGCTTGAATACAAGATGTGATATGAGCAGACATGCTGGCTCTACTACCCTATTGGGCCGCCTCTCGCTAGGATACAAGATGTGATACAGGCAGGCATGGAGGCTCCAGTACCCCGTTGGGCTGCCTCTAGCTTGGATACAAGATGTGATACGGGCAGGCAGATAGTCCCATACATGTTCTATTGGCGATAAATCTGGTGACCCTATTGGATCCTGTGTTTACATAGGATGACAGTCTCTCGTAATCGCTCTTTTGAGTAATTTTTCAACTGTTGACCTGCGTAAAAGTAACCTAAGACAGAAGTGGTCCATTACAGCCTCTGACTTTTTTAAGCGTATACTGTATTCAACAGACAATTGGCATTGGACAGGATGATCACATGACATGATTGCTGGGTGCCCTCTGTATGGTAAACCTGCTGGATCTTGGCAGCTCTCCCTGTGACTTATGTTACTATAGAGGACTGTTTTTACCTGTGACTGAGGCTTTTATGGACGCTCCAATTACAGTGAACAATTATGCTACAAAAATTAAAATTCTTTAGGTACATTTTATGTAAAAAAATGTGCAAAAAGTTATTGAAAAAATGCACTTTGTCGCCACAAACAAGCCTTACTTATAGTACACCACAATCAGCCAAAATAATGGGTATTCTAAATCTAAAACAATTACAAAAATGATTTTGTACTTTTTTTTACAATTTACCTCAAAAGCGAAAATGGAGAAAGTTTTTTAATGGCCCAGTCAGTGAGCTTCTGTTCATAATAAGGCATCTGATGTAACATAACAGAGAGTAGTAATCAGGGTGGGGTTCAAAATTTACCTGCAGCTTCCTCTACTTGGCGTAAGGGATGCCCGTAGTGTAGCACACTGCGAAAAATAATTTACAATCTAGTAATCAAATGTACCAATGGCAAGTTAGGTTTACGTGTGCTGTGGGGGGTTTCACCATATGAAACTACAGCTCCAAGTTTGATCTGAACTATGGTAAGGATATGCAGAGAGCAATAGTGATGTGACGCAGTCAAATTACAGAATAGGAAGTGACACTCAGTGACTTACAGGTGATGTCGTCTCTGATTGGGCTCCTTCCTTTTCTTCTCCATCTGGTCCAGACCTCCCAGCTAGTTCTTGTCTCTGCATAGTTAGCAGCCCATACATCAGAGGCTCCTCTGAAAATAATAGCACCTAACACTGTGAACACCTGAAATAAAGTATGATACACACTGTGCCCCCAGAAATGAATTAGGATAATCACTGTGCCCCCAAAAATGAATAATAATTATTTATTATAATCTACAAGAAATTAATTATTGTAGCAACTGTGGCCCCCAAATGAATAAAAATCTACACTGTTCTCCCATAAATTAATAGTCTACACTGTGCCCCTGAAGTACCATTTCATACACACCGTGCCCCTGAAAGGTATAATACATGCTGTGCCCTTGAAACTACTTAGACCTTTCTTTCCATGACACACAGTCAGGTCTGGTCCCTGCGGAGGCACACATATGGCATGTAATGACGTAATCACACCACTGATGGCGAGGCAGAGAGCAGGATACTCTCTTGCACCCACTAGCACTTCATTGTTCAGCTGTATCGGTGTCCTCAGGACACTGCCAGGGTTAAATTCAAAGGAACCAAATCAGGGATCTCACTTCTGCCCAGTTCAGTGAATTGGGGAGCTACCGTGTTTCCCCGAAAATAAGACATGACCTAAGGTTAATTTTTGCCCCAAAAGAGGCAACCGGCTGGCTCCCACCCCTGCTAATCATGCCATTTTCAGGAAAGCTAGTTCACAACTAGAGATGAGCGAGCATACTCGCTAAGGCTAACTACTCGAGCGAGTAGTGCCTTAGTCGAGTATCTGCCCGCTTGTCTCTAAAGATTCAGCTGTCGGCGGGGGGCGGGGAGGAGCGGAGGGGAGAGAGGGAGAGAGAGATCCCCCCTCCGTTCCTCCCCGCTCTTCCCCGCCACTCCCCGCCCGCTGCCGGCAGCCGAATCTTTAGAGACGAGCGGGCAGATACTCGACTAAGGCACTACTCGATCGAGTAGTTAGCCTTAGCGAGTATACTCACTCATCTCTATTCACAACCCCTATGTGCAGTGAAATGACAGTCATGAGTGGTTATCTTAGTAATGCCATATCATACAATGGAAAGCCCATGAATATGCCAGGGCAGAGTTTTGAAAGTGACTAATGTAGAGGTTTCAGTAAGCTAAGGAAATACAAAAAGGTCTCTGAATCCATACAGTCCCTCTGTGGACTTTAGTACATGGTAGCATTTTGTGTTTTGACGTATCGAGCATGGAAGCTTGTTCCTTCCCTAGATTCAAATTACGAAATCCAAACCGTATTAGAAATTAAAGAAGAAATGCTTAGCTGGGCTGGATTAAGGTAGCTTTGTGCATGGCTCCTCCATAGACACTTGGATGTCTTTAAGGTTGGGGGAAGGTGGCTAGGGCCCCCTTTAAAAACAATTCTCGAGACTACTATAAAGTCAATTTCCAACTTCCATCATTGGACTGCTCGCCAAATAATGCTTAAGAGGCTCCAAACTGCAACCATAACCGTAGCGATGGAGCCTCATTGCGTTGTGTAATAGAATCTGGGATCTTTGGATTGGAAATAATCACACTGTGTAGTTTACAGGCCTCCAGGGATTAAAGAAAAATCATATTTCCCTAAGAATGTTCCTGTTATAAATAATGAATTTACAACATTATAGCAGCATACAAAGCAGCCAATGCTCAGATAGGTCCTTGGGGTTAAAACCTGCTATATCCATCAGCTTTGGGGGAAAAGAAAAATTGGATGTTTTTGTATTATTGTTAAAACAGGTCAATGTATTTTACATTTCTTGACTATAGAATCGGTGTCCTTTTTATATTTGAATTTCTGGAGCATTTTTTATATGTTCTTTTTTATACGTTTGTGTTATTCCTATTTATTAGCTTTATTTTGTATTTTGGGGGGGATTCAATTAAAAAACACTTGTATCAATTCAGTTTTGTTAAAGGGGTTCTACCAGGTTATGAAGTTATTGTCTATCTACAGGATGGGGGATCATTTTATGATTGTGGGGTCTTGAATCACCACGATCCCAAAAACAGGGGTTCTGACAGTACCCACGTGATTAGAACGGAGGTCTTGCAGGCACACCACCGCTCCATTCACTTAAGTGACAGTATCAGAGATTACCAAGTTCAAGCGCTTCGGCAATTACCGGCGCTGTCACTGAAGTGCATGAAGCAGCATTAACCCTTTGCAATCCAATTTTGGATTCAGGGTTTCCTATTGGGCTTTCTCTTTCTGCCATTATACAATGGCACCATCTGCTGGCTTGTGGTATGGGACATGCTGGAGAACCCCCCGACAACAGAGCGTCTGGCAGTATACAGTAAGAATACCCTGCCGGACATCTTCCGACATCAGAGCTGCACCAGCTTCAATGAGAATGTCTTCAGACGTCAGACAGTGGATTGGAAAGGGTTAAAAGTGAGCGACCTCTCTTACATTCACTCAGAGACCGACTGGGTCTCTGTTCTTGAGGTCCAAGCAGTCGGACGCCTACTTATAAAGTTATCCTCTTTCCAGTGGTTAAACGATGACCTTATAACCTGGCACAACCCCTTTAATAGATTGTAGTATTCCACCCCTTTTCTGTATGGCTTCTTGTGGATTTTAGAAGAAACTAAAAGGAAGGGGATCTATTACAACTGTAGATATTCGCAGGATCACGATTGTCACATACTGTTTCCCCAGCTGTTTCAGTGGAGAGGACCATTTTTGTGTACAGCAATCTCCACTTGGGTGTGGCCATAACCAACTTCTTTGCCCAACAGGGGCCTGAGGACACCAATTCTCACAATAGTGGAGATTCCCAGAGGGGGGATAGGCTGTAAATGTCTGTAGTTTGTACACTTTTTTAATCGGACAGTGTCACTGTAGAACTGGGTTCCCATGTATCGGTTGTGTTCGGCCACTGATTTTATGCTAGTTTACTAGATACCATGTATGATGTCATCAAAAACTATGGGATCGTTTCTAGCATACTTTTCATTCTGTTGCCCCGAAAAGCCGGCCAGCAGGATATAAGGGGACGCACCCTTACTGTAAAATGTTCATCCAAACAGTTTAACCCCCTTAGGTTCTGGTAGCTTTTTGTTACTCTTCACCTCACCTAAACCAGCAGCAGAAGATGAGCTGAGATATAGGTATGGGTAAGATCAAGGCAAATATCATAGTAGCCGGACAGAAGGAGCTAAAACAGCCAGTAGTGACCTGTTCATTCATATGACTGAAGCACATGACCATGCAGTTAACTATGCATGTTGCCATTCAAAGTCTGTTGGAATAATTGAATGCCGAGTGCTCAACTTGTTTCCAACGTCTCACTACTATATTGATTCGAAAATAGAAAAAAAATTCCCAGGACTTCCTTTAAAGTTCAACTTTATTACTAATCCATAAAAATGAACAGTAAAAGTTCGGTTTGGGGCGAACCCAAACTTCGGGTGGTTTGTCTCTGCCAAATGTGTAAAAAGGAGAAAAAGAAAGAAGGAAGAGGAAGGCAAGATAGGGAGAAGGAAAAAGGAGAGGGAAGAAGAAAAAGGAAAAAGATTTTTTTCTTTTTCATTATTCTTCTTCCTTCCAATGTTTCCTTCTTTTTCCATCTTCTTCTTCCTTCTTTTGTTTTTTCTTCACTAACTTTGCATTAAGATTACTTAGATACGCTCCTAGATGACTTAAGAATGTTATACAGGGTTTTTATCGTTTTAAGCATTTTCTACGCAGCGTTTTATGAACGTTTGGCATAGCAATCTGCTTTTAAAATTCAGTGTGCGTCATTCGAAAATTTTTGGTCTGGCAGAAAGGGGAAGGGAGGGAGAGAGAGGGAGAGAGAGGGAGGGAGAGGGGGAGATAGGGGGAGAGAGGGGGAGAGCGGGAGAGAGTGGGGGAGAGCGGGAGAGAGTGGGGGAGAGCGGGAGAGAGTGGGGGAGAGTGGGGGAGAGTGGGGGAGAGTGGGGGAGAGAGGGGGAGAGAGGGGGAGAGAGGGGGAGAGAGGGAGGGAGAGAGAGGGGGAGAGAGGGGGAGGGAGTGGGGGAGAGAGGGGGAGAGAGAGGGAGAGAGTGGGGGAGAAGCATTTGGGTGCTCGCTCATCTCTACTCATTACTAATAGGCACCATACGGCAGCACAAAGTGTCATAGTAATCCATGTCATCCCATGTAGGCTATGAGTGTGAAGAGAGTCTGTAAGTTATAAGTCAACCTGTTAGAAGAAAGCAGCACGCAAAATGTTTTTAATAAAAGTTGGATGTTAACCAACTTTCTGCTAATCCTCGTGCTAACATTTGTTTGTTCATTTTTTTCAGTGTGGATTCTTTGACCGGGCAAGACCACCACAAGAAGATGCAACAGATGACACCAAAAAATTAACAAACCAGGCATCCGAAGCATGAAAAAAAATAAACAAATGCTCTAAGACTGCTATGCGGAGGGTCAAAGATTGAATGTACCTGCATCGCCACTAGGCTGCGTTGCAACTGAGTTGCGCTGTACCAACCACTCAAGGGACATTTGTTGAACGATGCCTTCAAAAAATATTCCTTCAATATCACAGATGAAGTTTTTACTTGAATGTCTGCTGGTTACATGCAGATGAGTTGCATGGTGTGCGCTCCAGAGACTTGTGAAAGTATCCAAAACTGTGAGGCCGTGCCTGTATTACTGTACCAGGATGTAGACTCTGACCAAATCTAAAACCACTACTGTTCTGTAAAGGATCTGGGACCATGCACATGATAGAACGAGGCTCGATTGGATCACTGGGAAGTGTTAGGCAAAAATCTATGTTTTTGAAACTGACTATAAAAACATGAGGTTAATGATTTTTTGACTGAAACACAAAATCCTTATTCTTCTTTTCAAAGCTTCCAGAAAAGTATTGAGATCTGTATAATATTTTATATATTTGTACAAATGGCAAAAGGTTCTCGGATATAGAAAATATGCTGTCTTTAATGAATGCCAAACTATATTGACACCTACTCAGTGTGTTGACAAAGGATGGAACTACAGCCATCATGCCTCATTGTGTTCACTCCATCTGAGTCGGAAGTTGGGTTTCATATTGGCTTAAGTCCTACTGAGTAGGTGACAATATGGAACTTTTTATGTTCTTCTCTTGACTGGCCACTGACCTATGATCTCTTTATATAGCAATCACTTTATTTATATCGCTGTTATACTATTAGCAATACCGTATTAAGCAGTGCCTTCATGTGTGTCACACAGGACCATGAGTCAAGCTCTACAGAGACTTTTCGACCACTCATAGTTGGCGAATGTAAAATATTGCACTCAATAATAATGCCGAAGCAAAAAAAGACTATATCAAACTGAGGTTTAGCTTTAACTACGGACGAAGGTGGTGGCCAGATAGAGGCTACTACCTCGTCCTGCCAAATAAATCACTAATGTTCACTTTCCATTCACATTTCTGAGGATATACACATTCACAAATGACTCGATCATTTGTAATTGTTTCTATACATATATTCCTGAACCACTATGGCCATACTGACCATGACCCGGAGGTGGGTCCAAGGTGACGTCACAGTGTCAGCTCCAGCCCATGTGATTGTGGTGGTGGTGCATGAACTCTGTCATTCGACCCTGTGAGCCAATGTATGCGCATCTGTTTATAGGTGTGGGGTGGGGTCAGTGGTGAGGTGGTTCCCTCAGCCGGCCAATCAGCCTTTATTGTAGTGCATTTATTCCAGCCTCTCCTCTCAAAGGGCGCCGGTTATTCCCCTGTGGAATGGAGTTCTGGTCCAGTCCGTGTCTGGTGTCTTTTCACTGCCAGATAAATCCCTTGTCTTTATGGGGGGTGGGTGGGAGGAAGACGTCACTGCCACATAAGAGGACAACAGCATTATAAATGACACATGGAAAATCTTAAAGATGGAAATAGCTGAGTACAAGCGCTCAGGTGTCTCCAGCCGTCCCAATGAAGATAAATGGATTGACACCGCACATGTACGACTACCCCTCTATTTAATCTCCTCCTTACTGTGGGAAGGTGCACAAGCCTGCAGCAATGAGAAGAGGAGGACATGGGACCCCATTCTCAAGATTGTGAGGGCCTAAGCGGTGCAGAATAAAATACCCACAGTGGCAACAGGCATCTCTGTTCTGGGTTCATGCTTCTTCTGGTTTGGGTAGCATGAACCTGATGACAGAATCCCAGCCATGCGTTAAAGGGGTTATCTGAGTCAAGGGAAATGGGTCCCATATGGTATAAAATAACAGTAGTTACTTACCTTTTCCCACTTCCAGCTCCAGGATCCCTGTGATGTCCCTTTGCAGGCTGAGCCCATCTCCAAACAAGCTGCAGCAGCCAATGACAGCGCTCAGTGATCATGGCTGAGCGCTGTCATTGGCTGCTACAGCAAGTATATGCAAATTATAGTTGCTTCTAAGCAGACAAGGGAGATGAGGGAAGAAGGGGAGCGGGGAGAGGTGAGTAACTGCTAAATCAGCAGTTATTTTATACCATGGAGGACCCAGTATGAAGTTTCCCTTAAATCAAACAACCGCTTTAATGATTTCCCATGGCCATTTTCTGTATGACTGGCCGTACACAGTTGGTCTGTGAAGGTTCTTGTAATTTTGGACATCAATAGCTTACTCAAAATAACAAATCGCTGATGGATCGTGGCCGGGATCTGTGGCTTGGTCTGTACTTCTATCTATGGGATTCAGATTTATCATTTGGCATTAGTAATTTTTTTTTTTAACTACAGGACAGGGACTGAAAAAAATCCAATTCCGTGGGCTAACCTCACATCAGATATTTGCCTTCCGTCAGCACCTATTACACTTGTTCATGTCATGACAAGATGCTGGTGATCTGCAGATAATTATCTTTTTGAAGTCCAACATTTAGTATATAACGAGCTTTGGGGCTATACTCCTATATCGGGGTAAAAAATAAGCACCTCTGCTAAACTATAGAGAACAATTGAATGGGTATTCCGGGCATTTACTATTGATGACCTCAGGATAGGTCATCAATAGCTGATCAGCAGGATTAAGCCGCTCGGGATCGCCACCGATCAGCTGATCCTACTGCCCAGTGTCAGTACAGCGGGTCAGATGTTATCATTTGTGGTCAGGGCCAGAAATGTAATTAATGGGAGTGATGCCTCCTGCCACATTTTTGGCTCTGACCACAACAAGGAGCTGGAAGTGTTATAGGATGCATCGTGCCATTGATTTAAAAAAGGAATGAAGCCTTTTATTACACCTCTGACCCTGACCACTAATGACAATGTACAGCCCCAGAGGATCCTTTGATCGGCAGGGATCCTGAGTGGTAGACGCCAGCCAATTAACTAATGGGGACCTATCCTGAGGGAAAAGCCTGGCATACCCCTTTAAAACTCTTCTGTGCAATATATAATGAACCAAAGACATGTTTACACTGGCATTTAGTGTATCTTTTTATATGTATGTTGTAAATACCTGAGAAGCAATTGTTAGGAATGACACAGTATTAAGCAGGGGCGTAGCCACATGGGCTGCAGAGATAATAGGGAAACATGGGCCTTGATGCCCGAGGGGCTCAAATTCCACTTTGTCACATAAGATGCCAGTAATCAATGGCACACAGTAGATGAGGGCCCTGTTACAAATTCTAGGAGGTTCACGTTAGGCCTCTGATCTAATATATATATGCACACACATCTTAGTCTGATGTGGTGCAGTTCGTTATCAAAACAACCCTGTCATTGTCTTTAATGCCATATCAACCAATCACAGCACAGCTTTCATTTTATCTCAGCAGTATAAGAAATGAAAGTTGTGCTGCGATTGGTTGTAATGGGCAACAAAGATGAGGGCGGAGTTGTTTTGATAGCACACTGCACCACATCAGGCTACGATGTATATATAATAGATATACATTGCAATCACCATGCTGGGACCAGCTTTCTACTAGTATTGAATATTGTTATACTGCTATGTCTTTGTATGCACAAGGCTGAGTCAAAAATTATCCACACTCCAGTTACATAAAACTTCCGTTGGCCATCTTATCAACGCTTTCTGTTGTATATTGCTGTCTCTCCTGTCACTGCTGTGCAGGTTTGAACGTGTTATATCAGCTAATTTCTGACTGCGCTGCAAAAAAAAATGGCTGCCGCACTTGTGATTTGCACAAAAGAAGAGCAGTATGCAGTGATTTGTTTTTTGAGCCTAAGAGTAGACGGCAGAGTATGGAATGGAAACATCCTCAGTTGCCGACCAAGAAAATGTTCAAAAGTCAACTATCAGCTGGAAAATTGATGCTTACAGTTTTCTGGGATTCTCAAGAGCCAGTATTGGAACATTATCAGGAAAAAGGTTCAACAATCAACAGTGCTCACTACAATAAGATGTTTACTAAAGAGCTGGAGCCTAAATATAAAAATAAAAGGCAGAGAACTGCTATCTATAGTCCTGATCTTGCTCACACCTGTTTGGTCTCCTGAAAGAAGCCCTAAGAGGACGAAGATTCACGCCCGATGAAAAGGTGAAGCCATTCGTGGCTCGCAGATCAGCCTAAAATATTTTTTAATGAGGGAATGCGAAACCTTATTGACAGATGAACAAAGTGTAGTGAAAAGCAGGGAGGTTATGTCGAAAGCTGAACTTCTGAAAGTTGATTAAAATAAATTCTACAGCCCGAGCACGGATAATTTTTGACTCGCCCACGTATTTGACTCTCTCTGTTTCAACAGATTACTTAAATATATCCTCGCCGCGTGTGTATTCCAGTAATATTCATTCTTCACGTGATCGTAATTGTATTTTCAGATACACTTTTTTGGAACCTTTTTCTTGGAATACACAAATCCACTGAATGTATTTTCCACGCTCGCTCCTTCTGGCTTTAGGTCCATACATGGAGTTCATGTCATTGAAGAGATTTTCCTTCTATTCCGTTACTGTTTTTATACTAAGCAAACCATCACTTGTACAAATAACATTATTCTGGGAGATGCTTGACGACAAGACATATAAAAGCCAATGCAATGTGCGAAGGACTCATTTTCCAAAACAATAAAAGAAGAAATGCAACAGGATTTTGTGTTGGATTTATTTCATCAGGTTGAAGCAACACTCTACAAGGACAAAAATGGTCTTTAAAGGGGGGCGGGGTGGAAGTAGGGGGGGGGGGGTTCCCACAGCGGAGACAGCAAAATGTCCCCCTTGCTAACTATTGGTATCTTGGGTTTAAAGCTAGAGATGAGCCACCGTACTCGTTTAGGGCGTTTTTGCACTCGAGCACCGCTTTTTCCGAGTAACTGACTACTCGGACGAAAAGATTCGGGGGGCGCGAGGGTGAGCGGGGGGTTGCAGAGCGGAGTGGGGGGGGGAGAGAGAGAGAGAGCTCCCCCCCTGTTCCCCACTGCTACCCCCCGCTCCACCACGTCGCCCCCCCGAATCTTTTCTTCCGAGTAGTCAGTTACTCGGAAAAAGTGGTGCTCGAGTGCAAAAACGCCCTGAACGAGTACGCTCGCTCATCTCTAATTAAAACTCATTGGGTCAGATTTACGAATACTGTCTAAAAGTTAGACAGTGCTAACTAAGGACTCCTTCACACAAGCGTATGCACAATTGCACATGCTTCAGGGCGATGTATCTGCGCCGTGAATTAGGCTTTTTTGCATCTGTAGGGCATTTTAATTTGCGCGCAACAGACAAACATGCCACAATGTATATGGCTATTCAGCCTAATGAGTTCCAGATGTGTTCTTTTTCCCATGTAATTGTGCAGCATATTGCACATCTCCTTACGCACCCTCCCATAGACTTCTAAAGGGGTCTATGGTGCACAAGTGGGTACAAAGCTAAAGCATGGCACATTTGTTTACGCGCACAAAAAACGGCAATGTGAACAGAGCCATTGAAATCTATGGGGGATATCCTCAGCGTGTTATACGTGCAAAAAAGTACACAAATACACCTGTGTGAAGGAGCCCTAAAACGGATAGTCTTAAAATGCGCCAGTGCGTCACAGCTGGATGGTAAATGTGTAGATTTTTAAGATAGTCTAGTCTAAATTTATACCCCCTATTAGCTTAGTTTACACCAAAAATTAAACAAAAGTTTTCGCCCAATTTGGCACAAGTTAGCCTATGTGCCGTTTTTTGAAGACACATCCCTTTTTCAAGTAAGGAAAAAAAAAAGTGTCCAAAAATACATAGTAAATGTGGCGCAAAGCTTGTAAGACAATTTTCTGGTGCAATTTGCACCAGAAAGCTGTCGTATTCTGAATAGTAAATCTGCCCCACTGTAAATACATGGTAAAATTAAGTTTGCAGCCACCACTAGGGGGAGCTCCCTACATAGGGATTTAGACAGCTCTCATTGAACTGTATAATAATCTACATGCAGTGAATTCTCCATAGAGGCAGCAAAAATAATTTTACTTTATGGTATGTTTACATGAAGGGGATTTTGGTGCAGATATTTTGGGCTGCAGGTTTTGGTGTAGATGCACATCAAAAATCCACACCATTTGATGTGGATGTCTAAAAACCGCATCTGATTTTACCTTTTCATTTCAAGGGGTAAAGCCTGCTGTAAATCCACGGCAAAACCCACACTAATGGTATGGATTTTCGGTGCTTTTTATGTGGATTTTGGTACGGATTTCCTGCTGCACCAATTTCACAATCTGTGAATGTACCCTAAAGGGGTATTCTCATCTCAGACTTAAAAGTCAGATAGGTTCTAGGACCTGCACCTATCTCCTGTTCTGGTCTCCACTGCCCAGACCCGGTTATACAAGGTGGCCAGGTTGGTTGGAATTATGGAAATATCCATGTGGGCTTTGCTACAATGTTTCTGTAACTCCCATAGATGTCAATAAGAGTTACATATACAGCATGGCACAGTGAGCTACTCTGTTTCCAGGACTCATGAGTTATTGAAACAGTGTAGCAGGCTTTGCTATGCTGTTTGTGTAACGGTCATTGGCTTCTTCGAGAGCTATGGAAACTGCGTAGCCCAGTTGCACTTAGCTGTTTCCATAATTTCAGCCACAATGTACAGACTAATGTTCCCATCGCCGTCATGTTTGGAACACCCCTTTAACTTTGCTTCTTAACCACAACTTGGAGCTGGATTTCCGGATACTAGGAATCCCCCCTTCCCTAAAGTGTTACCATGTTCTAAGTCTATAAATGGATAAGCAGACCAAAACAGTCCAACTATGCAGCCTATAATATCCTATGGGCCACTGCTGTACCTCCACGTCCCTCAAATTTTTATTTATATTCCCCGAAGATGCAAAAATGGGATATAGGCCTCATGTCCACAGGCGGATCGGATTCCGCATATGGACTTCCGCAGCAGGAGACCTGCGAAAACCATTTGTGGGAGATCGCGAATGTAATGGTTTTTCCGCACGGATGTACGTGAATGCACTGCAGATCATCCGCGCAAAGAAAAAATCCACAACCCCACCTCCCTAATTGATTTTAACCTTCACTCCCTGCTGTTCTTTTGATTCTTCTTAGGACGTCCACTTAATTGGGACACATTTACTAAGACCAGCTCTCATGGTGCCAATGGGCTCCAGGCGCATGCAAGGATCTGGTATGGCATCACAGTGTCAACACCAGATCGCGTGATCTGGTGGAGACAGAGGAATGGCATGGAAAATGTTTTCTTGGAACACCTTAGGTCTTCTGATACTTGTTGATGATGTCACAATAAATCTATGTGGTTCTGAAGGCTTAAAGAAGGTCCAATGCGCTACTACACAAGTGTTACTAACAAAGTGGCATTCAGTATATCTCTGCCTGTAGCAGCGTTGGCCTGATCTTCCCACATATGTTTCCTATAACAGTATGTTCGGTCCCTTATAACCATACTTTATAGGCTGACCCCCCCCAATTGTTAATCTCTATGCGAATTCCCATATCTCAACACATTCTACAACATCTTTCCTCCGAGCCATTAAAACACCAGATGTGACTGTATCATTTTCATACATGCGGTTATCCCCAAACTTCCTATCCTTCCCCACACGGTAAGACAGACACACAGTCCAGGAGCATTATAAGGCAGCAGTCCTTTCATCCGTCCCGCTGCGTGCCATCGTAGTCAGAATAGGCAATCATTTCCCATTCACTTCTCACCATGGGTCTGATTTGTATTCTGTTAGTATGTAACACTTAATAGCCTTATAGTAAATATTATTTCGGGGACCCTTCGGGATCAGTCAGGAAAGTCTAAACATTTGAGTAAGATTAAAAGGATATGATATCCTGCGGTGAATAACATTGTATTGCTTATATCTGTGACTTCATACTGGAAGCTTGGCTATTGACTTTACGAATCGCCGTCCAGATATTTTCATTTGTATTTACGCTTGTTGGATAATATCCATCTTGCAGATGTATATTCAATTCTACTCCCCCCCCCCCCCCCCCCCCCAGGACAATAAACTCAGATTCATCATATGGCACAGCAGGGATGTATTTCATGTTGCATTTGCTTATTCCATAGCTCATGTTTAATCCACCATATGAAGAGTCATTTTTGATCGTAAGTTTTGGAGCTTAATGGAAATCTTACAGATATTCCAATGAAACATAACGTAGGTTGAAGGTCACTATGGAAATCATTAAATGGCGTCTTCCCGCTGTTCAGAATATATTGCTGACAGCAGATTTCTGTGTGTAAATCGTTTGCTCATGGTGGTCATTGGGAGAAATGTTACTTTTGGGTTATTGCCTGATTTATTGTAAAGTGATATGTAACCAAAAATATGAGGTTTTTGAATGTTGTGCCATGTAATTTATGATAAGTTATGTCTAGGATCCCAGAGGAGGAAAAGAAAAAGGAAAGATTAAAAAAAGGGGAAAAAAAGGGAAAAAAAACAACATAAAACAAAAGGAAAGAAAATTGATATGAAATACTGTAAAAATCTAAATTACAGCAAGGCTGCCAATAAAATATAACTTTTTGATTAAATATAAAAATCGACATGAGCCTCAAAACCAATAGACTAGTGATGAGCGAACCAAAAGAGTGGAACGCTGATTCAGGTCGAACTCTTCTAAAAGTTCAGAACCTGAACCTTTGGAGGTTCGTCTCTGCTGAACTCATTAAAATAATTGTTAGTTCTTCTTCTTTTTCAATGTACGCACTATATAAAAAAAGGTGATTATTATTATCATGGAGAAAATAGGACACACAGAGGGATCATACAAACTCCATGCAGATGTTGTCCTTGGTCAGATTTGAATCTAGAACCCTTAGCATTGCAAGGCAACAGTGCTAATGACTTAGCCAACACTAGAGATGAGGGAGCACCCAAATGCTCGGGTCCGCGTTATTCGAGTCGAGCTTTTCATAAAATTTGAGAGCTCTACTCGAGTAACGGACCCCATTGACTACAATGGGAGACTCGAGCATTTTTGTATGTGGGACGCTGGGTCCTGAGTAGAGATGAGCGAGTATACTCGCTTAAGGCAATTGCTCGAGCGAGCATTGCCTTTAACGAGTATCTCCCCGCTCGAGACAGAAGGTTCGGGTGCCGGCAGCGGGCAAGGAGCTGCGGGGGAGAGCGGGGTGGAATGGAGGGGAGATCTCTCTCTCCCTCTCTCCCCCCCGCTCCCTCCTGCTGACTGCCGCTACTCACTGTTCCTCTGTGCCGGCACCCGAACCTTCCGTCTCGAGCGGGGAGATACTCGCTAAAGGCAATGCTCGCTCGAGCAATTGCCTTTAGCGAGTATACTCGCTTATCTCTAGTCCTGAGCTTTTTCTTTTTCTTGGTTTGTCTCTCTCTCTCCCCCTTCCCCTTCCTGACAGAAAATTTTTTTTCAAATGATGCGCGCTGCGTTACGGCGGGGAGGGGCCAAAACAGGCATGTCACAGCGGGGAGGAGCCAAAAGCTGGGGCGAGGTCCAACATGATTTGATGCTCGTTCGAGTAACGAGCACCATCGAGTATGCTAATACTCGAACGAACATCATGCTTGACAGAGTACGTTCACTCAACTCTAGCCAACACGCTTCTTCCGCCTCCTCCTGAAGAGGAGAAGAAAGGAGGAAAGATGAAGAGGAGAAAGAAGAAGCATGGTGGTTCAGTCATTAGCGATGTTGCCTTACAATGCTGGTGTCCTAGATTCAAATATGACCAAGGACAACATCTGCATGGAGTTTGTAGGTTCTCCCTGTGTTTGTCATATCAGATAGATGGCAATTTTCCATTCTTGTCTGTATTAGCGTCGAGCTCACTTTTGAAAATTCTGGTTTGGCTGTTTAGTCCGACTTAGTTTGAACTGAATCAGGACTTCAAAAATCCCAATAAAACTGGTGTATAACACTATCTAAGAGCCATAAAAGTAGTCGTTCACCTCCTCCTCTTCCTTCTTAATAAATGTATGTGATATATAAATATGGGCAATTATTATTTTTATTATGAAGAAATCCACACAAACGCAGGGAGAACATACAAACGCCATGTAGATTTTGTCCTTGGTCAAATTTGCTCAGGAGAAGGAGTAAGCAGCATGGTGGCTCAGTGGTTAACACTGTTGCCTTGTAGCACTGTGGTCCTAGATTCAAATCTGATCAAGGACAACATTTGCATGGCGTTTGTGTGTTCTCGCCGTGTTTGTGTGGGTTTCTTCTTCAAAATAAAAATCACCTTCATTTACATAATGTATACATTTATGGAGTAGGAGAGGGCCTATTTTTATGGCTTTTATGAATCATAGAATGATAGAGCTGGAAGAGACCTCCAGGGTTATCGGGTCCAACCCCCTGCTCAGTGCAGGATTTACTAAATCATCCCAGACAGATATTTGTCCAGGCTTTGTTTGAACACTTCCATTGAAGGAGAACTCACCACCTCTCGTGGTAACCTGTTCCACTCATTGATCACCCTCACTTTCAGTTTCATCCCATTGCTTCTAGTCTTTCCTTGTACAAATGAGAATAGGGCTGATCCATCTGCACTGTGACAACCCCTCAGATATTTGTAGACCGCTATTAAGTCTCCTCTCAGCCTTCTTTTTTGCAAGCTAAACATTCCCAGATCCTTTAACCGTTCCTCATAGGACATGATTTGCAGAGCACTCACCATCTTGGTAACTCTTCTCTGAACTTGCTCCAGTTTGTCTATGTCTTTTTTAAAGTAGGGTGCCCAGAACTGGACACAGTATTCCAGATGAGGTCTGACTAAGGAATAGTAGAGGCAGATAATTAACTGAACGTGATCTAGACTCTATGCTTCTCTTAATACATACCAGAATTGTGTTTGCCTTTTTTGATGCTGCATCACATTGTTGACTCATGTCCAGTCTATGATCTATTAGTATACCCAAGTCTTTTTCATATGTGCTGCTGCTTAGCCCAATTCCTCCCATTCTGTATGTGCTTTTTTTCATTTTTCTTGCCCAGATGTAGGACTTTGCATTTCTCCTTGTTAAATACCATTCTGTTAGTTGCTACCCACTGTTCAAGCTTTTCTAGATCTTTTTCAATCCTCTCTCTCTTCCCTAGTGTTAGCTATCCGTTCTAGCTTTGTGTCGTCGGCAAATTTGATCAGTTTCCCATCAATGCCCTCCTCCAGATTATTTATAAAAATGTTGAACAACAGCGGGCTTAGGACAGAGCCTTGTGGTACCCCCCTTTGTTCATTCTTCTACTTGGATGTGCAGCCATTTATGATCACTCTCACTCAGCCAGTTGTGAATCCACTGAACAGTTGCCTTGTCAATCCCATATTTGGTCATTTTTTTCAATAAGTATGGTATGAGATGCTTTGTCAAATTCTTTACTAAAGTGAAGATATACTATATCCACTGCATTTTCCTGATCAACCCACTCAGTGATTCTGTCATAGAAGGAAATTAGATTTGTCTGGCATGACTTGTTTGTTACAAACCCATGCTGGCTCTGGTTAATTACTTTATTTTTATCCAAGTACTTGCATACATGCTGTTTAATAATTTGTCCAAATATATTTCCCGGTATAGAAGTCAGGCTCACAGGCCTGCAGTTTCCTGGATCCACCTTCTTCCCTTTTTTGAAGGTAGGGACAACATTTGCCCTTTTCCAATTTTCTGGGACTTCTATTCTCCAGGAATTTTTAAAGATTACGATGAGTGGTTTGCAATTACCTCTGCTTCTTCCTTCCGTATCCTAGGATGTAATTCATGTGGACCTTGAGACTTGAATTAATTTAAGTTAGCTATGTGTTCCCTCACCATCTCTCTGCTTATAGATAGCCTGCATTCTTTTATTCTCCCAACAATAGCACAGGGAAGATCAGTTGATGTTGCATCTTCTTTCTGAGAGAAAACAGATACAAAACAGGAATTTAAAAGTTCGTCCTTCTCAACATCATTCTTAACCAATTTCCCATTTTCATCTTGTAAGCATTCAATGGCATCTTTGACTTTTCTTTTGTCTTTGGCATACCCCCAAATTCTTTTTTCATTGCTTTTGGTCTCTGTTGCAAGCCTCAATTCATTATTAGTTTTAGCTGTTCTGACTAGAGATGAGCGAACGTACTCGTCCGAGCTTGATACTCGTTCGAGTATTAGCGTGTTCAAGATGCTCGTTACTAGAGGCGAGTACCACGCGATGTTCGAGTTACTTTCACTTTCATCTCTGAGACGTTAGCGTGCTTTTTTGGCCAATAGAAAGACAGGGAAGGCATTACAACTTCCCCCTGCGATGTTCAAGCCCTATACCACCCCCCTGAAGTGAGTGGCTGGCGAGATCAGGTGTCACCCAAGTATATAAATCGGGCCCTCCCGCGTCTCGCCACGGATGCATTCTGACAGAGATCAGGGACAGTGCTGCTGGTGCCGGAGCTGCTATAGGGAGAGCGTTAGGAGTTATTTTAGGCTTCAAGAACCCCAACGGTCCTTCTTAGGGCCGCATCTGACCGTGTGCAGTAGTGTGGAGGCTGCTTTTAGCAATGTTGCACAATTTTTTTGGACAGCCATTATCTGCTATTTATCCTTCTCTGCAGAAGTATCGCATCCTGGTGTATAGTGGGGATGCAGACATGGCCGTCAACTTTCTGGGCATTGAATGGTTTGTGAATGGACTCGACTTGGAGGTATGCGGACTTAAGTGATCATGTAGGATACTGTATTAAACATTTTCTGCATCTTTCATACAAGTTTTATATCTGCTACTCAGTAATTCTTTGTGATTTGTATTCACTTCTGTATGTACAGCCGGTGGGTTCCAGGGAGCCACCCATGCTGTTGGTCCACACGGAGTTGTAACTGCATGTGTCCACTTCTAAAGAACCCCAGTCTGACTGGGGCATGCAGACACCTTGACAGAATGAATAGTGTGTGGCACATAGGTTCCCCATTGCTATGCCCACGTGTGCAGCTCCTGATGGCGGTGGCACAGGATTATATTTCTCATTGCTTCTGTACAGCATTGTGGGCTATCGCCCCGCCCCTTTTAAAGAGGGTCGCTGCCTAGCCGTGCCAACCCTCTGCAGTGTGTGCCTGCGGTTCCTCCTCATGGCAGACGCACTTATAAATAGACATGAGGGTGGTGTGGGATGAGTGCAGCTGAAGGCTGCGCAGGGACACTTTGGTGTGCGCTGTGGACACTGGGTCGTGCGGGGGGGGTTGGGCAGCATGTAACCCAGGAGAAGTGGCAGCGGAGTGTCATGCAGGCAGTGATTGTGCTTTGTTGGAGGTAGTGTGGTGCTTAGCAAAGGTATGCCATGCTAATGAGGGCTTTTCAGAAGTAAAAGTTGTTGGGAGGGGGGGGCACTCTTGCCACTATTGTGGCTTAATAGTGGGACCTGGGAACTTGAGATGCAGCCCAACATGTAGCCCTCGCCTGCCCTATCCATTGCTGTGTCGTTCCCATCACTTTCTTGAATTGCCCAGATTTTCACAAATGAAAACCTTAGCGAGCATCGGCGATATACAAAAATGCTCGGGTCGCCCATTGACTTCAATGGGGTTCGTTACTCGAAACAAACCCTCGAGCATCGCGATAATTTCGTCCCGAGTAACGAGCACCCGAGCATTTTGGTGCTCGCTCATCTCTAGTTCTGACACTTGCCCTACAGTTTCTGCAGACCGCATTATATTTTTCTTTAGATATTCCCCCTCTTTCCATTTGCTAAACATATTTTTCTTTGTTTTTAACATGTGTGCAAGTTCTGTGTTAAAAACGAAGCTAAAAATATTTAGCTCATCTCAGGCCTTAGTCACACGGGCGTTTTTTCACGCGATTTGCGCATCGCATGACGGATGCGCATGCGCAAATCGCGTGACCGGCGCCGAAAAATCGGCCCAAAAATCGCCCGAAAATCTGCTCCTAGCCGCGTTTCATTAGAAACGGGCCGGAGCTGTCCAGCGCATTGCATTCAATGGAGCCGGCAATACAGCGGCTCCATTGAATGCAAGCGCTGCGGGCGTGCGCGGGGTTAATTGTCGGGAAGGGGTTAAATATATAACCCCTTACCTGCAATGCATCCTTAAATGTGAAAAAATAAAAAAAAAGGATGTACTCACCTGCTCCCGGCAGCTGGAGATCCCGGCGGTCGGCCTGCAGTGGGTGTGAAGGAGGTGTGACTCAGGCTTGCCCCTGATTGGCTCAGCGCTGAGCCAATCAGAAGCAAGTCTCAGTCACACCCATTCATGAATTCATGAATGGGTGTGACTGAGCTCAGCCTCTGATTGGCTCAGGCTGAGCCAATCAGGGGCAAGCCTGAGTCACACCTCCTTCACACCCACTGCAGGCCGACCGCCGGGATCTCCAGCTGCCGGGAGCAGGTGAGAACATCCTTTTTTTTTATTTTTTCACATTTAAGGATGCATTGCAGGTAAGGGGTTATATATTTAACCCCTTCCCGACAATTAACCCCGCGCACGCCGGCAGCCCATTGCTTTCAATGGAGCGGCTGTATTGCCGCTCCATTGAATTCAATGGGCAAACATCGTTCTTCTCTGCCACAGCTGTTCCAGCTGTGGCAGAGAAGAAGGATTTGTCTTCTATATGTTCTCAATGGGGTCGGCGCTGCTGCCGCCGGCCCCGTTGAGCGCATATAGAGAAGAGAACAGGAATCGCAGATCGCAGATAGGTGCGATCTGCGATTTCTGTTCTCTAATTTATCGGACGAGCGCATAAAAAGCGCTCATGTGTCCGATACCATTGCAAAGCAATGGTTTTAAAAAGTCGCCGGACGCATGCGCATGCGCAAATCGCGGCAATAAACGCCCGTGTGACTAAGCCCTCAGGCTGTCCTTGCGCTAAGAAGCTTTACTTATGTCAGCTGTGATGAGCTGGAGTTGCTATAATTTATGCCAGTTTCTTGGGTAAATTGTAATGAAATCAGTCAGGCCACAGGCCGTCACGTTCCCTCTCGCTAATCCCTGCATATTCTTTACAAAAGTGGTGAGGACAGCGTAGAAAAGCTAAGAGGTTGCAATTTTCTGTGCAAGTACAACTTGCACGTTTTTTAACCCCATATTCATGACACAGAAGGAAGGCATCCACTGTGATAGTGGCCACACAGCTCAGTCCCAGCATCTGGATCCCATAGTTCACGGGTGGTGGCATAATTTCTTCTATTGTACAGGTCGCCAATAAGAATCTGCACACTAGAAATGATTTTTCCCACCAGCACCGTACACATGAGATGTTCAGAGAGGAAATAAAAAAATACAGCAGGGGGCACCATAACAAGTATATAACAGTAACAACTAGACACAGGAGTATTTCGTAAACAAATATTTCAGTTGAAAAATTATGTTTTTGTCTGATCAAATGAAGCAAATGAATATTTAAACAACCCCTAAAAAAGGGAACATCTTATGTTGAAAATGCAGTCCAAACAAAGAGACAACATCTTATAGAGCAGGAGGAGATGAGCAGACTCAGTATAGCTTAGGAGTCCAGTGGGCGGTCCTATCAGAGACTGCCAGTTATCCCTGTATGCACAGTCATACAGGGAAGTCTGTCAATCACTGACAGGCCCGCCCACTGGACTCCTAAGCAGAGAATGAAGAGGTTTAAATCAATATAATACAAGTTATACTGAATGTTTCCCTATTAAACTATATATCTGTCTGCTGAGCTCCTCCTGCTCTATAATATAATGTCTGCAGCATGAACTGCATTATCAACATGATAGGTTTCCTTTAAGTTCTGATTTTTCAGGCCAAATAACCGGATTTGGGGAGCCTGCACACGGGCGGATTTACATTAACCCAACTTCTTACACCACATAGGGGCCACATCCTTAAACCAGGATGTACTGACTCTCGAGGTCTACTATGCTGTACACTACTACCTCACTCTCTCCGTTCAGTGGTCTTGCTGCAACGTCACATTACAAACATCATTAATCAACAATTCTTAGGGTCTTTTTAGACATTAACTTCCTAACTACCATAAATTAAACATTATCAATCCAGATTAACACTTTCCTCTCTGGCTCAAAGCATAACTCAGTCCTTTGCTCACTGTTCGAATCTCTGTAGCATCACTACTGTCCTCACTACCTTCACAGCAGACCTGCTGATTAATTATTTAGTCCTTCACCTTGCGTGCAAAGCGGTGTTTAACGAGGCTGGCCTCTCTTGTATGCATTGGTGGGAGGTTTGACCTCGACCGCTGCTCCGTACCACAGTCCATCTTCATCCTATTGGGCTCCCTCTGGTCAGCCCTCCAAATTTGGCCCCAGGTCATCAGGCCCTTTTTGGTCCTCTAACTTTGGCAACAAATTCAACGTTTGGCCTAAAATGCAAGGATGTACATTAGAGATGAGCGAGCGCACTCGGTAAGGATAGGCGAGTGAGTATCGTCCTTACCGAGTACCTGCCTGCTAGCCCACAAAGATTCGGGTGCCGGTGGGGGTGAGTGCTGTGTTGAGGGAGGGTGCAGGAGGGAGCAGGGGAGAGAGAGAGATCTCCCCCCTGTTCCACCCCCGCTTTGTGGGGCGAACAGGCAGGTACTCGGTAGGGACGATACTCGCTCGAGTATCTGTCCTTACCGAGTACGCTCGCTCATCTCTAGTGTACATACATACACTCTTGTACGTTAGGCTTTTACCAAGGCTGAGCTAGCTCACTTACAACTTGATAACCATAAATTCTACGGGCCTTTCTCCTTTGCTGAGCAACCCAGCTACATGTTCTGTCTGCTCTGTCTGATCTCCTCCTAAGATTTTTTTCTGGGGCTTAAGTGGTGATTATCCTGTGTCCTCAACTCCTGGGGCAGGTCACTGTCCTCTTGGTGTGACTCGCGCTGAAAAACACCTCATGCCCGTGCTTTGTCTCTCCACACTTCCCTCAGCACTTAAGCCACCATCCCAGTCCCTATTGCACCACTATACTGTTGCTCTGCAGCCTACTGTGCCAAATCTCACTCCAGCAGCACCTCTTCTCCTTTCAATAGTCCCTGCATTCTCTCTTCTGTGGCGCAGCAATAATTTCTTTTCATAGAGCGCCGGTCACACTGGAAACAGTTGAGAGGTCCTTCAGGGAGTGGAACCTCACTAGCAATTACAGTGCTGCTATACTCTGGTGCTTCCATGCACCTAACTTAATTGCAATGCGCCTCAATCTGGCGCATGGCCAATTACTTTATTCCTCCATTTTTCCTCTTTGCCAAGCCTGACAGGGGGCGGAGTTCAGTGCAGCACTCCGGGCTGCTTATTGGAATTGCTAGAAGCAGCCATGGCAAGAATAGAAGGCTGGACAGCACTTTCCCCTCTTACAACAGTGGAGTATTTAGGGCGCATCCACATGGCCATCGCGATTTCCATGTGATATCACTGCATTTTCTTGCGCAACTTAGTAGCACCATGTGCAAGGATTTCTGAGGGGGGGCTTGAAATATAAGCCCTACCCTGAAAATATGCCCTAGCTGTAGTAAAAAAAAGTCCAACCTTTGTCTCATCAGAACATAACACGTTCTCCCACATATTTTTAGTGTAGGTTTTGGTAAACCATAGCAGGGCTTGGATGCTCATCTTTGTTAGAAAAGGCTTCCAATTTTCCACTACACAGCCCAGACATATAAAGAATACAGGAGATGGTTGTCACATGCTCTACATACTACCAGTACTTGCCAGAAACTCCTGCAGCTCCTTTAATGTTGTTGTACGCCTCTTGGCAGCCTCCTGGACCAATTTTCTTCTGGTCTTTTCATGAATTTTTGAGGGACGTCCAGTTCTTGGTAATGTCAATGTTGTGCCAAATGTAATCCCCTTCTTGATGACCATCTTCAATGTGCTCCATGGTATATGTAATGCCCTGCAAAGTTTTGGTCCCCTTCTCCTGACTGATTCCTTCCAACAATCAGATCCCTTTGATGTCTTGTAAGATCTTTATGGACCAACTAAGAAAATGTCAGGAAAATCCTCCTAGAAGAGCCGAACTTATATGGGGGAAATCAGATCCCTGTAAATAACGACAGCGGAGTGCTGACTACTATTTATCATGAGTTTAAATGTGATTGCTTAATTCTGAACACAACCACATCCCCGAATATAAGAGGGTGTTCACACTTATGAAACCACATTAAAGGGGTTGTCCCGCGGCAGCAAGTGGGGTTATACACTTCTGTATGGCCATATTAATGCACTTTGTAATGTACATTGTGCATTAATTATGAGCCATACAGAAGTTATAAAAAGTTTTTTACTTACCTGCTCCGTTGCTAGCGTCCTCGTTCCCATGGAGCCAACTAATTTTCGCCGTCTAATGGCCAAATTAGCCGTGCTTGCGCAGTCCGGGTCTTCTTCTGTTCTCAATGGGGCTCCGTGTAGCTCCGTGTAGCTCCGCCCCGTCACGTGCCGATTCCAGCCAATCAGGAGGCTGGAATCGGCAATGGACCGCACAGAAGCCCTGCGGTCCACGGAGGGAGAAGATGCCGGCGGCCATCTTCAGCCGGTAAGTAAGAAGTCACCGGATTTTTCTTTAGGTCCCTGCATCGGGGTTGTCTCGCGCCGAACGTGGGGGGGGGGGGGTTGAAAAAAAAAAACGTTTCGGCGCGGGACAACCCCTTTAAGTTACTATTGCATCTTATCTCCACCACTAGAATGGGTGTACACCTGGTGATGGGCTGTATCTGCCCACTGTACGCCCACAAGCAAGTAATTGGTTGCTTTTAGCATGGTCCTAGCAGCGTGGGCATTTAGTTTTGCCTGGGATAGAGGGTTAGGGTTAGTTTAAGTGTTAGGCTTACATTATTAACTGTAAAAGCTTCCATGTTAGAGCGGGACGCAGTAACATGGAAGCATTATCAGCTAATAATGTAACCCTAACACTGAAACCAACCCCTAACCCTCTATCCCAGCCATAACTCATTACTCATGCTACTAGGAGCTTGCCGCAACTCCCCTCCAGCGCCACAGGAGCTGTGAGCGGAGAAAGCAGATCGCCGTGGTGAGTACAGGAGCAGAGAAGGGAGACTAGAGGGTTGGGGCAGTGAGGACAGCAGCAGCTAGCAGCACAATCGGGCCCTCAGAAGAGAAGAAAGACGCGGGGGGGAGTGAGTGACAGGAGCAGAGAAGGGAGAACGGGGGGGGGGTGAATACAGCAGCACCTAGCAGCGCAGGACAAGTTAGCCGTCGGGAGATCGGGGGGTTGAGGACAGCAGCAGCTAGCAGCGCAGGCCAAGCGAGCCATCATAAGAGAAGAGAGATGTGGGGGGGGGGGGGGGGTGAGTGATGTGAGCAGCTAGTAGCGCAGGACAAGCAAGCACAGAAGTGAGATGCGGGGGGTGGGTGACAAGAGCCGTGAGGCCAACGGACGACCAGAGTGCCAGGACCTGGACGGGAGCCAGCCCTGCAGCCAATCAGGAACTGGGGGCATCACCTGGTTGTCAAGCAGCCTTACCCTTGTCGACACCCATCACTTCTGGTGTCGACAAGGTACAACAGTACCCCACTTTAAATTAGTTTTGTTATTTTTCCACCTTAAAAGATTCCAGTTTGTTTTCCAATGGAATCGTACAGATAACGGGTCAAAGGTGGAAAAAAATCTGAAAGGATTCATCTTTGTTGGATTTTTTAACATGTCAAAACCATGGCATTTTAACAGGGGGGTGTAGACTTTATATATCCACTGTGTATATATATGCTACATGTTTATAATCTACGAGCTACAAATTGCAATATCACTTCTCTCCCAGGTTTGGGTTTGTACAGAGAACAAATAAAAATGAAGCAGGTGATGTGTTAACAACTTTCTGCACACGGGTCACAGCATTCGCAGAAAGAGGAATGAAATATTCATATCCTGCATATTGGATAATTTGGAGGGATTTCTTTTGTTTACTTAATTTTGCGCACAAACCATTAGTTCCCATTTTATTTGGGAAAGATAGGGAAAAAAAGTCCAGGGACAATAAGGTTACATCTGGAGGAAGTCGAATATTATGGCTTCAGGAGACAGCTGGAACTAATGAGGCTGTGGTGGCTTTTTAAGGCTTTTCTTCTGGATGATATGTAGCTTTCCGTATTGATCCAGGACAGAACTCTCAAGTTCCTACATTAAACATTGATACATACTATCTCCATAATGTACTTATACAGCACACAAAAGACTGATATACACAGTATATAGTGATGCAGAAGTATAAGGTTTAAAAGGGAAGCTGTCAGCTCCAACATACTGTCCAAACTGCAGGCATCATGTTATAGAGCAGGAGGAGCTGAGAAGATTGATATAGAGTTTTATGGGGTAAGATTCAATATAAGTCTGCTGATTCTGAGCTGAACCGTCCAATGGGCGGAGCTATCAGTGACTGACAGCTACCCTTGTATATGCAGTCATACATCAACCATAAAGAATTCTGCAGGAAAGTTCTGGATTTAGGACAGTGCCCTGCAGTCCCAGAAGGCATGTACCACCCCACATCCTTTTCCTCCTTCTCTTTGCCAGGACAGGACTTGCTGTGTGTTGTGAAGAGAACAAGACCAGTGATGATGTCATGAGTGGCGGAGCTCAGAAGTGGAGAATACACTGTATGCTAGTGCTGAAGGACCTGTGATGTCACAAGGGTCAGAGCTCATCAGTGAAGACTGAAGGTCCTTTGAATATGCATTTTTGGGTGTGCTAGGAGTTGTAGTTCTTTTGTATTCCCTCCTTGTAATCTTTTCTAATATCACATAACAGCATGGGCATGCTGGAACTTGCAGTTTCACCTGTTATATTCTTCCCTTAAAATTTTCTCTGTTAAAGGGGTATTCCGGGACTTTAACATTTTTTTCTATTCATGACCAACAAGTCATCAAAAGATGATCCGCAGTGTTTCACTGTGGTGGCCCAGAGTTGGGGTGTCTTTAAAGTAGATGTAAGTCAGTTTTGTGTAAATTGTCCCGTTTGTATTTGTGTTACATGTAAGGGTTAACAAGCCTAACTTTTTTTTACCCGTGTGGCAGTGTACTAGTTGAGAAGTTAGGGGGCAGAGCCTAGGATGGAGTGAGTAGTGTGGAGATGTAGTCGGTGGACGACATGTCAGCGGGAGCCTGAAGCTCGCTTTTTGCTTCTGCCTGCGCAGAGCTGTGGATCTATCTCATGTACGGTGGGATGTTTTGCTCTAATCAGGGACGGGTTTTGCTGTAACATGTGAGGAGATGTAACTAGCCAGCAAGAGAAGGCAGGAGTGGTGTGTTAATTAACCGTGTCAGGAGTACACTCCGGGGATCGTCTTACAGATAACTTAGACTGAGGACACCTAGATTATGGGGCGAAAGTGGCTCCTAGAGGAGCGTGCGTGTGAGTAACAGAGTGGAAGGAGGAGGAAGCCTGCCAGAAGTGTTGTGTTCGAGACAGTTGTCTTGTTGTATACTTTGAAAATCAAAGCTGGATTTTGTAAGTAAAGGAAGCCGTGTACCTCCGGTTTGAAAATGATCACTTTGTTTGTGGACTCTTTTATTCAGCAGCGAGCAATCATTTTGCTTGGAAAGAGGTACTGGCGTCACGTGACAACATTGTTAGGACTAAGTACTATGGTGTACAACGGCTTGTTCTTTAGCATTGTGCTCGACTGAGCTGGGCCATGTTGTGCCATTGTTGGGGAGAGATCACAGAGCCACCCATGACAACCATCATTAGGAACTCTGTGGTCTCACCCCAACAGCTGGCCTCCGCCTGGATGCTGCAAAATTTTGCTGTTGTGAACAGGATTATACCTCCGTGCCTTACCGATTTCCATAGCCGCTGTCATTGCAATTAGTGCAGAAAGCTATTCATGCTGACTGTAGTGTAGTTGCCCCAGTTGGTACTGAAGGCACAGCTCCCACTGCATTCAATGGAAACTGCACCTGCAATCCACAACCTGGGCCACTATACTACAGTCAGCGCTTTCTGCTTCCTGCGCTGACCTAAATTATAACGGACCTAGGAATCAGCTGATCAGCAGAGATCAAAAGAAAAATTCCCAGAATACCCTTTTAACAGAGGAAATTACAATGGCAGAATGTTAGTGGTAGAACTACAAGTCCCACCATGTTTTTTTTTATATCAGACCTCCCAATTGCCCCAGATCACACCTTCTGCTATTGCTATATCATCATCCTGCAACCCAATATTCGTGTAATGTAGCTGCCCTGGTTTTGTGATCTTGGTGACTGACGTTATTTGTTATCCACATTCCAGTATTGTCATCTGATTATCTAATGTCTATCACCTTGTATGAAAATGCATCTCCAGTGCCCGCAGTAGCCTAATAAAAGTCCCATGTGATGAGAGGCTCCGTGTTCAGCTGCTTGTCACATGACACGGCCACATATAGACATCATCTGTCTTGTCACCCCTGCTCTGTGTATTACATAGTTACATTATAACCATGTATAAGTACATGAGGGGACAATACAAGGATCTCTCCCATGATCTGTTTATACCCAGGGCTGCGATGGTAACATGAGGGGATCTGCTACGTCTAGAAGAAAGCAGGTTTCATCACCAACACAGAAGGGGGTTCTTTGCTATAAGAGAAGTCAGACTGTGGAACTCTCCGAGGACGTGGTGATGGCAAAATCCATAGAGGCGTTTAAGAGGGGACTAGATGTCTTTCTAAAGTGGAAGGATATTACAGGATATAGATTTTAGGTGACCAGAGGGATGCTGATTTGGGTATACAGACAGGTAGGAACTACTAGAGATTGATCCAGGGATTAGTCTGACTGCCATTAGGGAGTCGGCAAGGAATTTTTCCCCCAAAAGGGCTAATTGGCTTCTGCTCTTGGGTTTTTTTTGCCTTCCTCTGGATCAACAAGAAAGGTAAGTAGGCTGAACTAGATGGACATTGTCTTCATTCTTCATTCTTCTTACATACTATGTTACTATGTTATTTTTGTCTTATTTGTATTTAACTTTATATTTTGGCTGTAGCTGTGATTTTTCTGCTAAAATATATTTGATTTTTTTATTTTTATATTGTACTTTTACTTTACTGTTTACTCCATAACTATTTTCCCAGTCTTTGTGAGTGTCTTCTAAGAACGCAGGTGACTGTTTCTCCTCTGAGGAGACAGATATCGGAGATCTTTTCCTCGCCAGCACTAAGTCTCTGGGTTGGATCCAGTCCCATCTGGAAGGCTCCTTCTTGCGCTCCTTCAGGAGTGGGGAAATAGGTGTTGGCAGCGGCAGAGTCAACCCCTATAGCTCCGGGTCATTGCTCCAGTAGAACGGGGTTGAGCGGGAGGCTGGAACTCCTCGTACAACCTTGTTGGTCATCTCGCCTGGGTGAGGTCTCGCGCTGATCCGGAGGCAAAGATCCAGTGGTTCACTCACTGTTGATGCAGTCTCCTCCTCTGGGCAGTCCTCTGTCTGTCACCTGCTCCACGGCGGGAGTGACCCCCCCCCATACTTTTTTCTCAGCCACGGCAAGAACTTGGTGGTGGGAACTTTTAACAGGCTTCAGCGTACAGGTAGAGGAAGAAGGCTGGGTGCCATCATGTGAGTCCAAGTCGATTTCCTCTTCAACAGGTAGAACATGCAAACTAGGCAATACAACAGGGTCCAATAACGCCACATGTCGCTGTCTCAGGGCATAACGCATCCTGGCAACATATGAATGGGACTGGAGTGAAGAGCTTTCTTTATTTTTAATTTTTGAATAGAAGACTCGTTTTTTCACCACTCTGGTAAATGTCGTTAGGCTCAGAGGATCCGCGATCGTGATTTCTTTAATTCCTGGAGGCTCAGAGGACCTGCAACCATGTCCCAATACTTGCTGTAGTCGCAAAGGGTTGGAGAGATCTTCTCCTCGACTAATTAAAGTGATTCACGGATCTTATCCTTGACTTTAGAGATCTCAGAGGGCTTTAACAATGACTCTTTTTTAGCTTGGACACAGGCAACGAATTCCTTTTGTGACTGTACAGGAGCCCTCAGGCTACCTACACACGGCTGAGCCTGATATAGGGGCGTGAATATCGCCCTTGTGAATGTGTGATATAGCCAAGGATGCGAGGCGTTTTTCAGGCAAAAATGCCTGACATCACATATGTGATCGGAAGTGTTTCCCATTGATTTCAATAGGAAACCTCGCATCGCACACGTATGCACATCACACAGCATGCTGGAGCCACACAAGGAATTAAAGGTCCCATTGAATTCAATGGTCGATGTGTTTTGAGGAATGCGAAGAGATAGGACATGCAGCGAGTTTTCCCGCACCGCATGGGTATATAACTCCATTCAAACAAATGGGGTTCATGTTCAGAGTTTGTGTCTAGCTACGCATTTGCGGGTTTTATGTGGATTTTGACCACAAAACACACTCACTGCATTCCAAGATCCTTAGATATAGATAAGCCGAACCCTCCAATTTTAGCTTGACCAGCCAATCATCTGATTTGTATGGCGGCCTCCCAACTCTCCTCCGAAGGCAGATGTCTAAGGAGATAAGGATCGGGCAATGGAAATTGTTTTACAAGCCTATAAGCCGTTGCCAGGGGTGTCTGGCAGGGACGTTCTCCCCTCCCTACATTAAAAACATATGCACACATGCACGCTCGGCCTTGCCAAGTGTGTATGTGTAATATGAAGGGGTTGGGCAAGAGAACCGTCGTTCGGCTGACAGCTATCTAAAATGTATAGGAAGCCTTATTCTGTCTTATATAACTATATATATGCTGCAGCGCACCTCACTACTGCACAAGCCTCCAATTATTCTGATTAACATACTAATTTATCATATTTTTCAAATACTCAACTATTAAGGATCAGGACTGCAGGGAGTACTACAGCAAAAGTGAGCAAATCAGACCTACAGCATTCATAGTGGAAGGACATTGACTTTAAATCAGACAATACACCACATCATTTTATTTGACTTGGCAGCAGCTGCCTGGCATTGGCTATTAATGGTCATTTTCTCATGTCTCCAAGTCCTTTTCCTTATCCATGTTACCCAATGTTTTACCATTGAATGTTGTGATAAAATTTGTTTCCTCCTCCTAAAGAAGTAAATTCGATTTGCCTGTAAGTGGACACTGTTATCATACGCTTCATAATCTTCTGCTTTATTTTCTTATTTGCATAGAGAGAAAGCAAACCCCGCACTGGGCCTTCCTCCTATTGCAAACTCCTGCACCAGCCTTTGTTCTGCTCCGATGGTATCTCTGTCCCAAGTTAAGTCTCAGATAATTTCCTACAATATCCTTCACTTGTTTATTTTTATGGCTCCAAAGCAAACACTGGTAGATGACCGGGAACAGCCCAGGACTTTGAGGCCTAGAAGAAGATTGTTGACTTAAGACCAAGGGGGGCCCCAGGCATACAGACTGCACGCCAAATCTTATTTAGACTCTGAGGCCACTGTAGTGTCCCTACTAACAGCGATTTACAAGAGCAACACTCCACTAATGCCAAGGTGATCGCTCCTCAACAGGGGAACCAAGCCCTAGAAGTCACCTCAACTTTCCCAGACTTTAGAAAGACAAACCCATGGTGGCTCTCAGGGTATTGTGTTATGTTTGTAGTGTGTCTGCAAAGTGATTGTGTCTGACTTTTCTTTTGATTGTGTTTATTTAATCTTTCTCATGTCTGCAAAAGTTGATCTGGTGGCAGAAATTTCAATCACACTGGGACTTAAAGTAATTGCGCTGGCCACCCGGTGGAGGTGAAGATGTAGGCTCAAGTTTCAAAGAATGGCCTTTGTAAATGGTATAATTAAAGAGCTAGAAACCTACATTCAGAACTTTATGATAAGAACTATGAAAAGTGGTCACACGTTTACATGGAAATGATTTTGGGGCTCATTCTGCTGCTTTACATAATTCCCATTCTGGCCATCGCAAGAACCGGGGCAGTAAGTGCCAGAACTTGAGATAGATATGGGTCCCTGTAGACCAGCTGGATGGAAGGTTTTGGCCTAGTTTTCTGGATAAGCTATGGGGGACTGGGCATGGGTCTTTCACCCACATCCGCCGGTGTCTTGGGCAAGGCCATGTAGGTGGTAAAGGCCCACCGATCACATTTGTGACGGGGGCTGGATTGAGCAGTTGTGGAGAGAAGGATTCTCAGTCACATTTCTTGCAAATGTAAAACTTTTTAATTACAAGTTCACATGGTAATAACGTGGTACAGGATGATGCGTCTTACTGGTACAATGCTTCTGGATGATGAGATGGCTGCTTGAAACAGTCTTAATAAGAAGTGTAGTGGCCCAAAGTTAATGGGGTCCCCTCCAGAATGTTCTATGTCTGTCTCGTGTCACTGTCTTGTCAGTGTCTTGTTTGTAGAGTGCATCAGGTACATGCGTATTGTATGGCTGCAGGCATGAAAGGGTTAATGTCTGGGTCATGTCTGGAATATGTATCGTTTTGTCTAGTGTGGTATGAAAACATGCTCATGTGATGTATGAGAGGAGTTGTTTTTGCAAGGGAGCAGTAGAGCAGTTGAGTCGTTGTGGTACCCAAAGAGTGGAGTAGAGTCAGTGCGAGAGACCATCTGGAGGCTTGGAGAATGGAAGAGTCCGAGAGTTAGTTCATTGTTCCTGCCTGGACCTAACCTTAGCCGCTATCCCTAAAGAAGCAAATGTACCCGGGCTGGGAGAAACGCATGGAAACCGCATGACTTCAGAGAGATAGAAAAGAACCGCTAGCAAGTGAGAGACATGTGAGTGACTGGCAGGAGAGAAAGAGAGTTACCAGGAGAGTTAATGCCTACAGATAACTGGGACCGTAGAGATACAAATACCCTGTGAATCCTCTCTGCATTACCACTGTAATGGACTGTTGTTATTAATACTTGTTGAGTAAACGAGCAGAACTGAACGTTCATGGTACCTGTTCAGAAAAGCATACTTTGTGCGTGGACTACTTTATTTTCCCCGGAATTTACATCTCCAAAGATCCACCACAGAGGATGCAACGATGGCGTCACGAGTCACAAGTTGGACTACAGGTAACCATGGGTCCTGTCCCTGTGATCTCCTCCAGCAGTAACAAGGTCGTGTCCCAAGCTACCCTTAGGGAGGAGACGGTAGAGCGCCATGACAAAGTTATCTCTGTACCCTTCTGTCTCCTCAGCTGAGGGCCTGCTCCACGGACGCTGCAGAATCTCATTCCACCACAGCTCTACATGCAGTTTCTCCTTTAAGGCCTCGGTGAAGATCACAAGGGCACTTCAATGTAGCCCAGAGGTCAACCTTGTCATGAGCACTTTCCTTTTATACTCCCACAAATCCCGGCCTCTTGTGAGACTCTCACTGTGCTGTCAGTGGATATATCATTAAAGTCCAGATGGGAATAGCTTTTTAAGGCTCTTTTACATGGGCCTAAAAAATAATGAATGAACCTTCTGTAAAGCACTCATTCACCCGATCATTGCCTGTACAAGGCAGCGATCAGTCGACACTCATCATTGTCGGCCGCAGATCTCTCCGTGCAAACAGGAAAGTTACCGCTCACTGCAATTAAAGTGTATGGGGAACGACTGATCGTATAAACAGCGAACGCATATTTGCATAACTCTCTTCATTCACATCTATGAGAGTTATAGAAACAGCTGAACACACAAGACCCCCATTCTGTAGATAGCTGCAGGACCCACCTCGGAAATATGTGATAAATGTCTGAAAAATTGGTGATTAGAAAAAAATTGATAAATAGCAGTCGAACAGTCCAAGTAAAAAAAAACAAAAAAACGCAGTATGTCCTTTTTGGGGGCGATGTTTGTATGAGAATCGCCTATTCAAGTCTATGGGTGCGTTTTAAAAATTAGATTGTACTTGAATGATACGAATCCAATATGTTTTAAAACATGTAACCATGGTGGGCATAATTTGAAAAAAAAAGAGAATTAGGAAGTGTTTTTATACGTGCGTGAAAAACGCATGCACGAAGAATTAAAATTGCGCATAATTAAAGCACAAAAATCGCAAGCAAAATCAGACCAATTATATGGGCCAAATTCGCAAACGCCCATCCTAAAAGAGAAACTGTCCGAGATCTGCACTCACACTTGTGTGACAGCCCTTTGCTGTTCGGCTGTACTCGAGGAGTCAAATAATTGGCAACAATGGAAGTGCTGGATCCGGCACATGCTGGACCAAAAAGTATAGAACAAAACCCATTGGGTTTCGTCTAATGCTGTTATATACCCCTGCGTTTTCACAAATGAAATAGTGCTGCATGCAGTGCTATTCCATCCAGTATTTCTTCAAGGGAGCCTCCGACACTGATGTAAAGGAAGCCTTAGTTGCCCATAGCCATCAATCATAGTGCAGCTTTTATTTTGTAATAGCTCTATGAGAAATTAAATTTGCGCTGCTATTGGTTGCTATCCGCAACAAAGACAGTTTTTTTTTTTCAACCGTTTCATAAATCATGGCTGACATTTTACTGTTCTTGTTGAGCTCCATAAATTGTGATGAATTAACCTGTTCCTTTAAATAAATCCAGATGTTCAGAGTATATTTCCATGTTCCCGTGTGGAGATGACAGCCGTATTTCCGGTGCAGCAGTGCAATGACCCAAACAGACTGTTTCTCTAGGACGTCTTATCGCTGTCGTCCATACATTCATCAAGATGACATCATAGAAGAAACTATAACTCCCATAACATTCTCACAGTCACAGCAAATTCTGGAAGTCGTCCTTAGATCTTAAAGATTACAGGACAGAGACCAGTTTCTTGGCAATGACACAAGTTACTCCGGGAACATCGGCTTGATTTTTTTGATGACTGCTGCGGTAGGGGCAGGCAACACAGGAATTGGGGTACGATGCAGACACCAGGCTTACAAAAATGTATGGCTCTAACTAAGAGTTTGATTAACTGTAACATGAGTAGGGTATAGTAACAATCTGTTATGAATCACAATGATCAGCAACCCACTTCAACGGTAGAACATGTGGTAGTACCACCAAATGTCGCAACCCAGCAATAGCAGTCGACTGCACACAGCCTGAAAGTAACACAACTGTGGACCAATAACTTCTCTGCAACTGGCGGATGAATATGTGATCATCTGATGTCAGCTGAAGCTTGCATATTTTAACCGGCAGGTCTGCATTTAAGTCACTACTAGAGATGAGCGAGCACCAAAATGCTCTGGTGCTCGTTACTCGTTACTCGAGTCCCGCGATGCTCGAGGGTTCGTTTCGAGTAACAAACCCTATTAAAGTCAATGGGCGACTCGAGCATTTTTGTATATCGCCGATGCTCTCTAAGGTTTTCATTTGTGAAAATCTGGGAAATTCACGAAAGTGATGGGAACGACACAGAAACGGATAGGGCAGGCGAGGGGATACATGTTGGGCTGCATCTCAAGTTCCCAGGTCCCACTATTAAGCCACAATAGCGGCAAGAGTGGGCCCCCCCACGCACTGTCAGCATAAAGATCGTTCTCCTCTACCACAGCTGTAACAACTGTGGCAGAGAAGAACGATGTTAGCCCATTGAATTCAATGGAGCCGGCAATACAGCCGGCTCCATTGAAAGCAATGGGCTGCCGGCGAGCGCGGGATGAATTTTCGGGAAGGGCTTAAAAATATAAGCCCTTACCTGAAAATCATCCTAAAATGTGTAAAAAAAAAAAAAAAATGTATACTCATCTTTCCGCTGAAGCCAGAGTTCAGCCGCGTCTGGCCGGCAGTTCTCCTGAACTGCTCTCTGTAGTATTCAGCAGCCAGGGATTTAAAATCGCCGCCTGCTGAATGAGCTGCCTCTGATTGGTCACAGCCTCACCAATCAGAGGCAGCTCTCACTCACACCCATCAGTAACGAGCATCTCGAGCACCCTAATACTCGAACGAGCATCAAGCTCGGACGAGTATGCTCGCTCATCTCTAGTCACTACCCGTGTGCAAACATTGTGCCTTTTTCTGAGGACCAACCTCACTTACATATCTCCAGGATGTTTGGTACCATAATGCAGGTGACATGTCTTTGGGTGTCTGTTGAGGGTACCCCAATTCGCAAAGCTGCAGGATGATGTGAATCCCTTATAGCAGTCTCTCTAGCTGTAGTCCTCGCAGCTTTGTTCTCTCAACAATGTTGTTCCCGGCACATTAGACTGCTTCTTTTCTTGTGCCACTGTCGCTCTCTAACAGGCACAGATTCTCAAGGACATGTTTCACACAGCTCCCCAAGCCAACATCTCACTCCTTTGACAGCTATCTCTCCCGGAATGGAGTCTCCCTTAAATGTCAGTGCAACTGGAAGTGCTTTCCAGGTTGCAGCTCTCTATGATCTCAAGTCCTCTAGATTTCCCATCTGACCTCTGAAGCCAATGGAGACCTCTGCAGCCACTGTTCAGATCCATATCCTATATATGAGGCAGAATTATAGAAGTTTGGACCAGAAGCTTGTAGAAACCAATTGCTTGGTTCTGAAGCAAATGATGGTATCATGTATGGAGTGGCTGTGACAGAGCTGGAGGCAGCACATATTTTTAAAATAACCAAACTTTACCTAAAGAACGCAATTACGCTCCATGGGAGGGCACATGTACTTAAACGTTACGTCATTTTTAACCAGGCTTAACAATTATAATATGAATCCACATATTCTTGTTAGGGGTTCACCTCAGTGAGACAAGTCACTTTTAATTTCTATCATTCCTAACCACTGTCCTTGGAATACTCCATATTCATTATCATACTCCATACTATATCCTCAAAGGTCCGCAGCATGACAACAGCGTGACCTCATACATTGTAGGTGCCAGAGTACATCCCCTCTTTAGGAGTTACGCATTAAATCAACACACTACAGATGTAAAAGTATATCTAGCACACTCTGATCTCCCCTAATAACGCCACTACTCAAAATGCTTTGTCCCAGTTACACAATGGTTTATACATCGCATCACTTATTAAGATAACGTCCAAATCTCTCGTAATATAGCATCACATTTCCCAACTAATGGCGATCCCTCAGCCAGCCCATATTCATCCATTCTAGTCCTTAATGTATGTACACTAGTCATTGGAAACCGGTCTCACGTCTCCTTTTTGGCCCCAGGGGCATCAGAACCCTCTGGTCTTCACCCTTTGGCCCCGGTCATCAGGGCTTTTTAATATACAGTAATAATATACAGTGTATTTCAAGGTGAAATACAATGCTACAAGGTGACAAGTACAGGCCTGTGTTAACTGGTTGGGAAGTCATTTTTTCAAGTATTTGTAATGTACGTATTCAGATGAAATATTACATTGTGACAAGTCAAGAAGAACATTGTACCAGGGGTCACTTGCAAGTCCGGGTAGTTGATTTATTACTCTTGCCTTGGAAAATCATCACATGAGAAAACAACATAAAATTCTATACAAAAAGAAAATATCATCAAAATGCTTTAGTGCAGAGAAACCCGTAAATTACCAGAAAAACTAACAAGAGATAAATGTTTCCAGCAGCAAGTTTCATTTTTCATTTTTTTATTACGTCTGCGTACATATACATACAGGGCGTAACTATAGAGGATGCAGGGGATGTGGTTGCACCCGGGCCCAGGAGCCTTGGGGAGCCCATAAGGCCTCTCTTCGCCATATAGGGAGCCCAGTACTATGAATAAAGCATTATAGTTGGGGGCCCTGTTACAGGTTTTGCATTGGGGCCCAGAAGCTTCAAGTTATGTCTCTGTGCAGCATGGTTTAGGTATGGGTACGGGTACAGAAACAGATAGAGGGTGGGCCCCAGCTCACGTTTTGCATCAGGGCCCCTGAGTCTTTAGTTACGCCCCTGTACATACATACATATATAATACAGCAGTGCTCACAAGCCTTATGCTGCAGCTTACCCCTACAACTAAGGTGATTGGCACCTGATAGGCTACCTACATATGGCCATATCATAGACGGTTGTATACAGGGTGAGTCAAGAAACCCCAAACAAACTACATAAATGCTTATTCCTATGCAAGTGTTACAGGATACATCTCACAATACAATTTACTGAATGTGTTCAATGTGTTGAACCCAACTCTGCCAGCAGCATTAGGGCAAAAACAGATGGGTGCATACGCTAATACACTCGCCGGTACGGAGTGTAATACTAGGAAAATCACCTGATTACAGTCACCAATCACCGTGTGCAATACATTTCTTCTAGGATCAGGATGTCAAAATTCAGCATTCTTTTTTCCCAACATCTGCCATTGGAGAAGAATCGGGACATCACCATAAGGATTACTAGTCAGCTGAGCCCAGCAAAACAGGCAGGTTCGGCCGATGTATAGTATGTGGGCAGCTTAGGCCGCCTGCAGACGGCTGGGTCGGATCCGGCTGCGAGAATTCTCGCAGCGGGACCCGACTCGAGCGCCTGCAGAGAGCAGCGTGGAACTCACCTGCCCCTCGCAACTCCGGCTCTTTTATGTGCCGGCTGCTGGGCAGCATGCGCATGCGCAGAGCGGAGCCGGTGGACGGTGGGTGACGTTTCAGTGCGGGGCTCGCAGAGCATGCCGCGGTTTGTGTGCTGCGCAGGATTTCACGCAGACAAACCGCGGCCGTCTGCGTAGGATTGTGTATTGTAATGCAATCCTATGCAGGCGTGTACGGGCGCAAATTCTGCGGGGAATCACGCCACGGAATTTCCGCCCGTCTGCAGGTGGCCTTAAGGTAGGTTCTATCCATACCGTATGGAAATCATCAAGAAGTCCTTCCAAAATTATAGATATCCGTCATTATAAGGGACAAATCTGATTGAAGATTTTGGTTCTCAAGAAGTTAAACTATTAATCTGGGACACAGGTCTGAGCTGGATATTACCGAGTTTTTACACAAGACCTGATAGCAAGATTGCATTGATTGAGATAATCTACATCTACCCCATCACACGCCGAGTGTTATGTGGTAGAAATACAATGGTCTACTGTTCCAATGGAATAAACACATATAGTATGGTTCCTGAGCACAGTATGCTTCGCTTTCTCACACTCGCCTCTAATGGGATTAAAGCGAGATACAATCTATAATAGTATTTACAGAGGATCTGCATTCATAAACTCTGATAGTATTTTCCAGCTTCTAATTTCCTGCCTGATGAGACAAGTAATGTTGAATACATGATTACAGGCAGAGGAACAAAGATGGGAACACAGTGAAGTGATAGAATCACAAGTTTCCGTCATGTCTTGAGTTAATAGCACTAAAAAGCCTTAACAATTTCCCCAAGTCAGTTCTTAAGTTGCTCATGGCCATCTGAAATGTAGATGATTCAAGGATTGTGGCTTGACGGCTGCCCAACATAAACTACTCCGATGATTGACTGTTTATGAAGTTTAATTTTGTAGGACAAACATAGGGCTGTAATCCTTCTCAATAAAGAATAACATAGGAGGTCGGGACATTTATATCTTCCATTAGTTTTAATTGTGCATATAGGATTTGGTCACAGCAATGTTCTAGATCAGTGTTTCTCAACCAGGGGGATTTCAGCCATAGTAAAGATGTAGCCAATTACTGATCTAGACTAAAAGATTTAATGGTAGTAGATTGGAGTTCATTAAGCCCACCAAAGGAAATGATCGTGAGAGTCAGACCTCCACCTATATAGCACATGTTCACCAATACTTTTCATTGTTTCAGAAACTTGTTGCTATCATTGAACACATAACATCAATTGCATTTAATGGGCTATTTGTACATAAACTGTTAAGATACACAGTTGCAAAAAAAAAAGTAAGTGAATGCTTTGGAATTCCCTGGATTTCTGATTTGATTACTAAAAAAATGATTGTTATCTAACTCACAACTATAGACCAACACAATCTAACTAAACTAATAACACACAAATAGTTCTACCGTTCATGTGTTGCATTGAGGACATTGTGTAAACATCCACAGTGCAGGGAGAAAAAGCAGGTGAACCGAAGAATTTAATAATACTTTAGCAGCAAGCACCTCCACCAGACATTTCCCACAGATGCAAGTAAGATTTGCAGGGTATTGTTGTATTATGTCACCACCGGACGTTAGGGGTGGCGACATAATACAACAGTCTCAAAAAATGTTAAGCTTGTGATTGGCTAGGGGCACGTTTCATCCATGAAGTGCCGTCCTGAGGACTGCGGCACCAGAAGCCTCTGCGGCGGTACATGGGCAGAAACTGTGAGCGGGGGAACGAGCGTCACGGAGCAGAGAGGTGGCGGCCTGGACAGAGCAGTCAGACGGTGGCCAGGATGCACCACACGGGCGGCGGCCGGGTCGGAGGCGCCATCCTCCAGGATGCGTCAGACAGAAGCAGCACGGGACCGAGCACAGCTATGCCGCAAGGGACGGAGCACAGACACGCCGTCCAGGAGCTCTGGTGAGAGTCAGAGTTGCAGCATGTGCATTGCTTTTTGCCTGCCCTGGCTTAGAGTGAGGGTTAGTTTTCTTTTTAGGCTTAGATTATAAGCTGTAAATGCTGGCATGTTACAGTTGTAACATGCCATCATTTACAGTTTATAATCTAAGCCGAACTGGAAAACAAACCCTCACCCTAAGCCTGCAGGGCAGGCAAAAAACATTGGGCGTGGAACATGTGAAAGCCCCTGGGATCTTATAGTCCTGCTGTGTGTTGGGGATCCGTATCCTGTCCGCAGTCAGTATATGTGAGCAGGTCTTGCAGCTCCTTACATTACAGGGATTCGCTCCTTTTTGTGTGTCAGAGGGCAACGCACTCCTGATTATAAAGTTTCTCAAATTGGAGGTTACCTGTAACATAGGGGGGGAGGGTCTGGGAATATGGTTTTCAGACGGTCATTCTTGTGTAGGGTATGGTGGAGTTTCTTTGCGGTTTTCCTTAGTACCTCTAGTTGCGGATTGTAGGTCACTACTAGAGGTGCATGATTGTTTCTTTCCTTCTCCTTGTATTGGAGTAGTTGTATCCTGGTGGCTCTGGTGATTTGGTCATCAATTGAGGTGGGATGGTAGCCCTGATTTTAAAATGTCCTTTTAAGATGTTATAAATGTTCCTCTCTGTCTGTTGGGTTGGAGCAGATCTGGTTGTATCTGATGGCTTGGCTGTAGACAATGGACTTTTTGATGTGTTTAGGATGGGAACTGTCCCATCTGAGGTATGTGGGCCAATCAATGGGTTTTCGGTGCAGGGATGTCCGTGTTTGAGTTGTTTGAAATTTTCATGGTGGTGCCCAAAAAGTTGATTTCAGTATACGAGTAGCTAAATGTGAGATTTAATGTGAGGTGGGGTGGAATGCATTGAATCTCTCATGGAATGTTATTAATTCTTGTTCGGTGTTGGTCCAGATGATTATGATGTCATCAATGTAGCGGAAGTAGGCCAATGGTTTGCTAGGGCAGGAGGCCAGAAAGTCACTCTCCAGTTTTGACATAAAAAGCTTGGCATATTACAGTGCCATTTTACTGCCCATGGCAGATCCGGTGAGTTGCAGGAATATCTCCTTGCCAAAGGAGAAATAATTGTGTGGGAGGATGAATCTTGTGAGTTGTAGCACTGTGTCAGAGGTGACCCCATTGGCCTCAAGGTGTGTCTGGCAGGCAGTCAATCCATCTTCGTGTGGGATGTTGGAATACAAGGATTCCACATCCATAGTGGCCAGGATGGTGCCATTAGGGAGGGGACCTACGGTTGATAGTTTGTTCACAAGGTCGTGGTGTCTTGCAAGTACTGGTTGTGTTTCTCACCAGTGGTTTGAGGGTGCCTTCCACCCATCCTGAGATTCCTTCAGTGAGGGTTCCCACACCTGAGGTAATTGGCCTGCCTGGGTTGCCAGCTTTGTGCAGTTTGGGAAGCATGTAGAATGTTCCAACCTTGGGGTTCTCTGGTATCAAGTCCAGAAGTTTTGTGGAGCCCACAGACAGGCTTCTGATGACCCTTCTCAATTCCGTCACATATTTCTGAGTCAGGTCTTGATTCAGTTTGGTGTAGTATCTGGTGTCCGTTAGCTGTCTGTCTGCTTCTTTCTTGTCGTCTGACGTATTCATGAGGACTATAGCACCACCCTTATCTAAAGGCTTAATGGTGATTTCCTTGTTGCTCTTAAGAGATAGATGTTGTGTACCTGATCATCTGCAGTAAATGTCCTGTTGGGGGTCTTTATGTCGGAGAAACAGGGCAAAAACTGAAAACGAGGATGAGATCTCATTGCCACACGATTAAACACAGAAAAAGAGAATTACCTGTGGCCGAGCACTTCTCTAACCATGGACATGATAGAGGGGATATGAGAGTTTTGATATTGAAGGGTGGTTTCAAGTCACAAAAACATAGAAGAATTTGGGAATATAAATTGATAACAAGCTTTGACACACTGAATACTGGGTTAAATTATTCCCCAGGAGTTATGCGTGAATGGGAGGTGTGAGACATTTATTGCACAGATAAGACCCCCATCAACAGTAATTCAGGGACCATAAATTTATAATTCCTTAGCAGTGTCTAGTTAAAAATGTTTGTGTACCTCTTGCAGCATTCCTGGCCTGACAACCCCCACAACAGTAATTCAGGGTCGATAAAACTTTTACTCCCTCATCAGTGCCTAGACAAAAAAGTTTGTTTGCTGTTGCAGTATTCCTTTTAAGTGCAAACCAATCACATCCATGTCTGTGCCTTGTCATAAGTATAAGTGTGTATAAATATTCATGATCTATTTCATTTTAAGCCTGACGAAGAGCCCGAGAGGTTCGCAAGCTTGCTATAACATTATGTATTTTTGTTAGCCATTAAAAGGTATCATATCTACAAGATTACGTGGTTTCTCTTACTGAGAACAATCACATTTTGCTCTACTGGCTAACACGGTACCAAACCTTTGTTTTTTATTGGAGCTAGGGGTGTGACAGAGGCATTACTGCATCCAAGCCCTGTCAAACCCCTAGCTTCCGGTGGCGTCAAGATATGATAATACCGATTTGCAGAACATTGAGGAGGAATTTTGGACCATTCCCCCTTGCAAATGTGTTTCAACATCAACATTTCTGGGATGCCTTTGTTGTACAGGCCTCTTCAGGTAATGTGGACAAGGAGGAAAGAGAGGGGTGGAGCAAAACCAGTACAGTCGTATTTGTTGTGAACAATGATACTACATACGTGCTGAAGAGAGTGGAGTGGTAACTATAATAGTGGAGGTGCTGCCTGACCAGATGACGCACCACCTGGGTGGGCGTGACAGAGCAAGAGAATAGGACTAAAAACTGGCAGTGGAGAAGGCGCAACACTCCAGGCAAAGCAAATAGGAAGTGACCAAAGGTTTGGGAAACTTATCCTTTTATTTAATAAAAGACGTGATCAGCTTATGAAAACGCGTTTCGAGGATGACCCCTCCATCAGTTCAGCTGGTGTTTAAAATATACAAGCTGTGTAGTGATGGTCAGCCAGGGCAGGAGCAGGAGAAGTTATAGGAATACCCATAGCTAGAAATGTTTCATTTCATGCAAAGTCCATGTCTATCAGAAAACTGTTATTCTTCTTACAGAAAACCAACCATCCAGCCGCATGGGAAAACATTGTAAATTTTGAGTGGACACCAATGCCTCAAATTTTAGTGCTGCACGTTAAAGTATGTAGAATATATGTCTTATTATTAGGTACTGGACCATTTTGCATTCTTTGCTTATTAACCCATTCCAATCCAATTTGTATCCTGGTTTTCCTAGGGGGCTTACTCTTTTTCTACTGTTATAAAATGGCACTATCTGCTGGCTAAAGCCAGTACTGCATGAGGTGACACATTGGTTAGGCTCCGACAGCAGAGAGGCTGGCAATATACAGTAAGAGTACCCCGACGGACGTCTTGAAACATGTGAGCTGTACAGCCTTAAATCATAATGTCTTCAGACGTCAGACAGTGGATTGGAAAGGGTTAATATTAAACATTTCTTGGATCTTCCTGTGTACCACAAGTGCCAAAAAGTAATAACATAGTCACACCTTTGTTCTCCATAACCCATTTTGATTGCAGGCAACCTGTAAGACATTTTTTTACCCATAAGACCATTTTGAGCAATGCTACCCTTTTACGGATTCCGAATCCTAAAATACAGTGCTGTAATATTTAAAGAGCCCTCGCCTCTAAAATGAAAAAGAAGTAATAATTAAAGATCCTTTGAGTTGCCTTTCTCAATTCTGTCAAGTGTTCCGAACAAGAAGAACAGTCATGGAAGTTTCATTATTTAGGTGAAGAACTTGCAGTAACTGGTCAACTCCATCTGAAGTAATGATAACTTTATTCTAAGTTACACAACAAATGCTGATACAATGAAGAATATCACGATTAGTTCATTAAGAATGTTGACAATTATGTAAGTGAGAATGGAGCAGAGCAGAAGAAGGTTGACTTTCCAAAAAACTATCAGAGCAATAGCAGAGCTGATGGTAGACATGGCAGAACATGGACCCATTCCACGTTTTGCTATGAAGAAGCACGATGTGAGGCCAAACAACTCCAAGCAGTGTCATAATAAATGTAAGTCTTTTCGTAGATTTTTGTTTTGTTTTGTCTACAGACTTGTTCGAGACCCTGGAAATAATACAGAATAAACATGACTTCTAAAAGACCAGCTCAGTCAATAACTTGCCTTCATCCTACTTATATTTATAGCTATAGATTGCCCCTCCATGGCTGGACAGCTCCTATGAACATCCTGCACCGCAGAGCAGACACAGTTAGATTTTCCTTTTTCTCCAGGTGTTTCTTCAAGTGTTCCAAGTAATGTCAGGCAAGCAAAATCTGTGGTTACAAGGAGACGTAAGCCAGCTGGAAGGGAATTGCTATAGGAAGTGGAGGAGACCAAGAGCATTTTGCTAAGCGTTTCTTAATAAATGGTGATCTTGTCAGTGTCACCTCCTGGCATTACATCCTTGCACATGTAGAGCAGCGCATGTTATATGGAGGGTACTACTGTCAGGTATATCTGCCGGGGTAAATGGCAATTAATCTGCCTTGCCTGTAAAACCGCGTCTCATTAAAGGGGATATCCAAGAGCATTTTGCTCCACTGGTGCCTGATCCCCCTCTGCTCTTCACTTCCAGAGATGACATCTCAATGCCAGGACGTGTGACGGCTGAAGAGAGACGGTCATTGGCTTCAGCGGTCAGATAGCCCGGGTGTTGGTGATGTTAGTGCTTGCTCCCTGCACCCAGAAATCAAGTAGCGGAAGACCGGGAATTGGTAGAATGGCAGCAAGGAAGGCAAGTCTGTCTTCTTCTATGTACGTACAGCAGCCTGGTCAGGTTTTGAAAAAAAAAGGTCTCTGGATCGCTCCTTTAAGCAGACAGAGGAACCATCATGCAGTTGGTTCTATGGACACAGTCCGTATCATGCATCCTAATCAGGGATGTACAACTTGTGCAGCCACACAGCGCTTATCAGTCATCCCTGTTGAAGGAAACACTACCAATGGCTTGCCACCTACAGGCCCATTTACACCGAGCAATGATCGCTCAAAAATCGCTAAAAATTGATCGTTTGAGCGATAATCATTGCATCTATACGCGCAGCCATCATGCACTTTTCGTGCACTGTTAGCTGATCGTTAAGTTCAGGCCAACCTAAAAATCGTCCTTCGGCCTTATCAGCAGTTCTTCGCAGGTAGTGCTGATAGCATTGTTTCCCTCAGTCTATTAATTGCTTTCAGCTAAAGGCTTCATTTGCACACTTAATTGCTATTAAGTAGCGGAGTAGCTACTTAATAGCTTATGCAAAATGATCGTTCAAAGCTGTCACTCAAGCTGTCATTTGAGCGATCTTTGAGCGATCATTGCTTCGTGTTAAGGGGCCTTAATGGTCCCTTTATAGGCCAGATAATCTTTTAGTACTAATAACCATTGACTGACAATGAGTATGTTGATCAGTGCTTGTTCCCTCCATGTGCATGGGCAGATTATCTGCTCTATGGGGATTCCAATTATTAACGCGATCAGTCGTCCCCATCAGCTGTCATTGATCGGCTGCTCATTTACATGTATGGATGTACAGCCGAGTGGAAAACATTTCATGCATGTGTAAGCAAGCTGATCAACTGGCAATCAAGAGCTTCATTGGCTGATTGTTGGTTCCTTTACACAGCCTGATTGTCAGGAAATGAGCGTATGTAAGAACCCTCTGGCCTTATAATCAGCCCATGCAAAAGGACCATAAGGCATGCGACCACCACAATTCTTAATATTTATTGCCTAGCGGTATTATTTAGTTATTGTGTAGCACTATTACTAGATTATATATGGAGTTGTTATTGGCTTGGGAGGGTGCACTGTATAGCATTGTAGTTTATGCAGCTGAATGGAACTGTTCATTGGCTAACAAGGGTCTGTGATTTAAACACCATTTTGTATGATGCCGACAGGAGGAACTACTTAGGAAATCAACGAATAACTAACAGAGCAAGCTACACCGTTTCTGTAACTTGGGAGTTGTGGAAACCACTTGTCTTACTGTGCTACACTATTTGTGTAACTTCCACTAACTTCTATGGGAGTTGCGGAAACAGCACAGCAAACCTCGCTCAGCTGTTTCGGTGACTCCCAAAGAAATTAATGGAAGTTACGCAAACAGTGTAGCACAGTAAGCCAGGGCAGTGGGGACCAGAACTAGAGGTAGTATTGACATCTATAAGATTTTGGCATATCCTGTGGATATGCCATTGAAGTCTCAGATGGGAATACTCCTTTAACCCTTTCCAATCCTCTGTCTGACGTCTGAAGACATTATGATTGAAGCCTGTACAGCTCCGATGTCGGAAGACGTCCGGCAGGGTATTTTTACTGTATATTACTGGCCATTCTGTTGTTGGGGGCCTCTCCAGCATGTCACATACTGCAGTACTGGCTCTAGCCAGCAGATGGCGCCATTATATAACGGCAGAAAGAGAAAGCCGACCTAGGAAACCTCGAATCCAAAATTGGATTGCAAAGGGTTAATATAGTACAAGCCAAATATTTGGAAGCATGTCTGATTTCTCCTGGATAACCTCATAGTAATGATAAAGGGGTGAGGCAAACACAGCAAAACATAATTAAAAGACGTGAACATGAACCATATAAATGTTTGCTCGGTTTGGGGCAAAGGTTATATTGTACATTACAGTGCAGGGGAGGCAGCGATAACTCAGGAGATGGGTTGTGTTCCATGCACTTTAATGGGTCGTTAAGGCCCATACAAAGCCTAATAATTGAGAACATCAGGTACGCTCACACTCATTGCATCTTGGGATAGGACTTTTTAATGTAATTACTGTCAGACAAGACGTATGTACGCTGTTTACATTGTCATTGGGTGTTACTGATGCATTCTTGGAAATTACACATTGTAGGCGAATTGAAGGTTCTGGTGGCACCATCTTAAATAGTTCAAGATGTTCTGGTCTTATACAGTTGCTGATAGGAAATCTTAATAGTATAGTAGGTTCCTTGTTAAATCCCCGGTTGAAACTTCATTAGACAGAAGAGATATGGCGTCTGACAGTCTTAAAAGGATTAGATTATATATCCAGTTTTAGCTTTATGTTGCTCCAACGGATCTAAAGAAGAAAACTAAGCAAGTTTGCAAACAATCTTAAAGACGTATTCCCATCTCAACTAGACATGAGATAGGAATATCAGTTTGTACATGCCAGCCAGAGGTGGCCACAATTGCGAAAGAAAGCCAAACTGGCTGTTTTACACCATTTACGTAACTCTCATAGGAGTGAATGAGAGTTACAAAAACGGTAAAGCAGTGAGCTGCTCTGTTTCTGTAACTCCGGAGTTGTGTAGCTCTGCGGATTTTGACAGGAAATTAGCCGCCTATCCGCAGGTGATTTCATACTGCACGGTGCTCACCATCACCTCCTCCGAAGGCTTCCCGCAGTCAGCGCTCCCCGGCTTAGTGGCCTCACCTGATCAGCATCACCTGACCAGGTCGCTGAGTACCAGAGCCGGGGAGCACTGACTGCGAGAAGCCTTCGGAGGAGGTGATGGTGAGCAGAGGCGTAACTTAAAGCTCCTGGGACCCCAACTATAATGCTTTATTCATAGTACTGGGCTCCCTATATGGAGAAGAGAGGCTTTATGGGCCCCCTAAGGCTCCTGGGCCCGGGTGCAACCGTAACCCTCTGCATCCTCTATAGTTACGACAGTGATGGTGAGCACCGTGCAGTATGAAATCAGCTGCAGATAGGCGGCTGACTTCCAGTCAAAATTCGCACCAGTGGTAGGATTTTGACAGTTTTTTTTGGATGCAGTAACAACAGTGACCCCAACAGTAGCCCCAGTAGTAATATAGCCCCCCTTGAAACCAATATTTCCTACCCTTCTCCTAGTCTTCAGAGCGCCGCTGCTCGTCAGCGTTGCTGCGGGGTGGAAGTGTGCGCGCCTGCAGCAGCACCTCCTCCCTTCTCCTCTCCACCTGTGGAAGGAATGAGGGGAGGTCAGAGGAGAAGGATCCTGGATGCACACACTGCCGTCAGCGTGTGCATCCCACAGCAGCGCCAGTGAGTGATTACCAGCTGGGGAGCCGCGGCACCACGGCTGGTAATCACCTTCATTGTGACCCTGCTTCCCGAAAGTGGGACAAAAGTGGGACAGAATGGCTGTCCCAGTTGGGACCCTGGGGAAAGCAGGACACAGGGTCCCAAAGCGGGACTGTCCCACCTATATCAGGACGTCTGGCTACCTTAGGTTGATTCACTTTTTGAGCAAGTAAAGTTGATGGAAGCCAGCACAGCACATATACACTGATTACTGCTGTTTTACATCATAGACAACTCTATTGATGAAGAAAGCAGAGAGTACATGCGGCTTTATGGGAACATGTATAGGCTCATAATGCACATAATATATTACTATATGGGAGCTTTCACTGGAGACAGGGTCACTCCAGGGTACATGCCTTCATTAAAGGGATTGTCTCATGAAGATAACCTCTCTATGTAAACCGAGTAAGGATTTTCTGTGTAGTAGAGAAATGTATTGTACTTGGCTTTTGTATTGCAGGTCTTATACTGCCCTCTACTGTTCTGTTTTGTAAATGTCACCTTGACCATTCAGTTTCTTGAGTTTAAGACTAAGAAGCTTTCATTAATGTACAAATTATCAGCTTGTTAAAGGGGTTGTCCGAGATGTTTCTTTTTATCGGTGCCACTTTTGGGTACATTGACTATATTGTAAAACTTTTTTTTTATGATAGCAGGGAGAGAAAACGCATCAATTCTGCCCTAGATTTTTTTTTTACAGCGTTAGTCATGCAGCATAAATGACACAATCCATTTTTTCTGCGGGTCGGTACGGTTACAACGATACCAAAATTCTTACAATTTTTTTTGTTTTTTCCACTTTTCTGCAATAAAACCCCTTTTTTTTGGGAAACTTTTTTTTTGTAAATCGCTGCATTCAAAGTCCTGTAACTTTTTAATTTTTTTATGTACGGAGCTCTGTGAGGGCTTATTATTTGCAAGACGAGCTGCAGTTTTTATTGGTACCATTTTGGGGTACATACAGCTTTTTTGATCACTTTTATTGCGTTTTTAGGGAGACACAATGCTAAAAATTACCTTTTTTGTACGCTTTTTTCCGTGCACATTCAAAAGCATGTGCAGCTTATTGTACGCGACATAGTCACAATACCAAATATGTGGGTTTTAAATTTTTTTTAACCTTTTCTTATGCTAATATGAGAAAAAGCATAAAAAAAGGGTTTTTTCACTTTTTTTTACATTTTTTTAATCCATTTTTTTAATCTTTTTTTTTACACAACTTATGTCCCCCTGGGGGACTTTGACCACAGTACTGCCCAACGCTGTGATAAGGTATGGCAGGACTAATGCCCTGCCATGCCTTACCGCTTATACAGCGATAATAGGCATTGCCAATACAGGACGCCAGTGTCTGGCGTCCTGTTGCCATGGCGACAGGCCGGGCTCTCTGTGAACTCTTTCCCTGCCGCGATCTACATAGATCGCGGCAGGGAAGGGGTTAACAGCGGGGGCCCCCCTCTGTTGCAGCGGGACACCGGCTGTGACTGACAGCCGGCTCCCGCTGCGGGATAGCGCGAGATCATATGTGATCTCGCGCTATCCCCAGGATGTAAGTTTACGCCCTGTTGCGGGAAGTACCCCGCTCCCAGGACGTTAACTTACGCCCTGTAACAGGAAGGGGTTAATTAAAGCAGGGTGGAGATAAGGCTCACCTGGCACCAATTCTCTCTCAAGGGAACAAAAGATCAGACTTGCTAAAATCCAAGGTCCAGATTCTGCAATCTGCAGAAATACAGTCCAACAGTTGAGCTCCCATCACAGTTTAAAGTAAAGTTAAAAAAAAATCAGTAAAGTTTTTTTAATTGTAAAAAAAAAGTTATAAAAGTTTAAATCACCCCCCTTTTGCCATATCTATTATTAAAAAATCTACATCATAAAATAAAAATATGTATTTGGTATCGCCGCGTCCGTAAAAGTCCGAACTATCAAAGTAGTGCATTAATTTTCCCGCACGGTGAACGTCATCCAAAAAAAAATAATAATAAAGAATGCCAGAAATGCACTTTTTTAGTTACCCTGTCTCCCAGAAAAAACGCAATAAAAAGCGATCAAAAAGTCGTATGTATTCCAAATTGGTACTATCAGAAACTACAGAACATCCCGCAAAAAAAGGAGCCCTTGCTCAACTACGTCAACGGAAAAATAAAAAAGTTATTGCGCACATAAAATGACGGCAGAAAATAATTGAAAAAAAAGGAAATGTCTTTGAAAAAAAAGAGTAGTATAGTAAAAAAAAAAACTATACAACTTTGGTATCGTAGTAATCGTACCGACTAGAGATGAGCGAACGTACTCGGTAAGGCCGATTTCGCAATCGAGCACCGTGATTTTCGAGTACTTCACTACTCGGGTGAAAAGTACTCGGGGGCGCTGTGGGTGAGCGGGGGGTTGCAGAGGGGAGTGGGGGGGAGAGGGAGAGAGTTAGAGCTCCCACCTGTTCCGCGCTGCTACCCCCCGCTCCACCACGCCACGCCCCGCCCTGCCCCCGGCGACCCCCGAATCTTTTCACCCGAGTAGTGAAGTACTCGAAAATCGTGGTGCTCGATTGCGAAATCGGCCTTACCGAGTACGTTCGCTCATCTCTAGTACCGACCCATAGAATAAAGTTATGATGTTGCTTTTGTTGCAGTTTGTGCGCCGTAGAAACAAGACGCACTGAAAGATGGCAAAATGTGGGGTTTTTTTTCATTTTACTCCACTTAGAATTTTTTAAAGTTTTTCAGTACATTATATAGTACTTTAAATAGCACCATTGAAAAATACAACTCATCCCGCAAAAACCAAGCCCTCATACAGTGACATCGATGGATAAATAAAGGAATTACGATTTTTTTGAAGGGGGAAGGAAAAAACGAAAATGGAAAAAGAAAAAGGGGCCGCGTCATTAAGGGGTTAAAGGGTTTTTTGACATTCAGGAAAAAAAAAACTCTACAGTGAGTAATGAGATAAAGAAAAATAAATTACTATTGCTACCCCTTTCACCCTACCTCCAGTCCAGCTCCATCTACCCAATCCCCTCCACTAACTTCGATCACCACTGCTACTGGAAAGGATGATGTCACATTCATTGCTCATATGACTTCTACAGCCAATTGATGGCCTCAGCGGTCATGTGTGCATGAACAGCATGTAAATACAGAGGCTAATGATTGGCTGCAGCAGTATGTAAGTGATGATGCTATTGCTTCTGCATCATGTCGCTGACCATAGTACTTATGTGGAAGCTAAAAGCCAATGTTCAACCTGATGCTGGATGTTGTACAATAAAGGTGATCATCTACATTAGATATATATTGGCTGTACCCACCGTTTGTGACTGGTCTGGTTGATCATCCAATGTGTATGGGGACCTCCTGACTTTCCCCCCGATCACAGATGTTGGGGGGGAAAAGGAATCAGGCCACTAGATTTCAACTTCCAGATGCTTTTGGTTTTGGAGGCATAAGCCGCTACAAGGGGTGTCTGTGTATGGTGTACATGTGTTGTGGGAAGGTTGCGCATTCACCCGACAGCTATCTGTTGTGTATGGCCCCCTTTAGGCTCTTTTTTCATCATGCCAGACCCTTGTAGCAGAGGTATTTTTTAGAGTATTGCACATAGTAAAACAAAGGTATGCCTAGTGTGTGGTAAAAAGACCAATAAAGCATATGGGTCAGGTGCGTTACCACCCCATACATACCACCCCATACACAGAACATAGTGGTCAAATGTGCTTTGAACACTGATTTATCTGTATGCCCTGTGGCTCCTCTCCTACAGACTTACTAAGTGCACTATAACAGCGCCTAACAGTACACATGTAATAAGGTGGCTTAAGAAAAGCAGCAGAAGACGATCATGTTGCTGTTGAGGACTGGAAGGAGAACTCCTGAGTAGAATAAGAAACCAACAGAGAGCAGGTGAGCAGACCTAGAGGGTCTCTTTTGTGAGCCCCTGTCTGCCCAAAATAGTGGAGCATTTGACTCTATGACACCACTGATACTAAAGCTAATGCTACAGTATTATGCCTTCAAGCATACCCAACTTTTCAGAAGTGCAGTCCCCTCTGCAATTCACTGCCTGTTGTAAGGCATTTAGCTTCTCTAGCAAGTGGGACGTTTTGGACGTTTCTTAGCTCTGATATCTTTTAGGGCGAGGTCTGTCTTCACAGTCTCAGCTTCCCTGCAGTCACACTGCTCTAAGAACTGCAATCAGTGTGTACACCATCTTTGCCTCACCTAACTGTCTCTGCACTGCTATATTTATGTTGTAGGCATTATATGTCTCCCGTTTTCTGTGGTCAAAACAGCATAATTCTTGTTGGATTGATCTTTTTAGCTGCTGTACTAGGTCTTATGTGTTTGTATGGTCAAGGTTTTATAAATAGAGCATATTTAGAGATCTCTATATATGTTGTGACCATGCAAACACACAAGACCAAGTAAAACAGCTAATAAATTACAATCCAATAAGAATTATGCAGATTTGCCCATAGAAAACTGGAGACACATATAATGCCTACAACATAAAAAGATAAGTGTACATAGCAGAGGCAGAGATTGTGTACACACTGACTGCAGATCTGAGAGCCATGTGAGTGCAGGAAGCAGCCTGTGAAGACAGCCCCTCACCTACGGTTAAGAAGATGTACTAATGTTCCAGTTACTAGAGAAGCTGAAAGCATTACAACAAGTAGTGGATTTCAGAAGGATTGCATTTGCCTTGAATTTCAGAGATAAAGCAAAAACATTTAATGAAAGTATATTACAAAACTATTAAGACACACACATCTTAGGGCACTTATCCACTGGTGATATGTTTTCTTGCGATGCAAGAGCGAGTGAAAATGCATAAATATGAAACTAATGATTTTCAATGGTTCCATACTCATTTGCAATTTTTACACTCAAGCCTCACAGTGCAAAGAACAATCTGCGATATCACTCAGCGTTCTCAATGGGGGTGGCGCTAGCCCCATTGAAAACATAGGGAGTACATCGCAGACTTCTGCCACAGCTGTGATAGCTATGGCAGGGGATTCCTTCATCCCCGTGAGGATCGATGAGCGATATCGCAGATTTTTCTCTGCGCTGCGAGGCTTGACTGTAAAAATCGCAAATGAGTATGGAACCATTGAAAATGATTGGTTTCATAATCATGCATTTTCACTCACTCTCGCATCGCAAGAAACCATATCGCTAGTGGGGAAGAACTTGAAATATAGGCCCTTCCCTGAAAATCATACCTAGCTGAAAAAAAAAGTTAAACATTTTTTTTTACTCATCTAGGAGAGCCGTCCAGCTCTTCTCTCTGGCCCCAGCAGTCATCTTCTGTCTTCTGGAGGCCGGGTATTGAAAAATCCCCGCCCCCAGAAAGGGCTGGTCTGATTGGCTGAGTGCTCAGCCAATCACAGGCAGCGCTCAGCCATTGAATGACAGCTGAGCACTGCCTGTGATTGGTCACAGCACTCAGCCAATCAGAGGCAGTGCTCAGCCATTCATAATTCAAAGCACAGATGGGCTTCATTCATCTATATGGAAGCGTGCGATCTGCAGTTCATCCGCAAATACAATTGCAGATGCAGTGCAGATTTGAAGGTTAAATTCAATTAGGAAGTTGGGGAAAAAGCTGGGATGTTGGGTTGTGGATTTTTTCTGCGCGGATGATCCGCTGAAAAAAACGCAATCTGCGATCTCCCACAAGCAATAAAAAAATCAATTTAACAATGACGCGCAGTGCATCCGCTGCAGAAATCCACACGTGCCGTAGACATTGGGCCAAACTTCTCTGTGCTGACGCGCATTTACATTTCACACAGAGGACCCACAACCCACAATGGAAGTGTATGGTCAGGGATCGAACCAGTACCTCCTGTACTCCAGTTGGCATCTTTTCATGTTGAGCCATCCAGCTCTCTGGATAAGCTGCCTTGCTAAATCCATATTTCTAGTTCCTTGCTTCTGATCTAGTTCCTCCCTCTCTGTTCTCGACCTGTCCTGCTGCTAATTAGGACTCCTTATAAAGGCTGGCACTTCCACTAACTTCTTGTGTGATTAATCCGCTCCCTAGCATTGATTGATCAGCTCCAATTCTGTCTACTTCCTAACTATACTGACTAGACCCTTGATACCAATTTCTGGTGCAGCGACCGAGAACCAGGTCTTCAGCCGAGGTGACAGCAGGGTACAAGATGGCAGCGGTTCATGGTGGCTCTACCATCTCTTTTCCTCAAGGGGCTGAAGCATAACCCAGCTCAGTCACTAGCAAGGGAGATAAGATTCTAGCAGACTTGATAACTGCAATACAATCCTAGATTACAGTCGTGACGCCAGTGTCCCTAAATGAGTCATAGGTTACTTGCGATGAATAACTGAGCTCACAGACAAACAAATGTTTTTTTTCAAAAGCAGGGACACGCGGTTTCCTTTTACTCATGATCCAACTTTGATTTTCCAATACAAGCAAATTACTGGTACTTCTCAACATGAAGTTACAAGCTTTGGAAGAGATTTCTGAACTCTACCCTTCTGAACACATTTGACAATAGAAGGTTCTTCTCCCAAAACACACATCCTCAGTTGCTTTTATCTGAAGGCAACTTGCTTGGGTTACACAGTATCTCAAATCACTCTCACTTTAGTGGTAAGCTGTGACAGACTTCTGCACTTCCACTCCAGATGCAGTTCAGCAGCGGCACTTAAGCTCTTGCATTTCCACACCATCTCTTAAGCAGCATCTCCTGCACTTTCATCCACGGATGAGGCAAGTCTTCTGGCAGCAGAGACATAGCAGCAGCCTAGCCCTGGCAGGGGCTAGGACGCACAAACACCTCACTACTGCCTTCCTCTCTTTCTCACAAATTGCTCCCTATTCTCCCCAAACCACCAATCACAACACATTGATGGGACAGAGAGACAAACAAACTTACTTAAAGGCAAACAAACTTACAAATAATGGAGGGACCCTACTCTGGGTCACTACACTGGCTTTCCATCTGATCAAGTTATCCGCCTCATCCATTTGTACTGCAAACTGACCTCTGTTGCTGACCTCTGTACTGCAAACTGACCTCTTGTTGCTGACCTCTGGCTTTCCATCTGACTATGTTACCTGCTTCATCCTTTTTTACTGCAAACCGAAACCTCCCATTGCTGACTCCTGTCTCGTCCCCGATTACCCTCCAGACCTGCGATTATTACACCTGAGGCTCCAACGCAGTGCCTGAAATTGCTACATGTGCAGAGGACTAGATTTATTAGTAGAATTATATAAATACATAGCAAAACATAAAAAAATAGGGGGTTTACAGTTTACATTTTTCTCCTCCTTCTCCTAATGTTATTCTTCCTCTTTCTTTACCTCCTCCTTGGCCTCCTCTTCTTGATGTACTCTTTGTCCTCCTTTTCCTTATGCTGATGTTTTTCCTTCACTTTTTCCACCTCATCCCCCTTCTCATGATATCTATCCTTCACTTTCTCAATCTTCCCCTTCCTCGCCTCCTTCTCCTAATGTTACTCCTTTTCATTCTCTACCCTCTAAAGAGTAAAGAAATTAACAGTTTAGAAGATAGTAATGACTTAATCCCATTTACCAGACCAGTCTACAATTTGCTTATCAGACAATGTACTCAATAATTATTACAAAATACTTTACAGTGATAGACATACGCAATTTTCAGATAGTCTCCCCCATCCTCCCCTTCATCTTCCTCTTTATCCTCATTTTCCACTCCTTATCTTCTACTTTCTTTACCTTCTTACTAGCCTCCTCCTTCTGATGCTTCTTTTTCTACACCTCCTCCTGACGTTTTCCTTCTTATTTTCACACCTTATCCTCTTCCTCCTCCTGGTTACCTCAATCTCCTCTTCTATTTCCTGATGTTCCTCCTCCTCTTTCTTCACCTTTCCTCCTCCCTCTTCTCATGTTCCTCCTTCACTTTCTCCACCTCCTCCACCTTCTATTGATGTTTCTCCTTCTCCTGATGCTCCCCCTACACTTTTTCCATCCCCATCTTGTAAAGAGTAAAGAAATTAACAGTTTAGAAAACACTAGTCAAATTTGCTAGAGCCATCTACAATTTGGGTTATTAGTAGAGATGAGCAAGTATACTCGCTAAGGCTAACTACTCGAGCGAGTAGTGCCTTAGCCGAGTATCCTCCCGCTGGTCTGTAAAGATTCGGCTGCCGGCGCGGGTGACAGGTGAGTTGCGGCGGTGAGCAGGGGGGGAGCAGGGGGGGGGAGAGAGGGAGAGAGAGATCTCCCCTCCGTTCCTCCCCGCTCTCCCCCACCGCTCCCCGCCCGCCGCCGGCCCCCGAATCTTTAGAGACGAGCGGGAGGATACTCGGCTAAGGCACTACTCGCTCATCTCTAGTTATTAGACAATTTACTCAATAATTCTTACAAAATACTTTACAGTGATATACATAGGGATACATTTATATAGCATTTACACCGGTTTGACAGAGTTTGTGTTGGCCTTGCCACTTTTCTGGGCTTTTGGGAGGGGCACGGCTGCTGCAGAGTTAACAGATTATAATTTACACCAGAAACTGACATAAATTGTGCCAAAAATGTATGCCAGGTTGAACCTGGCGTACATTTCTGAGAAGGCACACCGAGGTGGCGGGATGCACTAAAGACATGAAGTCACCCATCTGTCACCCATCTGACATCTCTGTCACCCACCATCAGGGTCACAGACTTTATTGTTTTGCTTTATCATTTATTTTTTGCTTTAGCTTATCTTTGTGGTTCATCATCTTCGCTAAAAACAGGGACTGCTCTCCCAAGTATTGGGCTATTTCAAACATTGGGGGAGGGTCATTTCCTTATCTACTACAGTTAACTATTTGGGGCAGTTTACTAAGCAATCTACCAGCGGGAGTCTTTTCTGAGCAGTCTGGCGGCGCACTAGCTCTATACATCTTCTGGTGGCGCCACTGAGGATGCCTCTCTAGATTCTTCCTTGCGGTTATTGCTCCGCTTCTTCTCTCTAAAATCCCCATTAGGCTAGTAGCTGGTATCAGCCTTCCTTGGGGCAGATATATATGGCTGAACCCTTTGGTCACACACAAGGTTGCGCTCTGTGCCTATAGACATCACTCAGTGTGTGCTGCTATATCTGTTTCAACCAATTCTGTTATTTGAGATGATGCGCCATGTCATACTGGTTCAGATTTAAAAGTTCTCACTTTGTCCGCCATTTGGGGGACTAATTCTCATACGTTCTATTTGCATGATACACACAAGGTTCCTGATGAACTGCCAGTACCTTGTCAGGGAAACGCGTTGAACCGTATTAGTTTGAACCTTACTAATTTAGAACTAAGAAGTGCATTAACGTAGAACCAATAATAGAACCAAGATTAGTATAGCCCCTTAGTACAGTATCTCCACTGTTTATACATCTTGACAATTATCTGCGCTCTGTGATCTAGATTACTACGGCCCCTTAGTGCAGTACTTGACTGTCTATACACATTGACAATCGGCTGTACTCTCCGGTCTTTGTACTAGTGGTACCTACTGTTTCTTCATCCACAGTTCTTAGGATTAACAAGAGATATCCCTATATCATAACATAAAGTTAGTTGCTTGTTTGTCTGTGTATGTTTGTCAGCCCACTTAGATTTTTAAACAATTATCAATAAAATGTAGTTTATTTTAGTTAGTCTATTCTGTGAAGTGCGTTCCTGATACGATTATAGACTATACCCTGTCTCTGTGACTTGTTACAGACATGAAGAGGCGAGCGCCTTAGTAAATTTCCCCCCAAACATTCTGATATGCACCTCCCTTTCGTTCTCATCTTTATCCTCATATTTCCCTTCTTCCACCTTCATTTCTTTCTCCACCTTCTCCTTACCTCCTCCTGTGAGTACTCACTCCCCGGTAATCTCTGTACCTTTTCAAAGGTCTATATCCATATACACAGACCGCTCATTGGTGTCTGCACTGGATATTGGAATTTTTGGGTCGTACTTCTCTCCTGTGTATGATCCACTTTAGAGTAACATGTATCAGATACATTTACCTGACTCCTTCCATAGCACTTCCCATATCCCTCTGCATCTTTAACAATAAGGGGAAAAAAAAGTAGACAATTACTCAATGGAGTTATCCAGCTTTTAGTTATTAATGGACTATCATCAGGGTCTGTAGTCCCCACTGATCAGCTTTTCGCTGTGTCGGCGTGCTGATTTCTGCCAGAAACTGGTATCTTTGATTCCACTTCAGTGGCCCAAATTGGTAATTAACTCCAAAGTTCCCATTCAAGTGCTATAGATTTTGCATTGGGGCCCAGAAGTCTCTAACTATACCTCTAAATCTCTGTAACCAGTCAAATTACAATATACTGTAGGTAAGAGAAAACCGAGTCCCACTTACTTTACTCACAGTGCATTTTGTATTACTTATTGAAAATAATTCCTGATCTATCCAGTTACAGTTCATAATAACCTTCATCAAATACAGCAGCTGCATACATTACTGTGGCCTGTAGGTGTCGCTGTTGTTCCTTTTTGCAACTAGGAACTATACAAAAAAACTAGATGTGAGAAAACATTAATCCACAACATAAAAAAGTTGAAAACTACAAAGCATGATCACATTTGGGCAAATGAATAAACTAGAAGAGACTTAGACACTTTGGCGTTTCAGAAGAATATTTGAAATTAGTCGAAAAAAGTAAAAATCATCAGGGCGTGCTCCTATGTTGTAATTACAGATGTTGCAATCATTAACATGACTGGCAAATCGTGATAACTAGAATTACAGATTGTAGTACGTAGCAGTGGAGTTATCATAACACAATAAGGCTGCCTTTCCATGGGCGTTTTTGTATTGCGTTCCCCGCGTCGATAATCCGGCTGAGGGGAACGCAATGCACGCTTTCCGTAGCGTTGCTATGGAAAGCGCAGCCCCCCCTGTCCACGAGCGGAGAATCATAGCAATTCTCCGCTTGCGGGCAGCAAATCGCAGCATTTTGCAAATTTCCGCGATTCTCCGCGGTCAGCCTATCTGTCAGATAAGCTGACCGCGGAGATCCGTCTGCAGGCTCCTGCTCCCGGGCGGCGGCTCCCGCAACGCCATGGACAGGCAGCCTAAATGTCAAGTTGAAGTTTGCTAGATCTGTATGACATAAGCCATAGGTATACTATACACAACATACTATTAGATGTGGGTCACAGAGGTTGGTAGAAGTATGGTATATGCCATAGGAGCTTGAGATGGGAAGAGTCCTTTAACCCATTAAGGACTAAGCATCGTAAATATAAAGGGCTTGGTCCTGGGCTTTAACCCCTTAGTGACCAAGCCTGTTTGCGCCTTAATGACCAGGCCAAATTTTGCAAATCTGACATGTGTCACTTTAACATGGAAAAACACCAGAAAGGTTTTGCATATCCAAGCGATTATGACACTGTTTTTTCGCCACATGTTGTACTTCATTTAGGCGGAAAAATTAGACTGATAGAATTTGTGTTTATTTTTTAAAAGCGCCAAAATTGGGAAAATTTTGAAAAAATCATCATTTTTTCACATTTCCAACTGCAATATCTTAAATATGTGCAAACATAATATAGAATTTTTTGCTAAGATTTATATTTCCACCCGTTTACTTTATTTTGGGCGCACATTGGAAAAACTTTTTTTTTTTTAACCATTTAGGAGACGTACAAATTTAACATTACTTTTTAGCATTTTGAGGAACACTTTGTTTTCCTATACCAAGCCAAGATTGGAAAGGCTCATGAGTGTCAGAATAATAGATACCCCCACAAATGACCGCATTTTAAAAACTACACCCCTTAGTGTATTCACTGAGCGGTGTCATGAGTATTTTGACCCCACAGTTTTTTTTCAGGAATTAATTCAATTTAGAGGAGAAAAAGTAAAATTTCATATTTTTGCAAATCTATCATTTTAAAGACATATTTTTTTCCTATAGTTTACATGAAAATGAGGATTTACACCCCAAAATGGATACCCCTGTTTCTCCCGTGTTCAGAAATATACCCATTGTGGCCCTAATGTTATATAAGAGTCCACAACGGGGCCTAAAATGAAAGGAGTAGTCAGTGTCTTTCAAAACAGAAAGTCCTTTTAGACCCCATAGCACACATGTAGAGTTCTTGAGCGCCCAAAACCATAGAAAACCCCCACAAATGACCCTATTTTGAAAACTAGACCCCTTAAGGAATTTATCTACGGGTGTACTGCATATTTTGACCCTACAGTTTTTGAATGAATTCAAGCCAATCAGAAGGAAAAAATTGTGATTTTCGTTTTTTTGGCAATTCTGTCATTTTAAAAACAGCTTTTTTTGTACAGCACACATATGAATGAAGACTTGCACCCAAAAATGGATACCCCTGTTTGTCCCGTGTTCAGAGACATACCCATTGTGGCCCAAATCTTATGTCTGGATGCACAGCAGGGCCAAAAATGAAAGGAGTAGTCAGTGGCTTTCAGAACATAGAATTTGCTTGAAGTCCTTTTAGGCCCCATTGCCCCCTTGTAGAGTTCTTGAGCGCCCAAAACCATAGAGAACCCCCACAAATGACCCCATTTTGAAAACTAGACTCCTTAACGAATTTATCTAGGGGTGTACTGTGTATTTTGACCCCACAGTTTTTGAATAAATTCAAGCAAAGCAAAAGGAAAAAATTAGGATTTTTGTTTTTTTGGCAATTCTGTCATTTTAAAAACAGCTTTTTTTATACAGCACACATATGAATTAAGACTTACACCCCAAAATGGATACCACTATTTGTGCTGTTTTCAGAAATATACCCATTATGGCCCTAATCTTATGTCCGCATGCACAACGGGGCCCAAAATGAAAGGAGTAGCCGGTGGCTTTCAGAACATAGATTTTGCTTGAAGTCCTTTTAGGCCCCATTGCCCACTTGTAGAGTTCTTGAGCGCCCAAAACCATAGAGAACCCCCACAAATGACCCCATTCTGTAAAACTAGACCCCTTAACGAATGTATCTAGGGGTGTACTGTGTATTTTAACCCTACAATTTTTGAATAGATCTAAGCGAAGCAGTAAGAAAAAATTACGATTTTCATTTTTTGGGCTATTGCGTCAAAATTAAAAAGAGGGTTTTTTGTACAGCACACATATAAATGAAGACTTTCCCCCCAAAATGGATACCCCTGTTTGTCCCGTGTTCAGAAACATACCCATTGTGGCCCTCATAGACTTACAGGACACATGGCTAGGCCTACAATGAAAGAAATACCCGTTGGATTTCAGGGTACAACTGAATAAATTTCAGGCCCCATTGCCCACTTGTAGAGCCATTGAGCGGCCAAAACTATAAAGAACCCCCTCAAATGACCCCATTTTGAAAACTAGACCCCTTAACGAATTTATCTAGGGGTGTACTGTGTATTTTAACCCTACAATTTTTGAATAGATCTAAGCGAAGCAGTAAGAAAAAATTACAATTTCCTTTTTTTTGGGCTATTGCGTCAAAATTAAAAAGAGGGTTTTTTGTACAGCACACATATAAATGAAGACTTTCCCCCCAAAATGGATACCCCTGTTTGTCCCGTGTTCAGAAACATACCCATTGTGGCCCTCATAGACTTACAGGACACATGGCTAGGCCTACAATGAAAGAAATACCCGTTGGATTTCAGGGTACAACTGAATAAATTTCAGGCCCCATTGCCCACTTGTAGAGCCATTGAGCGGCCAAAACTATAAAGAACCCCCTCAAATGACCCCATTTTGAAAACTAGACCCCTTAACGAATTTATCTAGGGGTGTACTGTGTATTTTAACCCTACAATTTTTGAATAGATCTAAGCGAAGCAGTAAGAAAAAATTACAATTTCCTTTTTTTGGGCTATTGCGTCAAAATTAAAAAGAGGGTTTTTTGTACAGCACACATATAAATGAAGACTTTCCCCCCAAAATGGATACCCCTGTTTGTCCCGTGTTCAGAAACATACCCATTGTGGCCCTCATAGACTTACAGGACACATGGCTAGGCCTACAATGAAAGAAATACCCGTTGGATTTCAGGGTACAACTGAATAAATTTCAGGCCCCATTGCCCACTTGTAGAGCCATTGAGCGGCCAAAACTATAAAGAACCCCCTCAAATGACCCCATTTTGAAAACTAGACCCCTTAACAAATGCATCTAGGGGAGCACTGCGTATTTTGACCCCACAGTATTTGAATGAATCTAAGCAAATCAGAAGGAAAAAGTTACGATTTTCAATTTTTTTGGCAATTTTTTAAATTTAAAAACAGTTTTTTTTGTACAGTGTACATAGGAATGAAGACGTTCACCCCCAAATGGATACCCCCGTTTGTCCCGAGTTCAAAAACATACCCATTGTGGCCCTAATCTACTTACAGGACACATGGCTAGGCCTATAATGGAGGGAATGCCCGCTGGATTTCCGGGCACAACTGAATAAATCCCAGGCCCCATTCCTTTTTTGTACGGAATAAAAATTGACTCCCTAAAATTCCCCCCCCCCCCCCCCCCCCACACACTCTGTGCCCTTTTTGGCGTTCACAAATCTTAGATAAAAGTAATAATGTGAACTGTGTGGTATTTCCGAAGACAGGGGTAATTACGGAGGCTGGTTGGAATGGGCGATGGGGCAATAAAACCGGTATCCCCCCTCCTCTCATGCTTTTTGGGGGTCATTTCTTGACCTCAGTGGCGGGTATGGGGTGTAAAAAGTGGCGTTCCGTGAGTCTCCGTAAGCTTGATGAGGTGCGGCGGTCTCGCACAGAAGGCGCTCAACAAGCTGCTCCTGGAACTGCATGAAGGCAAGTGTTCCCGGGGATTCTTGTAAAATACATATTACAGGTAGCGGTCTGAATAACGCCGGGCTCACGCAGCCGTAGGCAGAATCTGCTTGCGGAGGCCAGCAGCGGATCCCAGCTGTGAGCCCGGCTGTGACCCTGCGTACGGCCGCGTATGTACTGCGCATAACTGCGTACTTACACGGGCGGTCATGCGCATTACACCTTTTTTTTGTTTGTATTTCCCGCACCGTCGCTTAGCGATGACGCGGGTACCCGCAGCCCGTATACAAGGTAATTGCGTATGGGCTGCGGGTATATCCGCGACCATGGAGCACAATGGGCTCTATGTTGCGGATATCCGCAGTAAAATAGAACCTGCTGCGTTCTGTTTTCTGCGAGTGGATTACGCAATTCCGACCCACTAATGTGAGCGGAATTGTGTAATCCAATGCGATTGATCTGCGTATTACCGCGGATCAGACGCATGCGGAATCCGTAATTCCTATCCAGTCATGTGAGACCGACCTATGTTAGAGCGCTACTTTTTTATTACGTGACCAGGGACCGCTCAACGAGGCCACCCGTCACTGCTCCAGGCTCTCGGCGACCAACGGTCGCCGAGAGCAAGGCGATTTTAAGTTTCCTGGGCTCCCTGGCTCTTGCGCATGTGTCCGGTATTTTGCCGGCGGTCACATGTGCAGAATCCGGGTAAGTTCCCGGATGAAGATCGCGTCGGGGTGCAAATACGGAGGCCTCCGGTAAAAAGTTTCATCTCCTCTCACCAATCGCATCGGTGAGGGGAGATGAAACTTCAAATTTTTTTAAAAACTTTTACGTGATCGCTATTATCCATTGTATAATGGCAAACACGTGATCAGGAACCGCTCACCGCGGCCCCCCGTGACATCTCCAGGCTCTTGGCTCAGTTTTGTAGCCAGGAGCAGGGAGAATTTCAATTATCCTGGCAATCCACAGCTTTTGCGCATGCGTCCGCCATTTTGGCGACGGGCGTGTGGGCAGAAGCTGGGGTAAGGTCCGCGAATAAATCTGGGGGCCTTATGTACGTACTTTCATCCTCCCTTACAGATATGATCCGTGAGGGGAGATGAAACGTACAATTTTTAAACTTTTTAAAAACTTTTTAAAACTTTTTTAACTTTTTTTTTTTAAACTTTTTTACACTTTTTTTTAACTTTACATGATCACTGTCATCCATTGGATGACAGTGATCATGTCCCCAGTGACATCCCTCTGCTCTTGGCTACACATGGCACCCTGGAGCAGAGGGATTTTGAATTTCCCGGGGCTCGAGCCCCTCTGTGCATGCGCCCGATGTCAATCATCGGGCGCGCATGCGCAGAGGGGAACTTCAGGTCCCGGGACATCGGGACACCGCTGAGGACTGGGGGTGAGTATTTTCACCTCCCCTCATGGATCCGATACGTGAGGGGAGGTGAAACTAGCACTTTTTAAAACTTTTTCACGATCGCCGCTATCCATTGGATAGCGGCGATCGGGGGCCCGGGGACCGCTCACTGCGGTCCCCGGTAACACCTCCTGGCTCCCGGCTACCTTCAGGAGACGGGAGCGAGGAGATTTTGAATTTGCCGGGGGCTCCCGGGCTTCTGCGCGTGACGTCATCGTCTGGCGCGCATGCGCAGAAGAGCGGCAGCGGGTCCGGGGGGACCAGATCTCCGGGGGACACCGCCGACAAGCCAGGTGAGAATTTTCAGCTGCCCTGATGGATCCGATCCATCAGGGCAGCTGAAACTTTAACTTTTTGGGCACTTTTATGTACTCTTTTGCGATCGGCACTATCCATTGGATAGCGCCGATCGCAATGCCGGGGGGGGGGGGGGTCCCCGCAGCCCGGGATGACAGCTCCATGCTGTCGGCTACCTGCGGGCACCGACAGCATGGAGCTGTCACGTCCACAGCCCACGGGGCTTTATTCTCTGCAGGACACATGTTTTTACGTCCTCAGAGAATAAAGCCCACTTCGGGAGGACGTAAAAACACTATGGGCTGGTCGTTAAGGGGTTAATCCTATTGATAGTAAACAGATTGGATATTAAAGCTCCTGTTCCTGCTCTCTAGCTGAGACCCCAAAGGAGAAGACAGAAGTGATTTTTAGCTGTTTCTGGCTTTTCTTTTACAGGCTACATACTGAGTACTATGTAGAGAATGTGGGAAGTGGCACTGCTGTCTCCTGCATGCGACCCGACGATCATGTGATTGCCAGTGAACCACTGGTATGGCAGAGCTGCAGGGTCTTGGCAGACCCCTGACCAGCTTTGACAGTAACTACTGTCAGTATAGGGGAATTTTTTCCCCTCTAATTGGGACTCCTATGGATTCTGTTCCTATAGATGTCCCACTTGAGGCCCATTTATACATAACGATTAGAGTTGAGCGAACATACTCAAACGTATGTTAGCGTATTAGCGTACTCGATGGTGCTCGTTACTCGAACGAGCATCAAATCATGTTCGACCCCGATCCAGTTTTTGGCTCCTCCCCGCTGTGTCGTGCCTGTTTAAGCCTGAGAACACGAACCGAAAAAAAAAAACGGGACCCGGCGTCCCACATACAAAAATGCTCGAGTCTCCCATTGTAGTCAATGGGGTTCGTTACTCGAGTAGAGCTCTTGAATTTTACAAAAAGCTCGACTCGAATAACGCGGACCCGAGCAGTTGGGTGCTCGCTCATCTCTAGTAACAATTACACTGGGGGAACAAAATTTTTGTTGCATCCACAAACACTCTTGTTCTTACTTAATTTGAGTGTGCTGATCTCAAATCTGAAATTAGTTTTTCTCTGTAAGCTACAGTTTTTTTTAGGTTTTCATCTTAATGTAAAATTTTCAACATTTAGTTTAACATAATGATGTAGAATGTCTTCTTGGGCATTATCCTGGTGAGAATATAATAATTTACATAATACAGTAAATACACTAATACACTAAAACATACGATTGCATCAGAATTTGTCTACAATTTTGAAATAGAACAAATTAAAAACACTTATTTTAAGCATAAAATTTGCGCAAAACTTATTTAGATTCTATTCAGGCAAGAATTTGCGTTTGTAGCTCTTGCATTTGTGTACTTGCTGAGGACAATCTCATTCGATGCTCCAGCAGTAGTCTGCCATCATATTGCTGTCCCATCGCCCCTGATAATGCTCTTCCATCGTCTTCAAATCTTGATTAAAAGTGTTCTCCCTGCTCATCACTAACAGCTCATCTGTGAGCGCCTCAAGGGGACTTTGATGCCCCCACCCATGGAACAGCAATGGCTAGAGATCGCTGACGGGTTTTAAGTCGCAGCGCAGTTCCCTAACTGCATCGGAATCATGGATGGTAAGCATATCCGGGTAAAGAAGCCTCTGCGCTCAGGGTCCCCATATTTTAATTACAAACAGTACTGTTCAGTAGTCCTGTTGGCAGTAGCCGACAGTGACTACTGATTTGTACTGGTTGATATCGGGGCCTATGGAAGCATTTCTGCTTCTGGTCTTCCAGAATGGGCCGCCGGCTTCTTTCTAACAAACTGGTCCTGCCAGAGCCACGGTTGCTTCCTGGTTCTTCAGGTCCAACGCTCCCATTCGGAATTGATGCGAATGAGGGCTTTGGCTTGTCAACCCATGTTCTACGGCCATTTTCCCGCAAAGGGTCGGACACTAAACGAGTCTTCAATTACCAACTCAGTGTTTGGTTGAATGTGTCTTCGGAATTCTTACCAGTAAATGGCGAGTTTTCCTGGGCACTATTCAGATAGAACACAAAAACATGTGCTCAGTTTTTAAAGCCGCTGTGGTTCTGCACAAAATTGGCCGGAAAAATATCGCGGGTTGGACGCTTGCAGATGATCAACTTCCTACAATTTCAACAGTTGTAGGGAATGATTCGAACGAAGTGATAAGGCTTGTATCTTCTGGGCTGTGTGTTAGAGACCACTTCTCGAACTACTTCCTGACTCCTCAGGGAGGAGTTCCATGGTAGCTGGCCTCTATCCACGAAGCCGGAGGATCAGGACATTCTGAACTGGTGCATTGCTTTTTTTACTGGCCCAAATTATTTTTTTAGCTGGTGTATTTAATTTTTTTTTTTTTAGTTAGGGACTCGCAAAAAATGAGGACCCATGACATGGGTTGCGAGCTTACATAATAAGGTCAATGTAGAAAAAAAAAACCTCCTGAAAAAGGAGTGTTGTGTATTTGCTACATTTGCCTGTATTATAAACTGATACCTCTTTATTTATTTTTTCTCACAAAAAAAAAATAAAAACCAGTGTGTCTTCTCTTTTTTTTGCGTACTGAGTGTGTAGTGCACAGTATCTCATCACTACGTGTAACATACTGGCAGTGCTGAGATACAACTTTTAGGGGGTTTCAAGAAAAATAAGTCATTAACACTACTTCTCTTGAAAACCCCTTTCAAAAAGAAACAAGCACGCAAGGCATTTTCAGAAAACGTGCATTTTTAACAACATAAAATTAAAAAAAACAAACATTTTTATAAACGTTTTTGAAACAAAAAACCTAGATGTTGTAATACTGGGAACCTGCGTCATTGCCAGACGCGGCAGATTATACCTGTGATGCAGCTGGCTGTTGTGGTGTTTGCTCAGAGGTAGTAGATGGCTGCCGCATGGGTTTCGGAAGAGAATATTGCTATGTTGGCCACTGGTACAGACCGTACCTATGGCTGCTCTGGTACTGTTGAGTTGGGGGTGTTGCTGGCGGAGGGAGGGAGGTGGAAGCGGAGGCTGCATGGTTGTCAATAATCACTGCTGGTGCCGCAGCCTGAACTGCTCCATGCTGTAATGCAGCTCATAAGGCAAATTCGGTGTGCATGACATTTCCAGCAGGAAATGTATCTTCCCTTGATTTGTCATATGCAGGTGTTACGCTGGCGACGTGATAGCCATGTTACGTGATCGCCAAAGAGCTGTGCTGAGTCCAATTTTGTAAAATTGTCAGCACCACTTTCTGCATTGCCTCCTGTCTGCTTATTGCTGTAACCACTGCTACTTTTTGAGCATTTTTTATTGAAATTTTTCTGGGTGACAGGGTGCCCAAAAAAGCGCATTTCTGGTGTTCCTTTTTGTTGCTGACGATGTTCATGCAGAGTAAATACTGCATTTTAGATATATCTGACTATTATTGAAGCAGCAACACTAAATATGTATTTTAGTTTTATTATTTAGATTTCTTCATTTTAAATATGGCAAAAGGGGGGGGGGGGGTTGAAAGACATTTTCTTAGTCCCCAGAGGGGACAACAATTTGCCATGTCTTGATCGCGCCTGCAGTATGATGTATTGCCATAGCATAACATTGTACCAATGTCATGGATTGATAGGCATTCTGCCATGACAGCCCTGGGGCCTTTCAGAAGACCCCTGGTGGCATTACACCCACATGGCTCTCTGTGATCTCCTCGGGGGGGGGGGGGAGGTACAGAACCCCAGGTAATTGTCCGAGGGGATTTAAATGCCACTGTCAGAATTGATGTTAGCATTTAACCACTTAGTGACCACCAATACACCTTTTGACGGCCTGTATTGGTGGTGTATGTATTAAGAGAGATCGGCGATCTTCCTTCATATATGGCGGGCGCCGGCTATTTTTTATAGCCGACATCCAGGGGCAACAGATCCGAACAGCCGCTCGGCTGATTGGAGCTGTTAACCCTTTAAATGCCCTTGGAAATTCTGAAAGTGGCATTTAAATCCATGGGGTTCTGTACCCCCCTCCCTCGAGGAGATTGCAGGGAGCTGTGCAGGTGTTATAGCACCCAGGGGCCTTCTGAAAAGCCCCAGTGCTGTTATGGCAGAATGCCCATCAAACCATCCTCGTGGGGTGGCTTAGTCAGTCCTTAGTCACGGCTGAAGTGCAGTGGTCATGGCGGCGCATTCTGTGTATGAATTTTTTAACAGAACTGTCTAATACAGAAGATTTTAGATAGAGAATTAAAGGGGCTGTCCAGTTGTAAGCTATTGGTGGTCTATCCTCAGGATAGGTCATTAATAATTAATCTATTATAATAGATTAACATTAATCTATTATAATAGATGAGCTGGAGTCCATTGCCTGGGACCTCCACCAATGAACTATTTGTCAGACCGGTACACTCATGTACTGAGATGATTTCTGTAGGAAGCAGACAGCTCTATTCCCACTGCAGTGGCCAAGCTTGGTATTGCAGGCAGTATTACCACTGAAATGAATGTTAACTTGGCCACTGTAGTGGGAACGGAGCCATCTGCATCCTGCAGAAATCAGCTCAGTGCACAAGTGCGTCATCTCAGCAGACAACCCCCCCCCCCCCAATTCACTATTGATAACCTATTATGAGCATAGTCTATCAATAGTTCACAATTGGACAACCCCTTTACGTTCTGAACATTCCATTTTAATTTGAAACAATTGCGCTGCTCCTGTGTCTCAATAAACCAGATAACCAGTAAGTAGTAGGGCCACTATGTTGGGTGATACAGTCGTTAACGTGACATTGCCTCTATTCAATGTGTGCTGATGCACTGTCCTCCTCGCATAGTGTTCACACACAACCTCGTAATGAAGGTGAAGTATGGCATGGCTACCTTAGTCCCACGTGGTTTTGCAACACTGCTGAGTAGTTAGTAAGTGGAAGGGTTAAATGCTTTTCAGCATCTAGGAAAGCTGAGTGCTGAAGGGGGCTTTGAAGCAGCTGGACAAGCAGACTTCAGAAAGACTGTCACAACATTACGGGGGGGCCTGTAATGTACAGCAACCTGGCTAAACCAGACCAGGTAATATTTACAAAACGAGATAAGGACAGGAACAGCTTCCCCACCTTGGAACTGGCCCCCACCAGACCTGCTTTTTTTTCGGAGCTAATTTTAAAAAAGGACCTTCTCTCAAACAAAGAGAAAAATGTAATTTGGAAATTTGACTGATCTGTATGTCGCAACCCATTGACCATGATATTTTGTGAAACGTAATATCACCACAAACCAGACACATACTCATATCCTTGCAAGATGCTCAGAGACCCTGGAATTGCATATCTAGGAAAATATGTATCTGAACACATTCGTGTGTAGACTCAAACCTTATGTAAACTCATAAGAGTAAATGCTGTCGTCATATTTTCATTGTGGGTCTCACCCACACGAAGTTATGAAGGAAATATGGATTTCAGTGCCCATGTGCTCTGGTGTAATCCAAACCCCCATAGGGGCTGAAAGGAGCTGAAAGAGAGTTACCTTGCCAAGGTTTAAAAAAAAAAATTGCACATGGACTTGTGTTCAGGGTCAGCACTTGGAGTGCACTATGCGTGCGGACTGCCCTGTAATTCAGTGTGACTCCATACAAAGACTGGTAACACTCTTTATGTTCATCCTTTTATTTTAATACTGTCTGCGAATATGTTATGTATGCCTCTTGCTTACGGATTGCTGTAGAATTGTGGCCGGAGGTGATGGTTGCTTGTCCAACTGAGGTGCAGAGTCCCAGAAAGTTGGGTACCAATCACTCCACGATCTAAGCCTCCCCTCGCCTGCATGACAATGTGGGAGAACATTCACTTGACATCCAGTTGTGTCCTACAGATTCTTAGCTGGATCTGGAGATTATGCTAGCTAAGGAATCACCTGGACACCTTGCAAAGCATGCCTGCGATGTTCGCCGTGTGAGGCTGTACATTATCCTGCTGGAAACTATGGGCAACTGCAATAGAAAGTCTATGTAGAAATGTATAGGTAAAGTCGCTGTGGTTTGGTAGTGTTGCAACGGGTGTCAAGTGGTCTAATGCCCCTCCTACCTTCATATCTCAGATTTTGTTTAATATTTGTGTATTATACACCCATTGTATAAAAAGAAACTTCCCAAACTTTTAGGTTCCTACAGTTAATGGTTCCTGAGTTAGACCCCTCCCCTTCCTGTTTAGGTGGGTGTCTGCAAGTGGGCACACAACCCTGAATAAAATGGCATTTCTTAGCTCTTCATAAGTTTGGAACTACGGTATGTGATCATAAAAGCTCAAAATTGGAGGTCCTGCACAACTTTTTAAACCAAGTTTAATGGTTCCATCGTGAACTTTTCTGGTTCTAAACTAGCTTGAAAACTTTGCTTGAAGGGGGCCTCAATATCTGTAAATCTTTGCGTAAGGAAATTTGAGCCAGGGTTTGGGCAACTATAACATCTACCCAAAAGGTGATACAAGCCTGATACTTGTACCATGTATTATACTCATGGTAGTCACTGGTGAATTTTCAGCTTCTGAAGACCTACAGGAACTTCACAGCGATCCATCAAATATGTCATTGTTTCCAAAAACTACAAAAGTTACCACTTTTCAAGCTTTTAGAATTTTTTTCAAGGGTATGTAAACCCTGAAAAGCGTCGCCATGTACTGCTCTTGTTGTGTACTGTTTATTACGTGTGAATAAAAAAGATTTGAAAGATTTGAAAGAAGAACACATCGCTACCTGTATTTCTTAAAGGGGTTGTCCCGAGCCAAAACCTCAAAATTTACTATTAGCCCATTCCCCCTGTCACCCCCCGGCATAAAGCAGCCCTTTAAAGCGGTTATAAACCGCTTTCCTACTTACCGTTTTGAAGAAAGAATAACATAAAGTTCTTCTTCCAAGATGGCGCCTGTGATGTCCCAGGGTGCGTTCCACGGTGCACCGCGCTTCCAGGAGGCTTTCATGCGCGCTCCCGAGACGCCGGTCACGTGAGCAGGTGACTGATGTCATCGGTGGAGGCGTGCACTTGTACTGAATGAAACGCCGCTCCCGTGCAGTGATAGCTCGTCTGCGCATGCGCAGACGAGCTGTATCGCGCGGGCACGCTGGAGCGGCTCGTTCATAGCGGGGAGAGGACAGTCTGCGCAAGCGCGTCTAAAACAGACTGCTAAGGAAGAAATTAGACGGCACCATGGCGACGGGGATACAGAGACAGCGCGAGAACGGAGACAAGTGAGTGAATAACTTCTGTATGGCTCATATTTAATGCACGATGTATATTACAAAGTGCATTAATATGGCCATACAGAAGTGCTTACCCCCACTTGCTTTCTCGGGACAACCCCTTTAAGGCTAACTTGGAATGGGGGAAAATGGAAGTAAGTGAATACCTCTTTGGATCTTTATTCTTTACACTCTCTTATAGGTGTACTGTAGCACAAAGGAAACCATTTGGTTTTTTTGCTGATGTTGAACTTAGGATGTTCATCCTAGAGCCACAGCACTGCAAGGTCACAGTGCTAACCACTGAGCCACATTCGTTAAAGAGGCATGACTATCACTGCTTTTGTTCAGCATGCATTATGGGAAAGCTGATTGTTGCAGAAGATCAGGTCAGGCTAACCCTATCCTGCAAAAATTGGCCTGATTTTACCCACCGGCCAATCACAATGAGCAGTCCTAGCGTTAAAGTAGGGGGGGCCTCCATCATAATTCACTGCTCTGTACCATAGGCAGCCTTAATCTGGCCCAGGTAGGGAGGCAAGTGAGGGTTACTTGATGTTCACCCTACTTTTAAGCTACATTACCAGACAGAGTCCATGGATTAGAGAGGTGTGGTTTCCTAAAAAAACAACTTCTAAACGAGAAAATCCTCTGAATCGGTTGTTTATGCATTATCCTCATGTTCCCTACCGAGCGCAGGGCGTCATCTGAATTCCCAGTATCAGCCGCGCAGCTGCCCCTTATGCATTTATTTATATTTGTGCCTTTTCTTCGTGATCTGTGGATAGTGCGGGAAGTCTGTTCTCAGACCTCTGCTCCTGCTCCCTGTGGGGTTAATGTTAATGCACTGCAGGAGATGTTATGTATGAATGTTTTATCATGTATTAACCCATTCTGTCCTGAAATCTCAGCCAATGACATCATGCTGAGCAGACAGAGCGCACCGCTGAGACGGAAATAAATATTAGTATTAATTATTCATCGGGGTGGGAGAGGAGATGGAACAATTTATGTGGCATTACCTGTGCTGATGGCATGTGTGGGGCATAGTGGGAGAGTCTCATCTAGCAAGTTGGTTTATGAAAAGGATTTGAACGACACAATCACTTCCAATGTTAGGGGCCTGAGTGCAGAAGACTTTTGAAATATTTGTAAGTGATATACGGACCCCCTAAGAAGGGTGGGGTGGAGTAACACTTATTAGGTATGTGATCCAAGTAGTAAGGGCTCATGTCCATGACCGTGTTTGCACCGCGTATTCCGTGTGCATTGCACAGGCGCATGATACATGGTGAATGGAGTTAATGAGAGTAAATTGACTTTCATTAATCCTTGCACATGTATATGTAGACATTGTGTGTAGATAAGTAGACATGTAGATATGTAGATACCCCCAAGAAATAGATCACAGCATGCTATATTTATCAGCATACCATGCAGCGTGAGCCTAAGTGCCGCCCCACACGAGCGTAATGCACAGCAAATATAACCCATTGGCTTCAATGGGTTCCTTCACATGTGGTTTTTCCCGCTCATTTCGAGTGCAGGAAAAAAAATCATGACATGCCCTATTTTCGGCTGCAATTGCATACCGCAAGCCCCCATCTTGGATCAGCCCTATTCTCATTTGCACAAGGAAAGACTAGAAGCAATGGGATGAAACTGAAAGGAAGGAGACACAGATTACATATTAGAAAAAAACTTTCTGATAGTGAGGGTGATCAATGAGTGGAACAGGTTGCCATGGGAGGTGGTGAGTTCTCCTTCAATGTAAGTGTTCAAACAAAGGCTGGTCAAATATCTGTCTGGGATGATTTAGTGAATCCTGCACTGAGCAGGGGGTTGGATCCGATGACCCTAGAGGTCCCTTTCAACTCTACCAGTCCATGGGCTATCTGCGTGGAATTGTGCATGGAACTGTGCACTTTTGTGGGATTAAACAATACCATCTGGGTATACTAGGTCAGCTGACCTGCTTACTGAGTCAGCTGACCCGCCAACTAAGTAGGCTGGCTCGTCTACTCAAATATGGCACTGCCATGACCGCGCCGTCCCAATACAGTAAAATGCGCCCATCCAGGTGCAATTGCCCGCGATCGTGCTCCCTGTATAGCGCATATACAGTATGTCTCACGATAGCGAACATATATGCGCTAAGGCCCGTGTGCAGTCGCCCTTATACATTTGTATAGGCTGCTATGATAATACACTGCGTATAGGAGGCAGCTTTTTCATACGTAACCCTGCTATAAAATAGAGCAGGGAATTTTTTTTTAAAAGTCACACTGCGCACGCATGTCCGTGTGCATGTAATGCCCGTCATTTGCAGTGCACAAGCAGCCATACGTGGTCTCTGCCAGCAGAGTGTATGCCTACATAATGGGTAAAACTCTGCGGGGAAATCCTCAGTGTTTTACACATACACCCGTGGGCATGAATCCTAAAGTAGTTTTTGTGAGACTGTAAGGTGCTGTCAGTCTAGTTACCATTACTTGTGGATAAGGGGGCATGAAAGCGCTAATCGTAAAAGAAAGAAAATGATGGACTGTGGGCACGGCCTTTACCAGGTAAGGTACATTTAGAAAAGGGCATTTACCCGATTCTTCTTTATTAATTGTTTAACAGGCAGCACATATGTGACACATTTCGGGAACACAGCCCCATCCTCAGAAATGGAAGAGTACAACTTTGGCTGTAAGTTTGCTTAGTTATGCATATTTTGAAATAAGGGGGTGGTCAAAGAACACCACCTCAATATTCCTTCTGTAGAGGGTAAACAATTGTGGCAAGCAAAACGCAAGACTGTTGGCAAGTAGGGACAAACTATAAAGTGTAAACCAACTTTTATTCTTATACCTATAAGCAGAGAATACAATTTAATAGGTAAATCCTCCTCCTCATCAAGCTTTGCCACAGAGAAGTCATTAAAATACATTGCTTGTCATACACATGACTGTAGGCTGTATGGTATATGTATGGGTCCTGATACAGTTGACTGCAGGCTTTATGGTATATTATGGGTACAGATAGGGATAAATGCAGGCTGTGTGGTTTAGGTATGGGTACAGATAACTGCAGGCTGTATGATATACGTATGGGTACTGGTGCAGATGACTGTAGTCTGTATAGTTTAGGTATGAGTACAGGTGAAGCTAACTGCAAGCTGTATGGTTTAGGTATGGGTACAGATTTCTGCATGCTGTATGGTTTAGGTATGGGTACAGATAACTGCAGGCTGAATGGTATAGGTATAGGTACAGATAGAGATGACTGCAGACTGTATGGTTTAGGAATAGGTGTAGATACAGATGACTGCAGGCTAAATGGTGTAGTTATCGGTACAGGTAGAAATGACTGCAGGTTGTGTGGTTTATGTATGGGTCCTGATACAGTTGACTGCTGGCTGTATGGTATATGTATGGGTACAGATTGATATGACTGCAGGCTGCGTGGCTTAGGTATGGGTACAGATAACTGCAAGCTGTATTGTATAAGTATGCGTACAGATAACAGCAGGCTGTATGGCATAGGTATCGGCACAAGTGCAGATGACTGTAGTCTGTATAGTTTAGGTATGAGTACAGGTGAAGCTAACTGCAGGCTGTATAGTTTAGGTATAGGTGCAGCTGCAGATGACTGCAGACTGTATAGTTTAGGCATAGGTGCAGGTGCAGATGACTGCAGACTGTGTGGTTTATGTATTGGTACAGGTGCAGATGAGAGCAGGATGTATAGTTTAGGTATGGGTACAGGTGCAGATGTCTGAATACTGTATGGTTTAAGTTTGGGTTCAGATAAAGATGACTGCAGGTTGTATGGTTTAGGTATGGGTACAGATGACTCCAGGCTGTATGGCTTAGGTATGTCTACAGCTACAGATAACTGCAGACTGTATTGTATATGTATAGGTACAGATATAGATGACTCCAGACTGAATGTAATATGTATGGGTACAGGGGCAGATGACTGTAGTCTGTATGGTTTAGGTATGAGTATAGGTGAAGCTAACTGCAAGCTGTATGGTTTAGATATGGCTACAGATAACTTCAGGCTGTATGCTATAGTTTTTTTTCATACACCGATGAGGAAACTGAAAGGACCTGGCTGGAACCTTGGAAGAAGGTACGTTTTTTATGTGCACCTACTACTGAAATTTTGATCAAAAAATGGGAAACCATAAGCCGTCGTTCCATTTCATTACGGTTACATATGGTCACACTTAAGGAGTATTTCAAATTGAAATGAATACCGCGAGGACTAAGGTCACATACGCGTCCAACACTGATGGCTGATTATCAACCATTTTGTGCTAAATTTGAAATTATTATTAATAAATTTTCCTTCCATATTATTTTATTAAATATTGAATTTTTGCAACTGAAAAAACAGAAATATGGAGATCAACTTGTAGGAGTTGAAACTGAATTGTTGGGTAAAATCTCAGCACAAGACTGGGAACAGCAACGCGGTAAAATTGAGACATCTTTGTGTAAATACAGGACGTAAAAAGGACTAAATGGCTTCGCGACCAAAAGGACTATGACAACGGTATGGCGTTCAGCTGGCAAATAAATAAGGGAGTTTCAAGAAACGCACAGATTTCTGGCTACCCCAGAGGCAGATCAAGAATGAGACATCCAAGACAATGGACAAGATTTGCTACTTCTCCTGCGGGTTCTGCATCCACTGATGACTCCGTAAGGAGTTTTTTCAACTCTAATCCCTATTTTTTAAGGTCATGGGAATCCAGTAAAGAGAAAGAAGGAAATATTGGATGTAATCGGTGGAGAGGAGGGGCTATGCACAAGAAATCAAGAAAGAGACGCCCCAACTGTGAAGAGTGGTCCGCGGTACGGCCCACTCCGCCAGGTACAGGAGAACATAGTCACATTGGTGGTAAATATATCATCTAGATTATTGACACCTGTAGAGACTAAGGTCCTTTCCAGGGGACTATCTTTTTGCCCTAAGGGCAAAATGGGCTGGTTTCAACTCGATCTTGATTTAAAGCGCTTCTTCAGAAACCTGAGGTTGAAACAGATGTTTGCACTATGTCCTCCGAGTAGTGGGCCTGTTGCGCAGTCCAACACCCGTAGGGGCTTTTCCTGGCTGGTGTTGGACTGTGTAACAAGAGTAATTATCAGCCCCCAACTTCCAATCACTATCTGGAGACCTACATCTCTTTTGTAGAGAAGGACATTGCCAAATTAGAACACAATTAAATAAGACATGAGGTTGCCCTCGGGGCAATATGTCTAGAGATGAATACAATGTGCTTCATTCACTATCTAACGATAGACAGGTAACCATAAAACCCGCGGACAAAGGGGGTGCAATTGTCTTTATGACCACCATACAATATCTAGAGGAAATAGCAAGACAGCTCAATGATGAAAATATATATGTGAAACTTAAATCTAATCCTACATTAAGACTACAAGTCCAATGTGGAATTCTACTCAATGATGCTATGTTGGAAGGTCTCATTGATTCTGATCTTGTTACTTATCTTGATATTCTACATGCCAGGGTATCAATCCTTTATACTTTACCAAAAATCCATGAAGATTTCCTTAATTCCCCACGACGGCCTATTGTGTTTGGATGTAACACCATTCGCTGAGGGTGCACCTTCATATATTAAAGACACAAGTGATTTCCTGCTTAAGGTGAAGGATCTTTGTATTTTGGACACAACAATACTTCCATCTTTTGACGTAGTGTCACTATACACTTCTATTGATCATGTGAAAGGTATGAATGCTGTCAGATATATTACATCGAGGGTTCGGATTGGTCTCATGGCTGTAGTGGCCTTGCCCTGTCGGTGCTTGAGTTCATTCTCACCAGGAATTATTTTGTCTTTGGGAGCGTGTTCTATGAGCAGTGACAGGGCACGGCCATGGGTTCTAATGTTGCACCCACATATGCCAACCTATATATGCGCAAATTTAAGGAAGAACATGTGTCTACATCTATATACTGGCCAAAGGTCAAGACGTGCCTACGTTATATTGATGATATTTCTTTGATTTGGGAAGTCACCTGTACAGAACTGCAGGACTTTCAAAAACAGTTGAATTCTATCTGTCCGGAATTGCAGTTTACTTCGAGTTGTTCTGCGGAACAGATGCAATTCCTGGATACAATGATCTCCAAGGTGTCTGGGAAACTAAGTACAAACCTATTTGTGAAAAGCACTGACAGAAACAGTATTCTACATTTTGAAAGTAGTAACCCAAAAAGTATGATACGGGCCCTACCATGGAGCCAACTACTACGGGTTAGAAGGATCACCGCTGATGCTCACTTAGATGATAGGCTTAACCAAAAGTGTGTTAGATTTGTGTCCAGGGAATATCCGCGCTGTCTGGTGAATAAAGCTGCCAACAGAGCATGCACACTTGATCGCGATGACTTGAATACTACTAGAAAAAGTGTGAGTCCCTTTCGTTTCAACATACGGTCCCTCTAGTGGTAGAATATCTAGTATCATCAATAGACGTTGGTCACTGCTGGCAAGGGGTTGTGCGAATACTCCTGAATTTCTGAAAAGACCCATGATGGCATACAGGAGAGTTCCAAATTTGCCTGATAGATTGGTAAGATCACTGTAACAGAAACAAGACAGACCCAAACGACTTTGGCACCATTGAAACAGGGCAATTACCAGTGTTGTAATTACTCTTGTGGCAATTTGGTTAAGGGGATTACATTTTACCATCCGTTTACTGGAGAAAAATTTTAAATCCGTATGCGTGATATGTGCACCTTCTTGTATGTAATCTATTTGATCACTTGCCTATGTGGGCTTGCATACATTTGTGAGATGACGATGGAGATGAGATCCAGTATAACCAAGCACAAAAGCACTATTCAAACTAAGTGCTTGGATACCAAAACACTTCTCTGAATATCAACATATAGTATCCCAACTAAGATATCGTGTCATTGATGATCTGACACCTCTGGGCAGAGATGGTGACTGTTTGGCTACGTTAAAATGAAAGGAATTAAGGTGGATTTTTACCCTTAACACATTGATTCCAAATGGTTTAAATGTTGAATACCATTTTATCCTAACCTTATATCTAGTTAGATATCGGTGTATGATAATCTTTTATACAAGTCATTCTTTTATTTTAATGGTGGTTTTATTTTTACGTTTCCATAGTTGGTGCTGTCTCCATGTTCCGGATTTGCCTCCAATATTGATCACGTGTCTTGTCTTCATATTACTTTGGTCACTTTTTTTCATTTTTTTTTCATTATTAATAAAGTTTTTTGATACTTGATTTGAATACTGCTTCTTATCTGATTGATATAAACTGTGGGGATTGTAGTAATATTATACAGGTTGCTGTGATGCAATAAATATTTATCTATACCCAAGGTAATGGGTTTATAAGAACAATGTCGGTAAAACATACCCTGGATTAAAATGGTGTTGGTGGATTTAGCAGACTTGAGAAAGACCAATGGGGTCGAAACGTAGCCTGTTCCGATTCTTTTAAAGGGGTTCTGACACGAATAAGGTTTTTATGCTTTAGCAGCCATTGTTCCCTGGTCTGCCTAATAGACACAGGGAATCCACGGTTTAATGGCTGCTAAAACATAAAAACCTCATACTTACCTTATCTCCTGTTGTTGTTGACATCGGGGGGTCATCTCCCAGCAGGCGCTGCTCTTCCTCTTCTTCCTCCACGAGCCGCGCTGCTCCGGGATCGCGCGCATGCGCAGTGGAGAGGTGCCCTCTGACAGGAGTCAGGACGGGCCGCGTCTCCACTGCGCAGGCGCAGAATCTCGGAGTTCAGCCAGGATGGACGGGCCACCGACAGCAAGCACTGCTTGTGACGTGCTTGCTGTGGGCGGCCCATCCGTTCACCTCGGAAGTGACTGACGGACGGAGCAGAGCCGGAAGCGGTCATTTTGACCGCTCCTGCTCTGCTTCTACAAGCCACAGAAGAAGATGCCGGCTGGAGGGGACATGCCTGGCAATCGGTCCTAGCCAGGCAAGGTGAGTAAAATTTTTTTTTTTAATGTCAGAACCCCTTTAAACATTCTTTTAAACTATTATCGATCTATCATCTAGCTCATATCTATCTATCTCTCTATCTATCTCGTATCTATCTCATATCTATCTATTTCATTATCTAACCTAGCTCATATCTATCTATCTATCTAATATCTATCTATATATCTATCTCATATCTATCTATCTATCTATCTATCTCATATCTATCTCTCTATCTATCTATTTTATTATCTAACCTAGCTCATATCTATCTATCTATCTATCTATCTATCTATCTATCTAATATCTATCTATCTATCTATCTATCTATCTATCTATCTATCTATCTATCTATCTATCTATCTATCCATCTAGCGCTGGTATAAGTTCTACATCTCCCTGTATATACTGTATATAATTGCACAATTTTCACACAATTAAAAAATGCATCAAAAACACATGCATTCAGAAAACGCAGCTCGAAATCATGGCACTTTACTCCAATTTTTAAGCTGCATTTTTGAACGCATGGTACAGCATTTGACAGCACTTTTTACTGCACCCTTATCATTGTGATGGGTGATAATTTGCGTTAAAATACTCAAAAGCAGAACAGACAGCTCTCGAAAATTGCCGCATTAGAAACACCACGTTCGAGCGCAGGTCTGAGTAACCCCATTAAAATCAAGGAGAGTGTTGTACCGCAGTTAGCGCGCCGCTCGGGATGCAATGCTAATAGTGGTAAAAAGCAGTGTGTGTGTGGTAGAGTGGCCTAAGGGGCTACAAGCAAATTTTCATGCAGTGCAGGAAATTAGTCATGTTTGGAAAGATTACGCCAAATTCGTTTTGCAGCTGTAAGCAGCATGATTTAGGTATGGGTACAGGGGGGGGGGGTGGAGCCAGAGCTGGACTTGTGTAAAGTAACCCTAAATGTAATGTAATCATTATCACTGTGTAGAGCTGTTGTCTAACTATTATATGGTGACTGCATTTGGAGGTATCCTAGAGCTAAACCGCTGTATCTAACTAAGCCCACTGTTATGAAAGTTGTCTTGTAGATATGGTGCCTGTGAGATAGATAGACAGACAGACAGGTGGATTTGTATCCAGCTTTCCCAGGCTTCTGCACGCATGCAAAACAAGATCTCAAATCCCCACCTGATGCGGTTTAATGGCTCCAGCACTCTATGATACCCATGCACACCTGCTGCCACGACCAACTTTTATATCAAAAATACCGTATATACTCGAGTATAAGCTGAGTTTTTCAGCTCAAAAAATGTGCTGAAAAATCCCCCCTCAGCCTATACTCGAGTGAGGTAAAAAAAAAATTAAAAATCAATACTCACCTATCAGCCGGCGTCTGTCCCCGATGCGATGCTGTCCTGGCTTGATGGCTTGCTTTTGAAATCCCCATTGTCAGTGCTGTGATTGGATCGAGTGACGACCAATCACAGCCGGCGCTCGATAAACCAATCACAGCCATTCAGTGATGTCATTCTGAATGGCTGTGATTGGTTTATCGAGCGCTGGCTGTGATTGGCCGGCGCTCGATCCAATCACAGCACTGACGGCGAGGTTTTCAAAAGCAAGCCAGGCAGAAGACGGCGGGGAGAAGACTGCCGCAGCTGGTCGCACCGCCGGGGACAGCATCGCGCTGGGGACACAGACACCGGCTGATAGGTGAGTATTGCTTTTTTTTTTGCCTACTATATACTCGAGTATAGCTCAGCCTATACTCGAGTCAATAAGTTTTACCAATTTTTTGTGGTAAAACTTATTGACTCGGCTTATACTCGGGTCAGCTAATACTTGAGTATATACGGTATGCTGGAACCCAGACTATGAATTATTAACACAATCTTCGTAGTTTTTGGTTTACTTTAAAACGGATAAGGCTTGACTAATAAATTTCAGATTTATTCTAGAAAAAAAGACTAGCAGTGCTAAATATTGATATGTAAGAATACATAAAGAAAAAGTTACAGTGGGGATAAAGTTTACAGATATAAACAAACAGTGGTTAAACTAAAACAGAGAGAAAATAAAATAAAGATACTAGATTTGGGATGTTCTGTTTGTGTGGAACCATGGGAAGTAAATGGGAAAGTCTTACACTGTGGTGTATCTCCAAAGGTCTGACCACTGGGTCTCTTTGAGCCCCTGGTTTTAGAAGATTCCCCAGAACGCACCTCTCCCCACCCCCTCTAAGGTCCTTCAGAGAGGGGTGGAGTAAATGTGTACATCCCTGTGAAAAACTATAATTCCCCATTTTGGCCATATCTCCAATCGGGAATATATGCCTGGCATAAATTCGGTCATGATTTTATCTACTCAGCGATACCAAATATGACATCAAAATTATTATCTGGTACGCGGATACACCATTTGTGGGTGCTCTGGGCCCCGCACCTCAATGAGTTTAGATGCGTTTTGTTCAGCTGGCCCGCTTCATTCTTAAAATATAATTCATATCAGGCTAGGACCTTCACAGGAACAGTAATCTTTATTAACAGATTTTTCCCTAATTTGAATGTTGGAGTTAGCACGTCTGCGGATACCCATCTCCTAGGTAAATGTTTTTCTTTAGACTTCATTAACAAATAAATGGTCACACATTTGGGTTCCTTCATGCTACTTCTAAACCAAACAAACAAGTGGAGAAAAGAAAGGAAGGAGTTGTTTACATCACGGCTCTTATAGAAGGTAAGGTGAGACCAGTTGGCTTTCAAAATGTGAATATCAACAAGCAGGAGTGCGTGAATGGGTGAAAGGTCTACTGAAAACTACCAATGCAATCTAACTACACATAAAATGGATGACACACAAAATGGCTGACGGCCTACCAGCCTCTATATCACAGGTGTGTATTTATTGTTTTACTGGTGGAGAAGGGGGTTGATGAGTTTTGGAGCTTTAGACTTTAGCAACATCCCTGGCTGCTAGTGTAGCATTGGTTGGCCTCCTAAGAGACTCAGTGATGCTGCAGAAAGCTTCAAGCAGATCATGGCCAACAGTCATCAAGTGCGGTAAGGGAGGGGGGCCTGGGCTGAACTTCGGCACCCGGGCCCTTGAGCCAATGATTCCCAACCGTGGTGCCACGAGAGGCTGCCAGGGGTGCCGCGGCTCAATGGCTGGAAATCACTTTGGTAGTGGTGTATCAGGGAATGGAGCACAGCCCCGCTCCCAGGGGACATGGAAAACTCAGCTAAAGGACCTTCAAGCACCTGGAGGAATGCAGCCAATGGGGAGCTAGGGGCGTGACAGGGGCATTCCTACATCCCTGCCCTGTCAAACCTCTAGTTTCCTGGTGGCATCAAGATACACCGGTACAAGGAGGAGTTAAGTATATGGGTTGTGGGGGTTAAGGTATTTACTGGGGGGTGGGGTTACTGTTATTACTGGGGGGTGGATTAATGTTTTTCCTGGGGGGGGTAATGTTATTACTGGGGGAGGGGTAATGTTATTATTGGGCAGTTATTGTTATTACTGGGGGGTGGTTAATGTTATTACTGTGGGGTGGATGAATGATTTTACTGGGGGGGGGTTAATGCTATTTCTGTGAGAGTAGGGTAATGTTATTACTGGGGCGGTTAATGTTATTACTGGGGGGGTTAATGTTATTACTGGGGGGGTTAATGTTATTACTGGGGGGTTAATGTTATTACTGGGGGGTTAATGTTATTACTGGGGAGGGTTAATGTTATTACTGGGGAGGGTTAATGTTGTTACTGGTGTGTCAATATTTTTGTTGGGGCTACTGTGGGGTTAATATTACTACTAGGGCAGCAATAGGGGTCGCTATAACTACTGGGGTCACAACAGTGGTTGCTATTACTACTGGGGCCACAATAGGGGTCGCAATTACTACTGGGGCTGCAATAGGGGACGCTATTACTACTGGGGCCACTATTACTACTGGGGCAGCAATAGGGGTTGCTATAACTACTTGGGTCACTATAACTACTGGGGCCACAACAGAAGTAGCTATTACTACTGGGGCCGCAATAGGGGTCGCTATTACTACTGGGGCAGCAATAGGGGTCACTATAACTATTGGGGCAGCAATAGAGGTCGCTATTACTACTGGGGCCGCAATAGGGGTCGCTATTACTACTGGAGTCACCTATTAGTACTGGGGCCGCAATAGCTGGACCCTATTACTACTGTTGTCGCAATAGGGGGACACTATTACTGCCGGGGGCCTCAATAGGGGTGACCTATTACTGCCGTGTCTGCAATAGAGGTCACCTATTACTGCCGGGGCTGCAATAGGGTTTACCTGTTACTGCTGGGGCCACAATAAGGGTCACCTATTACTGCCGGGCCACTTTAATTACTACCAAGGCCACTGTGGGGGTCGCTATTACTACCGGGGCCACCAATATAGGGGGTCGCTATTACTACCAGGGTCACCAATATAGGGGGTCGCTATTACTATCGGGGCCACCAATATAGGGGGTCGCTATTACTACAGGGGCCACCAATAAAGGGGGTCGCTTTTACTACCAAGGACACCAATATAGGGGGTCGCTATTACTAGTGGGGCCAGAAATATGGGTGTCGCCATTACTACTGGGGCCACCAACATTGGGGGGGACACTATTACTACACGAGGCGGATTAGTTGTGGAATCTATAGTAGCTGCAGCTGCAAAGTGGATGAGATTTTGAAAATCATCCAAACGGTATGGAAACAATCTGCACAAAACCCATGCAGACACTGACATGTGGTGCGAGAGAGGTGATGGGAGAGATGACTTTTGAAAAGTCCTGGATAAATTTTCTGTAGAAATTCGCAAAACCAATCAGGCACTGTACTTCCTTCACATTTTTTCAATTGGGCCAATCCAGGATGCCTTTAATCTTGCTGGGATCCATAATTAAGCCCTCTGGGGAGATAATGTATCCCAGGAATTGTATTTGGGTCTGTTCAAACTCACATTTCTCTAACTTGATGTAGAGGGTATTCCTTTGGAGTCATTTCAAGACCAGCCGAACTTGCCCACGATGTTCCTCCAAATTCTCAGAAAATATGAGGATGTCGTCGAGATATGCCACTACAAATTGATCCAACAGGTCTCAAAACACATTGTTGATAAAGTGCTGGAAGGTGCGGAAGCATTGCAAAGAACGCACAGCATCACTAGGGATTCAAAGTGTCCATATCTTGCCTGAAGACCGTTTTCCATTCGTCTCTGGGCTGGATTCGCACTAGATTATATCCTCTATAATCCAGTTTCGTAAAGACCTTGGCTGCCCGAAGCCTCTCCAGCAGTTCTGAGATTAACAGAAGAGAGTAGCAATTCTTAATGGTGATCTTGTTTAGTTCCCGGTAGTCAATACACGGCAAAAGAGTCAAATCTTTCTTTTTAACAAAGAAATTAGGTGCTCCTGCTGGAGAGGAAGAAGGCCAGATGAAGACGTTTTCTAGATTCCAGAGAATCCTTTGGGGCTTGCTTGGACAGCTTAGGGCATAATGTTCTGAGCTCCCACAAAAGAGGCATATATTTTCAGCCCGGCGCCTTTCTTTTTCCGTGATGGAGAGAGGACTGCGTATGATGTCCACCTGCATGCGTTCGAGGGCGGCTTTAGTTCTTCAGTGGGGACTAAGCGTTGGTTGACTAAAAGAGTATGGGATGCTGGTGCCCGAAACCCGCAATCTCTCCCTTCATCGCTCAAAAAGTCTTCGGTAAATCTGGATGCATAACTGGATGAAGTCTTCCATATTATCAAGAGTCTGCACTCTAGCAAGTTCACCTTTTACCCACTCAGATAATCCCTAGTGAAATTGGCTTTGTTGTGCAGCAGGATATCATGTGGTGTCATTTGCCTAGCGACGAAATTCTGCTGTATATTCTGCAACGGAACATCGCCCTTGTCGTAGGGTATGCAACCTCCTTTCAGCCGTGGCAGAGTGGTTCGGATCATCGAAGATTTGACTCATAGCAGTCTTGAAGGCTTCGAGGCTGTTGAGGAGATTGCTGCCAGTCTCTATGTATGGCGAGGCCCAGGCAAGCACCTCATCAGTGACGAGGTTAATAATAAAGAATACCTTTTTCCAGTCATTCGTAAACAGGGTAGGCTGCATTTGAAAATAAATCCAGCACTGATTTAAGAAACCTCGATATTGGCAACAGTCATCTGCAAATTTCACTGGCAGCATCATGCAGATGTCTAGCGCAAAGTTGCGCATCTCCTAGAGCTTCCATTGTAGCCCCCCAATCTCCCATTGTGTAATGGATTGTAATAAACTAAGTAAAATGCCTATTGCAAATATGTGCCTCTCCTCTACACTACAAACACAGCTTCCTGTCTGAAAGGGCTGACTAACTCCCTCTCCTCACTCCCTCCCACTGTGTTTCTAACATTTTACTCAATATGTCGCATTCTTTGTCCAGGAATTCCAAGATAAGGACCTCAGCTCCTGGAGGAAGAGACCCATATAAGAGCAATAACCAATCAGCTACAGATTTTTACTTCATGATGTAGTAACTATGCATACTGTCTATAAAACCCCATGCAACTTGATTAGAATAAAGAAGTTTCATTTAGCTGAACAGCAAGTTTCAGTGTGATTCTTCCGTGCATGCACAGGCCTCAGGCCTTCTAATCAGGAAGGGGGCAGATAGTCATCATTAGGTATATTAGTATCAATCTATAACAATTGCATACCAACAACCTTCTCTTGGTAGGAGGCACAAAATTCCTGGAGTACTGTGATTTGTTTCCTGAGCGTGGTCACTACGGACTCCATTTTTGGGCATGATTATTTTGTAAAGTCTTACCGGCGCTGGATTGGAGCCCAGTTGTAGTAGCGAAGCCGGTCACTGGAGTGTAGTCAAGGAAGCTGGGAGTCATTATCGGGAAGTCACGGAATGCAGTACAATGGGATGAGATGGAAACATAGTCAAATGGAAGCCAGAGGTCAGCAGCAGTAGGTATCAGTACAATTACAGATGAGCAGGAGGAAGAGGAGCTTGATCAAGGTTGTGGAGCACAATAATCATGCACTGAAGGAGTGTCAGGGCTAGGCTTATATAGGAAGTGCAATCAGGAACAGGGGCGGGGTCAGGACCAGGAGGCAGGAGCTAGGCAACTGGGAAATACAGAACAAGGCTAGGTTTAAGCAAAGGAACTATCGAGAGTTGAAGAAACCTGACGACTGGAACACAAGAGGTCATGGGTTCGAGCCCTGACAATACCCTTCTGTAAAAAGAAAAGACACTAACCATAAGTTAAGTAAAGTTGTGTTTTATTTTAAGTGCCACCTCCATTTGTCACCACCATGTCATATCCCGATCATCCTGCTTCACCAACATGCTCAGACATTACTGGAAGAGCGTCCAGGCACATGGAGCTATACATTCTACTGAGTTACATTAAGAATTGCAATGATGAAATTCACAAATATTGATTTTCTGGGTGATTTGAAATGCAACCCTTCACTGGCTGAAATATTTTTGGCTTGTATTGACTGTTGAAATGCCATTTACTTCTCAAAGAATTACACAGTGTTCCCTTCATTTTTGAGTAGTGTAGGACAGGTCAATTTGTGTGAACAGGAGTCTTTACAATTTTTCACAAATGCCTTAATAATTAATTTTCTGAATTTACATTGAACAAAAAACCCATCCTAAGATTTATATATATTTACTTATAGTTGTCTATGCAAACCAGAAACCAGCTTCTCTGCAGACGCTTTCACACACACAGAATGGCTGGAAACCACAACTGATGCACAGGAAAATGGAGAAAGTCCAGCGTTAAGTTAAAAGCTTTCAGTCTTTATTAGATGATCCAGACAGGCAGACATGAAGGAACAAAGGACATGTGCCATCTTAAATGTTTCAGGCAAACATGTTGCCCTTAATCATAGTCATTAAGGCACATGTGAGTAACACATATATCACAGTGAATAGCCAATGGGGTGCTTGGAACAAAAACATATGGCACCAGAGGCAAAATGCAATTACAAGGAGACAAAGTAAAAATATATAACTAATGCAATGAAAAGTCCAGTCGGCAGCTTATACCATGTGGTTCATAGCTCTGCAAAATATGCATCCAAAATTCTGCCAAGAAGTTTGCGGTGATCATCTAATGCCTGTCTGGATCCATCTAATAAAGACTGAAAGGGTCAGGGCTCAAATCCACAACCGCTTGCATTCCAGTCAGCAGTTCTCTCCGCTGGGCTATTCAGGACATGGACAGTTCCCTTGCTGAAAATCTGGCCTTGTTCTGTATTTCTCAGTTACCTAGTTCCTGCCTCCTGGTCCTAACCCTGCCCCTGTTCCTGATTGCACTTTCTATATAAGCCTAGCCCTGCCACTCCTTCAGTGCTTGAATATTGAGCTCCCAGCCTGTGATCAAGCTCCACTGCTGCCTGCTCCTCTGCTACTACAACCGTGGCCACCTGCTAACGACCCGGCTTCCACTTGACTACATTTCCTGCCTCATCCTCTGTACTGCAACCGTGACCACCTGCTGATGACCTGGCTTCCACTTGACTACACTTCCTGCCTCATCCTCTGTACTGCAACTGTGACCACCTGCTAACGACCTGGCTTCCACTTGACTATGTTTCGTGCCTCATCCTCTGTACTGCAACTGTGACCAGCTGCTAACGACCCAGCTTCCTCCCGACTTCTCTCCAGTCTGGCTCGATTACTACACCTGGGCTCCAATCCAGTGCCGGTAAGACCTTACAGAAAGCTTTCAACCCAATGCTGGACTTTCTCCATTTTACTGTGCATACAGGTGTCTATTGGTGTATTTTTGATGGGGAAGTCAAATCAATGGCTTTTTCCACAATTTGTCTAAAATTGCCCTTTCCCAAGCTTGGTATTTGATTTTTCAATTCGTTTCTAAGAGCAGATGTAAATGTAATGATTCAATTAAGTTAAATGATGGTCACCACACAAGTTCCTTTTATCCGGATTTAAGAGAGACGCAGCAGAGGTGAATCTTTAATCCGTGAAAAACACAGCAGGGACTCCATTCATTGGCAGAACTATTATTATCCTGCCTCTTTTCTATTCTTCTTTTACACACAAAATAACTATATTCATACTGTCGACCTTGTCATTATCCTAAAGAAACCTGCAACATAAATTATAGTCACTTGTTACAATCACCTTACAATTTGTAGAACATTGTTTAAGAGAAGGCCAGAAAAACACTTTCTTGCCTGAGGCTGATTATTTTTAAGTTCTAGAGGTGTTGTACAAATGAGATAGATAGGAAATGTTGTACTACATGGTGCTCATTCAAATGAATGAGCTTGGTTTGCAAAGCAGGAGTCACTGATACTCACTCGCTTTCTTCTCTGACTCATATGGAGCCTGAGCAGAAGACATTCCTCTATGACATCTATATACATCAATAGGGCTTTGGATAGAAGGAAGAGCATGTATGCAATTTACACCAGGCAAAGCTTAAAGGGGTTGTCCAGTTTTAAATTATTCATGGCCTGTCCTCAGGATAAGTCATCAGTAGTCTGTTTGCCAGACCGGTGTACTTGTGTACTGAACTGAATTCTTCAGGAAGTAGACAGCTCCGTTCTTACTGTGTTTGCCAGGCTTGGTATTGCAGGCCAAATTCCAATTTAAATGAATGGGAACTTTGCCTACAAAACCAAGCCTAGTCACTACAGTAAGAACGGAGCTGTCTGCTTGCTGTATAAATCAGCATCATGCACAAGCACACTTGCCTAACAACCAGCTGATCGGCAGGGGGTCCCAGGCAATGGACCTGCACTAAACTACTATTGATAATAGGCCATGAATAGTTTACAACTCGAGTACCACTTTAAGCATTACCCCTATAGTTAAATCCCACCCCTTTATAATATTTCAGCTGAAACATGGTGGAAAGGATCAGAGACTGACAATAGCCTTCTTGAGTATGATTCTGATCAACAGTGGACAGTGAGCACTCCACATGTTTTCCCTTTGGATATTTCTATTCTTCGCCTTCAACAGTATGTTATGTGATGTGATATGGAATTCTCTCTCAGGCAAAAGTAATGGGTCTAACAAATTCTTATCCGCTCTTGCTGACAACTTTGTCTTAGAAAAGGTAGAAGAAAAAACAAGGGGATTTGTTATCTTGGACCTAATTCTTACCAACTGAGAGGAAATGATTGAGGAAGTATGGGTAGATGGGACCTTAGGAGGCAGTGATCATGCTATCCTTGAATTTTCGATAACAATGAGAGGAAGACCTGAGAAGACTCAGACCTCAAGGTTGGACTTCAGAAAAGCACATGAACTCAGAAAGAGGATAGGAAGGATGTTTGGATGTTATTAAGGACAGAAATGTCCAAGAAGGTTGGGAAATATTGCAAAATGGGATTCTCAAAGCACAATTGTTAACAATTCCTAAAAGGAGGAAGAATGGGGAAGCATTTAAAGAGATCAGGATGAATGAACACAGAACTTACACACATGTAAAAAATGAAAAACATTTCTAGCAAATGGAAAGAGGGAGGAGCTCTAAAGAAAAATATACTGCAGTCTGCAGAAACTGCAGGGCAAGTGTCAGAAAAGTTAAAGCTAATAATGAATTGAGGCTTGTAACAGAGGCCAAAAGCAATAAAAAAGGATTTGGGGGTATGTCAAAAGCAAAAGAAAAGTCAAAGATGCTATAGGGTGTTTACAGGATGGGAATGGTGAATTGGTTAAAAATGATGTTAAGAAGCCCGAACTTTAAAATTCCTATTTTGTATCTGTTTTCTCTCAGAAAGTAGATGGAACATCAACTGATCTTCCCTGTGATATTGGGGGAATAAAGAATGTAGGCTATCTGTAAGTGGAGATATAGTGACAAAACACTTAGATAACTTAAATAAATTCAAGTCTCAGGTCTAGATAAATTACATCCTAGGATATTAAAGAAAGCAGCAGAGGTAATTGCTGAACCAGTCGTCATAATCTTTGAAAATTCCTGGAGAGCTGAAGTCCCAGAAGATTGAAAAATGGCAAATGTTGTCCCTATTTTCGAAAATGGGAAGAAAGTGGATCCAGGAAACTACAGGCCTGTGAGCCTGACTTCTGTATTGGAAAAGGTCTTTGAACAAATTATTAACCAGCATGTATGCAAGTACTTGGATGAAAATGGAATAATTAACCAGAGCCAGCATGGGTTTGTAACAAACAAGTCATGCCAGACCAATCTAATTTCCTTCTATGACAGAATCTCTGACTGGGTTGATCACGAAAATGTGGTAGATATAGTATATCTTGACTTTAGTAAACTATTTGACAAAGTATTGCATACCATACCAGGTATGTTCAAGAAACAAAGTTGCTGCTTGTGTATGAAGATTAAAGCCTTTATTTATTCAGTGTCCTAGCATAAAATCAGACAGAGAGTACGCGTTTCGGTCAGCAGTAGACCTTGTTCACCTAAATTCTATACAAAACAGTACTTCCTTATAAGTAAGAGGTAATTAAAACCATAGGAAACATCTGATTTATTAACTCCTACATATCTGGTATAAGATACTTGCATGTATGTGGCTATCTATGAAGGCAGACACAGAACTAGAGGTCTCAAGTACAGATCTGACCTTTTGTACATTTATTATTAATAAATATAAAATATATATATACATTTTGCTAGATACAAAGGAAGATATTTTTTATTATCATGCTAAATTTTATTTTTTCATATTTTATTGAATTTATTTTCTATATATACTTTTCACATATTTATATATTGCCATTTTTGTATACTTCTGTATATACTGTTATTATGATAACTCTAGGTTTTAAGATCTCGCTAGATAAACATATAATAAATAATTAATATATCTGATAATAAATGAAAATTATTAATGAATATTTCTCTTGCATAATTTAAATGAGAGTATCTAAATAATGATATATATATATATATTCTGTACCTGATCATCTATTTATATTAGAATAACAAATCATATTGAGAATAACAACCAAGGAAAGAAAAAAATATGAGATGTTTTGATAGTTCTGTGTCTGCCTTCATAGATGGCCACATACATGCAAGTATCTTATACCAGGGATGAAGGAGTTAATAAATCAGTTGTTTCCTATGGTTTTAATTATGTTTTAATTACCTCTTACTTATAAGGAAGTACTATTTTGTATAGAATTTAGGTGAACAAGGTCTACTGCTGACCGAAACGCGTATTCTCTATCTGATTTTATGTTATGACGCTGAATAAATAAATGCTTTAATCTTCATACACAAGCAGCAACTTTGTTTCTTGAACAAACCTGTTAAGGATCACCGCAGTGGACTGTACAGTCAGGCTGCCTCTGAACAAGGAGATTCAACCGAGACTGAAGCAGGTGCCCATGGAGTGAGGTGGTGAGCATTATTTCGTTTTTTAAATGTTTATGCTTATCTCATACCATACTTATTGAAAAAAATGACCAAATATGGGATTGACAAGGTAACTGTTAGGCCTCATTCATACGGGTTACAAAATCTCCCTACAAAATCATTGCTACAAAACGCATGTATGTGAAGCCCATGGTTTCCAGTGGGTTCTTTCAGTCTACAAAACATAGCGATGATTTTGTAGCAAAATTTTGTAGCTCGCTTGTACGAGGCCTTAGATAGATTCACAACTAGCTAAGTGATCGTACTCAAAGAATGGTCATAAATGGCTGCACATCCAATTGGAAGACTGTGTCAAGTGGGTTACCACAAGGCTCTGTCCTCGGCCCAGTGTTGTTCAACATTTTTATAAATGATCTGGAGGAGGGAATTGAGGGGAAACTGATCACATTTGCCGATGACACAAAGCTAGGAGGGATAGCTAACACTATAAAAGAGAGAGAGGATTTAAAAGATCTAGAAAAGCTTGAACAGTGGGCAGCGACTAACAGAATGGTATTTAACAAGGAGGAATGCAAAGTCCTACATCTGGGCAAGAAAAATTAAAAAGCACATACAGAATGGGAGGCATTGGGCTAAGCAGCAGCACATGTGAAAAAGACTTGGGTATACTAATAGATCACAGACAGAACATGAGTCAGCAATGTGATGCAGCAGCCAAAAAGGCAAACACAATTCTGGGATGTATTAAGAGAAGCATAGAGTCTAGATCACGTGAGGTAATTATCCCCCCTACTTCCTTAGTCAGACCTCATCTAGAATACTGTGTCCAGTTCTGGGCACCCCACATTAAAAAAGACATAGACAAACTGGAGCAAGTTCAGAGAAGAGTTACCAAGATGGTGAGTGGTATGCAAATCATGTCCTATAAAGAACAGTTAAAGGATCTGGCAATGTTTAGCTTGCAAAAAAGAAGGCTGAAAGGAGATTTAATTGCTGTCTACAAATATCTGACAGGTTGTCACAGTGCAGGAGAATCAGCCCTATTCTAGTGGTTTCAGGCACAATGGTGGAGACTCAGCTGTTATTGCCACAGGTCTGGTGAGTAGTCAAGGAAGTGCCAGGAGTCAGCAACGGGAGGTCTCAGTTTGCACTACAGATGGAGATAGTGGGAAGCGTAGTCAGAAGGGAAGCCAGGGGTCAGCAGTGAGTGATCTCAGTTTGCAGTACAGATGAGCAGGCAGACGTAGAGCTTGATCAAGGCTTGGTGCACAATAATTGTGCAAGGTAGTGGAGGAAGAGACAGGCTTTTATAGGAAGTCCAATTAACAGGTAGGGTGGAACCAAAACAGTGAATGGATCAGGGGCACAGAAAGAAGTGGAGAAAGCTGCTGACCAAAGCACAGGAGGTCCTGGGTTCGATCCCCAACACCTATTCTTATTTGCACAAGGAAAGACTAGAAGCAATGGTATGAAACTGAAAGGGAGGAGACACAAATTAGATATTATAAGATACTTTCTGACAGTGAGGGTGATCGATGAGGGGTGAATTTTCCTTCAATGGAAGTCTTCAAACAGAGGCTGGACAGACATATGTCTGGGATTATTTAGTGATCCTGCATTAAGCAGGGGGCTGGATCCGATGACCCTGGAGGTCCCTTCCGATTCTATGATTAGTCATTGTTTATCATTACAATAAGTTTTGAGCGCGGAGGGATTATTGCCGGGTGACATATTTGGCTAACAAACCAATACCTGTGGTATGGTAGGGTATTTAGGTGATGGACTAGAACTGAAAATGGTAACTTTGCACTGGATGAAGGAAAAGCAAAATCAAGATCAATTTTATACAAAGTGTGGCCCTGGACAAAATTAGAAATGGGGTCCCAAGATATTTAGGAGGCTACAGCACTGAAATCTAGTACTTCCAGAGGTGCTGCCAGGGTTTTACAAAAATCTTATTTGTTCACATTTCTAGTTATCAAATACTAGAATTGTCAAATGGAGGTCCATGACGAGCCAGTTTAGAGAGGGGAGCAGGTGTTAGGTGTGTATGAAGGAGGCGCTGACTTGTGAGCTGTCCCCTATGGGTTTTCATCACCCTCGGAGCTTTTAAGGAAAATATATGGAGAGGTGAATTTGTGGAACTGCTGTCCTTATTGCCGTCTGCAAAAGAGTTTGCAACAAAGTCTGATAAAAAGGTGGATGACAAGAAGGACGAGTGTAGGAGAGTGCCTGTCAAATCTTTTAATAATTGGCTACAAGATGTTTCAATATTTGCTGCCATTTTCTCAGAATGTTCACAAATTAGTACTTTGGGGTTATTTCAACATATCAACAGAATTTTTTAACTTATCGTAATTTTGGCGCTCTTTCTTGCTATTTGTATGATAAAATGTTTAACCAAAAATTAACCGTTTATCCTAATGTTAAATCTGGTGCCAAAGACGTCGGCCTCTGGTTGAACTTAATGCTCCCTTAAAGGCCGACATCTAATTTTAAAGTCTTCTGGCACTACACTGCCTGGCTTTCATAAAGGCGTCTGCTTCATCTTTTACGAGAGCCAATGTAAGTGGTTACAGAATTTCAGATATGACCATGAATGTTCCTTTTGTGGTGGGACACATACCATGTTGGAGTGTTTTTAAAAAGAGACACCCATCTTAGCATACATCCCTCAGATAAGGAATTTTTTACCCAAGAGCCTTTACACCAGTGAGGCTTCCATGAATAATTCCCTTGCTAAAAGTCTATCCAGACCGTCTGAAGGTTCGGCTAATTAGTTTGGATTTCGGTACAGTTTTTTTGTTCCTGCGTTTACAGGGTCAGGTTATTCATAGATTAAAAATTTATAAAGACTGTGGATATACATCATGGTGTTGGATATTAAAATTGAAAAGAGGTGGCTAAGGGCCATGTTGTTTCTCCTTTTGCCAATTTAAGTCTTCTCTACGGGTTATCCCAAAAAAATGATCCGAATAGTTTTTGTAATATTCATTATTTATTAGTGATGAGCGAGCACCAAAATGCTCGAGTGCTCGTTACTCGAGTCGAACTTTCAGTGATGCTCGAGGGTTTGTTTTGAGTAACGAACCCCATTGAAGTCAATGGGCAACTCGAGTATTTTTGTATATCGCCGATGCTCGCTAAGGTTTTCATTTGTGAAAACCTGGGAAATTCAAGAAAGTGATGGGAATGACGCAGAAATGGATAGGGCAGGCGAGGGACTACATGTTGGGCTGCATCTCAAGTTCCCAGGTCCCACTATTAAGCCACAATAGTGGCAAGAGTGAGACCCCCCCCCCCCCCCCGCACTGTCAGCATAAAGATCGTTCTCCTCTGCCACAGCTGTAACAGCTGTGGCAGAGAAGAACGATGTTAGCCCATTGAATTCAATGGAGCCGGCAATACAGCCGGCTCCATTGAAAGCAATGGGCTGCCGGCGAGCGCGGGATGAATTGTCGGGAAGGGCTTAAATATATAAACCCTTCCCTGCAATTCATCCAGAAATGTGTAAAAATAAAAATAAAAAATATACTCACCTGGTCCCGGCAGACGGAGTTCAGCGCGGCCGGCGGCAGTCCTCCTGAACTGCTCTGAACAGCTGTGAGTAGTATTCAGCAGCCAGGGATTTTAAATCCCCGCCTGCTGAATGAGCTGCCTCTGATTGGTCACAGCCTGACCAATCAGAGGCAGATCTCACTCACACACCCATTCATGAATTTATGAATGAGTGAGTGACTGCTGCCTCTCATTGGCTCAGAACCAAAATCTCTCTTAGCATCAACCACAGCTTGACTAAGAATCTAGTGTTACTAGAGTATTCCCTGTAGTAGTGCTTAGGTCCTTTAGGGGTCAGTATTTTTTATAATAGGCATATTCTGCTAAGTACTGACCATGGAGTATGCGTTTGCCATTAATTGTCTGTCATTAAAATCTGACGTGTATGGGCGCGGCTATGTAATTGCGTATGTCTTGTCTTATTTTCAGATGGAGAGGTTTCGGGAAGCAGCAGCGGATGCAGACATGATGCACTTGGAGTGTTCAATACATCTATGAGGTCTGCTATGGGACTAATCTATCAACTACTGGCTTGTTCAGTCGCACCCAATACATGGCAAGATTATCAGTCAGCGATGCGAGCTGGCGGTATCCACACGTAGCCCTCTTCTTCTGGCTTATCTGTACTACAGATGGTCCGCATGGCTCACCGTTAGACACGCGCAGTACAGATTTTTTATTTTTCTTTTATCTACTGCTTTTCCCATGGCCCGTCCGCAATGTCATTTGTGGATGGGCCGCAGGTCGGGAACCGCACTGAAATGGAGCATGCTGCCATTTGTTTTCCGGACCAAGAGGTCTGCAAATCAAATCCGCATGCTTTAATTCAGTTGCGGATGCCCATGTTTCCCTACAGGCAGCTTGAACTACGGATTCCGCAATTCAAATCCGCCTGTGGACATTGGGCCTAAGACGTCTGGGCCTTGCTTTTCAGAGTGCGAAACGTTGTCGTCTCGCTGTGCCTTTTTATTGGCTTTTTTCAGTGCGCTTCGCATTGGTGAGTTAGTGCTCTGGTCCAAGGTTTCTTTGTTTCATCTATTACTGTCAGATGCGTGTTTCGGCAAAGGTTGTCAAATTATTTCTGCATCAATCTAAAAGGTTGGGTCGAGGTGTTTCGATTTGGGTGAATATTTTGGTTAATTCAGATCTATGTCTGTTCATAATTTATGGCTTTGGTTGAATCTTGGCCCTTATGTATTGCTTCTCTATTAATTCATGCCGATGGCTCTTCTCTTTCCTGTTTATAAAAATTTTACAGAAATGTTTAGTTTTATTGGGGTTAAGTAATGCGCGGGTCACTTTGCATTCATTCAGAATTGCAACCGCTACTGAAGCTGCCGGCTTGGGCTTTAGTGAAGAAGCAATACGAAACATTGGGGAATGGGATCCTACACAATTTAGGCTGTATGTTTGACCAAATTTGAGAAGTGTTTTTTTCATACCTTAGGTATTACCAAGTGATATATTTAGATACTCGGTCACTTCTTTAATTTTTGGGCCCGGATGAGGGCTTTGGGGAGATTCTTGCACTACATGGCTCTAAATTTCACCTTTTTGGGGTGATATTCGAGGTTTAAAATGAGGTAGATTATTAGCTGAGATTAAGAATAAGAGGGGTATTTGGCCTGACCCTGACATTTTAATTTTGCCCGCTGGAGGGAATGAGATTGGCAATGTTAATACCTTAGATCTTATTTGGGAAATGAAAAGAGACTTTGTGAATCTTAAAGGGGTTGTCCCGCGGCAGCACGTGGGTCTATACACTTCTGTATGGCCATATTAATGCACTTTGTAATATACATTGTGCATTAATTATGAGCCATACAGAAGTTATAAAAAGTTTTTTACTTACCTGCTCCGTTGCTGGCGTCCTCGTCTCCATGGTGCCGACTAATTTTCGCCCTCCGATGGCCAAATTAGCCGCGCTTGCGCAGTCCTGGTCTTCTGCTCTCTTCAATGGAGCCGCTCGTGCAGAATGCAGGCTCCGTGTAGCTCCGCCCCGTCACGTGCCGATTCCAGCCAATCAGGAGGCTGGAATCGGCAATGGACCGCACAGAAGAGCTGCGGTCCACGGAGGAAGAGGATTTCGGCGGCCATCTTCACAGGTAAGTATAGAAGTCACCGGAGCGCGGGGATTAAGGTAAGCGCTCCGGTAAGCTTTCTGTACGTCCCTGCATCGGGGTTGTCTCGCGCCGAACGGGGGGGGGGGGGGTTGAAAAAAAAAAAACCCGTTTCGGCGCGGGACAACCCCTTTAAGGCTATTTTTCCACAAGTTGTATTTTGTTTTTCTGAAACTGTCCCCCGTCTGGTTTGGTCCTTTTCCTGAATTCTGTTTCATTGAGAAGATTAGGAAACGATTGAACGGGGTGATTGAAAAATTTTGGCTGTCCTGTGGAGGCTTAAGTTTTCGGCGCTTTGAGTTAGAGGAATTTTTGCCTGGCTTTTACAGAAGCGACTGTGCTAATTTATCAGACATAGCATTAGATATGTTAATCTTCAAACTATAATTCAGAAGGCTACGATGTTGGGTGGGCCATGTCATTGCTGATGTCATGGCTGGTGGTGGGTTGTTGCCCGATTCACATGAGTGGACATTATTTTAATAGTTTAATTCAGTTTTGGAGTCTGTATAACTAAGCCTCTGAACATGTTTTATAAGATACGGGTTTTTTTTATAATTATTGAATACTAAATCAAGTTGGGCAACCATTTAAATAAATAAACTGGCCTTTTATAATCCAAATTGTGTGGCTTGTGTCTTTATTACTGATTATTGTTTTTTTTTATTATTCATGTGTCATGACACATAGGATCTCATGTCCAGTCATAGGTGCAGGGGAGTCCTGCAAATTGCAAAGCAGGGGGGCACCAAGGGTGGCTTCACACAAGCGTGTTTTTGTACATACATAGGTGCGCACCCATGTACGTGCAAAAACTTGCATGAATGCAGGTCCATGCATTGTTTTCAATGGAGCCACGGCTGCTGCCAGCGGCTCCATTGATAACAATGCTCTACCGACACCCCTGCATTCTTTTTTAGGGAAGGGCTTTACATTTAAGCTCTTCCCTGAAAAAGAAAAATTTTAGTGTAAAAAAAAAAATATATATACCTATCCGCCGCTGCCGTGACCCCCGCGGGGATGAAAAAAACATCTACTGCATGCAGCAGATGTTTCCTTCATCCCCACTAGTTAAAAGAATTCCCTGCTGCTACATCTGCCACATCTGTGAGAGATGCAGCAGAGGAATTCTTTAATCTCTACTGTCAGCTGCGGTAGAGGATTCTGCTGCCGGCAATTGATTCCAGGGAAGGGCTTTAAATGTAAACAAAAAAAACAAAAAAAAATAGATACTCACCTCCCTTCAGCTGCCGGGACTCAGCCGGGTCTTCTCCTGCTGTCCCCTGCACTGTGGTGCTGATCTATCAGCAGCCGGGGATTTAAAATCCCCGCCTGCTGAAAGAGCTGAATGTGATTGGCTGAGGTGCTCAGCCAATCACAGGCAGCTCTCCCCAAATGGATTATACTGTGGTGACAAATAAATGCACCATCCAATACATGAGGGACTTAGTATAGCTTTACATAAATAGGAAAAAAGATGTCTCACTTTTTTAATATACTTCTATCATTACAATAGCTCCCTGTGATCTTAAGCAATGTGACTAGAACCAGGTACTTTCTTTCCTAAAGCTTGTAAGAGTTGGTCCAGGGTTCCCTTTTAATGAATGGTGTAGCATGCGTTGGCAGAACAAAAGACTTTACTTGCTTCACACAACATTGGTACAGTATGCTTAGTGTTGACAGTTCATAAAGAAAGGCACAGCATTCTTGATGGTTACAATACACTCTTGTTAGCGCAAGTAAACTTGATGCTTGCTGGTAATTCTGCGTGGTATGGAACAATTGAATACTCCAGATCACAATTTAAACAATTTTTCACACAGAACAACTTTCATTCTATTAAATTTTACTTCCCAGAGACCACAGGACAGTCTTGACTGCACACTGACTACTGAAACAGATCACATATAAACTGAGTAACACTCAACTATTAACTTTAGAGACTATACAGCAGAAGGTATAAAGGAATCAGCAGCACTCACCACAACTAATAAGGGGGGGGGGGTTCTTCTTGACAAAGACCTGATTATATGGTTGAAACGTCGCAATTCTGTATGATGATGTGATTTCCATCTAGCATTCCTATGGATGCATAAAACTTTTTTGCACCTGAAACCTGCTGCTTGATTCTACTTTATTGGACTTTATACAGCAGAAGGGACACTCTTCATGTATCTGGACCCTATTTCCAGAGCCACTCCCTCCTACAACTCCCTGTGATCCACTGATGCTCAAAGACCAAAATATCCAGGTCACTTTACGATTGGGTTCACACAAGGCAGAATCGCAGCGGAATTTCCGTGCTAACTTTCTGTACGGCAATTCTGCCCGTGGATTTTCAACCCGGGATAAGCCAGCAAAGTTGATAAGATTTTCAAAAATCTCATCCACAAGTTGCAGCCAATCTATTGCGGCTAAGCCACACAAAAACCGACATGCGGCGCGGAATTCAAAGCCACGGCATGTCAATTTTTTTCTCGTTTCTGCAGCGACCTCTCTATGGGGAGAGATAGCCGCAGTGGAATGCCGACGGCTAAGATGCTCCAAAACCCGCGGCAAAAGGACATGGGTTTTTAAGGCTGCTCTTATCCTGCGGAAATCTTGCATTTTTTCAGTGCGGTCATTCCCCAAGATTTCTGCAGGATTTCTGCCCCGTGTGATCCCAGGCTACAGGCTGCAATGCAGGCAATCTCCCAGTATATGCTGGTCATTAGCTCATCTCAGACTGAAGCTCAATTGAACCACTTCCTGACCCAACTACAACTTTTCTCTGGGCTAAAGTCTCGCACAACACAGCCCTTCTTGGTTCCTCATATGGTTGACGTCGCAAATAGCCTACTTAGATTTGTCTGACCTTCTCCAAACTGCTACTGGTGCATCTTGTCTCCACCGGTACTATGGGTGGAGACATGGGGAACGCCCACAGCTCCTGATTGGCTACCTTGACAACATCAGAAGACTGGGGAGACAGTGGTGCCGGATACCTTGATTGCAGCTCACAGCAACAGGGGACGGGGGCAGAGCGGGCCCAGCTTCAGCGGTGCCAGTAAACAGAAGGAGATATCGCCAGAAGACAGCGGAGACAGTGGGGACGGATAGCATGACGGTGGCTCAGACCCGTCGGGGGATGGGAGAGGAGAAGGCACAGCATCCAGAATGTTAGACGTGCCGAGATGGGAGAGGAGGGAAAGACTGACAGCACTGGATAGATTGCCCTGCGGGGACAGTTACAGCGCTGGATGGGCAGTGCCAAAGTGGGTAAGGGAGAAGGCAGAGCAGCAGAAAAGTGATAGTAGCCGGGACAGGGAGATGATGTTAGACCAGGGGCGCAGGGGAGAGGGGAGGGGGGGGGGGAGACTGACAGCGCCGCAGCCAGGAGGGCAGAGTGACAGGAGGCGCTAGCAGTGGAGATAGCAGCCCTGCCGGGTTAGGGTTAGGACTGTGGGTTACGGTTAGGGTTAGGCTTGGGTTTAGGGTTACGGTTGTCAGTGTATGGGGGAAGCAGCAGGAACCTAGGGAACTGAGATGTTGACAACCAGGAGAGGCGGAATGTGTGTGTGGGGAGCAGCCAATACACTGTTGGGGGCATGAACTGCCCCCTCCCCTTATACACAACCAGCCCAACCCATGTCTCCACCCTTTCTTCTGGTGGAGACAAGATGCACCAGTACCCCCAAAAACTAAGGATCTGCTCAGCACCACACCAGCTCAACGAATCCTACTCTTATAGGGCTGTAGGTACTCTTAGTCCTTGCCACCCAGGGTCACTTATTCCAACAGTCAGTTCGCAGTCTGCCACAACAGCACCCCTGTCCTTGGAATTCCTACAAAACTCCAAGAACAGCTTCTGCTCAGCATTTTAATCAGGCACACCATCACCCACTTCCACCTCCAATCCACTGACCCTCTCCATGGTGAACAAGCTGCTCTGGCCTCCAGCCAACTGACACTGTCATGTAGTGACCCAAAGTCTATGTATCTGGCCCCTCCATAATAGTCATACATGTCATGTCTTTAATGTAACTGTTCTGTGCAAATTGTCTTGTCTTTAGTTATGTGTATTGCACAGCTGCAGCATCTAAGAGGTTAATGTCTATGAATGACTGGAATATGTCTAGAAATTGTAACCAATTGTCCGGTCATGTGGGTATGAAAGGTATAAATAGGAGTGTAAGGTGTGGTTAAAGGAGGTCCATAGTGTGTGGAGGAAAAGTGTCGGCCTCATGTGGTGAAGGATGGAAGAGGAAGAGAGGTATCCTGGCGTTCCAATCCCAGGACCCCTACCTTGACAGCGAGTGAAAGCTATGCAGTGTTCGAGCTACTAACCGCAAGTGAGTGCCAGTGGAGTGTTGTGTCCATCTCCAGTGTGTGTATTCAGGAGTGGAGTCATACAGATAACTTATACTGTAGGCCCGGTGTCATCTTGTGTTATCCTCCCTGACCTTTGTAACCTGTTCTTCTTGCACTGGTGTGAGAAGTCACCATTTCTGAAAGTAAAGTTCCAGTCTTTGACCATTCCCAGTGACTGAAGTTATCAAATATCTGTCTGTGGACTTTCTCACTTTTCCTCTTGGACATCCTGCGGAGTAAGGAAAGGTGGCGTCACCCGTGATATCTTTATTAGAGTCCACTACACCATTTATTCAGGTAACCACTATCATAGCGTTGCCTGGAAGGGGCCTAGCGGTGCCTTGGCCGAGGCTGCACGCGTCCCTCAGGGGAGGAGTTTGGTAGTGCCACCGTGACAACCCTAACAACTACCCCCGCCATCTCCTCAGTGGTGTGGCCCATGTTTCGGACACCACAGTCACAATGGACAAGCACAAACATCTACAATTAAATAGGTCAATAACAGGTTCTCCAGGCACCACAAAAGGTCCAACTGTGCTCTTCCCTTTGGCATTCAAACCCCCTAGAGTCACTCGTCTTGTCTTTGCTATCAGCAATGTGGAGCAGCGTTTCAGCACCACAACATACACCCATCCACAAGAGCGTCGATTGTTGCGCCCATTTCTTCTATCTCCAATTAGCTGACAACTGGAGAACCAATATACCTGTTGTCAGCTACCTTGACAGGATATAGCACTGCTACATACCATGACCTACCAGCGCTCAAAGTGCACATCAAGTGAAAGTACAGAACAACATATTGACCTTCACAGTACAAATATGTATGCAAGGCAACAATAAATTAGTTTAAGGGGGTATACCGTATAACATTTGCTCCCTTAAGGGCCCATTCACATTTGTGTTGGAGGTTCTGCAAAGAGAGATCATCCATCGGGGGCGTGTCCAGCAGCCATGCTGTGAGGACGCACAGAACCTGAGCTCCGTGGCAATCCCCACCATCCTGCACCCATCCTGACTGCCCGACCCCACTAAACAGCAGAAGAACTCACCCAGGCACAGGTGATCACCCCCAGCGAAAACGGGAGAGCTTCAGCGGGCACCCAATGGCGAAATTGGCAGATACCAGCCCCGGGCCTGCTCCTTGGACTCCGGCGCCGGCACTTCCGGCCGCGACGGACGGCGCGCGCTTCACAGCTCCTCCACATAAGAAGACCCGGCGGGACGCTGGAACCCTCCACAACGGCAGAGCGCAAGAGCGGGAGGCTGAGCAGAGCGGCAGGAACTACAGGAAGGCCGCGACTTCATAGCCCTGAAGATCTGGAGGCTCCCCACGACACAGATAAGGAGGAGGGGCCCCGGAGAGCGACGGGCGTCGGCCGGCCAGCACTGGGCTCCAGACCCGACACCCTGACACAGAGGGCCCCCGGTACAACGATAAGAGGCGGTGGGGTGCTGGGAGGAAGAGGGGAAACATCATAGCGGCCACCGGATTGCCCTCTCTGAACAACAGAGACGGAGAGGAATACAGCACCTCCCCCCCAGCCACAACAGCAGCTCTGCACAAAAAGATACCCCACAAAGAGAACACCCCTGAAACAAGCAAGCACCCCATAACTAGGGCCCACTAGCAACCCGCACCACTATAACATAAGGTGCAGGGTGACACTCCATCCGCTGGGGCACTACTCCAGACCGGGACGGGTGAATACCACCAGACCATACAAGGTGACTGCCAGCCACCCCACAACGACAATACCCCCAAAGCGGGGGATCAACCCACAACAGGCACCACTTGCAACCCGTATCACCTCAACATAAGGTGTAAAGCGACACCCCATTTGTTAAGGCACCACTTCAGCCCGGAACGGCAACTGCCACCAGGCCGCACGCAACATCTGCTGACGACCTCGCAGCCACACCATCCCTGAAACGGGCGAATAACACACGGAGCAATTCGCGGACACCCATCTCTTCCTGCAAGGAGGTGCTGGGGCACGACCGGCGGCATACCGACGTCCCGCAAAAGCGCAGCCACGCCAACTGAACTCTGACCATTACAGCTGCTACTTCCACAACCTAGTGCGACCCTGGCTGCGGCAAACAGCAAAAATTGAATATACTCAACTGACAACTAGCCAAAGCAAGCTGCTTAGAAACTTCTGTATCCCAAACCTCCCACTCCACTGTAACGGAGCGTATCTATACATCTCAAACCCTCGCCTACAAGTAGATCCTCTACTGACCTCTCAGTGCATAAAGACCGCAAACATACCACCGCCGCCCTCCTCCCGCAAGCGGGGAAACTGCAAGTCTTCCAGGATGAGCCGAAGTACTCCCCCACCGATAACGGAGCGTCTCAAAGCTTACGCACTCGAACCGACAACGGACACCCCACTTCGATCACCCAGACTAGATGAGGATGCAAACGGGGCCTCAGGCTCTGCCCTCTCCCCAGAGACAGAGAAAGAACCAACGCTCAAGCAGGTAACAGTGCAGCTCCTAGAGGCCATACAAACCAGCACTACCTTCTTAACCAGGAAAATCAAGGAGGTTAAAATCGATGTAGGAACGTGCCCTACCTACCAAAACGGACTTAGAGAGGCAGATACGACGTATAGAAGAGCAACACGAGAGAGCCATCGTGGCAGTTAATCACTCAGTACAGACCCTTACAGAACGGGTCACGGCGCTAGAAGAGAACCCCGAGGTCTCCTATACGGACTTTCAACAGCTAACAAACGTCATAGAAAAGCAGCAGAAACAGCTCAGTGAGTTAACCTTCCATCTGGACGACGTCGAAAACAGAGGCCGCCGCAACAACCTAAAGCTGAGAGGTCTCCCAGAAGACATACCACCAGAAGCGCTCTACGAGTGCGTAACAGCAGTTTTCAACAAGCTCCTACGCCGTCCGGAAGACAGAACAATAGAGCTGGACAGGGTCCACAGAATGATGGGCGGGAGAACAAGGAACCCCAATCTGCCAAGGGACGTCATCTGCCGAGTGCATTTCTACAGGCAAAAAGAGGAAATCCAACGCATGGCATGGGAAAGAGGTCCAGTTAACTTTAAAGGAGCTGAAATTACCATCTTACCAGACGTCTCCAGACTGACCCTCAACAGTCGACGACTGATAAGACCACTGCTGGACGCAGCACGCCAGGCGGACGCGACCTACAAATGGGGCCACCCCTTCCACTTAATATTACGCAAGAGAGGCCGCTTGTACACCGTCAGATCACCCACAGACCTAGACGGAGCGTTTAAGTTCCTGGAAGTACCGGCGGTGCCCATCCCAGACTGGACTATGCCCATGGACACGGCACAGACCAATCCGTGACCCACGAAGGTCCCAAGGAACTCCTCCAACCGTCAAGGCAGCAGGGACCGAGACTCACAACTAATCAAAGAAAACGAGACTCATTGTACCCCGCCAGTAGACACTCTACGAACGACGGTGGCGCGTTCCCCAGTCTTCCACCGGTCGGGCGGGCGGAAAGCTGTCTAATTTTGTCTCTTTACTTCCCGTTTTTTCCCACAGTACTACCTCTAAGGATAGTGGCACCACGGAAGCTCCGAGTGAGAAGGCAGTAGAGGAGCAGATACGGGATCGGTGGCCGTTTTTCTTGCTATCCGACCTCCGAGATAGACAGCGGTTTCAACAACCTAAGTGCACTTCCACGTTACCCCCAGTAGGGCATCAGGGAACCTGGCCTGACCCCCCCTTCTCTTCTTTTTTTTGGGGGAGAGGGGGGAAACAGGCTCCCTGGCTAGAATATAGTTGCTAGCCACCGGGCTAGCCTTAGTTGTGTTTGTCTCTGTTTAGTTTCCCTTGTGTGTCGTGTAAGCGTCCGCCCCCCTTCCCAATTTTTTTTTTTCTTCTTTTTTTCCCTTCCTTCTCTTTTCTTCTCTCTATCCCCTCTCCTTCCCCCTCCCTACCTCTCTATCTTCTCTGACCCTCAACTTAGTGCTCACACCACCTCCCCTTTTTGCAGTCTGACCTTCTCTATCTTGCAATGCCAGGCTCGGTTAACCTCTCCATAATTTCCATTAATGCGCAGGGACTGAACGTGCCAGAGAAGAGGTCCTTCATCCTCCACCTCCTCTGGAAAAGAAGAGTACACGTGGCCTTTATCCAGGAGACCCACTTCCGCACGAACAAAAGCCCCAGATTTGCAAACGACAGATTTCCAAACGCCTACCACAGCACAAACGCGGAATCCAAGTCCAAAGGGGTCTCCATCCTAATCGCCAACTCCGTCCCATGGGAGCAGGAAGAGGTTCGCCGTGATCCAGGAGGTAGATATATTTTCCTTAAGGGGAAACTCGCTGGCACACAAATCACACTAGTGACTATCTATTCACCCAACTCCAATCAGGTGACCTTCCTAGAGGAGATCCTGGAGGAGCTGGAGGAATTCCAGGAGGGCACCCTGGTCCTGGGAGGGGATTTTAATGTGCCAATAGACCCAAGAATAGACACATCTAAGGGCAGTGGTAATCTTCCCAGTTCAGCGTACCGCAGGATCAAAAATACACTACACAAGTATCAGCTGGTAGACGCCTGGAGAACCTTACACCCCACCACAAAGGACTACGCGTTCTTTTCCCAACCACACAACTCATACTCCAGAATCGATTTTTTTCCTCCTCCAACACTCATCGCTAGCGAATTTAGTCTCAGCTACAATAGACACCATCACATTCTCAGACCACGCAATGATCACACTAGCACTGGAATTACCTACCCTGCACAATAGGATATGGCACTGGCGATTCAATGAATCGTTCCTCCACGACACAGCGAACACAGACGAAATCCGCACGGCATTAAGGGAATACTTTGAACACAACGTCACTCCAGAGGTAGACCCGTTAACGGTATGGGAAGCACACAAGTGCGTGATACGAGGCGTTTGTGTAGGCCTTGGCTCACGCATTAAAAAAGAACGTAGCGCACATCTCAGGGGACTCCTAGACCAGATCCAGGCGTTAGAGTCCTCCCACAAAGCGACACTAGATAGGGAGAAGGGAGCAGAGTTGCTACGGCTGAGGGAGCAGGTCCGTTCTCACTGTCTGGGAAAGGCAAAAGCGAGCCTGACGAAATGTAGACGTCATTTCTTCGAATTCGGAGACAAACCGAGCCGCACACTGGCCCGGGCCCTCCGCGCAGCAAGAGCTAGGGCCTACGTTCCACACATTAATAACTCCGAAGGCCGCACACTACATCTTCCCGAACAAATCACAGAAGCGTTTCAGGAATATTACCATTCCTTATATAACCAATCCCCACCACAGTCCGAACAGGCCAGAGGACACAAGAAAGCTATGATCCAGGAATACCTACAACGATCAAACATTCGCAGATTCCCCCAGGAGGCCATTGAACTGATGGAGGCCTCAATATCCCCGACTGAACTAGCGGAGGCACTGACTGACTCCCAAACAGGGAAAGCGCCAGGTCCAGATGGACTTACTCTTTCATATTACAAGAAATTTGCAGACACGCTTTCACCCCACTTCATACAGGCCTTCAATTCCATAACATCCAGAAACAAAATACCTAGGGATACCCTAACAGCACACATAGCGGTCATCCCTAAAGAAGGGAAGGACCCAGCGCAATGCCAGAGCTACCGCCCTATCTCTCTACTCAACGCAGACTTGAAACTATTTTCTAAAATTCTGGCAAATAGGATCTCCCCCTACCTAGGTAACATAATTCACAAAGACCAAGTAGGCTTCGTCCCTTTGAGAGAGGCAAGGGACAACACAACCAAAGCCATTAACCTAATACACTTGGCGCACAGACTCTCCAAATAGATATGCCTTTTGTCCACAGATGCGGAAAAGGCATTTGACAGGGTGGAGTGGGACCTCCTATTTGCGACCATTACCCACATAGGGATGGGCCCTAACATGGTACATTGGATTACAAGCCTATACTCCAGCCCATCCACGTCCGTTAGAGTAAACGGCCAGCTTTCAAAATCATTTTCCATTTCGAACGGTACAAGGCAGGGCTGCCCTTTATCACCACTGATCTTCATAATATGCCTGGAGCCACTGTTGTCACAAATACGTAACAATCCAAATATTAAAGGGATCACGGTGGGGGAGGAAGAATATAAGATCGCAGCATATGCGGACGACCTCCTGCTCTTTATCTCCAACCCACGAATCTCCCTACCAAATCTAATGGCAGAAATTAACCAATATTCCAAAATATCAAACTTCAAAATAAACTATCATAAGTCAGCAGCCCTTAACATCTCTCTCCCACAACCTCTAGTGGAGGAGTTAAAGGACTCGTTCTCATTTCAGTGGGAAAAGAACCACATTCAATACCTGGGGACCAAGCTAACGCCAAACACAGAGGACCTATATCCCGCCAACTTCCCAACACTCCTAAGCAAAATTTCGACAAGACCTCAACACGTGGACCAAAGGGACTTTCTCTTGGTTCGGCAGGGGAGCAATAATCAAAATGAACATACTCCCCAGAATACTATACCTACTTCAGGCCCTTCCCATACAAATACCAAGACACTTCTTCCAGCACTTACAATCACTCACGTCCACATTCATATGGGCAGGAAAGGCTCCACGGATAGCAAGAAACACGTTATCTCGAGCGAAAAGTGAGGGGGGCATGGGACTACCAAATTACGCAAAATATCACCAGGCAGTACACTTGGTACGCATGGTGGACTGGCACCAGCATGCAGCCCTTAAGCAGTGGATAGCAACAGAACAAACAGCAGCCCTGGCGCCGTTAGTAGCTCTCCCATGGTCTGAGGGGCAAGCCCCCAAAGAACTAGCACTCCATCCCACAATCGGCCAACGCTAGCGATTGCCACCAAAGTACTAGCCAGGAAAGACATTTCCCCCAGGCCCTCACCCATGTTCCCGGTTCTGGGTAACCCGAGATTCCCCCCAGGCAATGAAAATAAAGTATTCCGTGCAAGGATTACCGAAGGCAGATTTCGGGCAGAACATTTTATGCAAGATGGCCAGTGGCTCCCGCTGGAAATGCTCAGAGGGAATACTGACTCACCCCAACTCCCATTATGGCAGGCATTACAACTAAGACACTTTCTATCTACGCTGCCCCGCCCCACCACTTTCGCTCGCCCAAAAACACAATTCGAAGTAATCTGTAGTGAGAAGGGACCCCTCAGGCATACGTTGTCCAAAATGTACAACATACTAAACACGCAACCCGAGGCCCCGCCACCCAGGTACATGAATAAATGGGAAGAAGAGCTGGGAGTCACATTTACACTGGAGGAAAGAGATAGAATTTTCACTATCACACACTCGGTTTCAATATCGAGCAAAATACAAGAATCCGGATACAAGGTTCTCACCAGGTGGTACAGGGTGCCCTCCCACTTGCATAGAATATTCCCGACAGTCCCCCCCGCATGTTGGAGATGCGGGGCAGAGCAAGGGACAATACTGCATATCTTTTGGGACTGCCCGGCCCTGGCAAACTTTTGATCAGAGGTGTGGCGAACAGCATCTAGATTCACCCACTACCCTCTGCCAAAGTCCCCGGCCTTCTTCCTCCTGCATCACGGAGATATACCACTGGCGACCTACAAAAAATCGATAGTACGTTTTCTTGTGAGTGCGGCAAGATCGTGCATTCCTAAACTTTGGAGACAGACAACACCACCAACAATGGCTCTATGGCTCAATACAGTAAGGAGGATCATGGAGATGGAGGACCTCACTGCGGCACTAAGGGGCACACAGGAAGGGTTCAGGAAAACATGGTATCACTGGATAGTGTTCCAGGAATCTGAGGAATATCGTTCGTTAATGGATCACTAAACGGAAAAGCGAAACCTGACCACATAGCTATACCCCACGCAACTTAACGGTTGAGCAATTCTTCCCTTTTCTTTCCCCCCCCCCCCCCAAAATGTGTCCCCCCGGTTAATCCACCTTGTGTCACGTCTGTCTAATGGGTTACGATAGCTTATACTGTATAGAAAGAAAAGAAATACAGGTGTCGAACAGAAAGACTTGTAGCTCCATTCAGAAAAGAAGAAGACCGGACTGTGCAAGCGGGTCTAATCTGGTGATTAGACGCTGAAAATTAGACGGCACCATGGAGACGAGGACGCTAGCAACGGAACAGGTAAGTGAATAACTTCTGTATGGCTCATAATTAATGCACAATGTACATTACAAAGTGCATTAATATGGCCATACAGAAGTGTATACCCCCACTTGCTTTCGCGGGACAACCCCTTTAAAACAAAGCACCTTGATGGCCCCAGCTCCGTACCGCAACGTACCCGGTTAATAACCATAAGTTGGTGTAAAGTTATACACGTTTGCTTATGATAACTCCTATAACAGACATATGCTCTAAAATATGCCTCAGCACTGTTACACCTTCTTCTATGGACCCCTCACCATTTCTACTCTTCCCCACCCGCCCACCCTATGTCACTATACTTCTCTTCACTTTTATCCTATCCCCCTTTCACTCCTGCCCAACGAAACGCGCCAGCACGATGTAAACTGTAAAGTACAGGCCCGACCGCCTTTTACCTCATACACAAGATTATGTACTGCACAATGTTTCTGTTTTTTTTTCTGTATTTGACATGCTGTTAACTTGTCAATAAAACTAGTTTAAAAAAAAGAGAGATCATCCAATTATCGAAACTGACTTCTTTCCAGATGATGACAGTTTATTGTCAGGCAGCTAAAAGAATCATATGCTGTTAAATTTTACCAGAAGAATGATCATTTGGGGTGAAATCATGCATTTCCATCAATTTAAAGGGCATTTTATACAGTCCAACAATCAGGCAGAAATGTTCACAAGAATGTTTGCTTCCCCAATAAAGATGAAGAAACAAATAAAGCCACAAATGCTGGAGGACAATCCTTCAAGAGGGAAGTGATAAATGGTAAGTAACTTACCTCATCAGAGAGAAACGTCGGCCCATGCGGACCTCTGTCAACTCCCCCGTGTCCAGAAAGGCAGTACCCAAATAATGTAGTTGGAAGTAGCTGACAATAAAAACAGTGGAATCTTGGCAACATGTTTATTGGAGAGATTACACCCATAAAAGCACAACAAATAATAAAAACTAATAAGATAAATAAGACAAGCATACAACGCGTTTCGGGAAGGTTAGGGCTGCACCCTCCTTCCTTTATCAAGCAGTTTTTTTATACATGTATTTGTGTTTCCCCAATTGTCGGGCTGCTTATAAATCCAAATGAGCAAATACCTGTTTGTTGGTTGATTGTCTTGTTTAACCACTTAATGACCACCATATTGCCTTTTTATGGTGGTCCTTTGGGGTGCTTCTTCTGATCCGCTGCCTTTCTTCACGGTGTTTTTTCAGAAGAAGCTGCACATGCTGAACTTCCTCCGGTCCTGAAGCCCAGGTTGTTGCTAACGTAACGGTTATTGTTCAAAAAATTATTTAAGTGAATGAAAGTGAACGATAATCATCCAGTCTAAACGCTAGCCAACAACCGAGTGACGCCCAAAAATCGTTTACTTCTCGCTCGTTGTTCATTTTATGCAGGCAAAAAAATCAGTATTGGCTTGTTCACTTCTCATTGCATGTAGGCCTCCTTCACACGGGAGACACGAGATCACCCCCAGACAGTTGCAGCGATATTGCATCGGTGGTCTGTGCAATATCACTGCGTCGTCTTGCGGCAATACTGTGATTTTGTGGTGCTACTAAGTCGCAAGTGGTGCTACAAAGTCGGGTGACTTTGTAGCACCACTTGTGAGGATTTTCTGGGGGCATGGCTTGAAATATTAACCCTACCTCAAATAAAAGCCCTAGCTGCAGGGGAAAAAAAAAATAATACATCACATAGAAGCGCTGTCCGGCATCACTACATCTTCTTCCCTGGCTCCGACACTGGTCTTCAGCATCTCTTCTGGCCGGGGATTAAAAAAAACCCGCCTCCTGGAAGCGCTGCCTCTGATTCGCTGAGTGTTGTGACGCTTAGCCAATCAGAGCCAGTGCTGTATGAATCAATCAAAGCCATTCTTTGAGGACGCCGGCTTTTAGCGCTCCTAATTTTTGATGATGGATAGAGAAGAAAAATTACTAAGGTCTTCATCCTTGCCCTCCCAGATAAAATCTAAACCATCTATATATGAAAATCAAAATCTGCAGTTAGGTGATGCTCAGACAGTGTCATTTCTCACGGAATTTTCCATGTGAATTCCACCTCTAAAAACCGCACCACCATTTGTGGCGTTCTGACTAGGGATGAGCGAGCAGGCTCGGTAAAGGCAGATACTCGAGTGAGCATTGCTCTTCTCGAGTAACTGCATACTCGTCTGAGCAAATGCGGGAGGGCGGCGGGGGGTAGAGTAAGAGAGATCTCCCTTGGAGCATGCCGCGTTTTTTCTCTGTGAAAAACGCAAATCTATTAAAATGCCATCCGCGGGTGCAAAATTGCATTTAAATGACCGCGGATGGCTAATGATTCCCTATGGGCAAAGTTGAATGCGGAAATCCGCAGAGGAATCCACAATTCAATTTTGCTAGTGGACATGAGGCCTTAGGGTATCGGCACGCGTAGTGGAAAGTTCCCCTGCAAAATCCACAGCATCAAAAACCATTGGCGCGGATTTTGAAATCAGCTGCTGAGAAAGGCGCTTCACCTGAGAAGAGGCCGCAGCGCATAGTAGCGTTTGCCAGGTGTGGGATGTAAGGGCTGCTGACTGCGAGGTGAGAGGAGCGGCGGACTGAAATCAGCGGCGGACTGAAATCAGCTGCAGATGCGTCACAGATTTCGAGTCAAAACCTGCACCAAAGGATTTTGTCGTTTTTAATACGGAAATCCTGCTCAGTATATCAGCTACGTGTGAATATACCCCGACAGGAGTAAATCCACACAGCTCCGTGCCAAAAACGCAGATTTTAATGTGATTTTTAGAGGCAGAATATTCAGCCATCTGAACATACTCTTCACCGTGTGGATTTTGGTGCCAAATTCTAGGATGGCAAATTCTGCAATGCTGTTGTGGAATATGCAAATAAGCGAGATGGAACAATACCTCTGCACCGCCACCTATTGGAAGGCAGCATTCCTGCAAGTCAATGTTAGACTCTTTATACAAGCCTTGTAACAATGACCAGAAATAGGAAACCAAGCCAGAAACCATACACAGACAGCTGTTTCAGGGTGTTTCCCCCTCATCAGAGTGCAGTAGGTTTCTGTCTTGGATAGTGAGAGGCCCGTGATGTGGGTCAGGAACACTGTTTTCTCCTTAGGGAGAGCACCTAGAAGGCGACTGAGGAGACTTGTAAGGCCATTCATGCTCCTCTGGGTAATATGCAGATAGGCAAGATGGAACAATACCTCTGCAGCTCCACCTATTGGAAGGCAGCATTCCTGCAAGTCAATATTTCGCACCATGTGAAAGGTCCCGAGCACATCTTGTAGAATAGATCGCTGACTTTTGCACACATGCATGGTGGTTGCAGTTAGCGGCCGCGCCTGCAGGTGGCGCTGAAGCTCAGTCCATTGTCAGGTTGCTGAAGAGTTAAAGCTGCTGGTGGAACATTAGCAATTGTCGGGGAGGAGGAGAGAAGCCGAGAGGGATGCGAGCAGGGAACACAATACACACTGAGGAGCAGAGGAACATGGAGGCTTGTGTCTGATGCGGCATTGTGCTCACCCCTCCCGGGTGCAGGCGGCGGTTCATGCTCTTGTGCGCGGCGCTCCCTCCGGGATCCTTCCAGGAACATCCAGGGACAGAGGAAAGGACATGAGCGGCTCTGCGGCGGCGCTTCTCCTCTGTCTGCTGGGCTGCAACGTGTGGAGAGGGGGCACCAAAACCCTGCAGGAGCAGAATGCAGCAGCTCAAGGTCGGTGGGTGCAGGGGAGGGACACCCCACCACAAGGGGGGATGCCCTATGGGGGGCTCAGGATGCTCGGTGTTGGAGGCTTGTTTAACCCCCTCCATGCAGGAAGCCCTAGATCCATGTCATCTGTGTTTAACCCCTTCCCTGTCAGATTGCGGAGGGGACCGATGAGCAGCTTTGGTTGCTGTTCCCCTTGTTTAACCCTTCCTCTGCCAGCTGGGTTGCCTATTTCCTTGCTGAATTTAAAATGCTTGCATGCGATCGGAGCTCATTGTCATTTTGGAATTGACCCTTACTATGCCGGGTTACTATTACGTACCTTTTGACATCATTGGTTTTAACCTTTGCACTGCTGGATTGCAGAAGAATAAGGGTAGGGGTGCAAGGAAACCTTTTGCTTATAGGTGCATTCACACAAATGATTTTCCCGCATGGGTTCTTTCAGATGGAGCTCATACTGTAAAAGAAGTAATTTACATGAGCCATTTAATAATTTATTTTTTTTATGCGTTTTATTTTTTTTCCCACTTGACCCAAATAGCAATTTTTCAATCCCGCACTATGACCTATTTTGGCGGTGATTATGTTTAAGAAATGCCCATTATTCCCTATGGGAGCAGGGAAAAAAATTGCATTGCACTTGCATGTAATGCGCCCTGCATGTGACTGCGATGCAATTTTCTTTTTTTTTTTTTTAAACAATGCGCAATTTTTCACTTGCAGTGATAATTTTTTTTTTTTGCAGAAAAAAAAATATCGCGGTTTGCAAGTGCCATATTGGTGTGAGTTTCTCCGAACTATATCGCACTTGCCCGTGTGAATGCACGCTAAAAGGCTTGGCGACAATGTCCTCCTTGTATGTAACCCTTTCTTGTTTAAACTGCAAGCTTAGCAGGCTCTTCTCTTTTGTTTAATCCTTCGGCGAGCAGGATCAAATTTTCTGAATTATGTCTGCCCGTACTGAGCGATCGCGTTTGGCCTCGTGTTTAATCCAGCGCCATATCAAGTAATTGAGGTCAGAATCCAATCTGCTGAGACCTGATTTAAAGTGCCGCGCTCTAACCTTGACTTCTAGGTATGTTGAGGGACCAAAAAAAAAAAACCCCAAGAGTTGATACATTGTTAGACCTTCTTGTAAATATCGTGACATTCTATACATCTTTGTTTATTATTTCTGTGTTCTTCCCATTAGAGGAAGAGGGGGCTTTCTCTCCTGCGTGCGGTTTCCTTCCATTGTTCTAATGTCATTTGGTCAGGAAACTTTGGCGCTTTTCATTCTGTTTGTGCTGCTGGGACTGATGGAAATCTGAGCCTGCGCTGCTTCTCCCCCTTATAAGTCGTAAAATGAAAACAGTTTTTCCAAATGCCCCCGGATCCCTCACCCCCGACCACCCCTCCTTCTCATCTTCTCTATCAACAAAGGGAGAGGGGGGTTAAAACTTGATTTCAGGGCTGCGTGGAAGGAGCCGTCACCTTGTGTCTCTGAATATGGGGATTGTTTTGGTGCATGGCGTATAGGAGGCCTCATTCACACAGGCAGATGCAGTTTTGGTCCCTGTAAAGCGCGAGTGTTTTTCACTGCATGTGTTCTGTGCGTTGTTGGTGCATTTTTATGTTGCTGTTGAATCGGGATTCACTGCAGGGTTTGTTTTTTTTCGTGCGCACAAAAAAAAATCACACGCCGATTGCACTTCTGCACTAGTACCTCCGTTGCAGATCCAACTTAAAATACTGTAAGAAAAAGCGCTGAATGCAGCGCTTTTTCTTCCGTCCAAGAGCCGGGCAGCTGAGCAAAAACTGAACGAATCCCATTATAGTCAGTGGGGTCCATTCGGCGCTGTGCGGTTCCATCCTGAAACGGAGACGTTCCACAGCAGGGATTTCCCTTTCCTCGAATGGAGCAGGAAAGTGGTACCTGGAGCGCGGGTGTGAATCCTCCTCAATGGGCCCAATCGATGTCGCTTTTTTGCCCCTGTCTCCTGACAGCATGAGTAAAAAGCACAGTGAATATACACGCAACTGAGTTTTTACGTGATCCCATAGACCTTTAGCCCTTTGCAATCCAATTTTGGATTCAGGGTTTCCTAGGGGGTTTTCTCTTTCTGCCATTATACAATGGCGCCATCTGCTAGCTAGAGCCAGTACTGCGGTATGGCACATGCTGGAGAGGCCCCTGACAACAGAGCGGTTAGTAATCTACAGTAAGAATACCCTGCCGGACGTCTTCTAACATCGGAGCTCTACAGCCTTTAATCAGAATGTCTTTAGACGTCAGACAGTGGATTGGAAAGGGTTAATGGGCGATTTTTAAGTTTGTTGTATGGACCAAAATGGGACATTATGCTTTTTTTTTTTTTTTTTTTCATTTAAGGAGTAACATACACACTTAAAAACCCATCCCTCTAAATCCACCAAGACAAATCTGTGGTGTTGTATGCTGTCCATATGCCTTCCATAAAAAAAGGTCTATACAGATGAGCCCTAAATATACGATAGTAGATACTGCCATACTCAACCACTAGTTGGCCCTTTTTTTTTTTTTGTTCTGTAACCGCCTCCCAAAATCTCCAAACCATTTTGACTTGACCTTTGTGTTGCCGTATTTATTTAAAATTTTCCTCCCTTTTTTAAACCTCGTATACGTAGACCGATACTTCACCACAAATGAACGGATGCAGTAGAATTCAGAGATACGATGATAATTATAGTAATTGCTGCGTCAGCCTGGTGAGAAATGCAAAGACACTTCATGTCCAATTGCTGATGACTATCTATATAAAAGAGGTTGTCCAATTGTAAACTATGGATGGCCTATTCTTAGGGGAGCCCCCTCAATCGGCTGTTTGCTGGACTGATGCGCTTGTGCATTGCAGGAAGCAGACGGCTCCGTTTTCACTGGAGTGGTTAGGCTTGGTATTAAAGTCCTTCATTAATATGAATCTTGCCTGCAATACCAAGCCTGACCACTGCAGTGGAAACAGAGCCATCTGCTTCCTGCACACATCAGCTCAAGTGCACTGGTCAAAAGAACAGCTAATTGGTGGAGGTCTGCTGCCTGGGACACCCACCAATTTAGTACTGATGGCCTATTCTGAGAGTAGGCCATCAATAGTTTATAACTGCACATGCCCTTTACGTAAAGCTCTACTGATAGGAAATTGCCCAAATAGCAATTCCATAACCTACTCCTATTTTCCGTCTGTTTCTGTTTGTTTTCAATGGGTAAATATCGCACTCTCATGCCGTGTGATGCTCTGCCGGCAACATTGAACACAATGGGCAATGCGAAGCATTCCGAAGAAACGCCCAAAGATGGGACATGCCGGAACTTTTTTCTTTTCCCCACGATGCGATGTGAGGAAAAATCGCTCATGTGTAGGACCCAACTCAAAAGAATGCGGTTCATAGTCATGCGAGATTTGTGCCTCTTGCAATGCACAAATCCTGCGCTATTTTTCTCAACCATGTTAAATTAGCCTAGCCTTAGGAGCAGCAATTTCTCCATACAGTTTTCCCATGAGACCCTCAGCAGAGTTCAGGCTGTAGTTTATGGCAGCCTGTATTCTGGTCATAGCATGTGCAGCGTCCGAGAAGCAGGCCCGCAGCTGAGGAGACAGCGGTGTAGATAAGGCCTTGTCACGGGGCTCTACCATCTCCTCCCCTGGGAGTAGCTCGGGACCCAACAAAGTTACTGCTGGGGGAGATCACAGAGGAAGTAACTAGGAGTTACCTTGAGTTCATTTGTCACTCGTAACACCACCATTCCATCCAACAGGGAAGATTCTCGGGCTATCTCAGATGATCCACAGTCCCAGTTATCTGTGTGATCCTGCTCCCAGCAACTTTCTCTCATTTTCTCTACCGGTTCACACTTTCGTTAGTTGTGCTCTCCTCACTTTTTAAAGCAGCTTGTCTCGCTCTTAGAACTCAACTGCTGGAGGAGCCCTGGCTGAACCTAAGGAACTCGCTTGGCCTCCTCCATGCTCCACACAGACCGATCGATTTGTCTGTCAGACTTCTGCTCCCAGAATTCCAGACTGTTCTCCACTGCATTCTCCTATCCATGCAAAACACATGCACATATATCTTATCATAATCATGTGACTCACAAAACGTTACATTTTCCAGACATAACCCAGACATTAACCCATTCAGTACTGCAGAAGTGCTATACACATAAATCTAATGCATACTACACATAAGACACCGACCTGAGACAGACACAAGGCATTATGGAGGGTCCCCACTAACTCTGGGCCACGGCACATGTGATTTTTGGATTCCCTATTGCTGTGCTGTATTCAGATCGTTCTTGGTCATAAAAGGAGAATATAAGGAAACTTGTTATATGCTTTTAGAAAGTTGCCAGCACCTCCTTGCTCCAGCATACCCCCATTTAACACAAAACTGGCGCTATAAGCAACTACTCCATTTTCCTTTGAAGCGAACGTTTCCTTTGTTCCAGTCTTGATAACTCTCCTGCAATGTCCCTTGATTATTAAGGGTGTCATCCAGCCGTTTGTAATTTTTTTTTGCTCCGCCCCTTTTCCTATGTTATCGCCATGCCGTGTCCTTCCTGTCACTCCAAGTCGTGATCTTCTAATTATTTCAGACATGCTGCCTTTCTTCTTCCATTGACTCTCCATGACTCTGGCCTGGCTCCAACCCTCTCCTGAGTATTGACATGACTTTATGATCTCATTATATGGAATGTTCTAGAACCTTAGCCATCCATTAGGTATTTAAAGCTACATTAACCCCCCCCCCCCCCCTTATTCCATACATTGATCCATAGGTGTACTAACTAGCGGTTATCACTTCTGCCGGGGTTTTGATTGAAGCAGAGAGATTCATATCGGGTTATAAGAGGTTAATTCTGTTACCTCGGAGAAGAGAGGGGCTTTCAGGATGATGTAGTGCGATTGTCTATATAGTGCGGATGGGATATGCATTTGGCAGCGGAACGGTCAGTTCATGCTGGTAGCTTTGTCTGCCTTGCTGTATATTACACTGGAGGATATAGTTATTACTTTATTAATATGGCTTTGTTGACGTCATCAATAGGGTGCTAATTTCTACGATGTCTAATTGGGGAAAAAATATTTTAGAATTTCCAAAAATGTTTTTTTTTTTTTTTAAAGAATTTCGGGTACTTATGTGGTCATGTGATTAAGGCATGCACTGAGCTGGGAAGCGGGGGGATGTAGTCATGTTACACTTTTTTTTTTTTTTTTTTTGGTTACAGTATCGGTCAGCATTGACTCTTCTTGGGTTTGTTGGCTGTAGATTTTAAAAATGAGCTCATGCCCCTTTTTGGTAAGTAGGGAAGTTGGTGTTGAATATAATTCGCCCAAACTGGTACCCGTCTTTGAAGAGGAAATTCCCACGTGCCAAGAAACCAACATATACGTACTCAAAACGATACTATTAAACGGTGGACGTTACGTAATGTATGCACATGTGTCGGTAACGGTGGTACAATGCCGTCCCTGCTTTGTTAAAGGGGTGTTGAATTTGGTGTTCCTACTACTACCATTGTATTGGTCTGTGGGTCGCTAGTGACCTCCAGTAGTAGCATGGTCAGATTGCTAATCACTGCTCCTTTATAAATGAAAAATAGTGATTGGCTGGAGTGGTCACATGGTCCGTGGTCCTGTAGTATACAAGAAAGTACCACACTACACCTAACCATGTTTGAGAAACGGGCACCGTAGCCCTGAAACATACCTTCGGTGCAGAGGCGTAACTTGAAGCTCCTGGGCCCCGATGCAAAACTTGTAACAGGGCCCCCAACTATAATGCTTTACTTATAGTACTGGGTTCCCTATATGGAGAAGAGAGGCCTTATGGGCCCCTAAGGCTCCTGGGCCCAGGTGCAACCGCATCCCCTGCATCCTCTAGAGTTACACCCCTGCTTCGGTGAACGGTGTACGTGATCTGACCATCTTTGATGGAGAATTCTACTTGACTCTTCATAGGTGAGAACTTGTTGAAGCCCTAGGGCTACATTCTGGTGATGGGTCTGATTGTAGAATGGAGATGAACGGCCAAGTCATTGGCCAACAGAGATGAGCCGAGATCTCTGCTTTGTTCCGGAATGCATTATGTTGATTGGTTACATAAATCTAAGAGAAGTAAAATCTACATGTTTGGTAATTTATACATGGAGACGTTTCTGATTGGAGACCTTTCTGTCATTATGAGCTGCATGCTGTTTACAATTGCCCAGAATTCAGTAGATCGTCAGTTTCTGAATTCTGGAAACATTACGGGAAAATACAGTTAATCAAAAGACATCTAATAAGAACAGGGTGAAGGGCCTTTTAATACGAGCGGTTTCGGGTTTTGCTGATGCATTATGGGAACAGCAAAACGGAAAGAAAATGTTTCCATTTTGAAGCCCATAGAAATGTATTGAAGCAGAAAATCTTCAGTTCAACCAGTTTTATGTATTTTCTGTCTCCATCCCGTTTTTTCCACAAGTGCCGACTGCTTTTTCAGAAACTGAATACAGATGGATCCTTTTTTAACCCTTTCCGATCCCATTTGTATCCTGGTTTTCTTAGGGGGGCTTACTCTTTTTCTGCCGTTATACAACAGCGCTATATGCTGGCTAAAGCCAGTACTGCATGAGGTGACACATTGGATAGGCTCCGACAGCAGAGAGGCTGGTAATATACAGTAAGAGAACCCCGACGGACGTCTTCCAACATCAGAGCTGTACAGCCTTAAATCATAATGTCTTCAGACGTCAGACAGTGGATTGGAAAGGGTTACATGTCATTTAATTGGACTGCACTAAATGGGAGGCGGATGGAACTTGAAGACAGTCTTTCATTTCCAGTTTTGTCTTTTCCTTTGCTTGCATCCGTTTTGTTGTGGTTCTTCAATGAACGTGGCTCAGTGGTTCGCACTGTTGTCTTACTGGAGTCCTGGGTTCAAATCTTATGAAGGGCAACATCAACTTTGAAAATCTCCATACAGAGATCGCCTTTAGGCTTCCTACACACGCCTTTAAAAGCGCCTCCCATCACTTCAGGTAAATTAGTGATCCTAAAAGCTGCGCCAAAGGATCGGCAAGTGTTTCCCATTGCTTTCAATGGGAAGCCTCGCATTGCATGTCGTGCAATGTGCTTTCCTGTCCGATTTGAAAACAATGGGTGATGGGTTCCTCGAAATGTGCAAAGATAGAGCATTGCTCATATATATATGACTCATATTCATGCAAGACTTTGTGCGTCTCGCAAGCCACAAATCTCACACGATTTTTCTCGGCCGTGTGAAGACAGCCTTCGTCAAATTTGAACTTACAACTCCAGTGCTGCAAGGCAACAGTGCTAACTGAGCCACCACACCTTGTAACACTGGGGGGTTTAGGTTCATGTCTGACTATGGACAACATCTGCATGTAGGTTGTATGTCCTCATTGTGTTTATTCTTTTCAAGCATGGCAACTTATGTCTTGCAGCTCTGGAGTTGTAGGTTCAAATCTGATCAAGGGTGATGCCTGTCTGGAGTTGTAGGATCAAGGGTGATGTCTGTCTGGGGTTTTTCAAAGTTGACATTCATTGAAGAACCACCACCACAAAACAGATGTAAGTGGAAAGCTTTACAGATGCTTTCCATTTCACTTCCGGGCGGAGCAGGAAAGCGGAATCCCTGCCGCAGATAGGAAACCACCCTTAGATATTTAATGAGCTGTATATACGAGTGACATCAAACCAGTCAAGTTGGGTAAGAATTAAGCTTTCTTCACGACTGTTATGAATGAAAGACACAAAGCTGTGACAAATTTGATGAGTGGCACCTGACAGACCCCCTTGACCTACAACCTGGACGGACGCCATTATATCAGCTGTTGTGACAAATATGACAGAACTGCCAATGGAAACTGAAGGCATCACCTATATGTGAAAGTGACTTACCTCCTGTAGCTGCTTTACATAGTGGTGTGTTGGCTTGCAGTAAGGTAATGGGGACAATGATTGAGTCTTTGGTGCAGTTCCATATAAGTAGGCTCAAAAAAACTGTCAACGTGACTTGATTTCTGCAATTTTATCTGTTGTACTGATTTTGAATGGGCCTGAACTGGCATACTTGGTCATCCTTCTGTCACTTTCAGAAGACCACATAATAGCATTGAAAGTGGTCTTCTCAAAGAATTTGCCCGGTATGTATAATATATAATAGAACGGGAATTCTGGTCTGGATAAGGAGGTTCTCTTCTCTAGGAGGTGGTTTTTGGAGTGGTTTTACTGTATCTGGTTGTGCATACCTGTAAGGATTCTACTTTGAAGTACAATTCTAATATATTATTGGTTAGCACGTGGGCTTGTTTGGTCAGCGACCACAAGGGCAGAGTTGGTCATGCACATTCCTTTAAAGTGGTTGTATTGGACTCTGGGCATTTTGTCAATTGATGATCCATCTTCAGGATAGGTCATCAATAGATGATTGCCACCTTGGATCCTCACATCAGCTGATTCCCGGCAGCACTGTCAGTATGGACAGCACAGGAAGCAGATTATGCCATACATACTGTAGTGGACCAGGCTGGTAGTGCACAAGCTGCTTCTGTTGAATGTGATTGAAGCTGCACTTGTACTTCCAACCTAAGCCGTTGCAGTGCAGAAAGTGCAATCTGATTCCTGCTCTGTCTCCATACTGACAACAGTGGTGGGATCCTGAGTGGTGCACCCTCCTCACAATTATCTGTTGATGACCTGTCCTGAGGATGGGTCATCAATAGGAAAATACCCCGAATCCGGGGCAACTTTCTAAGTCCTCCGAACGAGACAGTTTCTGGAGGTACTCAATATTGGGCGTATTCAACATCAATGTTCACTAATCCATGTTTCTGCAAAAGACAAGCTGCTGACAGTGCCTAGCTTTGCATTTACCTCCCTTCCTTCCCAAAGACAAAAAATATACAAGTTCAACCAATCAAAGCATTCATATATATGGAGAAATGGTAATTGATGGAATGAGCATTTGCCAAATGGTTATCCTATATTTTGTGGATGGCTGAAGAGCAGACCATGGCCGTTTCATGAAGATGAGCGGAGATGCCTTCTAAAAGAAGGTTGCCATGTCTTTAGTATAAGGGCAGGAAGGGGTGGTTCTGGACACTGGGGGGTAGATATAGTAGGCCCTGCATTCAGGTTTTTTTTTGTTTTTTTTTTTTTTTAGTCGCCAAAAGCGAATAATGTACTAAGAGATGCAAAATTTGTGACGTGAATGCCTGCGCATAGTTTACTTAGATCGGCGTATGACCCAAAGTAAATATGTTCCATTGGATCTATGACATACGGTAGGTGACCAAATGAATGGGATTCTGTCAATCGATTCATGCTGCCCCAACCACAGGCAACATGAACCCAAGACAGAGAAGCCGATTGCCTCGATGACTGCCTTATTCTGAAACACCTGTGGTATTTCAGAATAAATTCACTTTGACGTTTGGCTCTGAGCTGAGCTGTGAGTCACAGGGGACGGCCATCCTGTTGTCCCAGTGCTTGCTGTATGACAACCGACCGCTCCTCTCCCTGCCTATGTATAGGGGGATGAGCTGTCCATCTTCATGCAGCGGGTGGATTGGCCAGGATGGCCCGCCCCTGTGACTTGAAGCTAAGTACTGAGTCAAACTTCAAAATGTGGAATAAGGCAGTCACAAGGGCAATAGACTTCTTTGTCTGGGTCCATGCTGCCCATGGCTCGTCAGCATTAGGGCTCCCACACACTTGAGTTTTTTAACGTGTTTTATTATTTATTTATTTTTTTTATGCGAATGTCAATGGGACTTTCCAATGTTGATGCTTCATAAGTTAGCACTTTGCGATTTTTGTGCAATGTGTTTTTAATAGAGATGAGCGAGCGTACTCAGAAAAGCACTACTCGCTCGAGTAATTTGCTTTATCCGAGTATCGCTGTGCTCGTCCCTGAAGATTCGGGTGCCGCTGCGGCTGACAGGTGAGTCGCAGCGGGGAGCAGGGGAGAGCGGGCGGGAGAGAGGGAGAGAAAGATCTCCCCTCCGTTCCTCCCCGCTCTCCCCTGCAGCTCCCCGCTCCGTGCCGGCACCCGAATCTTCAGGGACGAGCACAGCGATACTCGGATAAAGCAAATTACTCGAGCGAGTAGTGCTTCTCCGAGTACGCTCGCTCATCTCTAGTTTTTAACATTAGAAAGTCCCATTGACGTGCCCTTTAAAAAAACAAAAAAAAACGTAGCGTTAAAAAAATCGCAAGTGTGTAGTACCCCTAAATCTGATGACCGAATCCCTTTCAATGCAGACTGATATTTTTAAGAAAAAGGTGCAGTATCGGATTCCTAAATGTTTCGACTACCTGGTGGTTTGACATTTTGCTCCCAGCCTCCCTCTATACAATGAGAGATAAGAAACTGCCTACAAGTTACAGCATTCACGGGACATAGCGATAAACTAAGTGATCCGTTGTATTGCAGGATACCTTCCAATGTTTTTTTTGGTAGTCTGTTTGCCAGGCGGCTAGCTGTGGGTGTTTGTGGCTACTATAGCCAGCATGCAATAAAACCTCCTCTATTGACGGAAGGTTTTCTGGGTTGTGGTGATGTCAATAAATGTGTTGCCCTTTACGTAAATGCTTCCACATTCGAGGTGCTGTTCGCTTAGTGATTAGGAAAGTGCAGCGAAGACTTTGGGCTACCTCTGATATGATGACTTTGGAGAGGTATCAAGAATTTATAATGCCAGTACCAATGTGCATAACGTTGTAATAAAGCCCTAATTCTAGCGAGATGAGGCTTGGGTAGCACATTGGGGATGGTTAGCAGAGAACGCATAAGAAGGTCCTTGCGTACGTCAGATAATGATTCAGAAATCTGATGTTGTGCCGGCAGTTATTTGAGTCGACAGAATCTTCTGTACAATAAGGTGAATCATCATTCGTGCGACGTTTGGAAAATGCTGCTGAGTGCTTTGCAAGAATAGAACTGCGGTACAGCACGGATTTCAAAGAAGCTTAGCCACCGGGCCAAGGTTCCAGCATGAGACAGTAATAATGTTCCGTATGGGAATTAGTCAACTTCTACACTTCTGGTAAAGGTGTTACTATGTATAAAACCTAAATTCTATTTTTGTCTGCTTGCATAATGCCAAGACCAGGACACAAGGTGAAGGAAACTTTAAAAGAACACTAACGTTTTACACAATTTATGCTCATGTAACATTTATTGTGTGTGTCATCAATCTTATAGTATACCTGCATTAATATTTAGCTTTTTGCTACTGAAAATCAAGTTTTTGAAGTGCCTGCCACTACAGGTCTGGCTTCCAACGTTTTTGCAATCCACTGACTGTTAGGCATTTGGCTTCTCTAGTAATAAGAACATGGGGAGACTGCTAGTTGCTATATGCAGTGCACATTTAGATGTTGCCTAGCAGCTGCGGAATAAGTTGGCGCTATACAAATAAAGATAATTATTAATATAGCTGATTGGAGCAGAGCTATGCAAGACAGCATAGGAAGTGTGAAAGCGTAAGTCCCAGATTGTACAGTAAACGGCTGCTGAGGACGCTGCTTGGGAAAATCTGCATAGGAAAACTGAATTGCTTGATCTGAAAATGGGTGCAGAGAGCAGCAACCAATGAATCCCTGTGCTGCTTTTTAAAAACCTTTTTAAGGCGAGGCTTTTTTCTAAAGGGCGCAAAAGTTGAAACGCGCACCAATATCCGCAGTATCTAGGTTTGGATTTGGCTTGCTTGTGATTAGCCATTTAGTCGCTTCTATTTTGTTGTTCCAGAAAGCCTGCAGTGAGTACACTCCCTGTGAACAAGGTGCTTGGTTACTTCTGTTGATGCTCCTGACTCTCAGCCTTGGCTCTCCCCCTTTAAATTATGGTGCCATAGGAATTTAAAGAGGTTGGTTGTTAAGATTTTGTGATGAGTTGATCACAGGACGCCCCGCTGCTGGGACTTCCAGCGCTCCGTTATAAACTTCAGAAAGAATGAAAGGAAACGGACACAGCTTGAATGCGAAGAACCACAATAAGTGGGGTGCTGTAATGTCAGACAAAGAAGAAAAAAAGTAGCAAATGTGTATATAAAAGCCTCAGCACGCCAATATCTGTGTAGCCAAAGGAGGATTAGGCGGGGTTCACACTGGCATAATTCGCTGTGGGCCGCGTGAGATAGACACATCCGTCACCGATGTGAAACCACACTTACAAATAGATTGCTACAATGTATAGATCTCTAAGCTGAGACCAACCAAATACAAATGTGAATATGACCGTAAGTCACAAACTCTCCCAATGCCCTGCAGTGAATTAGTGTCAGTGATGTGATAGTAAATAGTACCATCAGTACAATACAGAACACTAAAGATAGCAGCAAATGTACAAATTAATCATCCCCGATGATCATAAACCACCATGTACTGCCAATCAGATATACTGTACTAATATCTCTTGGATAAGTAAAGCCTAGGATTATCAGTCGTCGCCCACACTGGTCCTTGCCAGGCATAAGGCTGCATGGTTACAAACTGGCAGGGGCCAGTAAGTGCAGCTAGGAATGGCAGTGATGTTGGCGCAAAAAAAGTGATGTAATGGTATAGTACATACGAATTGGGGCCCCTAGATGATGCAAAATTACTATTTCTAACTAGATGATGATCTATATGTTATAGTTGGCTCTCGTTTAGATGTAACTGTAATCGCTGAATTTCGTTCATGTGAATTTCGAGCGACAATCGTTGCATATTAATGGGCCATTAGTGTCAATACAAAAAAACAAGTGATGTAATACATATTACTGGCTACAAATATGCAAATCAGCCTCCCCAGATGATGATGATACATTGTTGTTCTAAGCTACATAATCTATGAAAATGTAAAGAAATGACTGTGATGGCTCTCTAGAGTACTGATAGCGGGACACATTACCGGCACGGCAGGACAAGGTTCCTGAATAATAGTTGAGCATACCGGCTGTGCTACATATTCACAGTATAGATGACTAGCTCTGCATGGGGAGGTTTCATGGAGTTATTTACTGATGGCTTATTCTTGGGATCCCCAAATTTCTGCTATTTAGTACAGTGCAGGGGCCTTGGTGTGGTTTCACGTCTGCAGCAGGCATTCCACTTTCCGTCTCCGTTTAGGGAGCAGGAAAGGGGAATCCCTCCGGCCAAAGGTTCAGACTTGGATGTGAAACCTGCCTTAATTACAGTGGTATACAGTGGCTCATAGCACCTAGTTTGTACTGCGCCTTTGCTTTGTCCTTCTCAGGTGACTGGGACTGAGCTGTAGTACCAGGCAGAGCCACACTTGGATGTACGGTGCTGAGTCTGATTGGACCCGTCATGAGACCTATCCTAAGTATAGCTCATGACTATTTGACTTCTGGAAGATCTTTGCCTTGAAGTGACTTTATACAAGAAGTACGTGCCCCACGGAGCAGAGCTTTACCCTTGACTAGGTCACTTAAAAATACTGTTCAAACTACAAATTTAGATCCTTCCTCTTTAGGTTTCAGTTTTCGGTGACGTGGTTCATTCTACACTATCGTTAGTGGTAGTCCATTCTTCAGCAGGAGGTTGACCTTCATGTTGGTGTTTGTCAGCAGAATCCGTTGTGGTGTTTTTAAACAAGGCAGATAAAAAGTAGTTCAGCGGCTAATTCTGTGTGAGCGGCTCCTTGTATATTTTACATTATGTTGTTGAGGCTTTTGCAAAACATTTTGTGGACCCTTTTATTGTCCGTTAGTCAGCGCAATAGTGCATTTTAATTAATGGACGTATTGAAGATGCCCACAGTGTGTTAAATGGGTTGTACAGGACAGTGCGCTACTGTTTTCTTATAAAAACTGCACTGCGCCACACCTATGCACAGGTGGTGTGTGGTACTGCAGCCTAACCCAAATGACTTTAATGCAGACCCCCCCCCCCCCTTTTTTTTTTTTCTTAAATCTCAGCGTTAAGTGGAATTTGATCGCTTTGAGTGTTGTGGATTGGAGAAGAGTTGCTTTAGTGCTGTATATTTGCTAACCCTGGGGCTCTCTTGGGGATCTTGCACACTTGCATTTTTCTTGCGCTTTTTGTGTTTTTGTGTTTAAACACGAATGTCAATGGGACTTTCTAATGTTAACGCATCGCACAAAAAAAAGGAAGCTTGTTTTTTGCGATGGCTTATTGTTCTTTGTTCAGGCAGGCATAAAACTAAATGCCGATCAACCTCTGTGAACTAAAAAATAAACTAGGTGCCGTATACACATTGCAATGGGACAAGTGAAAGCTATGCTGTCTCCTCTCTCCACATGCTGCACAGCGCAGTGAACATTCTGGGCACAATCATACAAGTGGACAGAAGCAACTGTGGCACGAACGTATGGAATAGACTGCGTATACATTCTATTTACCAAAATTTGAATGGCCAAATTTGGTACTTTTAAGCCTTGCCAGTAGGAATTTTGGGAATGCCCCAAAAACTTTAGGTGAAGTTTTGCATAATTCCCTTCCTGGTGCGTTTGCTGGATTGGTACTGTTGGCAAGCGTGTGTGTATAATGTCCCTACCACGTAAATGTAACGATGACCCACCTATCATGTGCCATTTGACAATACTGATGGTGTTTTGTGTTTTTTTTTTTTTTTTTTTCTTTTGTTTAAAAATTATTTTTATTCCGTGTTTTTTTTTTTCAATATAACATGGTTGTCAATGTCCAATCGTGAAATGATGAAAACCAACCATAAAAGGTTTGGCGACAAAAAGATTGTGTTTAACACCAGAAATGCAATGTATCAGAACACGTATAACAAAACCAAGGAAGCGGAGTCAACCGGCCGGAGAATATGGCACCATGAAGATGATGGTATGTCCAATATGCAGGGACCACCATTACCGACCCCTGAGGGCGCCTGCAAAGTAACAGATTTTTCCAAATACCGTCCATAGCATACTATGGTAAAACGCTTTTTTTTCCTGCACATTTGTGGAAACTAACTGCGGTTTCGGCAAGCTTAGGAAAATTTGCAGCATGCTCCATTTTTGTGCAGATTGCTTCCATTGAAGCTTCCGACTTACTCTCTGTCCGCAATTAACATTGCAGACAGGTCGTGGACTCCGCGTCACCGCCTAGTGATGGCGCAGGGGGAAAAATTGAAAAAAGAAAAACAACTTGTGCTGCGCATGTCCGACGGCGAGCCATCGTTTCCATCCGAAGTACACATGAAGCAAAGATACAAGTGCGTGCAGATGCCGCTGCTGTCTACGTAGGATTTCACTGCAGGCTTCTGCATTCGGAATCAGATTCAGTTGTGTGCAGGTGGCCTGAGAAAGTTGTAGAGGAAGCCCATGAAGAAGGGGATCCATTTGCTAAGTATGCTTCACCAGTCGGAAACTCCATCTCTCCCTAAAACTATGTGTTCCCATAGAAGACGGGATCCAAATGACCTGGGGGGGACAAAAGGAAGGGCAAGAGGATGAGCGTAGGAGTCAGAAGAGCATTGTATGAAGGCAAAGTACAATACTTAAATATATTTTGTGCCCTTTAAGAGATACAGTCAGGTCCTCCATCTCCATGAACTCCCGTATTACATTACACCACATTGATATGGAAGGAGGCGCAGTCTGTCGCCATAGCCTAGGGATACAAGCTCTCGCTGCCTTCACCAGATGGCGCACCACCAAGCATTTATACGTGGCCAAGGTCATGTCGCTGAGATGCAACCAGAACAGTATGTGGGGGATTTTGGGTTAGACGAAACTTTTGAATTTAGAAGTAATTTGCCACAATTCAGACCAAAAGCTAGTCAGTATAATTCTTATGTCTCGTATGGCAAGAGTTTTTGGGCCCCCTTTGGTATCGGGGTGTGACTTGCACGTCCTATAACTAAGCCCTGCCTGCTTGTCAATTTACTTCCCCCAGTAGCTTCCTCTATTATTTTATTTTTTGCAACAAAATCAAAATCTTATCTGTAGAAAAGAAATATTTTATTTTTAGGACTTTTTTCAATGTTGTAGATCCTTTTTTAAAAGAAAAAAAAAAAAACCTTCCTTTGGTGGTGAAAAAACACTTCCTTCCTGTATAGACAGTAAGGGGGGGGGGGGCAGCTGCAATGAATGGCAGTCAGCTGAAAGACCTATCATAATTATTGGTCTCTACAAAGTGATGGAATATTGTCCCCTACGCCAGAAACTAGGGGGTGAGGACAGAGCCGCATACAAAGCCTTATCTTTATGTATAGTTTTACTACCCTACCATATCTAGGTCTGCTGATTGAGCAATAACTCTGTCCCAGTCTACACAGCAAAGCTGAAAAGTGAGCTGCAGAGACAGGAAGTATCAGCCGATTGTGTGGTGTCTGTAGAGTGTGAAAACTGCCCCAACCCCACCGTAATTAGAAAAAAAATTGCCACGATTTCATTCTAATCATCACTCAAAAGAGGTTTATAAGCGTATAAGAGAGTGACTTGTGTGGTGAATATTGTTACAACACGCCGTGCAGATCTGAACCCACAGTATACCTGTCTCCCCCCAAACGCTGTAATGGCGGACACTCATTTGTTTACCGCAGTGTGTTGTCTGCAGGATTACTGAGATGTTGAGAAATTGTCTTGGAACGGCTCGGGGAATTCTGATCAGCGGAGAGATTCTGCGATGCCATTCTGTTCATCTTTACATTGTTCCGTCGTCTTGCCCATAACCTTTGTGTCTGCTGTACTGAGCGCTATGGATGAATGACTGAAAGAGCCATTGACCAATGTGGCTGGAAACACTGCTTGTCCAATATCTTGTTGTTCTTCAAGGGGTCGTTTTTGCTATGGCAACACTTTTTTTTGAGGGATCCCCCATCGGAATCCGACCTGGTGGCGGCCAGTGACACCCCCGCCCCCCTCACATACCTGTCCGGATATTTTCACCTGTGTTCTGCAGATGTGCACAGTGTAGAGAATGCTGCAGCGGCGATGATGTGGATTCGCAGCAATTTTGAAACTGACATTTCGGAATCTCCTCTGGTCAGACGGCTTCCATTGATCGCATTGAAAGCCGTCCCTGCGAGTCCCGCACGAAAATGGAGCATGCTGCAATTCTTCCTCCTCAGGCAGACATCGCAGGTGATTTCCGCTCGTGTGCATAGAAGAATCATTTTACATTGCATGCTATGGACTGAGATTGCTGCAGAATCCATGGCCAAACGCCCGCTGCGGATTCTGCAACAAAAATCCGCCCCTGTGCATTGGGCATAAAAGAAACGCTAAACATAGAAAATAGACAAAAAATTTCTTCTCCTGTTACTAATTTTAAAAAAAAAGATATCTAACTTGTGTTTTAAAGGAGCTCAGCCACCTCCTCCTCCTCCTCCTCCTCCTCCTCCTCATTGTCCTGTATGTGGCTGTAGGCAGGGGTCTCCTCTGTGTATTCTAGTTACTTCCCTGCAGTCTAGCCCCCATCAGCCATCATCTTCACATCTATCCCATGATGCATCAGCACAGCTCTACCTTTTCTTTCTGCAGGAGGAACTGTTTAATTATATCATATAGTCTTCCAAATAAGCTACTGAGCAAAAGTATACAGTCAGGAGGATGAGCTGTGACCTCCTCTATCATAGCTGTGTGACAGGAGCTATATGATCAGCAGTAACTGGGACAGGAATGACCGTGTAAACATCTGTGTTACAGTATAAGGCCAGGCTCTAACAGCTGCAAGCATAAAACGACACTCGGCTCCCACAGTGTTTTACAGATGTGAACCCGGCTGTGGCCCTGCGTAAGGGCACATATGTCGGCGAAACTGTACTGCGTATGACCGCATACTCGCACAGGCTGTCATGCGCAGTGCAACTGTTTTCTTTTTTGGTTGAGCTTTTCCACGCCGTCGCTTTGCAATGTTGAGTATACATGCAGCCAATACGCAATGTGCTGTGGGTATATATGCGACAATATAGAAGAATAGGCTCTATCTCGCGTGTATACGTGTCAAAATAGAACATATGTTGTGTTCTGCGCTCACAGGTTGAGCAATTCCATGCGCTAATGTGAGTAACTGCGTAAGACAATGTAATTGACCGCTTGCAGGTTACCGCATATCACACGGGCGTACAGAGCCGACGTAATGCGCAATTCCTATACGGTCATGTGAGCCCGGCCTCAGACTAAGAAATTGACTAGAAAACCAACACAAAACCTCAAGCAGATCTGAGATCACATGAATATCTGAAAAAGAGGCCAGGTAATACTAGCGTACATATAATTCGTGCGAGATTTTTGCGTTGCAAGACTCACATATGCAACCAATTTTTTTCAAATGGGTTCATTCACACTTGCGATGTTTGCCTGCGTGGAACCGCGTTGCCATGCCGGAAACGCATCGCAATGTGTCCATATTTTTTTTTTTTTTTGCAATATCGCCCATGGTTTCCAAATCAATAGGAGAAGATGGCAATCCCCTGCCGCGCCAGGGGATTCCTCCATCCCCGCATGGATGCAAGTCTGTTGCATCCAGAGGCTTACACATGTTTGCAATGGGGCCGACGGCTGCAGCTCTGGCCCCATTGAAAACCATGGGAGAACACGCAATCTCCTGCTGCGGCTGTGACAGCCGCGGCGGAGATGAAGGGAACCCCCACAGTGATGCAAGGTGATTTCCTTGTGAATCACGCTAGCGATATTCCGCCGCGGGGGAGGAGGGGGAGCACTGACAAGTTTTCGCGATGAGCCTTTCTAATAGGCTCATCGCAGCATGCCGCGATTTTAAACCCGCAAACGGAGAATCACTATAATTCTCCGCTCATAGATGTCTGGCTGCGCTTTCCATAGTTAGCCTGATCCGCGGGTGATTTATCGCAAGCAGATCATCGCCCGTGGACAGGCAGCTGTAATCGCAAGCTGTAAAAAGCTTATAACATACAGCGGTTAAAGAGTAAATACAGAAGACTATCAGCGCTGCCGTAAACGACAAATAAGATCGCTGTGAGTAGAACGATGTTCTGCCAAAAAAACAATAAAAAACCACCTGCGCGGACGCACACGCCGGCTGGATTCCCGTACAACATGTGCAGTCTTTCTCACAGCATGTTTTTGCTAGAGCAGAACATTGCGGCCACATGTTACCAAGGCCAGTTTCACACGGGCGACAAAACCGTGCGACTTACTCGCGATGGGACAGCGCTACAAATCCCATCTATGTGAAGCCCTTGCTCTCCAATAGGTTCCATCACATTAGCCATGTTTTGTAGCTTGATAAAACATTAAAAACTTCTGTTGACGTTCTCGCTATAAAATCACGCGATCTTTATCGTGCGAGAAAATCGGGGGTAGTAGCGATGCTACGTTTTTCCCTGACGCTACAAAATCACATGTACACAGCAGCGATACCGCAGCGATTCTTGTAGCAGTGATGTCGCCAGTGTGAATGAGGCCTCAAGCCTATAGGGAAATACACAAAGCTTTCTATTTCGCGGCGCATTTGGAGTGTTGGAAATAAAAACTGCCACCAGAAATGCTTGTTAAAATAATGTTGTAAAGAACTTTTTGAAATTTTTTTTTTTTCTTCTTTGCTTTAAAGTGAACCCGTCACCAGGTTCATGCAGCCCAAATCGCGGGCAGCCCGAACCCAAAACAGATATGGTCAGTTTGAAAAAAAAAAAGTACTACTTAGACGTTTCATTCGAAGCTCAGCTCTTAAAGGGGTTGTCTCGCGAAATCAAATGGGGTTATACACCTCTGTATGGCCATATTAATGCACTTTGTAATATACATCGTGCATTAATTATGAGCCATACAGAAGTTATTCCACTTACCTGCTCCGTTGCTAGCGTCCTCGTCTCCATGGTTCCGTCTAAATTCGCTGGCAGCTTGCTTTTTTAGACGCGCTTGCGCAGTCCGGTCTTCTCCTTTCAGCACGAGCCGCTTCAGTGTGCTCCCCGCTACAGCTCTTCTGCGCATGCGCAGATGAGCTGTCACTGCTCGGGAGCGCGCTGGAGTGGCCATTCTGTACCATCCTCTGTTAGAGGAAGGTGCAGAGCCGCCCAGCTGTCCTGCCGCCCAGCTGTCCTGCCGCCCAGCTGTCCTGCCGTCCTGGTAAGTGATGGGCCGGGGGGGGGCTGTCGTCGCTGCGCCGGGGGGGCTGTCGTCGCTGCGCCGGGGGGGGGGCTGCCGCTGGGCCGGGGGAACTAGCGCTGGGCCGGGGGGGGCTGTCGCTGGGCCGGGGGGGCTGCCGCTGTGATGGGGGGGGTGGGTGCGCTGCGCCGGTTACCTTCTGCCTGGCGGTGGGTGACTGGTCGGCCGTGTTCACTCCAGGGGTCCGGTCGGCGGCTGCGGGGCGTCTGGTTGCCATGGAGACACAGCTGGTAGCGTCTCGGGAGCGCGCACGTCGGGCTGCAGCGAGCGAAGGGAAAAGAGCCGGCGGCCATCTTGGGGAAACTTTTATAAGTTGCTGGAACGGTAAGTACAAACCAGCTAGAAATGTCATTTACAGGGGTAATTAGTAATGCTTGCTTAATTAGGGGGACTGGGCAAAAAAAAAAATTCACTGCTTCCTCGAGACATCTTCTTTAAGTCAAAAGGGCAGGCCATGCCAAGCTTTTCGTGCCCACAGCTGATGGCACTCTCAGTATACACAGGCAGGGAGAGGAGCGGTCACTCTTGAGACCCCAGCGCGGCCCGCCTCTGACTCGGGGCTCTCTTTCACACAGGCGTATTTATTATCAGTATTTTGTGAGCCAAACCCAGAAGTGGAGAGAAACTATAATGGAAGGATTTGCGTGTCTTCCGTATTTTGGACCCGCTTCTGGCTTTGGCTCGCATAATACTGATGACAAATACGCTCGTCTGAATAAGGCCTCAGAACTTCATTCTAAGTTCGAGTCAAACTTCTAAGTTTCTTCTTTTTTTTTTTTTCTGAAACATAGCAACTTTTTGGAATGAAACCTTAATGGACCGAATGGGCATATCTGTCATGGGTGCATGTTGCCCATGGTTTGGGCAGCATGAGCCTGGTGGCAGGATCCCTTTAAACAAGTCTTTAGACTTGCTACAAAATCAGTGTGCACAGGAGGCCTTATGCGCCTTGTAATAAAGCGGATACTGGCACCACTCCTAGAGGCGCTCGCGCTAGTCGTCCTGATCCGTGGAAGGCGTACAAACCATACAAGAAGTAATAAGGCCACCGCACTCCAAGTACAAGGTGTATTAATTCACCACAACGTGTGCAGTTTTTTGGAGAATAAACCATATGGGGCATTATTGTGCATTAACTTCTTTTTTTTTTTTTCCTTTTTACCCACTTAAAAAGGAAAAAAAGAATTGACCCTCAAAACTTGTGTCATGGGAGACTTTAGCGCAGCCAATTCTATTTTAAGACCTGTTTTCCAGCTATCAGCTGTCTGACTGCGGTTACGTCTACATGTTGGTTTATGTGATAACCTTCGAACACAGTTCTATTTTTGTCCTTTTTGTTTTAGAATTTTCCTTTATTTTCTTTTGCAGTTGTGGGGAATACACTAAAGTTTCTCCTTATATGACCAATGTGGAGAACTGCGCACACCTCCTGAGCTAATTTACAAAATGGTCAGACTATCAGATTTTTATGTGATACTGGCTTTTCCAAGTCCATATAAAGACCCTTTTTAGATGGAATGAATGTCGGGCAAACGATGCACCACATACGTCCCCGCACATACTCGTCCCGTGCTGCTGCATGGGAGCGAGTATCGTTCGCTCTCAGCGGGGAGGTGGCAGGAGATTTCTCTCCTCACTCCCCCACCCCTCTCCATTGACTTAACATAGCGGCCGTTCAGTACTGAACGGCTGCTATTTACACTGAACTATCAGCAATAGGCCCATTGTCCATGCGGCATAAACAATGGACAATGAGCTGATCGCTCATCATTCAGTGTAAATAGCGCCCGTTCAGTACTGAACAGCAGCTGTGATATGTCAATGGAGAGGGGCGGGGGAGCTAGAGGAGAGAAATCTCCTTGCAACCTCACTTCCCCCTGCTGGCCGCTCTGAGTGAGCCAGTGATACTAGCTCCTGTGCAGGAGCACTGGAGCGAAGACACAGGGAGGGATGAGGGTCGGGCATCGTTTGCCTGACATTCGTCCCGTCTAAATGGACCAAGGGATGTGCCTAAATAAAGGGGCTGCAGCGCTCCAATGTGTTTCCTACACTCTTCATTGTCCACACAGGCACAGCTGCCAATCACAATGGGCCAGTGTGCATCTGGGCAGTACGTTGGTTAGCACTGTTGCCTGGCAATGCTGGGGTCTTGGTTTGAAATTCGACCAAGGGCAACATCTGCATGGCGTTTATATGTCTTTTTTTCTGTATTCTGGGTTGGTTTGCTCTGGATACTTCAGCTTCCTCCCCCACTCTAAGCGTATAGCAGTATCCGGCATAGATCCCCCTTACAGAGGAACCACTGTGCCGGTGTGGACAATGAACGAGCCATGACAGTTGCTGGAGTATTATGGCCCCTTCATGCGGCTCATTTGTCTGGAACTTGAACTACTGATGACCTATAGTCCAGGATAGGTCATAAGTTGTTGATCAACGATGGCCCGCTACTTATGATCCCTGCCGATCAGCTGATCGCTCGGTCCGTTAGTGAAATGGGCCACCCATTATCCCAGATAGTTGGGGGAGAAAGTATGGCCTCACTCCCATTTGAAATCAGTCAGAGCACTGTGTCCTATTATACTTTCAGTTCTTCATTTCCATCGGGGTTGGACATTCGACCCTGACTGCAATGAGGAGCTGAGAGGATAGGTCATTAGTAGTTAAAGTCCCATAATACACCTTTTAATGCTTGAAGTACCTGTACAAAGGTTTATCACTGCATACAGTATGCTCTCATGAGTTGTCGGTGCATACGGAATTCAATAGAGCAATGGCGTGCGTTCGTGCGTGTACATACATACATACATACATACATACATACATACCTAACCTAACCTAAATGACCACGGAAGTAGTACAAATCCATAATATGAACAGATAATCTTTGTATCTTGTTCAGCTATCTGGCCTAACCTCCATCAGGGGAGGGGTACATTTTGTAACCATTTTTTGTTTATGGGGTTTATTAATCTGATGTTATTAGGAGTTGGTTATTTGGATTTTTTTTACTTGGCATATGGGAATTTAGCGCACTCTGTTTTGTAATGGCATTAAGGCCTCAGTAGCATTGGGATAAAGCTAATTATGTTAATGAGCTCAAGCATTAATTGTTAATTATTTACACAGCCATCAGCATATTTTGCATAGTGCAGATGCCTTCAAACTCACCTGCTCCTTCTCCATTGATTTTTGAGTAGGAGACGCTAAACCATCTGGCTAATGAAACTGTCTGGACAATCCTCGCGCTCCCAAAGCCATTTATGCTGGATTACCTCTAATTATATTACATCAATTTATCAAAGTTGCCAGTACAAAGCTTGTCATGTCGCCTAAACGCCTCTTTGTATCAGTATACGCACGTGAAAGCTACTGATTACATTTCTAAAGTGAGTTCTAAGGCCGGCTTCACATGGCGTATTTGCGCGCGCAATACGCAGAGAATAGAATCCATTGATTTCAACAGGTTCATTCATATTTCTGTCACACAAAAAAATAGATCAAGTTCTATTTTTCTGCATATTTGCACACCAAAGGTTACTAGGGGGTGCTCAAATACATGCGCAATACACAAGGGCATGTATGAAACTGCGCAGGAGAAAGAATGCATTCTTACTAATTAGCCATTTCAATCTGTGTCATTCTGCTGCGCGCAAATGAACATTGCGGGTGCAAAAAGTGCAGTAAAATACGCAATGTGCATGCAAAACCTCATTCAGCAAAAATGCTGCTCATTGGCGCGCAAATACGCATATGCTGGTGTGAAGCCGACTTAAGGGAGAATGCGCACGAATGGATTTCTACCGCATTACCCGTGGCAGAAATCCGCTTGTGAATTCCGCACCTATTAGGTTCTATTGAACCGAATAGCTTTTCTGCCTGCCAATGCTCACCTGCGGAATTGTACCGCGGATTTCCGCAATGGAAAATCACGGCATGTTCTGTTTGCCGCGGATTTACACCGCGAGGGGTCAATGTATCAAACCCAAATTTTGTGGGTTGTGTGTGTTTTTTTTTTTTTTGTGATGGTGAGGATGTCACAAATCTAATGACACCAAAATCATCCACCAAAGATCACACACGGGGGCAAAATTTGGTGCAAGAAAAAGCTTGTATAGAAGTATGTATGAAAGATAACTTATTTCTATTGGATTCATACATATTGCTTTGTATGAATTCTGAGGCCTAGGGCTAACTCACATGCACATATGTCGCTCGCGTATTATGCACATGTAACATATGTATTTGCCACATATATGTTAAATCTCGATAGCCTATATTGATGCGCATTGCGTGCCAAAATAGGACATCAAGCTTTTTTTAAAATCAGGCCGATATACGCTGTCCCTCCCACTCACCGGCTCTCTGCTTCTCTCCTCCCCTCCGAGTGGTTTCCAATGGGAGGGGGCAGGGGCAAAGCTAAGCTCCTGCCCCTTGTCCACAGCCAGCAATGGGAGTGGGTGGGACAGAGCAAAGCTTGGCTCCGCCCCCTCCCATTGCAAACACAGGAGTGGAGGAGCGAGACAGAAAGCCGGTGAGTGGGAGGGAAAGAGGCAATGCTTAGATGGAAGTGTAGATCGACCAGCTGTGAAAACGCTGACCAATTTATGCTTGTGGGAATAACCCCTAATGTACGGGCGACCTGTACCAATGTGAGCGAGCCCTGATAGAGACGCAGTAGGAATTCTTAAGGTGTTCTATTCCTGCACCATACAATCCTGAAGTTTCTTTGGGGCTGGATAGTCCATGTTTGAAACTCGTAAGGGCTTGTTCACGTTAGAGCAAAGAAACTGAACTAAAACAGAATTAAATGTTTCTGTAGGTTTTCAAAAAAGCAGAAATGTTTCCATTTCTGTTCTTACAAGAAAACAAATGGCGCAGCCTGCAGCACCGTGTGTTTGTTTCCATTTTAACAAAGGAAATAAAATCAGAAATATTTCATTTTTTTTTAAAAAACACCTTGAAATCATTGGCTAAAGAAAAAAAGAAAGTTTAATTCCAAACTGGAACAGCGAAACGGAAATCCATACCAGGGGTTCATGTAAGTGTGAACAAGCCTTAACGCATGCTGGAAACTTTACAGTGATTCAGCATAGAGGCGCCTGATATCTTAGCAAATTGGTTAAGGGGGGTCGTCTCATCTGGTGTCCACGGGGAAAATCAGGCCCGCCGCGGATTCTTCATGGAGAATCCGCAGCGGGCCTCTCCTTTCCCGGGGACAGCGGACATGTGGCTAAAAAGAAGAATTTACTCACCTGTCTGGACGCTGCAGACCTGCCCTCCGTCGCAGCCGGAACTTGCGCCGGGCACTCCATTTTTTTTTTTTTTTAAACTCCTGCTCTCCCGCGCGCGGAGAGCAGAAATTCAGGCGCGGGTGTACCGTAGATCCAGACGGCTTCCATAGACTTCAACAGAAGCCTGCGGGAGCCATCCCCGTGGGAGACCCGCGCTAAAATGAAGCATGCCGCTTTTTTTTCCCGCACACGCAATCCGCGCCTCAAGGGGAAAATGCCATCCGCAGGTATTTAACTACCTGCGGGTGTCCAATGCATCCCTATGGGGCGCGGATCCGCTTGCGGGAAAAACGCTGCGGATTTTAAATCTTCTTTTTACCATGGACATGAGGCCTAAAGGTGCATTTATACACACAGATGTCAGAAGCTGACTGTTTTGAGCGATCATTTTGCATTAGCTGCGTGTGCATGTGTTTCGAGAACAGCGGGTGGTCTGTTCTCTAAATACCACTATTCTCCAGCTGCTGAAAGTCCCGGTAGATTTTTAAGCTAAGCTGAAAGTGACGATGGACGAAAAGTGCACGATGGGCACACATTTACACAGAGCGTTTTTCACTCAAAAATGGCTTTTGAGCGAATTTTGAGCAATCATTGTTGCGTGTAAAAGGGCCTTAAAGGGCTTTTTACAAAGAACACTTATTTGTCAGATTATCGTTCAGTTGAAGTCCTGCCATTGACTGAATGGCAATTCGTTTGCTTATCTTCGTCGTTCAGTTTGTGCAGGCACAAAAATCAAACGATGGTCGTCCTCTGGAAACGGACAGTTATTTTGTCTCTGAACAACTGCCTGTTGACTCTAAATGTTGGCGGGTGGCTTGAAGAGATTTCTGGCATAAACCAACTCCATCCATTGAATGTTCATCGTAGGAGCGATAATCGTTGTGACCACTGTTAGACACTTGAGCGCCCAAAGATCGCCCTGTGTACAAGGACCTAAGGCGCGCTTCCATCAGCGTTGTTAGTTTCCTGTTTGAACAGATCCAATACATGGATCCGTTTGAAACAAACTGATAGCAGCTGCCTCTTTACATCCCGTTTGAACAGTCCTTTTTATTGTATGCTTTTGTACAACGTTCTGCACATGCCCATTTAAAACTGATATTGGAATGGACATAGGGAATGGAACCTTCTGTATGAATTATCCCCCCCCCCTTTTTTTTCCCCCCAAATTGAGCTAAACTGTTATCCGTTTGACTGCTCCTCAGACGGAGCAGCTAAACAGTAAACCGAAGCGATTAGTGAAGACTTGCTGGCAATTAGCTAAAACCCCGCAGTAATTGGATGATGTTAATGAGGGAAGCTAGGTGAAGTTACCACACTAGAAATATGGTATGAGTTGCATAGAATCCTGCAGAACAAGACACTCCTGCCTTTGATGTCCATGTGCCCTAATAGTTCTAATTAGGGCAGACTTCTTGATATTAAAGAAAAAAAAACACTTGTGACCTCCGTCCCAGGCATGGTTGTGGTCATTTCATGACTTCTATCTTAACTTGCTTGTCATGGATGCTACATTTGTCTCTAGACTCCTTCAAAAGAATCATTCCATCACTGGAATTGTTTTTGGAATTTTTGCAGTTTTTTTGTGATGTTCTATATTCAAGACCAAGAGTCCTACTCTTTTGATCTGTGGCAGAGGGATGCATCATCTTCTCTAGTTGCAACCTCTTCAAAGACGATTGCTGGACAAGCTTTGCCGTAACTGTTGTGGCCAAATCTGCCAATTTGGGGTATCCTACTCTTGGGGGGCTGCAAGGTCATGTTGCGCTTAAGCTATGCTTTTCTCAACTTCGATGGAGAAGGCCCGGCTGTTTAATTCACCTTGAATAATGGTTTCTTATTTAGAAAGGGGGACAGGAATGATCTGTCATCTTTTCAATCGCTGGAAGTTAATTTATTTTCATTTCTAATTGAGAACAAAGCTTCTTTTGTCTAGGAACGACACCAACGTACCGCCTTCAGACAATGAACGTTTGGCCGCCTTAACCCCACTGCAGGCCTTGTCCTTTATTGTCTCTCTAATTAAATCTGTTCTCTGATATTTTGGACATTAGCCAAATGGCAGGCCCACTTAATTGTGACATGCCCGAGATTAAAAAGCCTCAACTCACACTGCGTTTGAAGAGACTTGGTAGATATAGAATAGCCAAAAGATAGATATTGTCAAATATGGATATAGATTATTGAAACCTGACTTTTTTTAATCCATATATTAAAAGTTGTTGCAATAGACAGATACACCAGTGCATAAAAACGCAGCCTCGGAAATCTCAGTGTCTCAGGATGACGCCATTGGTCCCAGGTGGTCTCAAACTTTGATATAAGGCCCAAGGGACTTCTCACTCACCCTAGTATGCCCTATCAATTCACCTATTAAGACACGTAGCACAGGGTATTTGCCCTGATAAGGCTGTCCCCGTGCAGAACCCGCCCCCTACACGCTATGGGAGACACACATTTTCGTTATGTGAGTGCCAGACACCTTAGGGATATCAATTTATATTGTGCAGCCTGACACTTTGGGCATGCAGATAATTCACACAGCACTTTTTGCCTGGCATGACTGTAACTGCTGTCTAGGATTTAAGCAGCATTTGAATAAGCAGTTCTTGAGCATTATTATCCCTTGGAATTTATTCCCTGAGAAGTCCCTTGAAGGGAGGACTACATATTTGGACTTTACGGGAATTTTTTTTTAAAGGGATCTTATTGTGAGGGGAAGATTTTGGACAGGGTTGCCTTTATCAAGGTGGATACCCTGTGGTAGTTGTCATGATAGGCGAATTGATGGGGTATAAATGGGGTAAGTGAGGAGTCCCTTGGCCCGTACATGAACGTTTTGAGACCGCCTTGGACCTGTAGTAGTAATAGTGACTCGCCCTACAGTGGCCTCAATAGTAATTCTATTACTACTGGGGCCGATATAGGGGACACTATTTGTAATGGTGTCTCCTGTGTCAACCCCAGTAGTAGTAATGAACTGGGGCTGCCCCAGTAGTAATAGCGCCCCCTGAGACTGATATACTTCCTTTCTCCTTGTCTTTAAAGCGCTGCTGCTCCTCTGCTTTGCACTGCTATGGGCGGAAGTGTGTGCGCTCCCGGACTCCTCCTCCGTACTCTCCACCTGTGGAACCTAGGAGCAGTGCTACTGAGTGATTGATTACCAGCTGGGGAGCTGTGACTGGTAATCACTTTCATGGTGCCCAGATGTTCCAAAATTGGGACAAAAAACTGTCCTGCTTGGGGACAGGGGTTCCCAAAGCGAGACTGCCCCCCTTAAGTGTGTGTGGCTAGATGGACTGTTTCGGGTCTTTTTTCAGTAATAATTTATCATGAAGTGGATTATTGCGTCTCTCTGTTGCCGCATACACTTGTGTAGTGTCCAGATATTTCACACGATCTGGCTCAGAATAATGGAAACTGTAGCCCGTATAGTTGGAGAGCGCGGCTTGGATGCTGTTCCTTGCCTGAGATCACTGATTATAGCTGACACGTACATTAAATATCTGGATTGGATTCTTATTTTCCTAGAGTCTCAGGCAGCTGGTTTCAGTCATATATACAGTAACTTTAATTGCTTTGAAAACCAAACTTTTCTCCCCCTGTTGATAAACTCTACTTTTTATGAGGTATCGTCTGACAGGCCTCATGCACACAGCGTCCCGTGCGGCTCTGGAATATAGAGCCACAAGGACTACACGCGCAGCCGTCCCTTCCTTAGTTGTGTGCCGTATGTACAGTGTAGATCTCTAATGGAGCATGCCACTCTTTTATATGAAACTGGTAGAAGGGCTGTCCCAGGCCGGCGACTGCAGTGTATATCACATACATACATACATACATACATACATACATACATACCTTAGCCTGTTGTGGTGCAGTTTATCCAAACAATTCTGCTCTCATCTTTGTCTGCAGCCACCAATCATAGCACAGCTTTCATTTCTTATAGTGCTGGGGTAAAATGAAAGCCATCATCACTTGCTCAGCATCTCTTCTGACATCCGAGAAGACTCAGTCGCTCGTTACACCAGGGATCCCTCCACACACCCAGCGGAGCAGAGAGAGAAGGGAGACTGAGCGTGTGTGACCGTGTGCGGAGACTGAGCGTGTGTGACCGTGTGCGGGGACTGAGCGTGTGTGACCGTGTGCGGGGACTGAGCGTGTGTGACCGTGTGCGGGGACTGAGCGTGTGTGACCGTGTGCGGGGACTGAGCGTGTGTGACCGTGTGCGGGGACTGAGCGTGTGTGACCGTGTGCGGGGACTGAGCGTGTGTGACCATGTGCGGGGACTGAGCGTGTGTGACCGTGTGCGGGACTGAGCGTGTGTGACCACCTTGGAAAAGTTTTATACACACATAAAAGTCAAATGATGATCGGCCTGTGTAAATCCTTCATCTGCTGGAGTGATCTGTGGCGCATTCCTCCTGCATTCACTGAGTGATTATCACAGGGATGGCTGTCAGGTGCTTTAGTGCACGACCGTCCTCCCATGTAAAAAACGGCCATAGCATTAGTCCTGCAATATCTGGGGGGTATAAACAGCAGGTGGCGCTATTCTAACAATAGTCACGGAGTATCTGGGGATGAAGATATATATATATATAATATCTCTTCATTCCCCGATCTTCCATAACTAGTGTTAGAATAGCGCCACCTGCTGTTTATACCCCCACAATTAATTTACGAATATATTCTTTAAAAAAAGTTATTTAAAATTTGTAACTATAACAATGTTTTTTACACCTCCCCGTTTTGTTTTTGCAGTTTTCAGTAGATCAGGGTCTATGCATGTGTTGTTTTTTTTTTGTTTTTTTTTTTTTATTTTTTTTACAAATTGCAACTGAAATTACAATAAAACCACTTATGTGAATGGAGGGAAATTCTTGTACATGGACACCAGGGTATGTGTGTGAGTTTTTTTTGCCACCTTTTTTACCAGGTACATATAAAATATTAGACTTTTTTTTTTTTATTTTAAAAATGTAATCTAAAGATGACCTAAAAAGTAATTGTCCATGCTGGTTTTTCTAGTCCCTCACTTTATATGATTGCATGTCTTCAGGGAAGGTAGAGCACCCTATTGACCTGCTCATTGATGCGTTCATAACCTATAGGATTGAGGAGCTGGAGGGCACGGAGATGCGACATCTGATGAATCCCCACTGACATAATTCAGTCACTGCTCTTGTTTGCATCCTCCTAGTGAGGCAGGGAATGAAGAGTGGCCATCAGAACATGCCTCTCGGGTCTGTCCTCTGTAGTAGGCGTAGACAGGATCTTTGACATCTGAAATGACATTATTAAAATAAATGACAGGTTTTCCAGGACTTTGTATACCTTCCTTCTGTCCACAATCAGCTGTTTCAAGGGGCCACAGCACTTGGGTAAGCCGCCACGTTATTGTATACTAATTGCAATGCTGTACATTGTGTAGCGACTATGCCCAAAGCAAAAGGACGCAGACCTCAACCGAGCGCCACTGCTCCTTCAAAGAGCTGAATGATGGGGATGCCAGGAGTCAGGCGCCCACCAATCTAATATTAATGACCTATTCTAAGAATAAGTCATCAATATTTAAAGGCAATGAAAACATTTGTGCATGAAAGATCAATACACATTTATCAAAGTCCCTGCATAAAAAAAGATTCACTTATGGTTTTTCTTTCCCCCCCCCCCCCCCCCCCCCATTGGGTTTTCTTTATCATGCAATTAGAAAGCCTCATACTTGGTTTGCAGGCTCTCTTACATTTACGTGTCTGGCTCATGGCATTCCCAGCACTGATCAGCTGGTCTCTCTCATGAACATGCACAAGTCGGTTACGGCCCTCTGTAATAGTAGCTTTCTCTGCTCTGCCTTCCTACACCATCTCCAAACATTGTTGTACTGCCCCCTGTAATAGCTCAATGGAAAGGCAGTGAATGCAGGTTCACAACAGGGGAGCAGGCTAGGGGAGGAGCTGTCACTTTTTTTGCCAAATTTCAGCCCTCCAGTCTACAGTGCCAACATTTTTAATGGAAAAAATAACAAAAAGCTTACATTACACACTTTTTTTTAAATGAATGTTTTTTTTTTTTGGTTTTTTTTTTGGTAAACAGATACATAGTCTTTAACTCCCAGATAACCCCCAGGGAACCATGGCTTGGATGAGTACTATGATCCCATCATTCTAACAATCCTTGCTGGCCCCAGTCCAGACATTATGTCTCTGAAATTCTTGCCATCATCTAAAAACAGCTCCACACATGTCCACAGGTTGTCTGTAGTATTGCAGTTCAATTTCTTTCACATCAGTGGAGCTCCAAAACCAGACACAAACCATGGACAGGTGAAGACCATCTTATTTTTCTGATCTGGTCACCCTCTTCACGTTAAATTTGAACCTTTCTTTTCTTTCAAACCGCTTTTATGTCAGTCATCGATATTTAGTCGTCATATTGTTTTACGCTCTCTTGTACAGATGACTTTTTCTATGCAAATCTGAAGACGGAATAAATGGAAATGAGCTGTGTAGCTACTTTGTATTTTCTGTCCGGAATACAATCCCTCTTTGTTGGAGCACATGTTGCTACAGTTGAGTTATTATCCTGTAAATCTCCCTGGCAAATGGCAGCCTGGGGCCAGGAAGCTTACAAGTTGTGTAAATGCTTGTATTTTATGCACTTTTATGTTCAGTTTTACTGTCATCTCTGAGGAATATTTGCAAGTGTTGACTGCTGCATAGACTCCACATCCATAGTAGCGGGCAATATAACGCTGTATTTACACGGGTAATTTTTTTTTTCCCCACGCAAGTTCTGTCCGAATCCCAAGATGGACAGAACTTGCATAGGAAAAGAACACTTTCATTAGAATGGTTTAATTCACACAAGCCTTTTTTCTTTCTCTGACAGTCCGAGTTAAGGCACATTTACATGGAGCGATCGCTCAAAAATCGCTAAAAAGCGATCGTTTGAGCAATAGTCGTTGCATCTAAAACCGCGGCCATCGTGCGCTTTTCATGCACTGCTAACTGATCGTAAAGTTCAGTCCAACCTAAAAATTGTCTTTCAGCCTTATCAGCAGTTCTCCGCGGGGGAGTGCTGATAGTATTGTTTCCGCTGGAGAACAAAAGAACTGAAAGCTGATAAGAGCCCTCGGGCTATTAACTGTTTTCAGCTAAGGCTTCATTAGCTCACTAAATTGCATAAACTATTAAGTAGCTACTTAAGAGCAAAGTCATCGCTTGAAGCTGTCACTCAAACTGTCGTTTGAGCGATCATTGCTCCGTTTAAATGGGCCTTTAGAAAAGTTGCCACAGCGTGACTGAAAAGCGCATGAACTGGCGCACAAATCTGCCGTTGTGCGCCAGTTCAGACGGCCCGGGTCTGGCGCATATACACCAAGCCCAGTTTGCCATCTGGCCATCTGGCTCTGCTAAACTGCCTTCTCCTTTGCTCTCGGCAAGGGAAGAGGGCGGGACTGAGTCAGAGCTAATGTGCTAAGCTCTCGCCCCCTCCCATTGCTGGCAGCCGACAAGTGACAGAGCTTAGCAACTAGCTCCCGCCCCTGCCATTGCAAACAGCCGGTAAGGGGCAGAAAGGTGGGAAGGGGTGGGAGTTTAGCAGTCACGCTGCTAAACTCCCACCTCCCTTCTCCAGCAGCTCCAATAGGAGTCTATGGCAGCAGCCAACATATTCCAGCCAGGAAGATAGTTCCTAACCTATCTTTTCTGGCCGACATAAAAGCGCCCGGCCGAAATGCACTACCGTGGCCAGCTGGACGCTTTTACACCGTGGGAATACGCCCATGTGAACTAATACATTGTAAACTAATGCATCAGATGGGCGACGTATATCGGCCAATATATGCTTGTGTGAATAAAGCCTTGAGCTGTATTTATATGGACAGATTTTGCATAAAGCTTGCACAGAAATGGAACTCATTATTTGCACTAGGTTTTTCTCTTGCCGTAATGCAGCAACATAGAAATGTTGCACCGTGTCTTATTTTTGGGCAGTATTTCCCATTATTTTCAATAGTGATATCTTGCTCATGTAAACTTCAATTTTCAGCTGTCTGTTGCAATCAGTGGGGGGCAGCAGATCTGTTTCCTATTCGGGTGAAGAGCCATGCATACAGGTGTAGTGGCCACAACAAGAAAGTAGACTGCAATTCGGGTCTTAAATGCATTGGAACCTTCAAATGCGTCATGATTTTTATTTATTTTTTCCTGGACTAAATAGATTCGTGATGAAATGCTATCTGAATGTGAATAATCATGTGTAGAAGAGAATATTTCAGCATTTTTACAGCATTTTAAATCCGTCTATAAGCATATGGTCTGGTTCTGTAACCACATGCCCTGCCCTGATATTACATAAGGAGGTGTGGTCAGTGCACATCTGTCAGAAGCTAAAGGTTTTTTTAAAGTGACTATTTGTGCTTGAAGAAATAAAGATGGCCATACCAGCTTCTCTGACTACTCGATCCACACTGTTCAATTAGGGTGTATAGTTAGTTAAAGACCCTACACCCACATGGTTGGCCAGTGCTGTCCACATGAACAGTGCTGACCAGTCAGAGCAGCGTGTAGTATCTTAAGGCCCATTTACACACAACGATTATTGCTCAAAATTCGTTCAAACAATGTCTTTTGAGTGATAATCGTTGCGTGTAAATGCTACCATCCGTTAGCTTTTCGGCCACACAATGATTTTTAGTTCAGCATAAAAACCATTGTTCAGCGAGCCAGCTGATAGCAGGGACTGCACACTGTAATTCTCCGCAGGAGCGCTGATAACATTGTTTTCAGCTGCTGTCCCATGGGAGACCAGGGAGATGTATGCAGCTAACAGACCACCTGCTGTTATCTGCATACAGCAAAGGGAGCTTCATTTAAATGCAAATGAAGCTAATAAGCTACTAATAGGCATTAGTGCCCATTAGTAGCTATGCAAAATATTGCTCAAAACTTTCACTCAAACTGTCTGAGCGAATTTTGAGCGATCATCTTTGCGTGTAAATGGGGTTTTAGACTACCACTGCATACGGTACTAATACACAGGGTGCATCAGGCAGTCTGATGAGCGGTTCGGCCATCTTTATTTCTTCAGGCCCCAGGAGATTGCTTTAAATCCTTCCAGACAGGAAACCAGAAGCCTGTTGAAAGACATTCGGTAAAAGCAATATTTAATAGCCTTAAAGGGGTTGTCTCACTAAAGGAAAGTGGCCACCTATCCACAAGGCGGCAGATAACTATATGATCAGTGGGGTCCGACTTCTGGGAACACCACTGATCATGAGATCGGCGGTTCAGTTGTCATGTGTCTGCATTACCGGTCCAATCATTTCAATGGGAGATAGCAGAATGTGGTTCCATTCGAAATGACTGAAGCAGAAGTGCACTTGTCCAAACTTTGGAACTCCCGTTCTCGTGATCAGCCATCAGACCCTTAACAATCGGATATCAACTAATATTAAAGGCGTTGTCCTTCGTTAATATCTTATCGCTTGCCCATAGGACAGGCAGGGGATCATTAATTACTGGTTTGTGTCATTGTGGTTTGCACAGTATTTCTTGCTCTGCTAGAATGACTCTTCTCAGAACTGAGGATTAGGCGGACTAATTTTTTGCATAAGCTCTGATTTTCCCTGAGCAATGACCAGTCTTTCCGTGGAATGTTACATCAGAAGCTGCAAATCTGAAAAATATTCAGCCTGTCACTTAGAGGAAGTGTGATCGGATATAGATAACCACATTTTGCGCTTTATGTTGGTTTTGCCCTCCCTGTGGAATCTCCTTGGTAAGAACTTGGCTTGCCTTGCTACATGTTCAAAGCAAGCTGGGATATTGTTAGCCAAGTGTTTACCTCCTGTGTTTATTTTTGGTAAGTTAATGCTATCCTTCGGAATAAAGTTTTTTTTGTGTTTCCGAAGTCTTGTGGTTTTCATATCTTCAGACGTCTATCGAGGATTACACACCAGGCTTAATGGAAAATGCTTTTTGAGTGGCAAATTTTTATTTATGGCTCTACATTATTCTAGGAAGTTTCCCTCAGTAGAATTGTAATCCAACCCAATGACGTCGGTCATGGCGTCCGTAATCTGAAGTGTGACTAGGCGTCAGAAGTGCGGTGATCCGGGCTGCCACGGATGCTGTATTATCTTTCTTGTGGCGTAGGAGTTTGTGACCAGGTATCCTAAACCTAGACTACCAACAACTAAGCCATCGTAATGTTTTGTGCACATCACCCACCACTCCAACATTGTTAAAGGGGTCCCACCAGGGCAAGGCCGATGCATTAACCCTTTTAAGGTATATGGACATCAGAAAAAGGTTCTTGGCAGGGGGAACCTTTTCTGTACGAGCCAAAGTGCCACTTACAAGCTAGACAACAGGCTAGGGCAGCGCAATGTGGGTGGAGACAAAAGCCAACAATACAACTCTGGTGTGCAATACTTCATGGCCAATAGTGTAGGTATAGCCGCTGTTGGTCTTGTAATGCTACTTGACGCCAATACAACCCTTGGTTGACTAGCAAGACGAAAGTGGTGGACTAACGGAAGCACTCGAGCAACCACTTGGTGACGAGATATTCAAGAATATGAAGTGCTGATGGTTCGGAACATGAGACTTTATTCAAAACCAATAGGTAACCTGTTTCGAGGCAACTTGTACCTCTTCTTCAGATAGCCGGATAAAAAATATCTGACAGTGTATCGGTGAATCCTGATCTGTCTTGACAGCAATTAACATGCACATCTAAACACCTTAAACTCGTAATGGCAGTGAATGTGGCTACCTAGACGAAAACAGACCAACAAGCGCACGCTGCACTTTTAACACACTGCCATAAAAAATACGGCCATGTGAATAGATGCGTAGATTTCATTAAGTTCTGTATTACGGTTTACCAAATGTGGAGTAAAATACACTGAAAGTGGCCTAAGACCTCAGCTTGTTGGCTTATCTCTTCACAAATGTCCAATTCTGCGGCTGAAAGTGGGTCACTCGCCAGCCATGGTGCCCATATGGCACGACCTGGCACCATAATATGGATGTGGTCTCCAGTAGTACTAACACTAATCAAAGAGAATTCCTGCATAATGCAGCATCCGATAGACTCCATAGGAGCTCCATCGCCTTCTTTTGTTTTCTCCCCTGTTTTCTGGACCTTCGCAGGAGACATTTATGTTCCACAGCTTTGGCATTCTGGTGCAGCAACCTGTCTTTTTTTTTTTTTCATTGAATACAGTCAAAATAAGACATAAGTGCTCAATACTTGGCTGAAGTGCAGTCATTCATGGTGAAATGTCACTTGGCCTCTTGAATGGATGACAGCACTCACAGCGGAGAGCAGGTGTCTGTCATTATCCACAAAGAATGGAGCCGAGCGGCTTCCTGTCGCAGGGAAAGCTCTGCTGGGACCTGACTCTGCGTGAGAAAGTGCTTTCTCCTCTCCCTGGAGATGTCTGATAAACAGCTGTGCCCCGCACAATAGGCGGGTTGTGGACCTAATAAAAAGCTTTATTTGATGCAACAAACTGTGCATTGCCTAATATTTTTCTTGTGTAGCTATGTACTAATGAGTTTCAATATGGCCGACCACACTGTCCAAAAAAAAATTTTTTCTTTCAAATTCCCTTTCATCCTATAATACCCCTAATGTCATCCCCTTCCCTATAATTGAGTTCATGCCCAATGGGACTATTGTCCCTGGAAACAATAGATGACCTGTAGATTTGTGTTTTCTGTAGTCAAATTTAACATAAATGGAGATTTGCAAATTGATTCTTGAAAGAAAACGCAAGCTAGTAGCCACAAGAGTATATTCCCGTTGAGTGCTCATGCTACATATCCGTTATATGGTACCCTTGGGAGTTGTCTGGGCACTTTCATATATCACAATGCAGATTCTTTTGGGCACACCTCACACCAGTGTTGTGGCTTACGTTCGTAATGGAAGGTACAGTGCCATCCTGAACCGGTGGCACAGTGGGTCCCAATAGTGCACGACACTCATTTGGTTATATTGGGGTTTGTTGGGGTTCCTAGAGGGCGTCATTAGATTAATGTAAGAATAGCGCTGCACGTATAGATTTTCTTGCCATCCTAAATTACAAAACTGCCCCTAGAGTCCCTGACACCGTTGTATACAGAGCCTTAGGTATTCCAGGCTGTTTTGAACTGATGACCTGACCTCTGGTTAGGTCACCAGTAGATGGACGGGGTCCGCCACTCGGTGATACCTTTCCATCAGCTGATTATCCGGCTTGTCAGCGTAGTGGGCCAGACATCGTGGTCAGTGGTTGTGGCAGAAAGTGGGAATGCTGACTTCCCTTCTTTGAAATCAATGGGAGCTCCATGCTTCTCTTATGGTCAGGACAGGACCTGACATCCTGACCATAGGAGAAGCAGGAAGTGTAAGGCCTCATGTCCACGGGGAAAATCGGGCCCGCTACGGATTCTACATGTAGAATCTGCAGCGGGTCCCTCCTGCCCCGCGGACATGAGCGCTGAAAATAACAATAAATGAGAATAAACTCACTTCCCATCCGCTCCGTTTCTTCTCTGCGTCGCGGCCGGATCTTCTTTCTTCGGCCGGCGGATGAATTCGTCACGCCGGCGGCACGTCGTCGACGTGCCGCGCGCATGCGCCGGGCACATCCGCCGAGCGAAGCAAGGGAGATGCGGCCGTAAGAGAAGAGAAGACCTTCCCGGCCCGCTGCGGGTGAGTAAATGCTTTTAAATTCCTATTTTAGGTCTCCCGCGGATCCGGACGGCTTCCATAGGCTTCAATAGAAGCCCGCGGGAGCCGTCCCCGCGGGAGACCCGCATGAAAATGGAGCATGGTCCAGATTTTTTCATGCTCCATTTTTTTAAAAATCACTTTTATTGACGATCCGCGGGTATTTATCTACCCGCGGGTGGTCAATGCATCCCTATGGGGTGCGGATCCTCGCGCGGGAGAAGATTTAAAATCCGCTGCGGATTTTAATTCTTATTTTGCCCGTGGACATGAGCCCTAATAGAAGCGCAGCAATGCTATTCGTTCAATGGAAGTGAAGTCTGCACTCCCTCTTCCTGCTATAACCACTGATTACGATGTCTAGTGGCCCATTGACCATCACCTATTGATGACCTTTCCAATGATGGGTCATCAGTTCAAAAAGCCCAAAATAATACTTTAACCCTTTCCAATCCACTGTCTGACGTCTAAAGACATTATGATTTAAGGCTGTACAGCTCCGATGTTGGAAGACATCCATCAGGGTTCTCTTACTGTATATTGCCAGCCTCTCTGCTGTTGGAGCTTGTCTAACGTGTCACCTCATGCAGTACTGGCTTTAGCCAGCATATAGCGCTGTTGTATAACGGCAGAAAAAGAGTAAGCCCCCTAGGAAAACCAGGATACAAATTGGATTGGAAAGGGTTAAGGCCCTTTTACACAGTCCGATAATTCATCTGATGAAATAGTGCCCAGGTGTTTAGCCTGATGATGGGTTTGTGTGCCGTTCGTGAAATAAACGGACAGTATGCAGACTGAATATACATTAGGGTGCACAAGCCTGAAGGGGCATTTTATAATACACCACTCACTTGCAATATAAAGGGGCTGCAGCGGGGCATGGTCGGGCTGCAGCGGGGCATGGTCGGGCTGCAGCGGGGCATGGTCGGGCTGCAGCGGGGCATGGTTGGGGCTGCAGTAGTTCAAATCTGAAGCCTCCTTTGATTTATTGCAGGAATGCCATAGATTTGTGACTGCAGAATTCATTCATTACAATACTTCGGTTGTGGGAATCTGCATCAGAATCTTATAACGTTCATACAGATTCTAGGGGAAGGACTGTGGGCTCAGCTAATGCTTGAGTCCTTCGGCAGTGGCTAATTGCCTGAACGGACAGTAGTGCATGGGCGCATACTTTGCCTTTTGATTGCTTCTAGATAAAATATTATTTCAGCACAATTGCTGATGCCATATTTTCTCCTGATGAATCGGGCACGTCTTGCAGCCATGTGTTGGAATGTCTGAAGGGGGCGCTTTTGGTCACGGACTGCAACTTTCTAATCTACTTTGTTTAAATTACTAAACTGGATCAAGATCTCTGCTTGCTGTTAGTGGATGGGCAATAAAATTTTTGCATTAGGCCTTCCTCACACAAACATTTTTTTTAAAATTTTTTAATTTATTTATTTTTTACAGTGTTTAGTGCAGCGTGAGAGCTTAGGACTGCATACTGCTGCCTTAACACTCTGTGCCACACGAAGCCTAGTAAAGCTATCATGTTTTTGCCACAGCGCATATGCCGTTTAAACAACACACCACAAAGATTGTATTTCCCCCCCCATTTCTCTCCTCTTAGACGTTTTTCTGCACATTGTATGGTACATTAAATAGTGCAATTGAAAAATACAACTCGTCCCACAAAAACAAGTCCTCAAACAGTCACGTTGACTGAAAAATAAGTTAGTATCTTTTTTTAAAGTGGAGGGGGTGAAATTAAAAAAAATAAAAATAAAAAAAAAAGAGGGGGGGGGGTTAAAAAAATTGCTTATGCATTTTTACTTTGAGGAATGTTTTTGCTAAAACAGTCATGTCAGTAGAGACCTGAATCTAACGAGGCACATAGCCATCTTGTCAGAAAATGTCAAATTTCAAACAAGTAACCAGTGGAAATTGTCTTTTTTTTTCCATTGGAGAAAAGATAGAAGCCTAATAATATCTGTAAAGTCTTATGTTGTACAGGTCGTTCCTAATCTATTGTAATTTGTAGGTCAGGAGTCCCCAGAAGAGCTGCAGACTGATCTATGGCAGGTTGTCTGCACCTTCTGTCATGCTGCTTGATCACAATCCCATCAGGAAGTGTGGGGCTCGGCACAGGAAATTTCCTCTTCTAGATCAATCTTATTCTCATTTCCTTTTCTTTTTCCCCCCCTTCACTTTGCTCTAGGGCTCCGGCACATGACGGCCCCACAGTTCCATCCCATATAACTAGGCAGAGTGTCGCAGGATGGTGCCAACTGTATTACAAAAGATTTCTCTATTCTAAGCATTGCTTTTCGAGGTAATCTGTTACTATATCGCTGGACAGAGGGCCGAATGACGGGGTTTACGGGTCCATAATGCTGAACCGCAGGCATTAACGTGCTGCCATATAGTCTACATGCATTTGGCTCTGGTGTGTACATGAGGCTTTACACCCATACAGACAAATGCAACATGTATGGCGCTGTTAAGTGGATAGCAGAATAATTGCCTAGGGTGGATTCATGATATCCACTGTGACTCTATACACCATATATGTCTAAAAATATCTGCAACTCATGGAAAGTATTTCTGCTACAGAAATACTTTTCGCAGCATTTTCGAAATGTGTTAGGGATTTCGGATGTGGAAATTCATGATAGAATTCGGGGCCCTATGAAATTCCGAACTGAAATCGTCAACACAATTCCCAAGCAAGTGAACAACAAATCTTCAACAGTCATTCCATTTGTGCTTTTTGCTGTGGAATAGTTATTTTGGTAAATATGCCGTATTTTTGTGCGGAACCAACATTGAGATCTGTTAATTCTGTTGTGGCTCCCGTAATAAAACAGAAGTCTGATGGCTTTGCCAGATATCACCGATGCCCGCTTCTTTTATAATGCGGTCCATTGGAATCCACCATGCGGAGAGTTACTAAGAGGTGCTAGAATTCTGGCTCCAAGTATGTGCATGCACGCTAATGTACTTGATGTGCGCCTCACGTATAACGTGTTTTCACACATTTTACACCTCATTAGAGAGTTTTGAGAACATGTCCAGACAGGATGTATTGTCCGCAGTGGAAAACCCGCAACAAAATACTAATTGGTTACATATGGATTTATCACAGATTTCTCCCGTGCGAAACCTATACTTGGGAACTTGCGACCTCACCCCATCAGACTCTCCGCCACTTGGGAGAACTTCAAAAGACACCAGAAAAGTCACCTTTCAGACAAGCCTACAACCTACCGTAGCCCTACTGCCTCCACAACATGAGCATCCAACCCGCTCGTGTGAGCAATATGTTTGTACAGCGTTGAGCGTGGCGTTTCTAATGCGATTCTCGAACGCTGACTGTTCTATTTTAGTGCTTTTCAGCAATCTTTTTTTTTTTTTTTTTTTTTTTTTAATTTTAATTTTTTTTAACCTTTTTCCAATCCACTTTCTGACATCTTCCTACATTCTGATTGAAGCTTGTACAGCTTCAATGTCAGAAGACGTTCGACAGGGTATTCTCACCGTCTATTGCCAGCCACTCCGCTGTCGGAGCACACACTGGCTTTAGCCAGCAGATGGCACAGTTGTATAACAGCAAACAAAGAGAGCCCTTTAGGAAACCCTGAATCCAAAATGGGATGGGAAAGGGTTAACGCACCTAATCACCCATTGCAACGATGGGGCGCGTTAAACTCTCCTCATGTCCACGGCTAAAATGTCATTTTAAATCCGCAGCGTTTCACCCGCACGCGTGATCCGCGCCCCATAGGGATGCATTGGACACCCGCAGGTAGTTAAATACCTGCGGATGTCCTTTTCCCCTGAGGCGCGGATTGCGTGTGCGGGAAAACACCCACGGCATGCTCCATTTTTAGTGCGGGTCTCCCGCGGGGACGGCTCCAGCAGGCTTCTATTGAAGCCTATGAAAGCCGTCCGGATCAGCGGCACACACGCACCTGAATTTGTGCTCTGCCGCTTCGGGAGAGCAGGAGTTAAAAATAAAGGGAGTCCCCGGCGCATGCGCACGGCACGCTGTCGGGCGGAAGAAAGAAGATCCGGCTGCGACGAAGAGAAGATCGCAGCGTCCGGACAGGTAAGTTAATCTTCTTTTTAGGCCTCATGTCCGCGGAAAGTAGGGACCCGCTGAGGGATTCTGCATGAAGAATCCTCGGCGGGCCTGATTTTCCCCTTGGACATAAGGCCTTAGACCGGTTTCACATCTGCGTTGGAACCTCCATCCGTTTGGTTCCGTCATAAGATAGGGGATTTCCCCTTCCTGTTCCACGAACAGAATACGAAAACTGAACCGCCACCGCAGATGTGGAAGCGGCTCAACATGTCTAGCAATCTGAGATCTCTGGAATCGTTTTGCTTATAGCGTCCAATCACAGCGCAGCTTTTATTTTGCATTCTGCCCTTGAAACATGACAACCTGTGCTGTGATTGGTTGCTATGGGCAACAATGGCAGTTTGTCTTTTTTATTTTTTAAGCTAATTTTCATCTGCCCGGCGCCATGATATATTTGGCGTTTGTTGCTGTCTGTCTCGCCTACGTTAATGCTGTCTACATAATAGTAAATCTGCGGTGTCTTACTCTTCTCTTTAAAACGCCACTTCAGATCTGGGTGGCATTGAGCGCTTTGGTGATTGTGTACAAATGGCGTACCAGTCTATGATGTCATAAGACCCGCGTCTATGGGTCAGTAGAACCTGTTCCCTACATAGATTTACTTGACTGCATTAAGAAGTGCTTGTCAGTGAAGTTAGTGGCCGGCGTGTGAATTGCGGATGGTAAAAGGGAGGGAAAAAATCTCATACTTTAGTGAAGGGGGGGGAAAACATTTTAAGTGGCAACACATGCGGAGCAGCTGGCTGCAGGGCGGCCGCGAATGTAAACCAGCTGACTGCCAGAACCGGCTTGGATTTATTGCACGCTCTCCCACATGAATGGCATGTAGTGCACTGGAGTAATGGAGATTCCTGTGCTGCTGTCTAATAACAGGACATCACTACTGGGAAAAGAAGAATGAAATAAGGGGGTCCGCGCTGCTATGAAGAATAATATAATACAGGGTGGGCCACACTCTTATGAAAACTCTCCGAGAAAAAAATCTGTTCTCGTTGCCCATAGCAACAATCACATTTGTTACACCGCTGAGGTAAAGCGAAAGCTGTGTTGTGATTGGTTGTTATGGGCACAACACTCTTATGAAAGCTGTCATAGCAACCAATCACAGCACAGCTTTCGTTTTACCTCAGCAATAGAAGAAATAAAAGCTGTGACTGACTATTACTTATATTGCTGAAGTAAAATGAAGGCTGCGCTGTGAGTGGTTGCTATGACAGCATTCATAAGTGTTGTGCCCATAACAACCAATCACAACACAGCTTTCGCTTTACCTCAGAGGTGTAAGAAATGTGATTGGTTGCTATGGGCAACAAAGACATTTAGACAGCTTACATAAGAGCGGGGTGCTTTTCCGTGGCCGCCCCGTAATATAATAAGGCTGAGTTCACACAGGGCGGATTTGCCGCGGAAATTCAGTCCGCAATTTCGTTGCGGCAAATCCGCCTGTGGCCGCTAATCCCAAAATTAGCCAGCCATGTGGATGAGATTTCTCAGAAATCTCGTCCCCACGGGACAGCGAATCAGTCGCGGCAGAAGTCGGTGGCGCGGATTCGCCGGTTGCATGTCCATTCTTCTTTTTTTTTTTTTTTTTTTCCTGGTGCGGCCGCCCTCTCCTCTATGTGAGCGCCGGCCGCCGGCCGCAACAGAAAGGCGTGCGGTAGAACCGCTCCAAAACCCACGGCCAAACCACGAGATTTCCACCGGGAATACACTGTGTGGGAACCCAGCCTAATGGTCATCACACTACGTTACTGTCAGTGGCGAGTGATTGGGCATATATGGCCACCGCTCCAGTGGTAACCAGGGTTTAGGGCTCCCACACATTTGCATTTTTTTAACGCGAATATCAATGTGACTTTCTAATGTTAAAATTAGAGATGAGCGAATATACTCGTTTCGAGTAATTACTCAATCGAGCACCACGATTTTCGAGTACTTCGGGGGGAGACGTGGCGGAGCAGGGGTAGCAGCGGGGAACGGGGGGAGCTCTCTCTCTCTCCCTCTTCCCCCCCCCCACTCACCCACGGCGCCCCCTGAATCTTTTCACCCAAGTACGGAAGTACTCGAAAATCGTGGTGCTCAGGCGAAAAAGGGGCGTGGCCGAGTAGGTTCGCTCATCTCTAGTTAAAATCTCATCGCAAGTTTGTGGTTTGCGATTTTTGTGCGACATGTTCCCTTAGGCCCAGGTATTTTTTTTTTTTTACACGTTGTAGCCATCTTTGTATTTTTTTTTTTCCTTTCTTTCTTCCAAAACTGGAGTGTTTTTGATGAAATTAATAACCGCAAACACTAATGTTCGCACGTTGTGAAGACTCTGAATCACGTGTTACAGTACAAAATAACGGTTGAGATTGACGCGGTATAGATCTGCTGCATAAATTGACCTACAATACGGATTGTAAATTCACCGCATGGCAGTTTTATGTTGCTGATTTTCAGCATGGAGTTACCCCCTTGTAAGGTACTTCACGTAGCGGAAATGTAGCCAATTTTCCGCAGCAAATTCTTTAGCATATCCTCCTAAAAAAAAACAACCCCTCACTGCAATGCATGGAGCTGCCCTCTCATCCCTCACCCAGCAACCATTACAGAGTGCTGCAGCTGCCAGTCAGGTGGTGCAGAAGTTGGTGCGCCACCTAACTGGCAACCGCAGTGCTTAGTAGCAATGCCTGGGTGAGCGCTGCTCCGTGCGCTGCGAGGAGGTGCTGCAGGCTGAAATAATACATGGATTTTGCGCTGCCGGTCTGTTGTAGAATGTCTGCAGCAGATTTCGCCCTGTGATCAGGGTAAGATCCGCTGCAGAGTCCTCCAATGTGGACGAACCCCAAGATAACCTTTTTCCAGGGGCTCTTCAGAAGTGTTACACAAGCTGAGCACTGTACCAGATTTCTTAGTTTTGTCATAATGTTCCCCCCGTAATGCTGAGCGCACCTCCACACTATATATAGTAATGTCATGCCAAGATTAATGGTGACCTTCAGCATGGTGATACATCAGCAACAATGCATCACATCGCTGTGGTTATACGAGGAGCAGGGGCAGAAAACACTCAGCATGTAGCCCACAATTGGAAATCCTGGTAGTCTTTACTACTGGGTCTTATTTGCAGGGAATCCAGTATTGAGACCGGTCCCCAAGTCCTTTTCATGAGTTGTCATTGTGGGTCTCATGAGTGCTGAATCAAAACTTTCCGTCCAGGTAAAAAGAAACAGAATAAGCCGGGGATTAAAAAGTCAGGTGGCTTCCTATAAGGGTCCTTTTTTCGATTAGCCGCTTTATCGTTGAAACGAGCGAGTGACGCCCCCTGTAGATTGCCCCCCCTAGATCGTTCGAAGTTGTGCAGCCGGTTTATACAGGCAGATACAGCGTTGGTCTGTTTAAACGAGAACCGTTCCCTTCGCAGTCCCTGTACAAGCGCATAAGAGGGACTGAACGAGCCAACGGCAAAAAAAAAGTGAGCGATTTAATGAGCGTTCATCACTCAATTGTTGGCTCGTGTTTAGACTCAACAATTATTGTTCACTTTCGCTTATTTGAATGATTTTTTTTAATTTAAAGAGCATCCTTCCATCTAAAAGCACCTTAAGATCCCGTTGACCAACCAGTGTGTTAACTTAATAGACGGGTTTTGTCATTAGAGCCTTGACTGTTCTATAAAACTGTGGTTGTGCATGAGGCCTAAAGACTGACTTTCATAAACTACAAAGCAAGAGAAAGAAAGAATAGGGGAGACTGTAGCTGGATGACTAGATCCGGTTGCACTGCCATTGCTGCTGTCTTTAATTAGTTACACTCTAATTTTACTTGCGTGATGGACCGAGACCATTAAGAATTGGGTAATTTCAGGTTATAACTCCTTCATATAAGACAACAATTTTGCAACTTTCCATGTTTTTTGGTGGCAAATACTCTGGCTGCTTATACTACACCAATGTATAATCTATATACCAGCAGTTTATACTGTAGGCTGTGGTACTCTACTCACAATCCAATAATGCGCCCCTTCTCAAACTCTATTTGAGATTTCATCTCTGGAAGAATGGGTGTGAGCTTAAATACCTGTAAGTTTCTGTGGACAGGTGGGATGCCTTTTTTTGGAAAATCTCAAAACGTGATAGTGGTGGTCTCTTTGGTTATTGCTGTTCCATCCTAACGGAGTGGGACTATATTGCAACTCCCTGCACAGTTGTGTCCAGAAGTGCTATTGTAAAGGGAAAAATCAGTCACGGGTTCCAGAAACGCAACTCCCCATTCCATATTATGGAAACAGTGTTGCACGGGTGATTGGCTGTTTACTTAAGAACAGGCTACCTCTCAGAGCATGGATCCAGAAGTTGGTGACGAGTGAGGCGACTTGGGGGTCCAGATTGAAATACCCTCCTTAAAGGGGTTGTCTGTCTCTTAATTTAAAACCTTAATTTGTAACCAAATGGGTAAAAACATTAAAACAAATAGTTGCCATCTGCAGCACCGCAATTTATCCAGACTATGATGGCGACTGTCTGCTGATTGCCGCGTGCCAATCAAAGGCCGTTCCAAACTCCTGACATCATGGCACCCAGGATGTGAGCCCTGCTGCCAGCAGAAATGGTAGTGACACTGTGGCCTCTGATGGCAGCCGCATGCCAGTCTGACTTCTGCTGTCAACACAGACTAGGTGAAATAGCAGGATTGCAGTGCTGGATTGCCAGGGCTGAAGGGGCAGGTATCTGTTTTTTTTTGTTTTTTTTTTTTCAACTGATTTGTATCCAAACAACCTCTTTTAAGGAATTCATTCTTTGGCTCCAAAGAGCTTCCCAAACCTATTGGTGATATCATTTATGAACACAAGGATATATCCCAAAGTTTCATGAGAAGCATATTCATCCAGGTCCTAAAAATGCCATGACAGCCCTGGCAGGTGGCAGGTTCCCTTTTAATCGCTGCGTTTCATGAACTAGTATGTTTTCCTGGCAAATAGAACTAGAAGAAACCTATTTTTCTCCGGAGGTTTCAAGACTTTTTACAATTCTATAAATGAACAATACTGATAATTGATAGGGCTGACGGGATTAAATATTCCACACAATTGTGCTAATCCTTGGTAATGAAATCCAGCATACAGCATAACAAAAGGTGGCGTCCATGAGGCAGCCTCTATAACGAGCCATAAGCCATCGCTATGGTCTACAACAGCCGCTTCGTGTTCCTAATCCCATCAGAAGGAGACGGATTGCGTTCTGCAAACACTATCTTTTCGGACTATTGATTATTTCATGTGTTATGAACTCAAACAATAAAATATGGCAAGCAACGAGGTCACTGTAGGGGAAATAAAGGTCTGGGTTGTACTGCAAGGGTTTTGAAACTTGGCTATAAGCTTGTTTTCCTTCACCACTTGACCCTGTTATGAGTACTGAAATTATCATTATCAGACTGAATCCCTGCGGGATTCCTTAATGACCCTCATCTTTCAAAAGAAACTCAAGATCATACAGTTTATGTTGCACTTTGCCCATTTGGCAGGTTAACCTTCTTTTCTCATGAGAACTCTGCACTGGTGATTTAGATTTAGTCCGTCTTGTAAGCAAAACTTTCAGTGACCTCTTCTTGCTCATCATTTTTGTATCATTGTTTGAAAAGCTTGGATAAGAATTGCCAAAGTTTTCAAACTTCTTAACGTTCAAGATTGAGTGTTACTCCCACCAGTGCCTTTTAAAGGATTAATGTGCTGTAATAAAACTGTGCCCTTGGGATGGCAATTGGGTTAGGATTAGAGATGAGCGAGCTTACTCGCTAAGGCAAATTACTCGAGCGAGTATTGCCATTTTCGAGTACATGCCCGCCCGTGCCAAAAGATTCGGGGGCTGGCAGGGGTGAGCGGTAAATTGTGAGAGAGATCTCTTTCCCCCCCCCCCCCCACCTCCCCTCCTATCCCCCTTCCCACCACCACCACCCCCTTCCCACCACCACCACCATCTACAATGGTGCTGGGACTGTTGCCATTGAACAGCTAGGCCCAATGTCCTTGGGCAGATCGGATTACGCATGTGGGAGCCTGCAGCGGAATCTGGCCCTACCTGCGGCCGAGGACCCTGCATTACCTGTCCGGGTCTACTGTCTGGGTCTTCTATTTCCTGGTCCGCAGATGCGTGTGGAAGCACTGGCCTGCGCTAATGCTCCTGCTTTCCCGCGGAATCCACGGCCCGTCCGCAATTAAATCTGATGGCTTTCATTAACTTCAATGGAAGCCATCTGTGTGGGATCTGCACTGAAATGGGGCATGCTGCAATTTTGTTTTCTGGACCAAAAGGTTTGCAAATCAAATCCGCATGCTTTTATTTCATTTGCGGACGCCTACGGTTTCCTATTGGTGGCTTGATTCGTGGATCTTCCGCACGGGTGCCCCAAATCCTACCCACCGGTGGACATTGGGCCTAAAGCAATGGAAGTTCTACCGATATGGAGTGAAGAATTGTGGTTCTTCATCTTCAAATCAAATGGATTGGAGGATCCCTGGGAAACTTTTTGCCTGACTGTGTTGCAACAGTTAAGTACGGCGGAGGTTCTGAGGGCATTTTACATAGTCTCAGTCCGCTGGTTGTACTGGCCAGAACCATGAACACAGAGGTGCACCTTGACATTCTACGTTTTGTAGCCCCTGTGAAAGGGGCCTTACTGAAGCTCAGAAAATCCCAATGAAATCAATGGAAATAAAACCAAACTTTTTATTTTATTTTTTTTACTTTTCCTCGCATGGAACAGCACAACGGAAAACAAAAAATGCTGATGTGATCAAGCCATTAGATAAAACATGGAAAGACACTTTTTTTTTTTTTTTTTTTAATGGACATTCTAATCAGACAGAGCCTTTTGAAGGGAACATCATCCATGAAATAAAGGTGTGGTATGGTATTTAGGAAAATGCACCTTTTTGAAAAGCAGCAAATTCAAAAATGTAAGTAGGATTTTAAGTTAAATTCCGGATGTCATACTTGATCTAATCAACATCTGTGAAAGGCATGTAAACGAGTGCATAAGCAAAACTCTAGATGGAGACTTCCATGAAAGCTCTTTTTTTTTTTTCTTCTTTGTGATGTCTTTTGGGCAGGTTCTACGTTGTTGCTGCTGAGCCTGTACTGCTACCTATTCATTGCCAATAGGGCACAATCTTTTAGCTTCCCCCTGCCAATGGAAGGCTTGTGGTCACGTTTAGCCTGGACATTGGAATCTTTTTTTCTTTTTGTTGTACATGCTAGACCAGATCAAAAAAGTATTGTGAATGGGACAATGCTGCAATACCCAGCACAGTTGCTACTAAATATATGGTGTGGTGGTGCCTGGAGCAATATGAACTCACCTGAGTGTCGCAACACCCTCAAACGGCTGATCAACAGGTGCCAGGAATTGGACTTGCACCAATCTGGTCTAGACTAAAGATAGGCCATCAATATTGTAATTTGAGAGAACCCTTTAAAGGGATTTATTATCACTTCTCCAAGCACTGGTACCCCCACAGATACTGACAAATGGGAGTCCCAAAGGTCCCCCATCTGAATGGAGCAGAGTCAGACGTGCACACTGTCGCTCTATTTATTTTAATGGGAGCATTGTAAATCCTGGCGCTCGGCAATCTCCGGTGCTGACATAAAAGTATTGAAAGTGCCAACACCTATTTGAACCATTGAGACTTGTGGCCCCAGTAGTAATGCTGACACCCATAGTGTAACTCTAGCTGGGCAGTAAGCCAACAAACATTTAACGCACTCCTGTATCTCTGGTCAAGTGGTGTGGTGTTGGCCACTGTTATAATCAGTCTATGACCCCTGATCTTTCTACCCCCCTCCTTCCCTAGCGTTGGCACTGCATGCAGGACTGCGTCTATGTGCAGGAACGTAGATGCTGGGGGAAGAGGTCAGGAGTTGCAGGCTGATTATCACAGCCATGGACCAGATCTACAGGAGTGAGTTAAAGGCCTGTCTTGTTGCTCTCCAGCCAGCTTGTAGCTGGCAATTATTTTCTACTGTGACTAGTAAAAAAATAAATACTGGCCCTGGTGGCAACCTGCCGCCACCCCTTTGAGGCCCTGCAGACTGCCGCCTGGGTGGCAGGCTCAGGCTGCCTCATGGTAGGGATTTACTTGATAAACCAATAAGTGTAATTAGGCCGGCTGCACACGGACGGATTTGCATTGCGGAATCCAGAGTGGGCGTCCACCTCTGGATTCCGCAGCAAATACCCGCTATAGCATGCTATGGAAAAGCGTTCTTTCCTGCCTACAAGTGGAAATCAACTGCAACTTTCCACTCATGGGGAAAAAAATTTGCAGCAAGCTCTTTCTAGACGGATTCGGTGCGGACCTATTCCTTTGAAGTCAATGGAAGCTGACCGACCCACGACCCTTCTGTAATCATCATTGCGGAAAGGTTGCGCGATGTGTCATCGCCAAGTGGAATGAATTGCACTGGCTGGCACATTCGCAATGCAGATAAAAAATACGGATAGGTACGCAGGGGTCATCGCCCAGGCATGGGGTCAAATTCCACTGCAGGATCTCACGTGCGGAATCCATAACAAGAACAAGCAACTACTGTCCTTTGTCCAGTGTCTTTATAGTCAAACTACAAAGATTGCTGGGCCGCTGCCACATCCCACTGTCAGCCATATTACATATGACACTGTGCAGTGATGAGGACTACTATGTTGGCTACCTATGTAGCTTTTTGGCATAACTCAAACTGCATCACAATGGAGGCATCTAAATATACAGCTCTCTCGTTGTGTCTCCTTCAGTTCTGCTCTATACAATTGGGGCCATCCAGTTACCGAACAGCAACTTGCTACGCATGTTCAGCTTGCCACCCCACCACCTGCCACTCGAAACAAAAATAGCTCAATATTTAAAGAGACAGCGCAAATAAAACACTCCCTCTACAGTTATTTATCATTCTAGAACAATGAAAGAGAAGAATGGCAAGAAAAATACTGCAGAGGAAAGCAAATCTGCTCGCTCAAACCCTTGCATAGTTGCTATGTTAGTCACATCCCTTCCCTGTCCACCCTCTCATTTTTATATGACGTATTTGCAAATTTTCCAACCTATATCTAGCAATAATATATTCAGTTTATCTGTACTGTTCTCAGAGGGCCTCACTGCGGGAAAGTGAGTGATAGAATCTGGCTTGTCCAGCAAGGAGTGGTAAGTATGCAAGATGTCAGCAAATGCTCCAGAGATTTCCGTCGGATACACCCTTACGAATGATAGTACAAATCTTTGAATTATTCCGTTGAAGTCAGGCCTGCCGCAGCAGCAGCCCTTTCCCTCCCAACCCCAGCAAGGAACATATATCAGCAACCTTAATTTTAAAGACCTTGTGGTGGATATTACTTTCTACTAATGGATGTAAAGAATGCCTTTGTTACTTTTGCAGTTTGAAAAAACGCACAACAGAAAAAACAATCATTTTACTTTGTGTCTTCACATCTATATTATACCAGGTGTGGAAAATTTGTTTTGCAATTGCCTTAAACTGTAGGATCCCTTGGCACCTGTTTTTGCAAAATAAATTTGCAAGTTGGATCATCAAAAAATGTTATTTAAATCACGGTTTTATTATCGGCATGTTTATAAATTTTAAAGTGGATCTGGGGTACCCGAAGCCTTCATGCTGCTTGAGGCTAAGAGCTAAATGCCTCACTCCTCCCAACCCCCATTGGAAATTTTTTTTTTTTTTACGGGCATTGAAATGCCAACATACAATCAGCAGAGTTGGCTGCATAGCTCGTAGCCATGACCCCACTGACTCTATCCCCGGACAGGCTCTTGGGTCCAACTCAACCTGTCAATATGTAAAGTGGGCAGTAACCACTACTCACTCAGTTGGTGCTGTCAGACTTGATTTAACAGTCACCCATTGAGTGACTAGTGGGGGACCATCCACTTCACACATTGAAAGCATTGGGCAAAAGACAAGTATAGGAGAAAAAAAAGCAGGGATGGAATCGGCGCCACACTGACTATCTGATGGGTACACTTTAACCCTTTCCAATCGAATTTGTATTCTGGTTTTCCTTGGGGGCTTACTCTTTTCTGCTATTATACAACGGCGCTATATGCTGGCTAAAGCCAGTACTGCATGAGGTGACACGTTGGATAGGATCCGACAGCAGAGAGGCTGGCAATATACAGTAAGAGAACCCCGACGGACGTCTTCCAACATCGGAGCTGTACAGCCTTTAATCATAATGTCTTCAGATGTCAGACGGTGGATTGGAAAGGGTTAAACTATATAAAAAAAGTTGGAATATGTCAGTTCTCATATTGACTGCTGGAGCAGTCAGTGTAGGCTGAACTTTCCAGTTTTCTGCAGCTCACTTGTCAGCTTTACTGTATAAACCAGGACAGAATGAGCAGAGTTATCATTAGGACAAGGTGTTTTCAAGTTCTATGGTCTTCTAATTTTTTTCTCTCGGGAACAGGAGCAGATACAAACATGTAACACATTTTAGAAGACACAAGCATTCTTCGAGGAGGTGTGAGATAGTTGGCAGCATTGTTCAGCACATAGAACCCACATTACGGAGGCTGGAGTAGAAATATTTTCAATGCTTTAAAATGGTGACATTCACATTTCAAGAATAGCGTGTAATTATCAGTTTTTCACTTGCATGGAATGACACCCATCAAAACTAATCATCTGTCGAATGAGACATGCGAAAAGGTTTAATGTGCGTGGAAAATGTGCTTTCGTGGGTGCAACAATTCAAAGAAGGCTGAACATCATGGGAGAATGAACCCAAGGAACCTCGACTGCACGAGTGGAGGCAGTGGTTCTGGGGCTTCACCAAGTGACTGGAAGAGGTTACTGTAAAGTGTGCATTTCCGCACGATCTGTGGACACTGTCTTGCGTGAAGACCTGAAGATGCGGGAAGTTTTCTCCAGGTGGGTGCTGTGAACGCTGACAGATATCCAAAGCTGCACTCATGGCCATGTGTCGGGTTATCTTGACACGGGATGACTGCATGAAGAGTGCCTTCTTTCTGTCCATTGTCACAATGGAGGAGTTGTGGATGTAGTCGGTGTAATGAAAGCATCGCTACCAAAGAAATTCTGGGTTATCGCCAGTGCTGAGAAAATAATGGTGGCCATGTTTTGGGGCAGCAGAAGCACAATCCTTATTCATTGTACCCCAAAGGGCACTACGGTGATGACTAACTGCATTGCAAGGAAAACAGCTGGAAAAAGCTGCACATGTGGGCTTTCATCAAAGCAACGCTCCTGGTCATCGGGCAACCATTATTCAGAGGTTTCTTTAGGACAACCCCTTTGAAGTGGTTCCTCATGCTCCCTACTCACCTGACCTTGGCACCTAGCGATTTTGAGTTTTTCCAATGATTGACACTCTCTGTATCGTCACACATTTTCCAGTCGTGCCACCCTTGCGTCAGCGATATTTCCCCACCCCGCCCCCCTCAGTGGGCAAAGCAGACCCCTTAAAGAAGCATTCGCAGCAGCCATGCAATCTTGGTATCGATGTTGTGAAAACCGTGTACGTCGAGAGATTGTGTAGAGAAGTGACAATACTTTCAGCTTTCTGGAGCAAGTAGTTTTTTAGAAAATTTGGAGACCATAGAACTTGAATGCACCTACTTGTAGGTGGTAGAATTACTGGATCTATTGTACAACTGGCGGCCACCATAAGACGGTATAGTAGCAATATATATACAGACACTATGCACTATATACAGCGCCCACCACTTATAATATTTAGACAACTTCTATGTAAATGACTTTCTAGTCTACTCCAAAAGTGATGCTAATAATGGAGCTCCACTGGAAGTCGAATTTTATTTTTCCCTCAAAGAACCTTAACATAATGCATATTTTTTGCATTTTTCATACTGTAAATTTATTTATTTTTTAATAAATTGGTTTTATGTGTGAACTATTTTTTCTTGGAAGACCTCTAAAGGAGCGGATTTTAATTATACACATTGAGAAACATTTCTTTAAAAAATTAAGAACCAAATAAATAACCCCGGTATTGCAAAAACTAACAATGGAAATTTTCTATCTGTGCCGTTGAAGTTTCTGGACTTGGCCTGTGCGCTCTTTCCTGCTTTGTGCACAGACCGGGACATCTGTATTAAATTGAAGACATCTGTTTGCTGTGTATTTGGCAAGATTTCCTCTCTTCCCATTTCTGGTGCAAATTGAATGTGGAGCAAGTTGTTTTTTTGCCTTTTTGACATTTAGAAGTTCGGCCATCCTTTTCTTGAAAAATAACCCCTATTTATGGTCTGTGAGATCACATCCTCTCTGGCAAAATGGTGGAGGAACAGATGTATATTTTCTACACACCATGTAATTGATATATACAGTGTGTCTATAGATGTGCTGTCAGACCTAGACCTCGTGTGTGTATGACAGCACATATGGAGACCTACAGTTTCTGTGTTATGGAGTCATAGGTGTTCCATGTACCGCCGTATGGTATGTCCGAACAGCAACATTCTCATCTAGAAGGCCTACGTCCACAATACATCATCCAATGGAATGTGCCATGTTTTTATTTTTCTTGCAGGCTCTACATCAGAGGTCCCAAACCTTTTGTACTTTGTGAGAGACGTTCCACTTTTAAGCGGTGGTCAGGAGTCGCATGCATCTCAAAAATGGAGAAGTGAAATGTGGAGGAGAACACACATCACACACCCTAATTTCACACTATAATACATGTGAACTTGGTTGCAAGTTCTTGTAATTGTAAGAAACCCAGACCTGATGATTGGGTCCTGACCTTGTGATTGGGTCAAGGCAACTTGTGAGTCACAATGCAACCACATTCACTTACATTCAAGTACAATGCAGAGGCCACAGTGCGATCTTTGACAGTGTAATGTGTGTTATACCCAAAGCCCCCTGTGTATATGTGGGGAAACAAAAAATGTCACTGCTCTTAGAAAGGGGAAATGTTTGGTACCCTGTTAGCCAGTAGAGCAAGAGTTTTGGTACTATGTTAGCCAGTACCAAACTTTTTACAATTTTTGTAGAGAAACAAGAAATTGCTCACCTTTTGTTGACAAATATTTCAGTTTGATTCTAGAATTATTCCATCTGAATTGGCACTGATGGGTGATAGGATATGTCTGCAATAATGTATGCTGCCAGCACATATGGTCAGAACTCGGGACTTCCATGGAAAGCCACACAACAGGGGTTACGAGCCACATGTGACCCCCGCGACCACTGATAGTGTTTGAGTGTATACGTATGAGTAATTTTATATATATTTGTGTGTGTGTATATTTATTTTTCTCCATATAATATCCTATGAAATTTGAGGTGAATGTGTAGGGCCGTTAAATGTTGTATACGTCTTCATACACCCCTTTTTTGTTTTCTTAAGTAGATGTATTTTTCTACAAAAAAAATTGCATTTAATTAAAAATTGTCCATTTTTTTTTTTTTCCCCTCCCAAACTGTAAGCTTGAGAACTCAACTTATTGCAGGATCCATCAGTCAGACATCAGGTGATTGAGAAGGAGGGGATCGGGATTACAAGCGGCAGCAGTGGAGGTGCTGTCAAAACATATCTGTCATGTGAACCTGGTGCACATCATTGACAGGAGAGCTGGGTTCCAGCAGCTAGCACTTTTCATCACAGTCACAGACCGTTCTAGCTGCCTTAACTTCTCAGCTGCATAAAGGAATAAAAAAAAAAATTTTAATAATGGGTTCAAGGACCAGGCCAACCTGCACCCCAGCTATATATTTCTATATGTGACCTCTCCCCCTTCCCTGCTGTAATTGGCTGCTGAACACCTCTCCAGCTGCAGAAGCCGCAGTCTAAAGGGTTCTGCGATAAATTACTGTATATACTCGAGTATAAGCCTAGTTTTTCAGCACCTTTTTGTTTTTGTGCTGCAAATGCCCCCCTCGGCTTATATTCGAGTCAGGGAAGGCTTAAAAAAAAACTCCATTCTCACCTCTCAGCCGGCGTCTGTGTCCCCGGCGGCAGTGCAACAGGCTGCTTGAATTCTCTCCACTGTCATTCCCCGACGTCCTCTTTGCTCGGCTCTGTCATCCCCTGCCGTCAGCGCTGTGTAAGTAACTACAATTTTTAAGAACTCTGGAGAAAACCTGATCTGTATGTAGGTCTAGTGCAAGGTGCTTTGAATCCTTGTGTCGTCCAGTGGTCCTTCAAGCTCTACTCGAGCCATAATGGTGTATGGTAATTTTCTTTTTTGGACTGTCCTTTTTTAAGGGTTTGCTAAATGTGCTGTCTGCGTATGGGACATGATCTATACACCGTTATAAATCAGTCTGTAGCCTTAGGTTTTCAGATAGCAGTAATACAGCCACATGTTGCTATCCATATTGGGAATACAACCTCTTGAAAAGTCCAACACCTTGGCATTACACTCTACAAGTCTTAGTTTTCAGCTCCTGTTAGGCACTTTTTGTGTACACTGGCCTCTCTGTATTCCTTTGGGAGAGTTATGTAAAGACCCTTCAGTGAGCACTTGGCACCATTTGCTGCTTCATACATTTCGGAAGCTCAGACCATCCTACTCCTTTTGTGAGTATTGAATACATGCTTTACTTCAATAGCCTGTATTTGGCTATCGCTTACAGGCGCTAAGCTGCTGGGGACTTTTCTTGCATTATATAAAGCAAAGTTTAGTTTCTGCCCAATCAAAGCTAGGCCTCCCATGATTCAGGACAGACATTCAGTTCCTTGCCCTAGTTCTGCATCTAAATAACTTAGTCAAGGAAGGGTGGCGGGTTGGCATTCTTCCCAAGACGGAGAGCTTGGCACATGCTACTGTGTTGTATTTTGCTTAATATGTACCTGAAATGCAGAAATATGTAAATCTTAAAGGGGGTATCTGGGTTGTAAGGGCTTCACTGTCCTGGAAACCCACTGATCAACTGATTGAGTGCAGCAGCCCCATCATTCTTCAACCAGCTGATTAGCTTGGGTCTCGAATGGCGGATCCCCACCAGATATTGATGACCTATCCTACTGCTCTGATAGTGGTTATGATTGTTTTTGTGTTTTGAAGAGACACTGTCATCGCGTTTTGAGCTACATAAACTACATTATGGGGCGCAAAGGTGACAGAACAGGGAGTCTAGGGAGGTATGTTTCATACCCATTGGGCACAATGTGCCAGTGCTGTGTTCTAGAGAAGTCAGCATGTAGAGATTAATGAGATGATGCGCATGTAGAAAGTCTATGTGACGTGCCCATGCAAAAAGAGTTAAGCTGTTGGTGCATGTTGACTTTGTGAGGACACAGCGTTAAAATGGGAAGCCTGGTGAGTATGAGGCATACCTCCCAGGACTCCCTATTACCTCACCTTTTGAGTCCCATAATGTAGTTTATGGGGCTCAAAGGTGATGACCGTGACCTGCCAAAGGTTGGTTAATACTAACACGCTCTGGCATTTGCAGGATCTGGATGATGAAACATTATGTGGGTACAAATTAATCTTGCACCAAATGGTCCCGACCAACAACACACTATGAAATTCTATCAAATGTGAATATGGCATTTGTTACAATGTGCTCACAATCACCACCCTTTTACAGCAACCAAGAAGCAACAGTCAGGACCGCTTAGGAAAACACTGATTGGTTCGGAATCGAGAAGGCGTACGGTAAGGCTGCATTCTATCAGCAGTCCTTTTCAATCTGTATGCCGAAACGATCAGGAGGCGATACAATTTGGACGAATTAGAATTCTGAGTCAAAATCTGTGGCAGAAATGTCAACAACCTCCGATATGCAGATGACATCACCCTGCTTGTGGAAAGTAAAAGGAACCTGGAATACCTTATCCAATGAGTGCAAAAGGAAAGAATGCATGGGACTGTACCTCAACAGCAAGAAAACTATAGCCATGACCGCGGTAGGCAACGGTACAGTGAACATAAAAATGAACAATGACAAGAAGTCCAGCCGGTCCAAGATTTCATCTTCCATGGATCCAAAATCGATTGCAACGGGCAATCTGGACCTGAGATCAATGGACGGATTACACTTGGTAGGATTGCAATGCAAGGAATGGAAAAGATCTGGAAAAGCAAGGATATTAGCATTGCAACAAAAACCAGGCTGGTCAATGCAATAGTCTTTCCCATAATGATGTATGGTTGCGAAAGTTGGATGCTCAAGAAAATGGGCAGAAGGAAAATTGATGCGTATGAATTATGGTGCTGGAGGAGAATGCTACGGATACCTTGGGCTGCCATGTCAACGAACAAAGTAGTGTTAGATTGCATCAAACCGAAAATATCACTAGAGGGCAAAATCGTCCATGTGATGCGTGCTAACTCACTGGAAACAGTACTGATGCTTGGCAAGGTCAGTGGAAAGAGAGGATCAGGACGACAAAGAACAAGATGGCTAGATACAATCAAGGCCACCACAGACATGTCAATCGCAGAACTAAAAGAAGCGGTGAAAGACAGAAATGCATGGAGAACACTGATCCATGGAGTGACTAAGGGTCGGTTGCGACTGAACGGATAATCGTCATCACTACTCACAATCTACCCATTCCTCTGATGCCAAAAATAATTTTTCCCACAAAACAGAAATAATATTGAGCAGAGCCACCATCTGTGCCATCTTACCTGTATGTAAGGCCTAAATGGAGCCAAATCATACATATGAAATGGTTAAAAGCAGAGCTTTTAAGGAGAAGTACCATGATGGTGTTAGAGAAGACTTCTACAAATCCCCTGGACAGCTAGGGTCACCAATAGAGATGAGCGAGCGTACTCGTTAAGGCAAATTACTCAAGCGAGTATTGCCATATTCGAGTACGTGCCTGCTCGTTCGATAAAAATTTTGGGGGTAAGCGGTGAGTTGCGGGACTGAGCAGGGGAGAGGGAGATTTCCCACCCCACTCCCCCCTTCCCCTGCCGGCCCCCGAATCTTTTCGGGCAAGCAGGTATGTTCTCGAAAATGCCCATACTCGCTCGAGTAATTTCCTTTAACGAGTACGCTCGCTCATCTCTAGTCACCAACAAAGCTGTCCTGGAACGTGAGATCACTGAACAAAGACTGACTTTGGACAAGTGATGAGGCCGAATTCGCTGGGAAAAAAAAGATGCTACTTGGAATAGTCAGTGGTTAAAGAAAATGGAGAAGACAAGACATGTTGGTTGAACGCCAAGAAGGACAAGGGCAATGAAAAGCATCCATAGAGAATAGAGGAGCACGGAGAGGACTGGTCTATAGGGTATCTTAAGAGTCGAACACGATTGAACAGATTAGAAGATAGCATAAAAAAGAACCATGATTTAAGGTATTGTGATGTAGCTTTGGTAGTTAGCATGAAATCCGTTGGTTGGCATTACACACCACTTCCCCCTCACTACTGCGTGTCACTTCAGCATTAACGAGAATCGCACTGTGCCATCTGTGAGCCCCTCCTGGAGGATTCATTCCAGACGTTAGTGCTGCGGCCACACATTATGGACATAGCCCAGCTGACATTCCTGTACTGAGCCCTGCCGGATAGCATTGTGGTGGCAGAGGCTCTAGTGCTCTCGGCTCGGGCATCTGCATGGTGAGTGGATCTTAATGCAAACTTGGGTACTGTTGGTAAGCTAGTCAACGGGGTCTGTTGCATCCGAAATTGTTTGCCATTTTGTCACCTGGTATAGATACTGTATGTATCAAGTTTATTGTAGTTGGAATAGGGGTGTAACTACTATAGGCTAAGAGATTGGAGGGGTCGTTATCTGATGTGTATGGCCAGTGCTGGAGATATCACTTGTGTCAATTGAGAGGTGGTCTTCTCGTTGACATATGGGCTTTCTGCGTGTTACTGCAACTATGAAACACTTCTTAGAAATCCTTTTCCCATCTTCCCAGTGTTATGTGATTTAACATCTCTTCTGATGATACGAGCTGGAATAGTCTCCCTTTTAACCGTTAGTTAATGTGCGCTCATATTAGCATTTGGCATTTAGATCTGAATACATTTATAATGTCAATTTGCAAATCTAAAACGGCACTTTTTATGTGTTCTATTAGCAGCTTTAAAGAATTATAATACGAGGGGCATTTATTAGTGGCGGGCCCTTTTTATGTATACATTTACTGAACGTTACCAGCTGCTGCCCCTGTAAATGTCATACCACCATAGTCTTTGCATTTTTTTTTTTTTTGCAGTACACATTGGTTGGGTTTATTTAGAAATGTATTACATTTACGCCTGTGTTTGTGTGTTTTTTGTTTTTTTTTATTATTTTTTTTATTCAATGAAACCTATAGTAGTGTTCATTCTGAGCTTCTTGGTACCTGAATAGAATGCCAGAGCTACAGTCAAAACTGACAAACAAATGAGGGAGAGAGAATTTAGCATAACAGTGCTGCTTTATGGTGTTCGTGGTCTGTGGGAAGCTGGGTGCCCATTGTAGTGGTTGTATGCCTATCTGCTATCCTTGGTTAAGAGTGAAATTTTGTTTTTAGACGGTCACTAACTTTTCAAACAATTTGACAGCTAGTGTGGTAACTTGCAAAACTGCTATTCACGATTTACCTAAAATGACTTTTTTGTGCTGAAAAATCTCTCTAAAGTGCTGCCCACTAAGGATCTCTCTCCCTCCCAGGTTGCTGCCCACTACCCGTTCTCCATTGACAGGAGATGTGGAGATATTAAAAGGGGTGCTGAAGGCAGAGGATTTATCAGACTCGCTGAAATGTACAGAGGCCAGGTGGAGGAGGGAGGATGAGACTCAGTTTTAGCTTGCAGGCAGTGTCTAAGTCACTTGTTTTCTTTTAACCCTTTCCAATGCAATTTGTATCCTGGTTTTCCTATGGGGCTTACTCTTTTTCTGCCATTATACAACGGTGCTATCTGCTGGCTAAAGCCAGTACTGCATGAGGTGACACGTTGCATAGAGTCCGACAGCAGAGAGGCTGGCAATATACAGTAAGAGAAACCAGACGGACGTACTCCAACATCAGAGCTCTACAGCCTTAAATCATAATGTCTTCACAGGTCAGACAGTGGATTGGAAAGGGTCAAACTGCTTTAGGCTGCTTTCACATGTGCGTCGGGGGGTTCAGTTTTTCTGCTCCGTTCGGGGAGGAGGTAAGGGGTATCCCGTGGCCAAACAGATCCGTCTTATGACAGAACCGAACAACGACAAACAGACCCCATTGACTGTAATGGGGTTCATTTGGTTTTGGCTCAGCTGTCCAGTACTTTACTGGACCAAAAAGCGCTGCATGCATTGCATTTTCTGACTGCTCTGCGACGGAACCTCCTTCTCTTCTCTTTTCTTACAGAGACTAGCGATAGTTATTATTGGTGCAGTATATGCAACTACCTGTTGGTTTTTTTGGGGTTTTTTTTCATTCTGTTTAGTAATATTGACCACTTTTTTATTGAGTTTTTTTGTTTTTTCGTTCATTATGTGGGTTTAATAATAAGCTAACATTTTATTGGGGTCGTTTTAAATGTGGTGATGCCAATTTTTGGGCTGTTTTTTTTCCCCGTAACGGGTAAAAAAAAGGAGGGGTTTAAGTTTTTAACTAACCTTTTTTTTTTAACGTTTTCATTAAACTTTTTTAATTTTTTTTTTTGTGTCCCAGGTTTGTGGAAGTTGAACTAATCAGCTGGTGTAGATTGCTGACTGACCTCTCAGGCATTGTTAGGCGTTCAGGTGCCATAGCAGCCAATCGAAACCTCGCAATTGCATCATAGGGGTCAGATAGATGACTGAAAGGTGCCCCCTCACTCTGTCTGCCTCTTTAGATACAGCATTCATAAGGGTTAAGCTAACTCCGACCCCAGCACTTAGTGCATGAACCTAGCTAACTTTTGACAGGTGAGTTCCTGCTATAACTGGCACAGGGCACCAGTGCTGGACTTCTGATGCAGCACTATAAATGGGAGCATGCATCAGAAGAAAACCTGTTAGTGAATCTCTATATGCCTTTTTAAAACAGTCACTGAAGGCCCATTTACACACAACGATTATATATCATTCAAAATTTGCTCACAAGCCATCGTTTGGGCAATAATCGTTGTGTGTAAATGCTCCCATCTTTCACTCTTTAGCTGAATGATGAATTTTAGGTTTGCATAAAATCCATCGTTCAGCCTGAGAGAAGATTTGACACAGACCACATGCTGTTTTTGCTGTCCAGGGTTCTGTATTCTCCATTGGAGTTCTGATTACATTGTGTTCAGCTTGCAGCCCCATGGCAGAACAAAGGAGCTGAATGCAAAGAACAGACCACCTGCTGTTCTCTGCATACAGGTCCTGGAGGCTCATTTACATGCAAATAAAGGTGATAAGCTGCTAATGCATATTCGTTTCTATTAGCAGTTTATGCAAAACAATCGCTCAAAACTTTGAACGATTATCTTTGTGTGTAAATGGGCCTTTACAGGTTAATTGAAACATTTGCATTATAAGAAATAAAATTTGAGGTTCTGCAGTTTTAGGATAAGCCATCGATGTTTGATGGGGGGTTGACCTCTGGGACCCTTTCCAATTAGAATGACCTTGATGAGCATGGAGCTGCAGTATAGGCACTGCCCTACTTACAGAGCACGATGTGTGCCTAAAATTAACCGAGCAGTGGGTCTCCAGTCCTAGAGATCTGACCCTACCTATCCTAACAGACCAGTAGTGTTGTTCCCCACTTCACAAGTTTTCATGGACTTGGAGCTGTGACTAGACTGTGGGGCTCTCTGTGCCTTTTGTATTTCACATACTGGTGGCCATATTATAGTAATGACCTGTTAAACTCACTGTCGGTGAATGCTGTCAGATAGTGGGTTGGTTAAACAGCTGCCACCAAATGCTCTCGTGTTTCTTCCGAGTTCATTTGTGTTGGTTCATCCAGCTGGTGTGTCCATGTGTGTGTATCCCTGTCAGGTATGGATCCCCCCTTAGCCAACAGATTTCCTCTCTGTATTCTAAATTTGCAACAAGAGAAGCTTCCTTTCACTCATGCAGCATTAATTTGGAGACCATTTTATATACAACGTGACATATAAAAGGGATTCTGTTTGTAAATGGGGGGCTCCTAAGGGGGGGTTCTTGCTCTAAAGGACCCAGCACATCTATGTTTTACACAGACAACCGATTGATTTCTGTGGACACGGTGTAATACCTCATTTCCCCTGTGGTGGTGCTGCAGTAGAATTGAACACTTACTTCCAGGTTCCTACATAGATCATTGCTGATTTCTGTCGGTCACTAGCAGCGGAATAACTTGTAAAAGCCTATCTTCCCGGAACCCTTCTGACACACACACACACGTATGTGGCCCGTGGACTCTTTTTACACGAGTAAAATACGCAGTACACCGCAAATTAAACATGTAATTGCGTATTTGCTGCGTATGTTAAATAGGACATGCTGCTTTTTTTTTCATGCGTTTCACAAGCGTTTGATAGAATACGCAGGTATGAGTCACCTGATGGAAATCAATGGGCTTTTTAACAACATTTATCACGCTTGTAAAAAAGAAGCGCTCCGATACGTGGGTGACATATGCCCATGTGAGTGAGCCCTTAAAAAGGCTTGTATGGGGTTAGACACACGGGACTGTTTTGAAGTGGGGTAGTCCGGGGTGCAGACTTGTGTTTTTTTTTGTTTTGTTTTTTTCTTTTTTGTTTTAACCCTATAACGGTATCGCTCTTGTCCATGAGTTGTCTGGTATTGCAACTCAACCTCATTTGATTACCTTTCATGTTTTTAAGTCATTGATTATTTAGTATCCCAAGTGTATTGCTAAAATTTAATTCTGCACCCCAGAAGTCCTCTTACCTGAATCCCCAGCTGATTTGAAACGACAACTCCCTGCATGCACTGCCAACCACCAGCTTTCAAGAAATGTTGGTAGTTTTGGTCTTTTTGAACTACAACTGGATACAAAAAAATAAAATTTCCAACCACAAATCGGGCACTGGCGTTACAGCCCACATTGTAGAACTCAATTTAGCATACTGGTAATTGACTGTAAATGACTAATTGAACAATTTCTTTTGATTTCAGATCATTTCTGTTTTGTAAAAATATATTTTCCTAAATGATAAAGTAGTAGGTATTCATTCATTTATTTATTTTTTTCCTTTTTACAGAGGTGACGTTGAAAGTCCAGGTTAGTGACGTCAGTACCCACCAGCCACTCAGTAATGCTGTCATAGAGATATTTGCCAACCAAGTCTCTGCAGCGACTGGGACTACCGGATCAGATGGGACAGCACTGATCAAACTCCAGTACAAATTGGGAAGTCAACTGATTGTCACAGCCACCAAACACGCCTATGTGCCAAACTCCGCACCCTGGAGACCAGTCCGGTTACCAGGTAGGATTTGACTTTGTTAAAAGGAAAACCATACTGTACTAGCATTGTGACAAAGCACTCGGTGTGTACTCATTTCTTAAATCCACATCTGAGCCACCTGATTTGGACCAGTAGCTCCAATGGACGTTGGTCCCTGATGAGAACCATTAAAAAATCTAGAATGAAGTTCTTTATCAGGGCTGTTTTCAGTAAAGGGCAGACTAGGCCTGCACATGGCACATCATGGACTTTAAACATTCCATGAAGTAGCCATCCTGGAGTAGCCCTGAGCAGCAGGATGTAAGCGTGGCCTGGGTTCTAGTGGACAGGTGAGGCTCTTGTAGGGATATGAAGTTATACAAAACTTAAAGGGATTTTCTCATCGGGTTTATACTGCCTGAACCATTGGTAACATGATCCCGAGACAAGGATGCCTCTTGCCCCCATGTGTGTTTTAGTCTGAAAGACTGACATTTTAGAATAAATATACTTTGAAGCTTGAGATCAATCATGGGGCAGCGCCATGCACCAGCCTCAGCCCCCCCCCCCCCGCCTTTTGCATGCAGAGTGACAGCTCTGCATGCAGCAGGCTGAGGCAGGCGCGTGGCGCTGCCCCATAACTCTGAGCTCAACTCAGAGTCAAACTTTAAAGTATATTTCTTCTGAAACGCCATGGCGTTTCACAATAAAATGCCCACGGGGCCAATAGACCTCTTTGCCCTGGGTTCATATTAACCGTGGTTTGAGCAGCATGAATCCCTTTAAGCAATTTTCCAAAATACTTCAATTCCTTGCCGTTTTTCAAGATCTCTGCTTCATTGTTTGTATGTTCGGGTCATGATGATGTGATGGATAGTATGCTCCTTGCAGTTGTCTTGTAATGCATCAATCAGTGTGTACATCATGTGTCCAGAAAATTGTATTCCTTCCTTATACAATGACTAAGCAGTGATGGCTAAGACTAGAATACCTTTTTTCCCACTACCCCGAATAGACCCTAGAGCAGATTACTCCTTTTTATACAAACTTCAGAGATGTGAAAATTCTCCCCTCTCCTCGTTTCTACATCTCTCTTCACTCCTGGACACCTGGGACCAGTGTCGGTACATCGTCTGCGAAAGCAGTGCTGAGAAGTTCAGGAACAGGGAGAGACAAGTGTACTATAAAGTTGTGGCAGCTGGTATGTTTGCCTACTTGCCTGGGAGATCTTCCTTTTCTTCTGGGGGGTCTTCTAACTATTCCGAGAAAGTTGGCAAGTATGTGTTTAAGTGGCATTTTGAGCCCCCATTATAAACTACCATTGCTAGAAGCTAACACTTGTGCACTTTGTGCCATGCATTACTAGCACAGGGACACCAGTGGCAGTGACCACTATGGCTGAAATCCCAACTGTTGACCCCTGCAGTTTTTAAAGCAACCCTCCAATTTCAGAACAAAATTCTGTCCTGGGACAAGAGTGAGGGGTGGGGGATTTCCTGCAGCTGTTTCTGTCATTCCTCCAAATTGCTGCTTCCTGGGCCTGTTTTTGCCCCTCTACAATGGCCGACGCACTCTTCACTCTTCAGACTACCTTGTTCCCATAGTCCATTGGTAGTGTAAGGCTGAATTCATATGGGGCGTAATTGCCGCAGAATTTCCGTACAGATTTTCTGCACGGAAATTCCGCCCGCGGCTTTTTATCCCGGCATTGGCCAGCAAAGTGGACGAGATTGGCAGAAATCTCGTCCACGCGCTGCGGCCGATCCATTGCGGCCAAGCCGTTTTGAAATTGACAGGCCGTGCGTAACTCAAAGACTCAGCATGCCAATTCTTTCCCCGTTTCTGCGGCAGCCTCTCTCATTTCTACCGGGAGAGATCGCCACAGCGGAATACAGGCAGCGAAGCCGCTCCAAAACCTGCCTCGAACGGCTGCAGGTTATGAAGCTGCATTCCTCCCACGGAAATCTCACGGAATGACCGCATGGAAATACCGTGAGATTTCCACGGGATTTCAGTCCCGTATGACCTCAGCCTTAAGGGACTCCCACACACTTGCGTGTTTTGTTGTTTTTTTTTTAACGCAAATGCCAATGGGACCTTCTAATGTTGAAAATGCATCGTCAGTTTGTGCTTTGCGACTTTTGTGCGATGCGTATTTAAGATTAGGAAGTCCCATTTGTGTTAAACACAAGTGTGTGGGAGCTATAAAGGGTATGTTCAGATGGCAGAATACACCATGGAATTCCACCTTTAAAATCTGCTTCAAAAGCCCCTTTTTTTTTTTTTTTTTTTTTTTTAGTGCAGATCCATATGTGCAAATTGTCCCTGTCAATGGGCAAAATCCGCATGTGAAATTTTTAGGTGACATGTCACTTCTTGATGCAAAAACATTCGGAAGCCAAACCACCACGGCAAATTCTGCATGCAGATCCACATGAAAAAGACACAAACTTTAGAGGAGGAATTCATGTGGAACTTTTCCACAGTGAATTCCGCTGTGTGAGCATACTCTCAGACTACAAATACACTATACCTTCTCTGATTGGCCAGAGCTGCTCATGTGATTTAACGCTGACCAATCAGAGAGCAGTGCACATTGTGCATTAGGTAGTTAGAAAATGCAGCTATCTCGGATGGCTGAAAACAAGGCCCGAAATTGGCAGATCGTAGAAGAGGAGCAACTGCAGGTAGTAGAACTGCAGAATATTGTTAGGAAGGGGAAAGGGGGGGGGTGAGAAAAAAACTTATAGCTTCCGGGATGCTGAGAGGTGCAAACTGTAAACTGCTGCATCCACACATCTAAAATAAGACCTCAAAGGAATTTTGACTAAAAAGCCATAGAAAAATGTGTTCAGCATGCTACATGTGCCGCATAGCTATGTTCTACTTTTTTATTTTCTGGGATTCAGCTGTTTGACCTCTAAATATTTAGAGGGTTTGTCAAGGTGCTAAACATTATATCTATAAACCCACATCTAAAAAAACAATAGCACAAGCAGCATTTATCCGGCCCCAGCGATCCAGGTCTAGAGCCCTGCTGCCCTCCTGGTGTGTGTTCAGGTATGGCAACCATCGGACCACTGCAGTCAGAGGTTGCCGTTCTCCTGGCATCATGGCCCCCAGCATCTGAGTGGTGATGCCAGGAGTATGGCACTTGACTGCTGCCGATGTCAGGTGGTGATTGTTCCCAAACAAATGACGTAAGGACCGCAGGGCTGCAGCGCTGCATTACTAAGGCCTCATGTCCACGGGGAAAATCAGATCCGCTGCAGATTCTACATGTAGAATCTGCAGCGGGTCCCTCCTGCCCCGCGGACATGAGCGCCGAAAATAGAAATTTAAAAGCATTTACCTTTCCGTAGCGGGCGGCGAAGGTCAGCTGTTCCTCACGGCCGGATCTTCATTTTCGGCCGGCGGATGAATTCCTGACGCCGGCGGCACGTCGCCGGCACGTCTTCGACGTGCCGCGCGCATGCGCCGGGCACATCCGCCGAGCCGAAGCAAGGGAGATGCGGCCGTGAGGAAGAGCAGAGCTTCCCGGTCCGCTGCGGGTGAGTAAATGCTTTTAATTCCTATTTTAGGTCTCCCGCGGATCCGGACGGCTTCCATAGGCTTCAATAGAAGCCCGCGGGAGCCGTCCCCGCGGGAGACCCGCATGAAAATGGAGCATGGTCCAGATTTTTTCATGCTCCATTTTTTTTTAAATGCCTTTTATTGACGATCCGCGGGTATTTATCTACCCGCGGGTGGTCAATGCATCCCTATGGGGTGCGGATCCGCGCGCGGGAGATCCGCTGCGGATTTTAAATCACATTTTGCCCGTGGACATGAGCCCTAAGGACATGGAAGTGCTGCTAGTTTTTGTTTTTCGACAGATGTGAAACAATGGTTTTGAATCTATGGTTTACAAAAATGTTTATCGCACAGACAACCCCTTTAGTTATTGGCGTTTATGAAAACGTTCAGGACGAAGGAGTGCGCTCATCCAATCTTTGCTTTAGAACCACTAATGGGTTCAAACAGCCTCAAAACTACCAGCCGGAACCAGCTGAGTTCTGAGTTTTGCTCTGTATGTTGCTGGCTGTGGTCTCTAAAGGATAAAGGTCACTTCCATAGATCATAGTTAATGATGCTAATAACAGACTCTGCTGCTTTCAAGATGCTTGCTCCCCGTAGTCAGCACAATATGTAGCGCCTATCTTCCCCAATTACTGAGTGCGCTGGTAGCAGAGGAGGACCGGCTGAAGCTGGAGGCCCATCGCTGACCTGCTGAATATCCCTGCAGCACCAAACAAACCATTACCTGATTACCATTGACCTCAATTGGGGAAGTCCAGGATTTAAAAATATGTGGCCAAGAGTATGAACCATGATAAACCAAAAAAAAGCACCCAACCTACTGATTCAATAATGCCGCTCCAGTAGTGATGACATCATGTACATCACGTCAGTGCTGCAGCCAATCACTAGCCTCACATGCTGTAAATGCAAGAATCACCACTGAGGCCGCTGATTGGTTGCAGTAGTCGCATAATTAACGTATGTGACATCATTGCTGCAAGGCAGGTGGAAAACACTAGAGCGGCAGTAGATTGAACCGGCAAGTATTAGTTCTTGTCTTGCTGTTTTTTACTTAACCGTGGTTCCTGCTCTTGGCCTCACTTTTTGAAAATCTTGGACAACCCTTTTTATTAGCTGTTCATGTCGTGCCCGGATATGGCATGAGATGAAGCTCCCATGGCTGCCCTCCATTTACTCAGTACTTCATAAGTGGACTTTAGAAAATGGATACACCTTACATTTTTAATTTGCACACACATTATAAGTCTTTGGTAACTAGAGATGAGCGAGCATACTCGTTAAGGCGATTTACTCGAGAGAGCATCGCCTTTTTCGAGTACCTGCTGGCTCGTCCCTGAAGATTCGGGGGGGTTGCGAAGGGGATCAGGAGAGAGATGTCTCTCTCTCTCACTCTCCACCCCGCTCCCCTCGCCGCCCCCCCGAATCTTCGGGGACAAGCCAGCAGGTACTCGAAAAAGGCGATGCTCTCTCGAGTAAATCGCCTTAACGTGTATGCTCGCTCATCTCTAATGGTAACCAAGAAACTTGTATAACTTTTATTGAGCCCCCCAATCACGGCCATAAGCAGAAAAACAAATTCATTCATGGCGTCCTCTTCTACAGCAGTCACATTATATAGCTCCTACATTCACCAGATAGCCTTTCTGTTGCTGGTACTGTAACCAATGTTTTGTGTCCTGTAGCTAAAAGGTACAACTATAATTGACAGCCATTTTGAATTCATATACAACTAGTAATTTTCTTTTCATTCCCTTCTTCCTTAGTGTTTTCCTCCCTAAGCCTCGGTCTGCTGCCTGAGCGGTCGGCTACCCTAATGGTCTATGATGATGTCGTACAGATAGTCTCAGGATTTCAAGGTAAGTATATGTTTGTGCCAGTAAAAAATAAAAATCTGATCTTCTCTTATCCTATAGACCATCCCCCTATCTTCTGTCCATGTACATATGAGCAGAGGTTGTCTTTATGAGACAACCCCTTTTATGGCCTGATGAAGGAGTCTTTCTGATTCCCCATCTGCCATCTCTGGTGCACCATGGCCCTCCTTATGCCTCGCTTGGCTATCCCCTTCTAAAGGGTATCTGTCATATAAAGGTATTCTTTTGAGTAGTGGGACCAATCCTACTGCTATTGCTATATTAAAAAACGAAAATAGGTAAAAAAATATGTGAACCATAGAAATTCTAGAACAATTATTACAAAATTTTGAAGGCCTATAACGATGGGTGAATGGGAGTGAAGCTGCTATAATCTTGTCTTTGCCAAGGAACATGGTCAAAAAGGGAGACCAACCCCCAGCGCTTCCTCATAAGACTGATGGTTGCTGGACATCAAGGGAATCATGTAGTCTTAAAGGGGCTGTCCGGTTACTAGACAACATTTTCCCCTATGGCACAAACTGTGCTAAAATAACAAGGTAAGCTGTACTTACCTGTCCTCTGCCGCTGCGTTCCAGCATTGTAGCCCTACCATAGTCTTGGAGTTGTTGGATTGTCACCGGATATTACGTGACCAATGAAGCCAATTGATGGCCGAAGTGTCAATGCCCATTCTAAACTTTTGCTATCATGGCGCCCCGGATGTGATCACTAATGCCAAAAGAACAGGCGTTGATGTTGCAGCTTCTGATTTGGGTACGGTGGTCACATGATATCCAATGGCATCATCTCCAACAACAAACACTGGCAGGACAGCAAGGCTACAGTGCTCAATCACAGCAGCAGGGGACGGGTAAGTACAGCTGATTTTGTTTTAGCTCCATCGTGTGTTATAAGGGGAGGTTGTCTGCTAAGTGGCCAACACCTTTTAAAGGGACCAGCTAGTTGGACACTTTCAGCACAATCGGCCATGTTAAATCGGGCACTGCATGCAAATTGAGCTGGCCTAAAGGCAACAGGCACCAAATGGTTGTGCCCACAGCTTTTTTTGGTGCCAGAAGGAACTTTGGCCACGTGGTGCCTCTTGGCACCCACTAAGATTGTATTCCCTCTCCATCAATTGGCCAAATGGGCAACAAATTGGTGGCAGCTACCGCTTGTTGGTGGAAACTGCTACCTGTTGTTCATTGCTGATTGTGTTTGAGGATGTTATAAGCTCTTGAAGATGTAATTAGGGCTTTAGGGTTCTGCTTTGCAGTAGTATACGGAGGCCGAACACACTATTGGATGTTTATGTATAGTGATATTGTCCCCTAGTAGTGATGTAACTGAGTGAATAACCCTGTAGATGTGAAGTGTGTGGTGGGGCATACCGTACTGATATGCAGGTTCAGTAGGGGCTGCATGCACTTCTATGGGAGCTCCATTACCACTCTGTACTAAGCAGAGACGTACTCCAGCCATGTACATAAGGACAAACTGTAATACACAAGTCGATCATTTGCATAAGTATTAATTAATGACTTCTGGCATGCTGCGATGAGTTTTCCTCTAAACAGCTTGAAGACTGCAATGAATCGGCATAATGAGGACGCCGCTGCATTATAGATGCATAAACCCTAAATCCCCAGGAGCTCCTCTCTCATGTTAGATCTTTTTGTCTTACTTTTTTTTTTTTTTTTTGAGGGCTGAAATTTCAGTAGGTCTAAAAATTGTGTATTTAATAAATCCACTGGAGGTATCTGAAATGTTAATGCAAGAAACCAAATCCTGTTACACAAACATTGTGGGGAACAGGGTGTCAGAACAAGAATCCTATCTCTCCCTTCAAAGCTTAATTCATTTGAGAAATCGGATACGTAGTTTGGATATGTTAACCCCATTCGCTGGTCACCTTGATCTAATAGGCAGTTATCTGTGGGAACATGCAGGGAGCACACAGATGATGCCTTCCCTGCTGGTTTTGAGCCCCAAGTTCTCTTTATCCCAAAATAAACTTTAAAAAAGGACCTTGCCAAATGCGTATGCATTAATATTAAGGGTCATGCACAATGGACACTATAGTGCAGGGGTGGACACAGAGTACCCCTGTGCAAAGAATGTAGCTCACATGTATAGAACAGCCTGGGCCCCATAGCTAAGTTCTGAATGGGTGCCCTTGCTTTCCCTTCCCTCGAGCATAAACCTTTACCACCCCCATGTAAAAGTTCTAGACCCCCTTTCCTGCAGAATCTTGCTTCAGACCCAATGTCCATAGGCGGATTGAATTTGCAGAACCGCACGGGTCATCCGTGCGGAAGATCCGCAGTTCACAGTATACATAGGGAAGCGGTGGCATACGCAACTGAATTTTAATTTGTGGACCGTTTGGTGCAGAAAGCAAATCGCAGCATGCTCCATTTCAGTGTGGCTTCTGTGCGGGCGGGCTCAAAAGAAGTCAATGGATGCGGACGATCCGCAGTGCATCCGCAAATACTATTGTGGATGCACTAGGGATTTGAAGACCAAAATCAATTAGGGAGGTGGGGTTGCGGAAATTTTTCTGTGCGGATGAACCGCAGTGCATCCGCGTGGAAAAACCATTACATCCGCGATCTCCCACAAATGGTTTCCGCAGGTCTCCCGCTGTGGAAATCCGCTTGCAGAATCCGCCCATGGACAATGAAGCCTTAAGCGACTCTCCGGGCCTGGAGAAACAAAGATGGCCTACCAGCTTCTCTGACTACCCCGATACACACTGTACATTAGTACATCATTAGTCTGAGACACTACATCAACTTTGACTGACCAGTGTTTCCAGTCTGACCAGTCGGATCAGCAAGTGTCTAGAGGCCCTTTTACACAGGCTGACAGTCTTTTCAGCGACTGCGCGAACGCAGACGTCATTCGTGCACAGCATTTAAACTAAAAAGGTTTGCCGCTGGCTCGCATGCTGATCGTCCACTTCTCGCTCAGTGCTTCCACCCCTCCTATGGGAAGCCCTGAGCTTTTACACAAGACGAGAAGCCTGCGAGTGCTAAACAACTGTGAACGCTAAGTGAGCGAATTCATTTTACCGACCTTGGAAGGATGGAAGACCTGAGTCAACTACCTGAACCATGCGAGGATTGAACTCGTAACCTTCAGGTCGTGAGCGAGAGCTTAGGACTGCATTTCTGCTGCCTTAACACTCTATGCCACACAAAGTTATTTGACTCCCAGTGTAAAGAGGCAAAAAAACCTATACGGTCTGGTATGTCCTGTTACCAGAGCCTAGCCACAGCTCAGTGTACGGGTCATCTGTGTCATTGTAGAACCCAGCAGAATTCTGGACCTATATCTGACTATAGTCCTAATTCTGGATCCATAGAAGATAAGTAAAGCTATGTAGTTGCTACTTGAAATTTTCTATAGTTTTTGGCTGTGGAATGTTTTATAAATTGTTGGAAAGTAGAATTTCTTTTTTTTTTTTTTTAAATGAAGGATTTTGCAGATTTTTCCACTTGAAAAGCTTCTGATTGGAATGAATCATTCCGTGCTGAGTTGACATTATGCTTTTTGATGGGATTACCATATGTCCCATTTAAGACGCGTTTCAGGACTTTGCTGAGCCTTTTGGCTGCAAGTCTGTCAGGAAGCCATTTCCAACATGTTGTTTTGAGGTCAGTGCAAAAATAAAACTGGGCTCTTTAGGATGTGCAGCCTTCTGGTCGTGAAAAGCAGAAATAAGGAAAATGTCAGATTCTCCCTGGGGAAACGTCACGGGTCTGGTGGAAATACAGCGTGTCTTTGTGATAACTGTACCGTGCATCGGAACGTCTCATGTGACACGGGTTCACTAACGGGATCATCATGTGAATGTTGCTGAGATGTTGCGCTTTGTCCTATATGTGTAAATGTTGTGTAGTGGTCCACAGTTAAACATGAAGTGTGGAATTTTTTAGAAAAAGTTTGGGTTTTTGTCTCTTGTACTGTTTTTGAGTAGCATGAGGTTTACTACTTTTAGTTAAATTCTGACTTCTTCCAGTTTCCTGTTGCCAGGGAGCAGTGTATTGTGGGAGCTGAGTGTAATCTGGCCATACGCACGCAGCTATTTTCACATCTACATTAGGGGATTCCGTTTTCCTGCTCAGTTATGAGCCGAATGGACCCATTTTGTGATGGAACTGAATGGACCCCATTGACTATAATGGGGTCTGTTTCAGCAATCCGGCATTTTACTGGATGAAAAAGTCTTGGGTTACATGTTCCTTATATACAGGATAGGGGATAACTTGCTGATAGGCGGGGGTCTCACCATTGTGCTATTTCCACAATCCCATTGAAAATTAATGGAGCAGTAGCATGCATGTGTGACTAGCACTCCATTCATTGTACTCCCCACTTCGGAGGGAAGTAAGCCCGCAGTGAGGAGGACAGAAGAGACAGAATCCCCTGTTCTTAAGATCAGTGGGGTCTCAGCAGTGAGACCCCCACCGAACAGCGGATAGGGATTAACTTGTAATCCTGGTACAACCCCTTTTATATAACCTTGCGGGCATTTATCTTCTTTTCTCTACCTAAAACTGAACCTCTCAAAAACTGACCTACTGGTCTTTCGACCCTCTACTAACCAACCTCATCCTGACCTCTCCATCTCAGTGTGTGGCACCACCATAACTCCAAGCACACCCGCTGTCTTGGAGTGATATTCGACTCCGATCTCTTCTTTACTCCCCTACATCCAATCCCTTGCCTGAACATGTCAGCTGCACCTCAAGAACATAACAAGAATCTGCCCTTTTCTCACAATGGACATGCTAAAAATGCTCACTGTTGCCCTCATCCACTCTGGGCTCGATTATTGCCACTCGTTGCTGATCGGCATTGCCTGTGCCAGACTTTACTCCTTCCAATCCATCCTGAATGCAGCAGCCAGGCTCATCTTCCTGTCCAGCCGCTACTCGGATGCCTCTGCCCTGTGCCGGTCACTGCACTGGCTGCCCGTCAAATACAGAATTAAATTCAAACTCCCTTCCTTCATCCATAAAATTCTCCACAGCACCGCGTTGTCCTACATTGCTTGCCTCATCTCAATCCACCATCCAGTCCACGCCCTTGGCTCCGCTATGAAATCGGATTAAGTACCCCTTTAATTTGAACTTCTCATTTCCCCCTCCAAGACTTCTCCAGAGCAGCACCAATCCTCTGGAACGCGCTACCTCCAGCTATCAGGTCAATCCCTGACACGCAAAACTTCAGACGTGCTCTAAAAACGCACCTCTTCAGGGAGGCATACCATATCCGCTAAACCAAACCCCTCTGTACTTCCCCTGATAACATGCTCCCTGACCTTCTGACTGCAACCCCTGCTAGCCGTAATCAACCACCCCCTGGGGTCCTACCAATTCAGCCACTATATGGCTTATGTCTGACCATTTTCTAGGAGTATAGCATCTCACACTCTCCACTTCGCCATACTGTGCACATCTCCAGCACCTTTACCTTCTGTATCACCCCACTATCTGTAGTATGTAAGCTCATTGGAGCAGGACCCTCACCCCTACTGTTTCCATCAATTGATTACTTCTTGTAACTGTGGTTTTTTGTATCTTTTGACAAATTTAGTAGCTGCTATTCTCTACTAAAATAAATGGAAAATTGGCTGGCCTTGTTTAACACCTCAGTGACCTACCCATAATGTTTTATTTTTTTCACATCCCGGTCAAGTGTGCTTTAATCCTCAGGGCCATAAAAACACGCTTGCTATGTTTTTTTTTTTGTTTTTAAATTAAGAGATTCTATTTATTTATTTTTTTAAACTATCACAGGAAGAAAAATGTTACTGTCGTAATTGGACTGACCCACAGAATAAAGTTATGCCATTTTTAAAAAAATTTTTTTTTTGCTGCATTGTGTATGCCGTAAAAATAGGACGTGCCCCCACCCCGAAGCTGGTTAAATTGCTTTTTTTTTTTTTTTCCATTTCAATCTGCTTCGAAATTTTTGAAAAGCTTTTAAGTACATTAAATAGTACTATTAAAAACCTAATGGTGTCCCACAAAACACAAGCCCCCCTGACAGCGAAAAATACTTTACAATATTTTTGGGCGTGGAGAGAGGGAACTAAAAAAATAGAACGCAATAGATCCTGAAGTCCATGTCATTTATGTAAAGCAATTGCTATTTAGGCTAGTTTCACACGGCCGACCTCCATATCGGGCCGTGACGCCGCCCAATATCGGTAACATGCGTTGTACCCACGGATCCAAGGCGTTTTTGTGTCAAAAGCGCCCCTCATCACTCAGTACAGTTGCTATTCTCCGGCACCGCTTACATCCACGTCGGAGGATTGGCAAGTGTTTCCCATTGTTTTCACACCCGCGTGAACATTACATACCGTGCGATGTGTTTTCCAGCCCCATTGAAACCAATGGGTGAGGCATTCCAGGGAAACGCGCAAAGATAGGACATGCTGCATTGCTTTCTCGTGTATATGACCTCAATCACAAGAGTGGGGTTCATATTCATATGAGATCTGTGCATCTCGCAACACACAAATCTCGCACGATTTTCTCGGTCATGTGAAGGCGCCCTTAAGCAGCTACCAATCATATTCTCCAACCTTGTGCCAAAGATTGGACATCTCGGGCTTGTTGTACCTGGTACTGGGTCCTTCTTATAAATGACTTCACTTTTGAGACTTGTTAGCTCATGAGAAATGTTATGGTTTTTTTTTTTTTTCAATTTTTCCAAATTCAACGTTTTTTAATTAAAGTGTGTGTACCTTCCGCTACTGCCAGAAGTCAGCTAATGAAAGCCTGCGCCAGTTTCCTGGGAAGCTTGTAGCTGTTTGACCTAGAAGGCATTTTATAGTGTTCGATACTAATGAGAACCACATGCATGGTGCCCGTGTGGCGCTTTCACACACCCCCTCATTGGCAGGTTTTTGTAATAAAAGCACATGGCCCGGCTGTACCCATGAAGGGTGTTATAAACTATTCAGTCTGAGGCCACGACTAGAAGTGGTCTGGGAAAGCTGCCTGCTACTTCATGCTGATGCGTTCTGCAGACTAAGTCTGCCCCAGATACACTTTGTGTTACGGCACACTTCATCGGGTGTATTGTTGTAGTGGTTACGGTTGTGCATAGTTTTATACGGCTACTACACCACACGGACAATACAATAGGAATTTCTTTCTAGAGCTCAGATTTTGGTCCCACCAGCGAACTTAGAATTGTCCATAAAACCCCATTTGGTCTGGAATGAGCAGCGTGACTGGAATGAGCTCATTTATTTGTCTTTTTTTTTCCTGTCTGCTTGGCTTTGGGTTTATGGTCGTAAATAAGTGGTTTGTGGTTTTGACTCCCCAGACATGAACTTTTGGTGATTTTGTACAGGTGGTCTGCAGTCGGCGAAAGTTCTGCAGTTTCTATACATGCTCTGCATATTGTGCCTTTTTTTTTTTTTACTTTAGGTCTCTTGTATGAAAACTGGTGCAAAGCCGCCCTTCGTAAAGTGTAATTAACCCCTACACTGCCAGACATTTCGGGCCAAAATCCTCGACTTTTAATTGACAGAAGAAAACTGACATTTTTAGTATAAAATAATAATTAAAAAAATCATATTTATGCCTCCCTGCTCCTATATTTTTGAAAGTAGATGCATGACCTGTTGTTAAAGTGTCAGCCAGTATTTTATACTCACGAGCGCCGTCGTGCAATTTTTGCATCAAAGCGTAATGGTTTTGAAGAAAAATGTAAAAAAAAAAAAAGAAAAATTCATGTTTGTCAAAAACTTTGACCCAATTAGGGACTAAAAATTACCATACCTCCTAGAGAATGAAAGCTCAATTGCTAATACATGACACTTATGCCTTTGCAAGTAGGGGCATAGTTTCTCTATTTATTAGGTGTGAGGGGGTTTGTAGGGCCATGCGTGTATATCTGGGAAATTTATGCAAATGGGGGTTTGGTACAATGCCTCTAGAGCGCCACCTAAGAAGGCAGCATTCCTGCAAGTCTATGTCTGACCTTTTTAACAGGCCTTGTAACAGACAGCAGTTTGGGGAGTTTTGCTGGTCTGAATTAAAGAGATTTTCAGGGATTGAGACACTGATGGGCTAGCCTTTAGAATTGACCCCTTCTGTTCTGATACGGATAGCCTGACACCTGACACTCCTGTTGATGAGCTGATGGAAGGGATCAAGGCACTCTAGTGAACCAGGCACAGTGCCATACTTTTTGTAGTGGTTGTACCTGGTACTGCAGCTTAATTCTAATCACTTTAATGCCTGCAAGCCGCTACTAAACATAGAGCTATGCCTGGGGAACGACAAAGCGGACACAGCGCTAGCTAGAGTGCTGCAGCCCCATCGGTCATCATTGGTGGGAGTTTTGGGAGTTGGACCTCCACCTATTTGATATTGATGGCCTATTCTAAATACAGACCATTGGTGTCAAAGGTCCAAGAGACACCTTTAAGGACAATGGAGGCTGCTGGGCAAAGCCGTTTGGTGGGTCCTAATCCCACCTATGAGACCAAGATCTCATGTGACTCCCTATTGCAGACATATATTGGAGCAGTAGCTGTGCATGCTTGTATCTCTCTGTAATGAACAGCCATTAGGGGACCCCTTATTACCTGAAAGCTGGAGATCCCTAAGATAGGTGGTGTATAAACTGAATTATGTGCGACAGGTTTTTTTTGTCATACTACCTACCAGCCTTTCATATGGCGTTGTCAAGCAGCACATCCACATTATTAGTCTTCAGGCTTATACACATAGAGTGATGCATGTGTGAACTAGTCCTAGAAGATCGAGAAAGCATTGTCTAAGGCACAAGCTGTTTCTCACTTTACGTTGGCCTTCAGCTCAAGGCTAAGATGGCAGGAAGATGAGAGCAGCGAATGGCGCTCAGGACGTTTGGCGTTAAACTATACGGTGAGCTTCTTGAAGTTTAGGCCTCGTGTTGATGGGCACGCATGGATTCCGCATGGGGAATCCCGCATGGAATCCGCCCGCTGCTGGCGACCCTGCCTAGCTGTCCGTGTCTTGAAGATCTGTACTGCGGATGTGGGTGGAAGTATCAGCCGGCGCACATGCACAGTAGAGATTTTTTTTTTGATTAAATTCTCCTGATCTTCACACGGAATCCACAGTCCATCCGCAATGTCAATCGTGGACAGGCTACGGGTCGAACAGCTTCCATTGACTTCATTGGAAGCTGTCCATGCGGAAACCGCAGTAAAATGGCGCATGCTACAATTTTTCATCTCCCAGCGCAAACCGCAATTGGTTTCCGCTCGTGTGGATGAAAAATCTTTTTTCCATAGCATGCTATGAAGGGTTATTGCTGCAAAAGCCCGCCTGACTGGTGTAATAGGATCTTCAGACAGACCTGAGGGAATGGTTTTTAAGCTTTGGTTATACTGCAGAAAGCCTATACAAGTTTGCACATGACAACCATTTGATGTTTGTGGTTCATACAGGGTCACGCCTGCAGCCGAGAGTGCACTTTGTAAGAAGCGCCCTGGAACTTCCACTAAACGCTACCTATAAGGATCTCAATGCATTTCTGACTGCTGCCAGCACTTCCTTAGAGGTGGAAAGCTTCCCTTACTTACAAGGGACCGATGGAAACTCATCAGGTAGGACGTCTGCCGTACTCTAAATGAAGTTATAATGTAGTACAGTAGGATTTAGTGTAAAATAGGATGGGATGTGGCATGTACCCTTGCATCTCCCTGCAGGATTTCGAGTCTGAAAAATGCAATACAACAAACTCAAAGTTTGCAAAAAGTTTGATGGTTATGGAACCACATTGCCCCTATACCACCAATTGTGTTAGGCTGTGTACACACAGGGGCGAGTGTAACATAGGTCAGTGGAAAACATGCAAAAATAATTATTTTTAAATCTTAGACTTTTTAGGTTTACGAGAAATTAAGAGCGAATTAACCAATTCTAATGAAGAGGTATATTTTCCTATGCGAGTTCCTGTCCATCTCGGAATCTGACAGAAGTCGTGCGCAAAAATCGTCCATGGGAATACTCCCTTAAAAGAACGAAGAGCAGTACTTACCCGTCCTCTGCCCTGGGGATCCAGCGCTGTCCCCCCACCGTTCTTTCAGTGTTTTTGCAAATGATGTCACATGAAGTCATCTGACCACTGCACCCAATAGGAAGCTGCAGTGTCACAATTTTGAACTCCTGGCGTCGCGACATGTTCTCTTGGCATCTGCGACCACATGTTGTGACTCTGTAGCGGTCATGTGACGTCCTGTGACCTCTCCACAAAGACTGTGAGGATGGCACATCTACAAATCCCCATGGCAGATGATGGGTAAGTACAGCTCTTTTAATTGTCATTTTTAACACTATGGTCTACGGGCAATATTGTCCGGAAACCAGACAACCCCTTTAATCCTTAATTACTTAAAGGCACAGGTCCAATTCCTGGAACTCTGCTGTCCCCATGACAACACTTGCTGTCTGTGCTCTGGTACCTAACTGGTCATAATTGAATTGTGTGAATTTAAATCCTCATCAACGGGCTTGAATAACTCCAGATGTGGCCTTTTTGAAGTTCCTTGACTTGGATGTACGCAATGTAGCGCATGAAGTGTTGTCATAGGGATATTGCTTGAGTAGCTGCTGTATTTTCAAGTAACCAGGCATTCTCTCCCTTTTAAACTAAAGCTATAAAACACTTATTTTGTAAGTAACTTGGTTTTGGGAGGTTGACTAACAGAAATTAAAATGTCTTGTATAGTCTGAAGAAAGTGATATTTTTTTTTTTCAGTCCAAATGGAAGTAGAAAATGTTATTCTGCTTTTACGAGCGCGGAGACGAATATGTGGAAACTGTTACTTGGAAGAGCTAGAAGTAGTACAGAGTTGCCAGTAGGTCCAAGCCAAACTTAAAATAAGGAGGGCATGTTTAGTAGTTTAAGGAATTAAGTGAGTAAGGATGCTGACATTTCCAATTTTGCTGCTGAATGAGACTTGGCAAGACGTGCAAGCGAAATGTCATCTATGGTTCAGGGTAACACGCTCCAGGTGCGCCAAATGTGTCACCGTTTTTCTGCTTAATCTGCACTTTCTGCCTATGACGTGATTCGCTCCTAACTGAATGCCTTGACCGGTGTTACTAGTTAGAAGCGTCGGTAACGTCTTCACGCCGGCTTTAGTACTGTGAATACTGTGTGGCCATGCTTCCTATTAACCATCTCCTATGTGTCTGCTTCACAGGGAACAGCAGCCGGTTTGACCTCACCCCTGTCACTGCTGTCAGTATCCATCTATTTGGCAGTGATAAAACGGACGTATTGGTTCAAGGCCCGATCCATGTGACGGTCCCTCTGCCGACTCATAGCAACCTTAAACACAATGCACATGTGCCCGCATGGAGATTCGACCAGTACCATGGTAAGGCGTATTACTGTATACTTCATATAGGGGTTTTCCTGTGCAAAAGACTTAAAGCGTACCTCTGGGTCTGGAGAAACAAAGATGGCCGCACCAGCTTCTCTGATGCACACTGTGTATTAGTACCCATCATTAGGATACTACGCATGCTTTGATTACCAGTGCTGTCCACATGCGCAACACTGACTAGTCAGATCAGCATGTAGTGTCTTAAGGCCCATTTACACTGGACGAATGTTGGGCAAATGATGCCCGACACTCGTGCCCGTACATACTCGCTCCCGTGCTGTTACACAGAAGCGAGTATCGCTGGCTTGCCAGCAGGGAGCCAGGCGGCTAGAGGAGATTTCGCTCCTCTCTCTCCCCTTGCCCATCCATCTCCATTCACTTAACACAGTGGCTGTTCAGTACTGAATGGCCACTGTGTTAAGTGAATGGAGCCGCCCCAGCCCCCTGCAGGCCGCTCTGTTAGCGAGCCAGCGATACTCCTGTGTAACAGCACGGGAGCGAGTATGTGCGGGGACGAGTGTCGGGCATAGTTTGCCCAACATTCGTCCAGTGTAAATGGGCCTTTAGACTATCAATGCATGCTATGCATGGTGTGTATCAAGTATTTAGAGAAGCAGTTCAGCCATCTTTGTTTTTCCAGGCCCGGAGAGTCGCTCTAAAGAGAATTTTTAAACACAATTTAGATCTACTGTAGACTGAATCTATGTAAAAAGTTGAGTAACTTTTAATAAATACAATATATTTATCTTTTACTGACCCTGAGCTACAGCATGTATTATATTCCTCCAGAGCTGCATTCACAATTTGCATGCATACTTCAACATTGAAATCTCCATGTTTTCCCTGCTGGCTCTACTTTGTAGAGCTTTGTTTTTGATATTTTGTGTTCTGGGAAAGTGTTGTTTTCGTTTGCAACATCAAAGTTACTGAATTTGGTGTAACGCCGCCTGCACACGGCAGGTCCGCATTCCGACAGTGGAATCCCACACATGATCCGGCCCTGACCGTGGCCGATGACCCCCTGCGTACCTGTTCTTTTATTCTTTTTCTGTACTACTGATGGGCCGGCCGACGCACATGAGCAGTACAGTTTTCACCACGCTGTCGCTAGGCGATGACACAGAATCTGCGTAGATCCCAGAATTGACATTCTGGAATGGGCGCGATTCGGACAGCTTTCATTGACTTCAATGGAAGCTGCCTGTGCGGGTCACGCATGAAAATGGAGTATGCTGCGATTCTTGCTGTGCTTGTGAAAACTGCAGTTCTGTTTCTGTAAGTGTGCAGGAAAAATCGATTTCCCATAGCATGCTATGAGCGGCATTTTCTGCGCATCTGCGGTGCGGACGCTCGCCGCGGATTCGGCAGCAAATACCCGTCTGTGGGCAGGAGGCCTAGCGGATATACCAGTCCCGTTGCATTTCACAACGTCCAGTAAGCTGTTATGGATGTGTCTAATGTCAAGCTTGTTGACTGTTTCCATTAATCTAAAGTAGTGTATGTAGAAAGCTGCTTAAGCTGTTAAGATTTCAGATTGCGTTTACAATTAAACCTCTCCAACAAGCCAACCTCTTTGGGAAGAGGACGCCCATGTAAACCAAGTTTCTTTGATTGATTTTGCAGTTCCCTTACTACAAAAATTGGAATATTTTTTTTTCAAAAGACCATTTTTACAGCAATTCTATTTGGTCATTACAAAGAGGTATTATGTATGTGTGTATATGTATATATGTATATATGTATGTGTATGTGTGTATATATATATATATATATATATATATATATATATATATATATATATATATATATATATATATATATATATATATATATATATATATATATATATATATATATATATATATATATATAATATATATATATATATAATATATATAAAATATGGCACTGAAAGGTGGACCATACCTCTGGTCCATGGCTGTTTTATTCTGAAAAATGGCACCACATCTTTAGTCTGTGTGGTATGGCAACTAAGCGGTATTCACTTAAGTGTGGCTGAGCTGCAATACCAGACACAAACTATGGACAGCTGTGGCGCTGTTTGTAGAAAGCTGCTTTTGTTTTTCAATTCTGGGAAACTCCTTTAAAAACAGGACACAACCTGTTGGCAAGAGAGGCGCTGTTTCTGAAAGAAAGCTCACACAGCTCCTTTTTAAATGAGTCATCGTGTTGTTAAAAAAAAAAAAAAATCTGACTTTAGATTAACGAAAACGATCTGTTAATAGCTTCTCTTTACCACGGATTACCGTCCAACAATATATTAATTAATTTTTTTAATAAACCATTAGTAAAACAGAATTAAAACTGATTAAACAATTAATGGATCCGGTAGAAGGTTCGATTAAAAAAAAATGGCAGTTTCTATCAATTTGTTTCAGTTTTTCTTTCTGTTTACTTACGTTGTATGAAAACATTGTGAAACTTGATAACAAAAGGCGATCTGTCATGGCCGTTCTAGATCTAGAATGGTATGTGTGCCTTTGTTGGGCAGTCATGTCTGGTCTTTCACTATGTTGCTCATGATGTATTGTTGGAAACGAAACTTTTCATATGGCGTACTAAAAGAAAAGAAAGCCCCATATAATAGTGTGTGCACAACCATAGAGGTAGATTCATTGACTGATACACAAGGAGAACAATTCAATTTAAAAACAACTAAGCAAAGATTTGTCATATGAACAATCCAATAAACAAATGATCAGCCACTTTAATCCAATGTTTAGTCAGTTGAAAAAAAAATATGCAAACAAAAAAAGCAAAGTCAGCAATTTCAACAAAAAAAAAATTAAACCTGAAGGTGCACATAAGCTAGGGCTGCGCCAGTTACAGTAAAGGCCAATTTACATGGAAAGATTGATCAAAAGATAACTTGAACGGCCGTTTTGAGCGATCATTTAGCATAAACTACTAAGTAGCTACTTAGTAGCTTATTAGCGTGGAAATGAAGCCTTTCACTAAATGCAGATAACAGCTGGAGGTCTGTTATCTGCATTCAGCTTCATTGTTCTCGAGCAGGACTGCAGCTGAAAGAATACTATCAGCGTTATCCGCTGAGAACTAAGCATGCAGTCTGATAAGACACATCGCTGACTTCAAGCTGGCTTGAAGTCAGCGATGAACAAATAGTGCATGAACAGTGCATGATGGCCGCACATTTAGACACAGCGATTATCGCTTAGATTGATTGATTACTTTTGAGTGATAATTGTTGTCTAAATGGACCTTAACAAACGCACACTTCAGCACTCTTACATATTACATATCTTCATAAAATTGCAAACTATTGTTTATACGAACTGCATAAAAAATGCAAGGGTCTTCGCAGACATCTTGATCAAAATATTTGGGTCCATACGCCACATCCTCTTGGGTTAAAAATCTGCCACACGAATAGAAGTGTTGACTTTGGTGGTTGTTGCGTGTGCATCTCTAGAGGGTTTTTTTAGACCAAAATGGTCACTGTAAGGCTTGGAACCCATCCAATACGGTATGCCTGGACGTGGCGGATCGGCTCACATATTTTGATCACGTAAAAAAAATGCAAGGTCCTTAGCACAAATTTTGGTGGTTATAAACAATAGATGTCAATTTTATGCAGATATTAAATATGTATGAGTGCTGAAGTGTGTGTTAGTTACAAAAATACAGTCCTCTTGGAAGTGGAGTTGTGACACAGACCCATTCATAGCCTCATATACGTCTGATTTAAGGTGCCCAATGGCCATTTATCAGGCTGCTCACTTCCATAGTAGATTAATTACAAATCTATTAGTTGGGCATACCAGACTAAAAGATCTGGATGGACAACTGTTTTTGGGCCGTTTCCTCCAATATCAAACAAGCAGCGTTGTTCCAGATCCTAGAAGTATGATATATCCTCTATAAAAGCCCTCGGTCTCAGCTCTTATACATATAGAACCTGATTTTTGCCTCATTAAAATAGTCAATTAGATTCTAGATTATTTCTTAGTGTTTCCCTATACAGAGCAAAACTGTAGGTTTGGAGCAATGGTCTGTCTGTACTTGGCATTGGGCCATATAATGCCTATGTAGACCACCCAATACTCGTTCATGCTGATTACTTGTGTGCCTCCTGACGGTGGCTATAGACCTCTTTCCTCACTACTTCATTTTTTAAGGTAGTTAAATGGGCACCAGGAACATCTGATACCTTTTTTTCGTTGCAAGAAAAACAATGAGACTAAATGGCTTAAAGTCCAACTCTCTTGTATCTGGTGCTTCTGTGAAACGGGGGACAAATGGGTTGTCCTTTTATAGATACGGCACTTTTGATCCCATCAAAATTAGTTGGATCCATCAGCAATGATCTCAATCTTCAAGAAGTGTTACCATATTTACTCCTATCCTATAAGGATTGGTCCACAGATGTAGGTTCCCGTCAGATGGCACAGTCTTGGTTGGTGACAGGTGGCATTCAACTTGGTGATGTTTGTTACTGCTACAGCTCGTTGTTTTTTGGTTTTTTTGTCAGAAAGGCAAATTACGTTGTACAATGAGTGTCGGATGTGCCGTATGACTTTACACTGTTTAATGAAATGCATAAAGTGTAGGAAACTTTGTTTGGCCAGTCCAAAACCAACAAGTAGGCTGTATCACTGGTGCCTATGTTGCCAGTAGGCTATAGGTGGCAGATGTCAGTGAGTAGACCCAGGGTAAAAGGTAGAAGTGAATATGGGCAATGCCGCTGGGTACTTGAGAACCCGATGAGCGGCACATTTTTTAAGCGCAAGTCAAATTAACAGTCAGTCTACCCCTGTGAAGTTATGTTTGCAGGATTGTATTCCTATCCTACCGAGGTGACCCTTGGATAATACTACTGCTGGACTTAGGCCACTACCTGCTGTTAAGGAGTTCTGACAAAGTGTCCCCATCTGGACGCAAACGAATATGCTGTTTAGTGCTGCTGCCTCACTAATGAGATATGGAAAAGTCTTTTTGCTGACTACATAAGGAGACAATGACCTGGTCACCGCTAGCCCATGTAATATCCTTTCCTTGTGCCAATTTGGATAGACCTTCTAAGTGTCCATTGTGTAGTCGAGAGAGTATATTGATGCTAAGGTAGAAACAAAGTGCGGGTTAACATTACAGTATACCGTGAATGGCTACTTTATTAGAGACGCCCATTGAGTAGCGCTTTGGACCTCCTTTGGTATTCTGCAATTCATTGTGGGTAGATTTAATGTTGAGCAAACTGAACCGGTAGAACCCTCTTTCGGGTCGAACTTTGCTAAGGGTACATTCACATGGGGCAGAAACGCTGCGGAATGTCCACTGTGGAGAATTCCGCAGCAAATTCCACAGCATTACTGCATGAGAACTTGCATCAAAATCTGCATCGTAGATTAAACTGATGCATGGAATACTTCTTCACTTGATTTTGTTCTGCACTCTGGGGTCACAGATGTATATAGGGAAACTCCTATGTTGTAAGGGCAGATATTGCTAATACCATAAGTGGCCATTCAGTGTATGTCATGCGCTATATTGAGCCCATATACAGTAGTTTGTGTATAGTTCTTGATATCATTAAGCCATGGTTGATAGAATCTGATGTGTAATACTTGTTTTGCATAGTCTGTTTGAGGTTACTCGTTCCCAGGAGTCCTAAGCTGACGGCAAACGGATGTATCTGCCCATAGTATACATATTTGTAGTAGAACGTGGCACTCCGACTTTTCACTTGTCGTTTTGTTACCAGATATTCTTCAGTAATTGGACTGTGAACACAGTTGGCCACAATATCTGCATCTGAAAAGGGCTCGATCTAGCACATTAACCCCTCGGGCACAGCTGAGCGGTACCAGTTACTGGAAATGGGACACGCCTTCAGTAAACTCCCATTAACTGGAATGGACATTCAGTAATGGATTTTCAGAAACAGAAAACTTTTTTTGATGTGCGGCGGAGACATTTATGAGCCCTGTAGTGCGGGGAAGCTAGGGAGGCCATTTGGATAGAATTGATTACATATTTGTACGGACATTTTTACGGTTGCACCATAGAAAACGTAACTTTTTTTTTTTGCTAATTTTAATGTTTCATTGGGTTCTGGAGACCAATTTTAAGATAGCATTTTTAAAACCTTTTTGTCATGGGACATGATTGATGGTTGAGGAGAGAAGACAACATGTTCTAGTAGGTGAATCCCAGTAAAAAAAAAAGATGAAGACACCATCCTATCAGAAATCAGACCGCTTCTTAAAGGGGTTGTCTGGTTACTGGAAATCATCGCTGCTCCAACTGTCTTAAAATAACAAAAAGAGCAGTACTTACCCATCCTCTGCCGTGGGCATCCAGTTCTGTTGCTCCGCCATCCTCCCGGTGATTGATGTCGTCACCTGACCGCTGCAGCGTCACTCCCCGTTCTCCGGCCATCAGCGCTGACCTCCTGAGTGCCATGATGCCAGGCGTTGAGAACAATGATGCTGCAGCCTCCGATTGACTGCAGAGGTCAGGTGACTCTCATTGACATCCTCTTCCACAACAATTACTGAGAAAGTAGGGCAACAGCTATGGATTGCCGTTGCAGAGAACCGGCGAGTACTAACTACTATTATTGGTAGACAGTTGGAGTTTATATTGGCAAGATTGTCTGGTAAATGGACATTCCCTTTAAAACATATGTCTTGCAAATACATCAAGACAGGAGTTGCTGCTGTTTCTCTCTTCTTCCCACTTTGCTCTATCTCTAACCGGATTGGGTTTTTTTTAACCTTTTGTTTTGGAGCACTCTCCATGTATTGTGGAGACTCTGTTCTGTTTGGGATATTGTTTCCAGGATATCACTTTATCCTAGCACCTTCTAGTGAGGAATCAGTGCAACATTTGTAACGCTCATTTCTCCATAGGTGTTTCAATCAGCCTGGTTAGTTTTTATTTTTATGAGCATACTCCTTATTTTTCTGGGAGTTTTTCTATTATTGGGGAAAGTGGTATTTTGGTACATTTGTTCTGTTATGGGCAATTTATCATCTTTTTATTTGCCCATACGGATAGGTACCACCTATTTTACCATATAACAGCATAGCTCACAGCATAGGGCATCTGCTTAGGTTAATCCAATCATACATGAGATAGATATTTTTACTATCAAGGACAACTATTCTTTTTCCGTGTCTTATGACACTATCAAGCATTAAGGTTCCTGATGAGTCTGTATGAGACAAACGCGTTGAACCAGTCTGAACCAATCTTGAAACAATTTGTCAAAATATTTTTTTTTTTTTTTTTGCTAGGAGAACCCAGTCTGACTGTCCACTGGTGTTCTGAACTTGTCTTTTATTGGTCTTTGAAACCACATGTTGCATGAGAACCCATCATATCTTTGAATGGGGTTCTCCTGCTGTTTCATTAGAATCTATTGTATTTCTGGATTGATAACCTGTGGCTTATAGTCTATCAGCCACTTGTGTTTATCTCTCGGAGGTACTCAGCGGAAGCATTGATTGGTGTCCTTGTATTCAGAACTAATTTTCATCTAGTTCTGTGGATAGAAGCCAATCATAGACTTCTGCTGGTTTCTCGTTCTGGGATTATTTCTTGCCCGCTACTATTACTTAAACAGGGCATTCCTCTGGATAGAACCGCACTTGTCTCTTACCGGGACGTCATTTTCAGAGCTCTGGGGCTTCTACTGGGTCACTTGCTCATTTTTGCTCCTGGTCTAACTTATGGGACATAGGGCGAACCCAGGGGCTCGCCACCACTAGAAGCTGACTGTAAACCACCCACTTGGTGGAATTTTTTTCCGCTTCCATCTTTTCTATAAGGGTAGACCTCGATATGGTCCTCTAATTAGATTTGAATTGATTTTGGAGCGGTTGATATAGTGAGTCGGTAGTGTCTTATCCATCAGTACACTCCCGTACTACCTTGGAGGGATCAGCTTCGTAGATTTTTTCTCGGTTCTTTTCCAGGGTTCTATCTCCTGCTCTGTTTCTGTTTTGTTTTGTTTTGTCTGTTTTTTGTGAGGCCCAAACATTTTATATATATTTGTCAATAAAAGTTATATTTTAAGGGATACACCCAGTGAATATTTGTTATAATTGTGGTTACTTTATTGACTTCCACTGTAGTGGACCCGGGCCATCCATGTCATTTTTGCTGCTTGCATTTCAAACTACATCTCTCCAAAAGGGAAAAAAATGGATTTCCAAGATTAGAAAAAACATGGCTGCTGGTGTCCGGTATTACAGCTCAGCCTTAGGGAAATAATTGCAGCCCAGCTGCAGTATTAGAGACAACCTAAGGACAGGTGTGGCTCTGTTTTTGGAAGAAAGCAGCTATGTTTTTCTAATCTTTGGCAATTGCATTAAGAGTTCTGGTACCAACTGTCCCAGCTGAATGCGCTGGTTGGGATCTCCACAAACAGCCGAGTGGGCTTTTTTATACTGTTTGCACAACTCCCATTAACTTCTATGAGAGTTACAGAAAGAGTGTAGCCCAGTGAGCCACGGATTTTCCTAAGCTCCTGTTATGTAAACATTGTACAAGTAGCTCGTTGTGGTACGTTGTTTAACTTCCGTTCACTTCTATGGGAGTTATGGAAATGGTTTAGCTCAGCCATACTCTCCTGTAGATGGTGGTCATCCTGTGTCAGCCAAACATGGCCATGACATGAACACCCCTTTTTTAAAGTTTTGGCTACCCCAGAAAATCCTATGCCCCCAGTTGATAGCGGTCCTTTGCCAGGACCCCCAGTAATTACCACAGTTTCTCTGCACAGTGGTGCACACTACAGGGAGGGAAGCCAGGAGTGCCGCTGTGCTGGTTAAATGTCAGACTTTGTGTCCTTCATTTTCAGGATCAGTAGGGATCAGACCTCCACTAATGATGATCTGGCATATCCCAGAATATAAAATGGCAATACCCCTTTCATAGGGAAATTTGGACCTTTGCTGTCTGAAAGCTTTTGACTGGTAATATAAACTGTGTATGGTAAGGTTTAGTGTTTGTGGGTAGTGCCAACCCCCCAGGCCCTCTATGATGACCAGTAAACGCTGAGCAGACTTTCTTACCAAAACTCGAAATATAGACCGGCGCTGGTGAGCTGCTTACAGGAAAATGATCTGCAAGCTTTATGGGCACTCGGAGTTATTTCATTTTTTTACAAGAACATCTTGCAGTTGAATGCAAATAAGGAAGATGGAACTAATACCTCTGTAGCGCCACCTATTGGATGGCAGCATTCAATGTGCACACCTAGCGTCTCTGATGAGGCCAGCTTCACAATTCGATGCGCTTTTCCAGCGGAATTCCCGTGGTTTTTCGGTGTAGCCAAACTGCTGCAATTCCACTGGAAATCCACCCCGTGTGAACCCAGCCTACTACTTCCCATTTCTTTCTCAGTCTCTTCTCTGTCTCCCTGTCAGTGCTGATCGGCCCTGTTCAGCTCAAGGTCATAAGATCCCTCCTTCTGGCGGCTCAGGCAACCGTTCTCCAGGCCTTCCCTTTAGTCTGTCGCTCACTGCTTCGCTCTTTGGTCTCCTCAGTCTGTGCGCGTCTCTCTCTACATACTATGTAGCAAAAACTTTTGGTATACCGGAGCATCCTCCAATTACAGCCAGTCTATTGAGCGTGCTCAGTTACTTTCTGCCAAATTTTGGTGCACGCCCCAATTTTTCGGGCACTATTTTGGGCGCATCTTTTCTCTCTAGGTATTTGCACACATTAGTCATTAAATAGAAGTATACACACAGGATGGGGCGCTGCAATGATAACTCCACAGGATACTTCGAATTTCTGTTTTCCTTCCCCTGTAAGCTTGACAATCTGTATAGAAGTGCCATTTATGAAGGAGGCGGAATTGGATGATTGTTTTAACAACTCAATTCAATAATGAGTTTGTTCTGATTATGCAATTGTTGCAGACTGCACCATTCTAAAAATCCAATATTACGAGATTAAAAGAAAAAAATGGCTGCTTTTGTCAGAAACGGAGCCACTTCTCTCCATGAACTCCAGTACTGCAAAAAACAACGACTGTTATCTACAAGATGTTTCTATAAAAAAAAAAAGCAGCCATGTTTTTCTAATCATTTTTCCCCCCAAAACCTTAATTTCCACCTCCTAATTGGATTCATTTAAAAATCTGTTTAGCTTCTTAATGATTGGGTTTTAAAGGATGATTACGGGACATTAACTCAGATTCAGTAAACACCTCGGAATAATCTGGTGATTAACATATAGGATGGAATAAGGAGGCCAGCTGGAAAATAACAACCTGAGTTATAGCTGATGTACAGGATTAGACCAGCGGCACCATACCTGGTTGTGTGTGGTATTGCAGCTCAGCCCTGCTCACCAGTGGAGACATGCTGCAGTACAACCGGACAAAACCATGGAAGGGGCGGCGCTGTTCTTGGAAGAAAGCTGCCATGTTTTTCTTTTTATCTTGTACAACCCATAACGGAGTACATTCCTTTTAGACCATGTTCACACGGGATGGGTTTGCTGCAGATCCACATGCTGCTGAAAAAGCCACCCAAAATTATCACATAATTAGTTTCTGCACCCAAATCAGCTACAGATTTACCACTGTAGATTTTTATCAGCTTTTCCACTGCCGAAACTCCTTAGCAGATCCACAGTGTGTGAACAGAAACTTAGAGCTTGAGGCGATTTCGGCCGTTTGCTGGGTGTTGGAGAAGTTGACTCTTTCATCTGATTGGAAGATGATGTGGGGTGATTCAGTTGTCCACAAGGCTTGCTTCCACTCGTGTACCATCCAAGAACGGCGCTCCAAGCACCATCGCAAGCGCCTCTGTACGTTGACTTCTCTGATGTTAGGCTTCTGTGCAGAGACCCTGGGAAAATCCGGTCACTTTAAGCATAGTACTGGTGGGGGTCCCAATACTTTTGACAACATGGTGTATGTCACACAGCGTTCTTGTGTACACTGTGCTCTTGTGTTCAGGGGGCCTGTTTTGGATGCCTGAAACCAGCACCATTGAGTTTAATTTGGCAAATGGAGACCAAAGCCTTCATTTGATACGTTTTTGGTCAATTCTCTTTTGTTTTTTGGAGGACACAAAAGCATAGTCTACTATTCTCTATATACACTTCACTTTTAAGGGTATATTACAAAACCTCTGTGCTTCAACCACTACACTTGTATATAATCTTAAAGTACCCCGAGTGCACCTTTAATTCATTATTCTTTATATTTAACACACCTAATTAGGACCCCTCGTTATTCTGCGGTTTCTTTCTTCTGCTGTCAGTGCTTGTCTTGCCAATATGCTAATCCTGTACATTGCCTCAATTCTCACCCCCTCAGCTCATTAAATCAGGGAACAGATGTCACGTTTGCTGCTATTTAAGTTAAGGCTGCTGGTTCGTTCAGGACATTCCGATTTTCCTTCAAAAGTCCATATATAAGATTGGGGTTTCTTGCTCCTATATATATAAGATTGGATCTTCTTGCCGCAGTCCAACTCCCTCCCTATATCGGACAAATGTCCTGATAATTCTATTATGGAGCATTGAATCTTATCTATCTACAATGGAAACAAAATCCTCGAATTACAATATATAGCACAATGTTTCAAAACTTATGGTCATCTACTAGTTTGTTAGTCTCATAATTTTTGTTATATACTTGCATTAAAAACTTTATTGCTTTACCAATGTAAATCACGTTTGAAGTGGCTGCCCCTAGGGGTCTCCCTTCCAAGCTTCTTTGCAATTCATTCTCTGTCATTGGCTGCGGAACTTCCTTAATAACAAGGGGACACGGATGTTTCGATAGCTATGGGGAGAGAAGCTATGTTCACAGGCAGCTCGCGTGCACTCAGAGGCTACAGGCTGACAAATCTGCAGCTACTGTAATAATCTTGACAGTTTCTGCCTCTCCTGCTGTTTGTGTGTGTGTGTGTGTGTCTATCTTACAAACAGATTACAGTGGGTCTACTAAGCATTAGACCAGAATGTGTCTAAATGCCAAATCATCCTGGTAGAATAGAGGGGCGGGCCTTTAGATAATTCTTTCCCGCTGATTGGACCAGAGAGAGTGCAATGCAGCATGGTAAGTAAGGGCAAGGAAGTCAAGACAGTGAACTACTGGCAGAATGGTAGGCTTGTTAAATGCCCCCTCCTTGAAAGTGGATTGCTAACAGCAGAGCAACAGAAAAATGAGAGAAACCATCTGAAAACCAGAACTTACAGACCTGAAACGGTGCAAACAGCAGCAAATGAGCGAGTAAGGAGAACTTGGTATATATTAGAAAACTTGTTGAAAACTCAGGTATGACCTAATCACCCTGTATAAAAGGTACCTTATCACATGAATCATCGCTGGAAATAGCGATGTCAGGCAATAGTTGTCCATTGTACATGTGCCACCGGCAGGGCACTGAGCGAGTAATCGCTTACCTGTCGGAATCGCTTGGTTTTTAGCTCGCTTGAGAGCCAAGCAACTGTCGGCCCATGTAAACAGGCAGTCGGGGTATTTCTATCTTATAACATAAGAGCTAGCCTATGCCATCTCTTCTTGATCAGTGAAGGTCTGAGACCCCATCCATCCAGCGAAGGAAGAGTCTACAGATGTGATTCAGTGCCTGGAACAGTTGGTGAGCACTGCTTAGAGTAATGGTGGTTTCACGCCTGCATTGTGGGTTCCGCATTCCTGTTCCATTCAGGGAATCACCGGCCGACTGTCTGTGTCTTTCTTTCAGTATTTTGAGCCTGATCTGTGATGGAACCGCTGGCCTGAAGCATAGCTTTGTTTTATTTTGGCCCATTCCCTGTACTTGAAACTTTTTGAGGACGTCAGGAACACTTCTTCTTAATTTTTTCCCCCTCTAGTATAGTTTGGACCGCTAGAGTGTTGGGAAAAAAAATTGGAATTTGTCCTGTAGCCTTTAAATTGGCTTCCATGTCAAGGGGTTAATATCTAGTCTGCACTGATCTGCAGCCTCAGTGTTTTTGTATTTTGCTGGTTCAGTCGCGTTTTCTAGAGTAATGGGCTGATTCTTGTTAAGCGTTTTGTACAGGAAAAAAAAATGTCAATTCCAATAAAATATTCATCAAGCCTCATCTCACGAACGCCATAGTCGTGGAAAGCCGGATTAGCTGATTCCTCTGCTCATTTACACTACAAAGTCCTCTGCAGTTCTGAGCACTTAAAATAAAAAATATGGAAAACTAGAAGTGTGTAAAGTGAACACTGAACATCTGGCGTACGGCTAACAATGTTCGCGATGCGACTAGTTCACATCCGCTTTTTTTTTCTTTTCCGGTTAAGATTTGCAGGTGACTTAGAAATCCTCGTCTCATCCGACACTTGACTGAATATTAACATGACAATGGCGGGATGTCAGCCGGTACCCAGGGATGGTGAAGAGGAGCAGTTGTCATGTCAAATAAGAGCGTTTAACTCATCAAGGATGATTAAATATTCCCAATTACCATGGGCATCTTATTTACCGATCTACTGCTCGGTGCTACGATGTATGAGGCGGGCGCTACGCGAACGATGAGAATTACGAAATTTAATAAAATGATAAAAGCTGGGTTATAGAAGTGACAGATATGACAGTATTACGGGGTGGGCCATGAAAAAGTAGCACCGCACTCTAATGAAAGATGTCCAAAAAAAATTGTAATGCCCCCATTGAGCTGAATGAGCGATTCTGGTCTGAGAATGAAAAAGTCCACATGTAAATGCAAACGTGGACTTTAACCCTTTCCAATCCAATTTCTATCCTGGTTTTCCTAGGGGGCTTACTCTTTTTCTGCTGTTATACAACGGTGCTATCTGCTGGCTAAAGCCAGTACTGCATGAGGTGACACATTGGATAGGCTCCGACAGCAGAGAGGCTGGCAATATACAGTAAGAGAACTCTGACGGACGTCTTCCAACATCGGAGCTGTACAGCCTTAAATCATAATGTCTGTAGACGTCAGACAGTGGATTGGAAGGGGTTAAGTCCGAGTTCTGGCAGTTTCAAACTCTGACTTTAAAATTGTCCGTAGATATAAGGCTTAAGGCCGGCATCCTACGAGCGTATATGTATTTGCATGCACATGAGAACAAGTTTTTTTTTTGCGCGTGTATCACCGTATTTTTACTGTTCTTTTTCTGCATGCAAGGGCTTGTTTATTTGCGCACTTGGAAAACACGTACTGATTTGAAATGGCTAATTAGTCTATGTTCTAGATGTGTTTTTTGTGAACAAACCCATTGAAGTTAACGGTTTCCATTCTTTGTGTGAAGCCGACCTTATTCTGTAAGGCCACGTTCACACAGGGCGGATTCCCGTTGGAAATGTCGCGGTTTTGGCCGCAGCAAAAACCGCAACATATCCGCCGGGAGAAGCTTTGAAGCGGCCCGGCCGCTCTCTCTTCCGCTATGGCCAGTGCTCCCATAGAGGGGAGCGCGGCCGCAGCGGAAAAAAAAATAGACATTCTGCGTTCGGCAAATCCGCGCCGCAGCAGCGGCTTCTGCTAGCTTAGCCGCAGTGGATTTGCCGTCCCGTGTGGACGAGATTTCTGAGAAATCTCGTCCACATGGCTGGCTAATCCCGGGATTAGCGACCGCATGCGGATTTGCCACGGCGAAATTCCGCACAGAATTTCCGCGGCAAATCCGCCCCGTGTGAACCCAGCCTAAATCTGTCCTCTGATGCCTTATTTATTATCTGCAAGACGCAAATTACCATTTGTCTGTTCTATTCTTGAAAAACCTGGGTAACAATATGGCGGCTCAGGAGCTGCGGGAGGGCATTTTTATTGAACTTAAGGACATATTATAATATCGAAGTCCAGACTGGACAACTTCTCCGATGTCACCTATATGTACTGGTTGGAATTATTTTATTTTTTTGGAGCCCTCCTAAATAGGACCTATTGAACTGTATGAATGTCTAGTGTGCTCGGTCCTGCATGGCAGACTCCATTCCAGTAGCTTTGACCTAAAAAGCTACCTGCTACAGACAACCCCTCGTCACGCAGCATGTACTAACACTGTACGTCATCGGTGCTTAAACCTGATGTAAAAACATATAAGAAAATAAATACAAATGTTTATTTCATTTTATTTGGCTTTCGTCAATTGAAAATTGTGCATTTTGCCCATTCACAACTGGGGAAACTTTCTTTTTTTTTTTTTTTAACCCAACAGCTCCACCTAGTGGTCATATTAAATAGTTGTATCCTTTGATGCAGCAAGAACAATAATATACATGTGGAATTTTTTTGTTTTTTTCTTCTCTCACCACCTTTAAATACTGCACAGAATTATTGCATACCGTAGTACTTTCATCTCCAGTACATAAGGCATACTCCTTCATGTTACTGTAAATGTTATCTGTACTACTTGTAATTCACAGGAACGTGGGTAAAAAGTAGTATCGGAATCATTCAACAGGAGGGAGACCAGCTGACCTGGACATACATTGCTCCACAGATGGGATACTGGGTTGCCGCCATGTCTCCTTCAAACCCAGGTAAGAAATCTCAAAAAGTTGTTAGAAGCTAGATTCTAATGAGCATATGACGCCTAGTAATACACTGATGTGCTACAAGTCATGGGACAGGAATATCCTGTAGAACCCCCTCTGGCCCAGCAAAGGGCATCAACTTTTTGTGGCATCAATTCCACCTGCCGTCTGGAGGGATGTTGGGCCCTGCCGTCTGGAGGGATGTTGGGCCCTGCCGTCTGGAGGGATGTTGGGCCCTGCCGTCTGGAGGGATGTTGGGCCCTGCCGTCTGGAGGGATGTTGGGCCCTGCCGTCTGGAGGGATGTTGGGCCCTGCCGTCTGGAGGGATGGTGGGCCCTGCCGCCTGGAGGGATGCTGGGCCCTGCCGCCTGGAGGGATGCTGGGCCCTGCCGCCTGGAGGGATGCTGGGCCCTGCCGCCTGGAGGGATGCTGGGCCCTGCCGCCTGGAGGGATGCTGGGCCCTGCCGCCTGGAGGGATGCTGGGCCCTGCCGCCTGGAGGGATGCTGGGCCCTGCCGCCTGGAGGGATGCTGGGCCCTGCCGCCTGGAGGGCTGCTGGGCCCTGCCGCCTGGAGGGCTGCTGGGCCCTGCCGCCTGGAGGGCTGCTGGGCCCTGCCGCCTGGAGGGCTGCTGGGCCCTGCCGCCTGGAGGGCTGCTGGGCCCTGCCGCCTGGAGGGCTGCTGGGCCCTGCCGCCTGGAGGGCTGCTGGGCCCTGCCGCCTGGAGGGCTGCTGGGCCCTGCCGCCTGGAGGGCTGCTGGGCCCTGCCGCCTGGAGGGCTGCTGGGCCCTGCCGCCTGGAGGGCTGCTGGGCCCTGCCGCCTGGAGGGCTGCTGGGCCCTGCCGCCTGGAGGGCTGCTGGGCCCTGCCGCCTGGAGGGCTGCTGGGCCCTGCCGCCTGGAGGGCTGCTGGGCCCTGCCGCCTGGAGGGCTGCTGGGCCCTGCCGCCTGGAGGGCTGCTGGGCCCTGCCGCCTGGAGGGCTGCTGGGCCCTGCCGCCTGGAGGGCTGCTGGGCCCTGCCGCCTGGAGGGCTGCTGGGCCCTGCCGCCTGGAGGGCTGCTGGGCCCTGCCGCCTGGATTGCCACCCACAGCTCTGTGGCATTTGTAGGTGCAGGATCTCAGGTGCGAATAGACCTCTCCACCAAATGCCTTAAATGTTCTATTCGGTGCATGTGATGCAAAATGTTCAGGTCGCACCATTCATAAAAACTTTCCAGAATGTTATGTGAACAAATTTCAGGCAACGAGGGCCCAAAGGAACACGACATTCTGTTGGAATATCCCATCATTGTGGCGGTACATGAGGTACTTTCAGGGCTGTACAATGGTCACCAAACACTGAAACATTGCTGATTCCCGTCAAAAATATGTTTAGGTGGACCAAACACATGCATGGAAACACCCTGTTCCCCCATCAGCACCAGTATGGAACCACTACCAACCTGCCCTGACAACTGGGATTCCTGGCTATATGGGGTTTGTGCTGTACATGAACCCTAACCTATGCCCAAAACATTTGGCACCGTGAGTCATCAGACCACACTACATGCTGTCGGCCCTCTGGGGCCCAGGTGTGTTAAATGTTTGCACAACTTAAGTCCCATGTAGAAAACGATTAACGCTCAAAATTCGCTCAAAAGCCGTCTTTTGAGCCATAATCGTTGTGTGTAGCTGCACTGACATCGTACAGTTTTCATTAAGCCGTCGCTCATCATTGTCTTTCAGCATGCTAAAAGACAACCATGAGCCTTATCAGGGATTCACAGCGGGATACAGCTGATACTATTGTTTCAGCTGTATCCCCCTCCCTGATGACAGGCGGGTATGAAGAGCAGAGCAGTCCAACTGTGTTCTCCATACCCGGCACGGAGCACTCAGCTGTATAACAGCCGGGCGCTCCGTGCAGAGAACAGCTGGAAGCACCCTCCGCTTGGAGCACTCGGCTGTAACAGCTGGCCGCTACCAGCGGAGAACAGCTAGATGCAGAAGACAAGCTGGGCCACCCCACGTGTCTTCTGAATCCTCCGCAGGGAGCGTTCGGCTATAACAGCCGGGCGCTACGAGCGGAGAACAGCTAGATAGAGAAGACAAGCGGCCTCACTTGTCTTCTGTATCCCCCACTGGGAATGCAAGGTGATTGCTCAGCGTTTGAGCGAACACCTTGCTGTGTAAATGGACACAACGATTATCGCTCAAAAGTGATTATCTTTTGAGTGATAATCGTTGTCTAAATGGGCCTTTAGTAATGGCATGTCCCCTCTGTCTGGTACCCACTATCATGCCTCGGTGGAACTCGGATTATTCTTGCCCCTTTGCCATGAGCCTGCTGGCAAGGTTCAACCTCACTCACAAGATAACACCTCATAACTTAGAGGTGTGGATGTTCCCCAGCAATCAGCCACTTCATAATCAATTTACATACTGCTATCCCATGACTTTTGACACATGGGTGTACAACGTTAATTATCATTCTATATAAATTAGTTAGCCAGGTGTTTTTTTTTTTTAATTGTTGACCTGTTCCCTAACCCCCTTCTGGCTGCATCACAGGCATGTGGTGGGGCTTGCGGTGCGACGCGTTAATGTTAGAACGTTCCATTGACAACCGCATGAAAAAAAAGCGCAAGAGACACGCAAGTGTGCAGGAGCCCTTAGGAAATGCTCAGCTGTTACCGTCCGTTCCATAGACTATGACTAGAGCGGACATGCTCAACTGCTGCTTCATAGAGAACTTGGTCATGCAGTGATGAACTGGAGGGGAGCATTCTGTTGATCAGCGGTGGTCCCAGTGATCATACATTTATTGCCTGTGCTAAGTGTTTTGTAGGATAGTCCTTTGAATGATGTCATCAGGATTTCAGCTTCATTTGTGTTTTTTTTTCCTTTTGGTTTTTAGATCCTGTGGTTAAACAAGATATCACAAGCTATCACACATGGTTCCTCTTGGCAATATTGGGAGGGATTGTGTTCATTCTCCTGGTCCTGTTCTGTCTCCTGCTATACTACTGTAGGTAAGTCTACATGAACCATACTGTAATATACAAGTGCCATTACTATGTTCGAATAAGCTTGTCTATTTGTATACACGGATTGGCCACTTTATGAGAGACTCCGTGCCTTTCACGAGTGGGGCTTCATTGTATTGCCAGCAAGCCAGCTTTATTGAAGTGGCGGAGGCCTTTTAAAGAAGGTGAACAGCTGTTGACCACATAGCAGGAACTAAGCAGTGGTGCAACCCCAAGAATGACCAGAGCTGGGCAATGCTAAGAGGCCCTGATGACCTGGGCCAAAGAAGATGTCGTGCGCACTTGGGAGGAGTCGTCGTCTCCCTATTCAGCAAGAAGGCTCTGTGTTAAGGTCTGCGCAGCAATCGCTGTGCAGAGGAAGATGGAAAAAAAATGTACACCGCACATCGGATGAAAGAGTCTCCCTGAGGCAGAGATGAGATGGCTGTGTCTGACTGCTGTGCAGGCGAAGAAAAGGGCCACAGCGCGAAAAAATATTCCCGAGGACCGTTATGAGTGCAGTTTTCCCCTCTAGGACTGTTGGGTATAAAAAGTCAAGGTTGAGGGGGGGGGGGGAATCTTGAACTTATCGTGACTAACCTATTACTACCGTAGGGTGTGATTTGTGCTGCGATTTTCGCGCAAAGCCTTGCTTAGGTGTTTACTAGTTATTGAATAGGATGATGTGATATATATTTGTTTAGTCCAATTGTAATGGGACCTGATGAAGGATAACCTTGCTTACTCTGAGTTATGTGAGATTGTGATAAAGTTGCGGGCAGCAGTATACTAGACATGGCTTCCGCTGTAGCAGAGTTGTTCTGATGGGTGCTTCTGTGCCATATGATTCAAGCAAGAGTCACCGAAGCGTATATTTTAGCGAATCTTCCATTTATAGGAAAATGTTGCCATGGATGTGTAAAGCTCCTGGATGTTGCACACTTGTTACGTGTTAAGTGTGCGCAGCTAATCGACTTCCACAAAACATGGTAGAAGGAAACTGGACGTGGAATCCCAGCAGTTGCTGGTACCGGAAATTATACAGGGTGGGCTGTACAAAGGTAACCCGTCTCTGATCCGGACACCACACTTCTATAAAAGCGACCAATCACAGCACAGCTTTCATTTTACCTCTGCTGTATAAGAAATGAAGCCTTAGGTGTATGTTTACACTTAGCGGAAATTCCACTGCAAAACCCGCAGCATTGCCACTTCCTGCACTGGGCCCCTGGTGGTCTGTAGTGAGCGCAGCGCCACTAGTCACATGTTGTGGAAGGCACCAGTAGCACTGTACTCATTAAAGACCACAGAGTGTCGAGTGAAGGAAGCGCCAAGAACGCAAAGACTTTGGAGGTGAGGGGGAGCGCGGCATCATCTGAAATCCGCTGCAGAAGCGTAGTTGATGTGAAGTTATTCTGCAGTGTGGTGCTAGGATTAAAGAGGCAAGCTACTTTTCCGAGACCCCAATTTATGTATGTGGATCAGGACAGCCAAGAATGTAGTTGCTAGGTTCTGCATAGTTGCAAAATATATGGAGAAGGGCGCTGTGGTATACATGGAGAAGGCCAATACTACATGTGTCTTGCTGCTGCCACTTTGGAGAATTGAAGAGGTATTCACTGCTGTGTGATGCCGAATGTGGTGAACAATGTGGTGACTTTTGGTGAAAATTCAAGTACCCTCACATTAAGAAAAAGATGATGCTGTGTAATGTTATGATCAGGGGCGTAACTATAGAGGATGCAGGGGATGCGGTTGCACCCGGGCCCAGGAGCCTTAGGGGGCCCATAAGGCCTCTCTTCTCCATATAGGGAGCCCAGTACTATGAATAAAGCATTATAGTTGGGGGCACCGTTACAGGTTTTGCATTGGGGCCTAGAAGCTTCAAGTTATGTCTCTGTGCAGCATGGTTAAGGTATGGGTACGGGTACAGATAGAGGGGGGCCCCTGCTCACCTTTTGCATCAGGGCCCCTGAGCCTTTAGTTGCGCCCCTGGTTATGATGCCGCGTTGGGTACAAGAACCCTCCTATGGCGTGATGTCAATGTAATTTCTGGTTTATTAAAGGTTATTTTTGCTGCATACAACTTGGCTCCGTCTTCTGCACCGTCACATTCCAACCTCCTGCTTCAGTCGGAAACCCTTTTGTCGAATGTGTCAAGAATCGACAGACAGAACAGTTGAGCAAATTGGAGGCGACTACAACGCCGGTGCTCCAGCTAATGTGTCCGAACCACAACATGTCGTTCTGTCGCACCGGCCGGCTGTCCTTGCTTCCCTGGCCTTCATAGTCCTTGTGTCTTAATCCTATAGAGTACCTCTGGGACGAGGTAGAATGGGCTTTTCAGAACATGTCAGGACCTCCATTTAATTTGTAGCAACTACAAGACGCTTCCTGTTCGCATGGACCAATATTCCTGCAGAGCAATGCCAATACCTGAGATCTATGCTGCTACAAATTGTTGGGATTCTGATGGCCAAAGGAGACCGGCACGCTACTAGATGGGGGGGGGGGGGGGGGGGGGTCTAATAAAGTGGCCATTCAGTGTATATGTTTGTATAAACTGAACCTGCCAATTATGCTGAGGTGAGTGACGTCACACGGGCGCTGCTGATCTCTTCTTGCAAAAGAGGTCTGTCAGATTGCTTTGCTTGCAAGTTCCTTCTCCTATGCCAACCATTGGGTAATGGACATCTACTTCCTATTTAAGATGTTCCTCAGCAGCTGCCGTGTATATTATACAGTACTGTGCCTCAGCTGCTGCAGACTTTCTTCTTCGTGGACATTTATTAACATTGCCTTCCTTGTCCTCGAAGAGGTTCTACGGCATCTGAGGAACAATGGCGGCATTTTATAAAGCAAAATACTGCAGAATTCTGGTACAAAAAGGGACACTTTATGCACTTTGTCCAGAAAAGGGGGCATAGCTAAGAGGAATTGTAAAATATTGTGCCGAGATAGAAAGTTACCCCCTATACTGTGAATAGGGTATAACTTTATGATCGGTGGGAGTCCAAATTCTGGGACTTCCTGAGAAGTTCCAAGAGTCCCTCCATGAATGAAGTCGAAGCACATGTACATATACGCACTGCCGGTGTATTTCAATGACTGCGCCAGATATTGCCAGTTTTCAGGACCGTGGTGGATCCCAGCTGTTTGATTCTCATCAATCATAGTTATTACGTACCCTGTGGCTGGGGATAACTTTTATATCTTGCTACCATTCTTTTTAAAGGTGCGTTCACACGTAGCAGAAATGCAGCGGATCCGCACCAAAATCCGTAGCATTCCTGCATCAAAAACCGCATCCAAGTCTGCACAACCAATGCGCATATTGATTCGGATGCAGCTACGAATCCGCAGCTGATTTTAGTTGTGGGTCCGCAGCTGATATCAGGTCTCAGCTACAGCGATTAAGTACAGATAGGTAATCGTTGCTCGCTGCCTTCACCCGAAACCACTACTGAGCACACTTCTGCGTCACCTAACCAAAATCATGTGATTTTTGGGAAATGCACTCACTAGCAGTTCCGTGTGTAAGCAGCGCTTTGTATCCGGTCATGCGGATTTTGGTGCGGATCTGCAGCATTTCCACTATGTGTGAACGCACTCTTTGAGTATACTGAAGTTCAGGGTGACTCTGCGTTGTCTTATCCTTTCATATGGTTACAGACCTCAGTGACTTAGGCCGGCTGTCCATGGGCAATGCGGTATCGCCGCCGCCCGGGAGCAGGAGCCGTCGCCGAATCTCTGCCGGTCAGCCCTATCTTTATACATATTTTAAAAGCATATCCAAGCATAGAAACGGCATCTCCATGTATTAATGTAGTGCACATCTTCCTGATGCAACGGTCACGTGTAAATATTAATTTAGGGCAATAAAGAGAGAAAAAAGGTAAACCATAAACTGAATTTTTCACGGATGCCACTTTGCTGCGACTCCTTCATGGTGTTTTATTTACAACAAATCTCCGATAGTGTCACCGTGCAGGAGAAAAGCTGAAGATTTCTCCATGTTTTATTCCCAGAGGTCAGACACCCCTCCCGCCGGTTAACCCTTTCCAATCCAATTGTGGATTCAGGGTTTCCTAAAAGGCTTTCTCTTTTTGCTGTTATACAACGGTGCCATCTGCTGGCTAAAGCCAGTGTGTGCGCGCCAGAGAGGCTCCGACAGCGGAGTGGCTGGCAATAGACGGTAAGAATACCCTGTCGGCCGTCTTATGACATTGGAGCTGTCCAAGCTTCAATCCGAGTGTAGGAAGACGTCAGACAGTGGATTGGAAAGGGTTAAAAGGTTTTTGGCATATCCTAGTGACATGTCATCATAACGTTTAGCATGAGAATTGTCTTTTAGAGGGGACATAAAGAACAGGAATTGTCTTCAGAACCTACATCAACCATCTTGGGTTAGGGCCACATCATGTTTGTGCCCTTCAAGGGGCTTCTTTCACTCAACTGAAGCCAAAAGTGTCGTTACGGCAGCCTGGGAGCTGAACTAAATCTGTGTATACCGAGAGGAAACTGGTTCTCACCGAGGAGATTGTATTGATGTCTATTGGTTTATTACTGTGTGTTATTTTGTCTGTGGTCCCTCGGATTTGTTAATTGCTGCAGAATATGTGGACGCAATATAAAGAGTAGTAGTAGCTCTAGAATCTTACAAGCAATACTCCACGTAGGAAAAAGTATGCAAATGAGTTGCTTCCTTCTGCAGGATTTCTGTCCCTTTACTGCCCTCTGTAGGTAGCTACCTTTTTTAAGTTAATTTCCAACCCATGAGTCTTGAAACATGATTATGGATGTTGGCCAAACCGGATACTTATCTGCAGACAGATTTTTTTTTTTTTTTTTGTATGTCCATTTTTACCTTAAACAAGTTTTTTTGTTGTGTTTTTTTAAAGGGGTTGTCCCAAATCAAATATATTTTTTGCAAATGGCTTCCACATGGCAGAACATGACAAAGCAGCTGATATCCACCTCTCCCTGCGTGTCCACCCCATCGGCGGCTCCAGTCTCCTTGTTGACATAATGTTTACAGGCTGTCTCGTAAACAGACAGCTGCGACTAATTTATGGTTCGTTACAGGCTGATTTCCGCCTGTAAACAAACACAGCGGAGGAAACCCAGAGCAGCAGCGAGGGACACTGGGAGCGGAGACGTGTCGGCTCCTTTAGGTTCGGTCATCGGGGACTCATTTTCTAGAAACAAATCTAAATCTATCGGCCACTGGCAGCACATACACTTAGTGCTGAGAAAAATAATAACCGCTTGCCCGTCAAGCCGCTAACTACACAGTAGTTCCCTCACTACTTACACAGTGGCCTAGCGCCACTACACCTACCCAAAGGGTTTGAGTCTGGAGGCGTCCTTCCCTGTCAGACTCGTGGCTGTACCGCAGCCTGGTCTCCCATAGACGTCCGGCTTTCAGCCTCTTCCTCTCAGAGCCTGGCCTAGCTCTGGCTTCTGGCAGCAGCCCGCCTTTGGCATTGAGCTCTGCTCTTATCTCGGCAGTAGCTCTGGCTTCCTGCTTTCCATTTCCAGCTTGCAGCAAGGAATTGAATGTGTCTGGAGTTTTTAGTTCCTTCAGACACATCCACACAGCTGTCCCTGCTGATTAGCACACATTCAGTACACAGGCCCAGTTGCAGCCCCCTGCAGGCCATTCTGTGCACAGCCTTACATTTCCATACATTTTTCATTGAATGCAATGTTTTAAAAAGTGTTTGGGGTTTTTTTTGGTTTTTTTTTTTTTTTATACTATATACGTCCTGTGCAAGTTTTTCCATTTGTGAAATTACATTTGACCTCTACATATTTGACAGTGATCTAATGCATTATCGTTTTATAGCTTTAACAAAATCTATTCTTCTGTTTTTGGTTGACTTAGGAGGAAATGTTTGAAGCCACGTCATCACCGGAAGCTTCAGCTCACCTCTGCTTTGGATTCTTCCAAGAAAGATCAAGCCACCTCAATGTCTCACATCAACTTAATCAGCCCCATGCATATGGAGATGATGTCCTCCAGTGGAGAGGTTGATATGCATACTCCGATGCTTAAGCCTTCTTATAATACCTCACGGGACTTCAGCTCAAGAGAAGAGCTGCTTTCTCATCAAGATGGGAAAAGCCGAATGTCTTTGGACAACTTGACTCCAAGTGGCACGTTGAGACAGGTGTACAATAAATCATTGGACCAGTTCATTTTAAAATCAAGAAAATCTGCAGACATCTCAGATGGTTTTGTGTCTCCCATGAAAGACGAGTATCGCCGGAGTTACAACTCAGTGATTTGTCAGCCTTTATATGAAAACAAAGACCAAACTGCAAACCATGTTACAGCAGGAAGTAAGCCAAACTTTCAGGAACAAAGTCACCCTGTGCCTTCTGCTCCTGAACAAGAGCAGGTCATAGACCGACGACCTAATGAATGTATGATGTCTAGGTCTGTAGACCACCTTGAAAGACCAACCTCTTTCCCTCATCCAGGTCAGCTTATATGTTACAATTCTGTTGATCAGGTGAATGATGGTGTTTACAGGAATGTTTTGCCCACGTTGGTTATTCCTGCTCATTACATGAAGCTACCGGGAGAACATCTAATTGTGTCTGCTGAACAACCATATGAGTTAGAACGACTTCAAGCCGAGCTGTCCAAATCTCATGCTCAACATCCACAACAGGTACAAGCGTCTCAATTAAACTCCCAAGCAATGTCACAGCAACACTTACAAGATGGCGAAGGCATGGAATGGAGCGGACAAAACACTGTCATGTCAGAATCGGTTTCTATTCCAGCTTCTTTGAACGATGCGGCCATTGCTCAGATTAATGGCGAAGTTCAACTGCTGACCGAGAAAGCGTTGATGGAACTCGGTGGAGGAAGACCCATGCCCCATCCCCGTGCCTGGTTCGTCTCTTTAGATGGCCGGTCGAATGCACATGTTAGACATTCATACATTGATCTCCAAAGAGCAGGAAAGAATGGGAGTAATGATGCTAGTTTAGACTCGGGCGTTGACATGAATGAACCAAGATCTGGTCGAAAAGGAAGAGGTGGCAAATTTTCAATGCTGCAACATCATCTCTCTTCACAGCACCCAACGTTACAGGAGCACCAGCAACATGAACAGAAGGTGTCTGACGGCACTGCTTACACACAACTTGTTTATCTAGAGGATATGGACCAAAGTGGTAGTGAATGTGGAACAGCTGTTTGTAGCCCTGAGGATAATAGACCTTTCATCGAGGCACCAGCAAAAAAGAGCTGTGGCCAACTACCCAGCCTTCAGGAAGAAACTTTAAGACGAACTGCAGACTCCTCACCAGTGCCATTAAACAGCCCTGACCACGAGTACTCCATTCATGACGATGGATCTGATGACCAAGGAGAGAATAAAAAAAGCCCATGGCAGAAACGAGAAGAGCGACCTCTTCTGGCCTTCAATATGAAATAAGTTGTTGAGTTACAAAATGGAGTAATTAATTGCCAAATATTCTTTCTTTCGGGAATGCTTACTTTGTAGGGGGATGAGGGTCTCTCTGTGAAATTTTGACCTGATCTTTGACTAATAAAGACTAGGCTCACAGGTGGTTTCGAGGAAAAGAAGCGGAATGGATTTTATGGACTCTTTTACAGTTAGTTAAGAAGTGAGTAGTTTCAGTGTAGCACTACCGCAGCCTTTCTTTTTGTACCGAACTCTTAAGAACTTGACTGTTTCTTGCAAGGTTCTGACCACTAACCTCCCCGTGATGGGAGCATGTGACAAGTTTGTAGTTTTGAAACCAATAGTATCACAGTGTTTACTGTATATTTGCATTCTACACAGGCGATGTAGACATTATCGGAAAAGGCTATGCATTGCTGCTTTTACGCCAACTTGACATTTTTGCCTAGGCGACGCTTTTTATTTTTATTTTACCCCTTTTTTTAACGAGGCTGTAAAAAATATATTCCTCTTATGTTTTTCATTTTAATCTGCTTTTCTCTTTTTGTAATGTATTTCTACACAAAAGCTGTGAACCTGATCTCTTTTTTTTGTATTAAATGTTTTTTTGTTTCCTAAACAAAACTTAACAAAAAGTGCATTGTACGGTTTTTGTCCATAGAATTCGATCCCTATTCTCCAAGTGCCTTTTTTAAAAAGCTTCCCAAATATTTTAATTCATCCAATTTTTTTTTTTTTACAGTTCAGGTAATTTCATGATTTTATATTTTGGTTATTTTTTATTTAATTTTTCTTGCATGCACCAGATTTCACCTTTTTGCTCACTCCTTCCATAGCGGTATGATGTATGCTCTGAATACCACGGTGTACAGTAGAGATCAACGTAGCTAAAAACGAAGAAGACATCTAGGCCCCACTTAGCGTCACACGCATATTTATGTAAATATGGTTTCTGTTAATTTCGAGAATTGATTCAACTGCTCCCTGTTGACTTGGTGGGCAGAGAATGTATGACTTACTCTAACATTCGGAATTGCTGGAATGACTCTTCTGTGCATTCTCTTAAATGAACTGCTTGGTTATACAAGAATTATTAAAATAAAACCTTTTAAAAATGTGGTGTTGGTGCCTAATTTTAGGGACAGAATTACAGACCGGGTATAACAGTATGCCACGAGCACCAAGAAATGGGCAGACACTAAATATATAAATATTGAACTGCATTACTGATATATGTACTAATGTATAGGGTGTCCCAAAAATGTATACACACTGTGAATCATTATGAAGTCAGTGTTCATTAGTATACAATTCATACAGAAATGGATCATTCTTCTCATAATTGTTTTTTGTCAATGGCTGCCCCTCAATTTGTTGACTGTTGCTTTTTTTTTTTTTTCTTTTCTGTAGACTTTATCTTTTAAGTACCCCCATAAAGTCTAGATGGTGTGAGGTCTGGTGAATGCCCTGTGACACAGTGGGTACACCCACATGTTCTGATAAATTAAAAGTTCAAACTCCCCTTTCCTGTTTTTAATATAAAAGGGAAAAAATTTTTGAAAAACCGCACATTTGGTATTGCGGTGTAAGTTAAAAACCAAACTATTAAACTATCACTATATACTATTTAGAGGGGAAAAAGACACAATGCCACAATGGTGAGGTTTTTTAAAATCCTGGCTCCAAAACATTTTGAATAAAAAGTGATCAAAAAGATGTATGTACCCCAAAATGGTATTCTTAAAAACTGCTGTTCAGTTGCTATGCCTATCTCCATAGACTGTCAAAATGCAGTATAATGTAATACGGTAGGAGTACTGTATGTATAAGGTGTCTTATGAGGACTAATGGCTGTGATTGGCTGACGCCGTGTGTGTTAGCCAATCACAGCATTAGCTTTCAAGCCCCGCGTCCAGAAAGCAATGCTCTGTCGGGGACAAGGAGGGAGCGACAGCCTGCAGCAGCGCCGCAGAACGCCGGGGGAGTTTTTTTTGGTTTTTTTTTTATAGCCGGCCTTTAAGACAACCCCCCCCCACTGCAGAGCAGATTTTTCGTGGTTAAAAGGTCGTCTTATACGCCGGAATATACAGTACATTTGGTATCCTCGTAATCATACTGACCCCTATAATAAAGTTCTGTCATTTTTGCCACAATATGTACGCTGTGAAAACAAAACTCTTCTCCCCCTTCCAAGATGGCATAATTGCAATTTTCTCCTCATCTCTCTCCACTTAGAAATCACTTAAACGTTTTCAGTACATTATTTGGTACAAGTTGCACCATTGAAAAATACAAGTATGTAGACCATCATAGTGTTGAAGAAAAAAAAATTCTATAGGCATTCCATCTCCAGAATTGGTGCACTTTTCACACCGATATTTCCTATGAGCCAAGTTAAAAAAACGACAAAGCACGTGATATCCAGGGAGTTCATCAGTGTAGCATGCAAATTAGATTAACCTTCTCCAATCCACTGTCTGATGTCTAAAGACATTCTGATTGAAGACTGTACAGCTCTGATGTTGGAAGATGTCCGGCAGGGTATTCTTACTATATATTACTGGCTGTTACTGTTGTCGGGGGGCCTCTCCAGCATGTCCCATACCGCAGTACTGGCTCTTACTAGCAGATGGCGCAATTGTATAATGGCAGAAAGAGCGAGCCCCCTAGGAAACCCTGAATCCAAAATTGAATTGAAAAAGGTTAATAGTTCCTAAACAATGTTGCTGTAAGTATGCAGTGCGCCATATTCCTCTTCAGTTGGTGGAGGCATGTTCTTCCTTGACCTCGTAACCGTACACCATTTTTCCTCTTCCTACAACAAATAACCCATTCATCGCCCACAGTATGTGCAAGGAATCGGGGTGCAATACTGATATGAAGCAGGAGACATTTGCCATTGCGGTGTGCGACAAGAATGTAAATGTTCTGAACCATCCGGCTGAAAGACAAAAGTAACATGATGGACAAAGTCCTTTTAGTACACATGGTGTTAAGAAAAAAGACCAACTCCTCCGAGCTCTTCAGAAAGCCATTCCATCATTAAAATTGGTGTTTTTTTTCCATGGAAACCTTTCTCGACAACTAGAAAAAAAATAGCAAACCGTTTGACTTCCAGAAAGTCTGAGGGTATGGCGTGGATGTGTCGGCAACAATTTATCAAGATGGTCGTTCCACGGTGTAGTATGTGCATGGCGCACCACCGTCCTCTTTCAAAGGAAATGGGCAGTTGACCATGAGCTTGAGATGGTTGGTCTTCAAGCTTTTTTTTTTTATTCCTCATCATCTTTGTTTGTTCCCCATTTATTTTCCTAGAAGGACCATCAGACGGTGAGTTATCAATACAGAAGAGACATCTAAGTAACAATTTTTGCCATACGGTTTGCTTACCTAAAACCTACATACAGTTCGCTCATGGGGTGCTAATGCACACAGTCTACTCTGGTCCGGGAAAATTGCCATTACTCAAGTTCTTCAGGAGTGGAGTCAAAACTGCTTCAAGGTCACAGGGGGTCCATTCTAATGGAGACTTTGTCCTCCAGCTGTTTCCAGAACATTGAGGGTCAGTCAAGCCAGAGCTGCAAATGGTTGTCTTCATCCTACATTTTTATTTGTTCATCATGAAATTTTGCTCATGTAAAGCCTAATGACCATGCAGAGGTCTCGGCAGATGGGGAGTATAAACTCCAAGCCCAGTAGACCTTATGATGCAACTGGCACAATCACTTGTTCCATGAATGTACTCTGCTGCGGAGATTCCAGGTAGAGGACTGAGCCTGGCATCTGCTGTGGAGAACCAGAGCAAAGGGCTCCGCTTCTGGTGCAGGCAGTAACTGAGCCTGGCATCTGATATTTCATGACGTAGTAGGTGCACTCGCTTGTTCCATGAATTTAATTAGTAGTGAAAACCCTGGGCAGAGGTCTCGGCCAACGACGAGGGCAGCGACCAAGCACAGTATGTACATCCTCGTGATGCAGCTAGTAACCTCATTTGTTCTGTGAATGGACCAAGCTGCGGAGACCGAAGCAGAGGTCTTGGCTGGTGGTGAGGGTAGCAATATGGCTGGAAATGTGCCACCTCATGATGCAACAGGTACATTCACTTTTTCTGTGAATGCAACCAGCCATGGAGAGCTCAGGCAGAGGTCTGATCCAGTGGCTTGGGCGGTGACCGAGCCAGCCTGAAAAACCACAGCTTTGTGACACAGCGGGCACACTCACTTGTTCCCTGAACTCGCCCAGTTCTAAAAAGCCAGGGCAGAGCTGAATTGAACCCAACAGCAAAGAGCCTGCATGGATGGCTCAGTCGGTGGCAAGGTCGGTGACCAAGCTTGGCACCCACCAAAACCAAAGGCAGTAGGGAAATGCATTTGTTCCATGAATCGCCCATCTGTGAAATACCTAGATAGAGGTGAATATGCCCTCAGCTGAGATGAATATACCAAGATGCAGAGAGCTTGTACAAGTCTCAGTTAATTGCTATTGCATCAACCTAGCCCAGTATCTGGAACCTCATGACAGCAGGTACGCTTACTTGTTCTGAGAATGCACTTAGCTGTCAAGAGCCTAGGCAGAGCTCTATGCCGGTGGTGAGGGCAGAGACCAAATCTAGCATTCTTCTCTTCCGTGACACGTTTACCTAGTGCCAAGGCCAAGCCAAACGCTGCTTTCTTCTGCTTGGCTACCAGGTGCTAATAAGCCCAACCAAGCTAGATGCAGTTCTTTGTTGCTCAGGTGGCAAACCCAAGCCAGAGGCTTCCTGCTGCCAGGTGCCAAGTTCAAACTAGAGGCTGCTTTCCGCTGCCAGGAGGCAGCTCACTTCTGCACGACTGCCAGGGAGGGGCCAAGCCCAAGCTGGATCTTGCTCTCTTTTACTCAGCTGCTAGGCACCAAGTTCGAGCCATAGCAGAACTGCACAGTTAAAATGTACAAAGTGCAAGACCGAGGCTACGCTTTGCTAGTTAGCTACCAGGTATTGAGCCTAAGCCAGAGGCTGCTCTCTGTTGTTCTACCACTTGGTTAACAGGTGCAAAGCCCAAACCAGTGGATGCTCTATGCTGCTCAGTTTAACAGGTGGCAAGCCAAAGCTGACTACTTTTTTGCTGCTCTACTAAAAGGTGCCAAGCCAGAGGCTACTCTTTGCTAATTGGCACCCAGGTGCCAAGCCCAAGTCTGAGGCTGCTCTCGGCTGCTTGGTTAACTGGTGCCAAGCCCAAGCCACAGTCTGTTTTTTGATGCTTTGCTAAAAGGTGCCAAGTCCAAGTTATAGGCTGCTCTCTGCTGCTCGGCTACCAGGTGCCAAGCCCAAGCCATATGCTGCTCTCTACTATTCGTCTCATAGGTGCCAAGCCCAGGCAATCTCCAATAAATGGGCAGCCTGAATTGCTATCACAGTATATAGGCTCGGGCTGCATTATGAAGTCGGGGAAATCCCCATCAGAGAATGAATATACTTTGTATGTAAAATTTATAGAATTAGAAACTATATACATACTGCATATTTGTTGGGTCCGGCTTGTCATACACCAGTTAATCTGAAGCCCGCTGGAGATGGAAGCACCAAATGGCACAAGATGAGGCAAATGTGCGCAATATGCTTCACAATTTGAAATCACAATTGGGTGTGTAGTTAAACTGTAAACCAATCCAAGTACAATTTCTGGCCTAAATAAATAGAATATATGGGGGAAATAAAGCAAAACTGTCATTTTAAAAAAAACTGCCAGTTTTGGTGTTACTGTTTGCAACCTGGCAGATTTTCTTTAACTTTCCCCATAGTGGGACCCAACAGGGCACAGAGCGAGAATCACTCACTTGTCAGTCATTTGTGAGAATCACTCACAAGCCAAGTCCATGTAAACAGGCAGTAGCCCATCTATAAAGGACTACCTGTTTACTCTAATTGGAGGCAGATGACTGGAAGAGATTTCTGGCGCCCTCCACCTCCATTCAGTGAGCGATTTTTGTTTCCATGTAAAAGCACAGGACAGATATCGTTGGAATGGCTATGCAGCATCAACAGTCCTCCCGTGTACAAGTAACCTGAGTCTTGCATCTTCAAATATTACTCACTGAAAAAGGAGCCAATAATGCACCGCCTGATGGACTGCAGGGCAGGTGCCATCACCATAAACCCTAGTAGAATGTGGAGAGCCATAGTGCAATATGGAGGAGCTACTTCTGTGCAGTCGCCCAACTCGACCCAGCCCAGATGGGGTGACTGCAAACAGCCTGCATATGTGAACTGATGCCAGTGATGCCAGTCATAGATAAGTGTGGCACACCATACAGGATTGCAACCCCTACTGGCAAAGCAATGGATCGCCCTATATCACCACAGTTGGTCACACCAGCTGACATCCTGCAGTCTATCAGTTGCTGCATTATTGGCTCCTTTTTCAGTGAGTAATATCTTTATTTTTTTCTCTCACCCTAGTGATTTTAATTTTTGCATTTTTAAATACATTTTTTTCCCCCATAAAGGCCTTTTTATGACACTTTTTTTTATACTTTTGCCTAAATAGTACTTGTGGTTCTGTGTGATTTGTACTTTGCCTAAAAACTTGCGTATTCTGTAAAATGCAGTTTTTATTTTATTTTTTTTACATATATTGCTTCCGCATAAAGTACATAACAGATGAAATAATCCAAATTCATGTGGATACATTAAAGGGGTTGTCCGGGAGTGGGACGATTTTTTTAGATATTGCTGCAAGTGTGTTGAAGTAATAAGCCATAGTCACCTGTTTCTTCCTCCAGTGCTGCAGCTCCCTCTGCAATCATAACTTTTTTTTTTACTTTTTTTGGGTGGGACAAGTTGTACTTTTCAGTGGTACCATTTAATGTGCCATACAATGTATTTAAAAACTTTAAAAAAGTCCTAAGTGTGACAAAATGGAAAGAAATGTAATGGCACCATTTTTGGACAGGCTTGTTTTTGCAATGTTATCTTTATTCTGTGGGTTAGTAGGATTACGGTGACTGCAAATTTATATAGTTTTTTTTATGTTGTACTATCTAAAGAAAGAAGAAAGAGGAAAAATATATATATATTCTATTTCTGTTGCCGTCTTTTGACCCTCATAACTTTTTTTTTTTCCCATTGATGGGCTTGGATGCGATCTCATTTTTGCAAAGTGACCTGTAGTTTATATTGGTACCATTTCGGAGTACGTACAACTTTTCAACAGCTTTTTATTCAAATTTATCTTGGACATTGGGTGAAACAAAAAACGCAATTCTGCAGTTATGCTTTTTTTTTTTTCTGACTGCATTCACAATATGACATTAATGTGATTTTAATAAATTGGACTTTAACGAATGCAACAATACCACCAAAGTTTTTATTTTGTGACGCAACAACTGGAAAACTGCTTTCTTTCAAGCTTTAAATATTTATTTTTTCTAATAAAACAATTTTCTTTAGTCCCCATACGGGGACTTGAACTTGCGATTTATTTCATTGCTCATACAGAGTAATGCAATACGATAGTATTGCACTACACTGTATTTCTACCAGCGATCTCTTAAAATGTGCCACAAGCAGGTCTTAATAGCCTGGACGGATACCTGCTCAAAGGATGGGGGGGGGGGGGGGGGGGGATGTTTTTGGACATCAGAGTTAGAATTGTGACATTTAAATGGGTTGTCTGGTAACAGGACAAACCCGCTTCAATAGGGCTAAAGGTGTTTGTTGTGATTGCTAAAGTCACAGGAACTCAGGCAACCACTGCATTCAGTTAGAGGCTGCATCATAACTGCTCATTCTCCTGGCATCCTGAGCGCCATGATGCCAGGAGTTCAGGAATGTGATGCTGCAACCTCTTATTGGCTGCAGCGATCACATGAGCTCCTGTGATGTCAGCAATCACAACAGCCACTAGGATCACAGTGGGGCTGCAGCTCTGGATCGGAGGTATCTTAAATGCAGATGTTGTGGTCTGGTCCTGGCTGTCAAAGATGGCTGACATCCAACGTGTATTGAACAAGCTAGGCTCTGAGTCCCGCCCCATACATGGACACCTGACATTCACTGTACATGTATGGAACACGATGGGAATGGGTTAAACAATTTTTAACCTGTATTACGGAATCTGTGGTTCATGTTGTCTGATGGGAGGACTGTGCATCATGTTCTATTGGGCGTACACTAGTACCTTCATAAACTTATCCAGTGCTGCTGTCTCTTACATTGAATTTTTTTTTTAAAGTGTTGTGCAAAAGTAGAAAATGCAACAAAAACTATATAAATTTTGGTACTGCACTAATCATACTGACCCTCAAATTTAAAGTAACCTGTTATTTATACCGCACGTTTCCTCCAATGTTTCTTCCAACACAAGGAGATAAAAAGTGGTCACACTTCTAACAGGATGAGTTGACTATCTAGTTGTCCCTCCCCCAAGGATCCTCACTACAGACGGATTGGTCAATGAAATGAGGCACAGATGTTGTTAGGAGAGGCTGTGTGATAAGAGTATGGGAAAATATGAGACGTGGTAACAGCTCTAACTTTTTATGCTGGATTTTTATTCCTCTTTTAATATGACTATATGGTTATCACTAAAGGATGTGTGCGCCTCGGTGTCCGCAATACAGGTCGACACGAAATGCCCCATGAAGAATTTACACGACTTATATGGAATTATCTATAGAAATCTCGGAAAGCATTACTATATTTGTCTGTGATAACTGATTTATATGAAAAGGATATATTTCATCTTTCACACAAAAACGACCGCAAAAATGTCCTAATGACCAGGGCTGAAGAAGCAACGTTCGATGTGAATCAGCCAGCGAGATCACGTGGGAGGAGAGACCGCAAAAATGTCCTGATGACTGGGGCTGTAGAAGCAGTGTCCGATGTGTATGGACCAGAGAGGTCATCAGGGCGAAGGACCCCGCAGCATGTAGCAGGAGAGACCGCAAAAAATGTCCTAATGACCAGGGCTGAAGAAGCAACGTTCGATGTGAATCGGCCAGCGAGATCACGTGGGAGGAGAGACCGCAAAAATGTCCTGATGACGGGGGCTGTAGAAGCAATGTCCAATGTGCATGGACCAGAGACATCACTAGGGCGAAGGATCCTGCAGCACGTGGGCGGAGAGAGAGTAACCTCCCTGCATGGGACTCAGTCCTAGACAATGCTATGGTTCCAAGCCAGGATAAAGACACTGCTGCCATGTATGCACAGACAACGATGGTGTGACTGACATGGACTGGGGAGTACCTACCCAGAAGGGACTGTGTCATACAACGATGCTGACATACGGTTATAGATAGTAGCAGGATCGATAAGTGACGGCATGTTACATAGTAATCTGGTTAACAGGGTTTGTAAGTGAAGTGATACTAGGGTGGCAAGGCAATATATAGCGTAACTATGTGTCAAGGAGAAGTTACGGTAGACGAAAGTGATGTACTGCATTCAATTCGACTGTTTTGATGTATTCTGGCACCTACCGTGCATAAGGCTGCAATGATGGTATGATGCCGTGGACTTCTGATAATAAGTATGTAGTACTATGATAGAGATTTCAGGTCACTAAAGTTCATTTTATAAAACAAATCTGTCCTCTGTCAGCTGCTGCACCATCCTGAGCCTGCCTCACTCTCCAGCACCCATGACAGTCCCTCCATGTCAAAAAAGTCAAGCACCTAGAAGGAGTTGCCAGAATCTTGTGAAACTTTCTGTGTGATTTGTAAACTTGGTATAAGTAAGTAATTATCCTTTTGCTCTAATATTGTAATCAAAAACTGACCCCTTGCAGGGAGGCTCTAGTACCCTGTTGTACCACCTCTAGCTTGGATACAAGATGTGATTCTGGCGGGCATGGAGGCTCTAGTACCGTGATGGCGAACCTATGACATGCGTAGCCATAGTCACTGACAGGCGGCCGCTCACCCCGTTAGTGAATACCGGCAGGGGCTGTGGCTCCACTGCTGGTATTCACTACTAGCAGTGCTGATCCCAGTGATGTCAGTGTGCAGCCGGGATCCTCCTCCCCTCCGTCCCCCGACGTCTTCTACCTGTTGGTTCCACGAGAGCGTCCGGGGGAGGAGGCGTCCTGCAGCACACTGACATCACAGTGTGCGCCGGAGAGCATCTCTGCTAGCGGCGCGCTGGGCACAAGAGGAGCGGAGCTTCCAGGAGGTAAGTACGTGGGTCTCGGGGGGCACTGTCACTGCTGGGGGGCACTGTCACTGCTGGGGGGCCGCTGTGGGGGCCAGTCACTGCTGCGGGGCCGCTGTGGGGGTCAGTTAATACTGAGGGGTGCTGTTGCTGCTGGTGGCCGCTGTGGGGGGCACTGTCGGTGCTGGAGGCCACAGTGGGGGCACGGTCACCGCTGGGGGCTCATCATTACTGAGAAGTGAGGGGGAGACAGCGAGAGGAGGGGGCCTGTGCTATGGGTGTTTTGGGTTTATTAAATACAGTTATACATTACAATTATACATTTTTGTTATTTAAACTATAAATATTGCAAATTTGTTTTTTCTCAAAGTGACACACCACCCGAGTCATGCTCGGTTTTTTGGCAAATTTTGACACCCCAAGCTCAAAAGGTTGCCCTTCACTCCTCTAGTACTTTGTTGGACCACCTCTAGCTTGGATACAAGATGTGATACAGGTGGGCTTGGAGGCATACAGGTTCCGTATGTTGTTCTGCGGCATATTCAGTCCACATTGCATGATCTAAATGCTCAGTTACAGCAAACGCATAAGCTGTTGAAGTTGGTGTCCCAAATGGTCCCATACATAATAATAATAATAATAATCTTTATTTGTATAGCGCCAACTTATTCCGCAGCGCTTAAACATACATGTTCTATTGGTGATAAATCTGGTGACCAGGCAACCATGGAAGTGTGACAATGTTGTGGGGGCTCCTGTGACCCCCTTGTGTGTGCGGCCCAGCATTATCCTGCTGGAAAATGCCTCTTGGAAGCCGCCATGAGAGGAACACATGTGGCTGCAGGATGCCCTGAACATCTCACGGAGCTGTCATTGTCCCTTCATACCACTACTAGCGCTGACTGACTGTCATATGCAATATCCCCCCAAACCATCACCCGAGCAGGGGGCAATGTGCCGCTCCACAGCAAAGGCAGAGTTGAGGCGTTCACCCCAAGGTCACCAGACACGAACACGACCGTCGGCCGTGCCCAAACTAAACCTGGATTCATCACTGAAGATAATCCAGTTCCACTCCATAGCAGTCCAGTTTCATTGTTCATGACACCACTGCAAACGGAGCTGACTGTGGGTGAGTGTCAAAGGCAGTACACATAATTGGCAGCATGAGACCAAATGTCCTTTAGCCAAACGCCTGGAAATGGTTCCCACAAACAGGGGGGGCCTGTAACGATGATGCCATTGCATGGCGGACAATGAAACAGTTGGAGCTGCCCATATGTGTCGGACTATCCTCTCTACTGCTGGTCTGTCGAGGAGATCCTGAGCCCAGTCGCCTTGTATACCCTCATGCATCCACTGGACCCAACCCCTCCTAACAGTCTAGTCAGAACAGCCCTGGGAGCAGGTAATTTAATATGACCATTTAGTGTCTCGCATTCCAATAATGCGCCCCCCTCAAACTCTGTTGACTGGGTAAAATCTCTTCTCTGCGTCGTAGAGGCGTCTAGTGGTCAACAGGCTCTACACAAGCGGAAAGAGGTCACTACATACAAGGAGCCTCTGAAAGCCTTACAGACCAAAAGTGGAACCACTTATATCTGCCTGAGATGGAACTGCATGCCGAGTTTTGCAGCAAAATGACAACTTCTTCTAGGACTGGATTATTTTTTCTTTACAAAGTGTATGACATTCGGTATATTCAGTAGCTTGCAGAATAAACAGTATTGCAAAGCTGCCGTAGGGTGAGTCACACCTAGCTACAGAGTATATCTATGCAAAAACAAAGCATGACAATGAAGAGCAACTATAAATGTAGCCGTCCAACTTGGCATCAGATATGTAGTTTCTATAGCAACACCACTGATGCAGGATGCCACATGCATATATGAATGAAAAGTTACTCAGAAGTCATGCGTGATGAGATGGAGTACAAAATACAGATGTAGGCAACCCTGAGACAATACCGGCTCCTTGCAGGTGATGTCCTCTACATGTCAATCCCAGTGCCGCCAGCCAACATTACCGGTTCATGTAGAGGGGTTGCCTAATTGGCTACTGTGTTAGGCTTCTAATTTAACATGCTGTCAGAGGTTCGGTCGGTGAAGCACCAGGATGAGATTATCCACCGCTGGGTCGCAAGAGATTATTATACAGGGTGGGTCACAGAAACGTAGGCCACCTCCGATCCCGGCACCAAACCAAATTACTGTATGTGGTTGCTAACTATGATTGCTAGAAGACTTCTGGACCCATTGCTGTACTTTATGATGGATGAAGAATGGTTTCACATATTAGGTCCTGGGATTTCACAGAAAATATGAGATACCGGTCTACTAAAAATCCCCACCTGACTCGCGAAACACAAAAGCACAACCAGAAAATTGGTGTTTGATGCGGAGTGTGAGGAACACGATGGGTAGAGCTGATTTTCTTTGAATCAACTATAAATGCCGCAGTTAATCTAGACAGTTCTAGGACCAGCTAACACCAGAAGAAAGAATCTACTGGATCTTCCAACAAGATGGGGGCACATGCCACCCCTCCCGTGACTCACTGACGAGTTCATGAACTGTTAACAGAAGAGCCAACTGTGCGCAAGGGGTTTTAGGCAGGTGTGGGGAAGAATGCGGCAAACTAAGAAGATTTTCAGAAATTGAAGTGTTAATAGTTTTAATTTTGTTGATTTTAACAAAATACAAAATGATTGAACAAAAGAGAAATCTAAATCGGATCAGAATTTGGTTCAAAATAGCATCAGTTCTTCTTCTAGAGAACTTGCAAAAAGTAAGGGATTTTCTAAGATTATAGTCAGGCGTACGATTAACCAATTACACCAAACAGGTGATAATCATTTTTATACAGATGTAGCCGCGCTAAAGCGCGTTAATAAGTGACACTGAGCCACGACTCAGCGCCGTTCTACTGATTGTGTGGCACTGCTGTCATTCACCAATATACCTTCAATGTAGAAACAAGGCCAAGCGACTCAGCTTTGGACTAAAACATAGGAACTTGGTGCACAAAAATGGCAGCAGGCGCTCTGGACTGAGGAGTCAAAATGTGAAATATTTGGCTGTAACAGAAAAGCAGTTTGTTTGCTAAAAGGCTGGAGAGCGGAACAATGAGTGTCTGCAGGCAGCAGTGAAGCATGATGGAGAGCGGAACAATGAGTGTCTGCAGGCAGCAGTGAAGCATGGTGGAGAGCAGTACAATAATGAGTGTCTACAGGCAGCAGTGAAGCATAGTGGAGAGCGGTACAATAATTAGTGTCTGCAGGCAGCAGTGAAGCATGGTGGAGAGCTGTATAATAATGAGTGTCTGCAGGCAGCAGTGAAGCATGATGGAGTGCGGTACAATAATGAGTGTCTGCAGGAAGCAATGAAGCATGGTGGAGAGTGGTACAACAATGAGTGTCTGCAGGCAGCAGTGAAGCATGGTGGAGAGTGGTACAATAATGAGTGTCTGCAGGCGGCAGTGAAGTATGGTGGAGAGCGTTACAATAATGAGTGTCTGCAGGAAGCAATGAAGCATGGTGGAGAGTGGTACAATAATGAGTGTCTGCAGGCGGCAGTGAAGTATGGTGGAGAGCAGAACAATGAGTGCCTGCAGGCAGCAGTGAAGCATGGTGGAGAGAGGTATAATAATGAGTGTCTGCAGGCAGCAGTGAAGCATGGTGGAGAGCGGTACAATAATGAGTGTCTGCAAGCAGCAGTGAAGCATGGTGGAGAGTGGTACAATGAGTGTCTGCAGGCAGCAGTAAAGCATGGTGGAGAGTGGTACAATAATGAGTGTCTGCAGGCAGCAGTGAAGCATGGTGGAGAGCGGTACAATAATGAGTGTCTGCAAGCAGCAGTGAAGCATGGTGGAGAGCGTTATAATAATGAGTGTCTGCAGCCAACAGTAAAGCATGGTGGAGAGTGGTATAATGAGTGTCTGCAGGCAGCAGTTGTATTAGTGTATCTTCTTGATGCCACCAGGAACTCCTGGTGGAGTCAAGATTGACAGGGGGGTGATTTTCCCTGAACGTGATTGGCTGTACTGGGTGTTGGCCTGCAGGTCCTGCAAGGCGACTAAAGGTTCAGAGCAAAAGCATACACTGGGCACCGCAGGCGCAAGGCCCAGGGAGAAACAGGCTTACCCGGTGGCGGCAATGAATAACCCACCCTCACTGTCCAAAGGGTGCGTGGCGTCGGTGAAAGGAAGTGTCACCGGGACCGGCCGTCACACTGCAGTGATGCGGCCGGCGTAACAGAGCTCACATCTGCCGGCCAGGAGACAGACGGCAGAACACATCTCACAGCCGCCGGCCAGGACACAGATAGTGACGGACACCAAGGAGAGGTGAGCGTGCTGCCGCGTAGCTCGCATGCCACAATTGCCGGGCAGCACAGAGCACTGAGACTGCAGCGTCTGCATACACTTGTCCCTGCGCTGCAGCTTTAGTCTGGCCCTTACTACAGTTCTTTGGCTGACATTATCACATGTAAATGCTGCCATGTTACACCGCTAACATATCAGCATGTACAGGTAATAATGTAAGCCTAAGAACTATAGTAAGGGTCAGGCTGCAGCGCGGGGACAAATGTATCCACAGTGTGCTGCTAGGATCTTTCTACCTTGACCCTATCGGGAGCTGGGGGGTGTGAGAGGGGTGATACTCCTGTCAAACCCCTAGCTTCCGGTGGCGTCAAGATACACTAATAACGGCAGCAGTGAAGCAAGGTGGAGGTTCCTAGCACGTTTGCAGCTGTATTTTGGCAATTTGAGTTGGGGTCAGGACTAATGGTGTCCTCAATGCTGAGAAATAGAGGCAGATAATCATCCCAATACTATCAGGGAGGCGCCTGATTGACTGCAATTTAATTCTGAAGCGGCAGAATGACCCCAAACATCCAGCCAATGTCATTAAGAACCATCTTCAGCATAAAGAAGAACAAGGAGTCCTGGAAGTGATGATATGGCCCCCACAGAGCCCTGATCTCAACATCATCGAGTCTGTCTGGGATTACATGAAGAGAGTAGGAAGGATTTGAGCAAACCTACATCGACAGAAGATCTGTGCTTAGTTCTCCAAGAATAAACTCCTTGCCGAGTTCCTTCAAAAACTGTGTGCAAGTGTACCTCGAAGAACTGATGCTGTTCAGAAGGTAAAGGGCGGTCTCACATATACTCATGTGATTTTAGGTTTCTCTTTTGTTCATTCTTTTCGTACTTTATTAATTGACTAAAATAAATTAGCACTTCTATTTTTGAAAGCATTCTTACGTTGCAGAATTCTTTCCACACCTGTTTGCCTCATTTTATGTGGCCCGCCGGGCGGGCAGCATCCTACTTGCCCAGCCTGCAGGTCCGGTCCAGCGGCGGCAGGGCATTCTGACCACTGACCGCTATCCCTCCGGCGTCTCTCTGCGCCAACGTGTATGCAGAGCAGATGCCAAGGGGGCACGTCAGTGGTCAAAGAATGCCCTGCCGCCGCCGGACCAAATCTGCAGGCTGGGTGGATAGAATGTCTTTATGGATGCTACCTATCCCGAGGTCATTCTAGGGAGGTGGCTATTACTACTGGGAAAACTATGCGGGTTACTCATTACTACTCAGTTACTACTGGGGCCTCAATGGTGGTAATGATTACTACTGGGGATACCTATATATGGTACTCTTACTACTGGGGCCACTATGGGGATGATTTATAATTGGGGCCACAATGGGGGTCACAATTGGACCCATGTAAGCATATATCATTTGTGCAAATATGATATGTATTTGCCTGACAATATTGCTTATGCCCGCCTTTTTCGGTTGCTCCGATATGGTGCACAAATATGCAGTGAGTGAACAGGTTTGTGCCGGCCCATTTACTGCAATAACCTATTGCGGTGTATAATACGCACCAAAATAGAGAATGCTGCATATCTTTTGTATCGTGTGAAAATATATGACCTCAATGGGTTCTATTCACTGCAAAAATACGCTGTGCAAGTACGCTCATGTCAACAAGCCCTTACTATATGGTCTTACAATTACAATGGGCCCTTTAAAGGCAGCAGTAAGGCTGATGTGGCCCTCCCTGAAATTGAGTTTAACATCCCTGTCCAACTGGGACTTGAAAAAAAAACCTTTAAAGTGAAAAATTAAAAAAAAAAAAAAAAAATACCAGAAGGCCCTGACTTTGTTAAAAGGCAATTAATTTGCACCACAGCTAATTACTGCAGAATGATCAGATCCTGTCAGTGGATCCTCAGCAGGGTCTTCCTATAAGCTGCATGTTCTATAGTGGAAAGGAAATCTGAGACCAGGGACTTTCTAGGTCATATCATTTAGGTCAATTGGATTTGAAAGAAGATCGGAGGCTGGAGGTATAAAACCGAAAAGCAAGATGTATAAAAACTAGCGCTAATGTCCCTTTTACATGGGCCGAGAATCGCACGATTCTCGCTTGCCCGAGCGAACGGGTGGTGACGTCATCACCAGCTGTTTGCCCTTCGGCAGCCTGTTTAGACTTGATCAGTGTTTCACAGCGACTTTGGCTGCGACATAGAAGCACCTCCAAAGATGGCGGTGCGGCCCTGCAACATCACAACAACGCGGTCGCGTTGGGGTTCACACGTTGTTGCCATACATGGAGTGCAAGACATCCAAAAATGCTTGCCTAAGGGGTAGATCTATTATTCCTGGTGTACTGTATGGACGGGCGCCAGTCTTTCCTCTAGGGAGATTCATCAGCAAGGTGCATAGATGCTGCAGAGGCAAAAGAGCGCCAAATCTGACCTTAGTAAGTTAGCCCCCACCCAGGGGCGTAACTATAGAGGATGCAGAGGATGCGGTTGCACCCGGGCCCAGGAGCCTTAGGGGGCCCATAAGGCTTCTCTTCTCCATATAGGGAGCCCAGTACTATGGATAAAGCATTATAGTTCGGGGCCCTGTTACAGGTTTTGCATTGGGGCCCGGGAGCTTCAAGTTACGCCTCTGCCCCCACCTCTGCGAGACTTGAAGCCATTCTTAGGTGCCTGGCTCCCATAGCCACCGCATGGTCAAAGTGTGAGGCAGAGGCAATGGGCTGACGGTGGGAACAGCTGCCCTCTGTAAACCACTTAGAGGCCGAGTCCAGACATGACCCCGCCATCTAAGGAGTTAGGGCTTGTTCTCCACCTGCATTAGGCAACTCTCTTATTTTGCGACCCATAATATGTATTAATGCAGCCATATTTTTTACTACTGTCTTTCTTTAAACGCAGCAGGACCGATTCTTGTCCGTTTTTGCCTCCGTATTGGTATTATTTTCTATTGAGCATATACAGTAGAAGATAAAACCAACACAGAGGCAAATCCAGATGAAACACTGCTGACCTCCTGGAACGCGTCCATATCACCAATCCACATGATAGACGTGGTACAATACGCTCGTCCAAAACTGGCCTTAGGGCTTTGCGTCCCTTTCTTCCATTTTTGGAGCACAGAACCAGCATGAAAATGGAAATAAAAGTTTCCGTTTCTTTCCCTGATCGATTGCTCTGTTTTTTTTGTTTTTTTTTTTGAAAGCCCATTGAAAACGGAAACCCCTTCACTCTACAGGACGTATATTTATGTCACGGGAGCGTGGGCTATGTATGGATCGGGGGCCGATCCCGCTCCATACAAGGCAAGTGCCGGCTGTTTTTGACAGCAGGTACCAGCCACAATGAATGTGACACAATGTTAACCCTTTGCAATCCAATTTTGTATTTAGGGTTTCCTAGGGAATTTTCTCTTTCTGCCATTATACATGGCGCCATCTGCTGGCTAGAGCTAGTACTGCAGTATAGTACATGCTGGAGAGGCCCCGACAACAGAGCGGCCAGTAATATACCGTAATACCCTGCCGGATGTCTTCCGACATCGGAGCTGTATAGCCTTCAATCAGAATGTCTTTAGATGTCAGACAGTGGACTGGTAAGGGTTAATCTTTTAAATGCCACTGTCCATTCTGACAGCAGCATTTAAATCACCCCAATATCTGTTTTGAGCTCCCTCCCACTGAGTGCGAGGTGCCATCTGGTTCTCATGGCAGACAGGGGCCTCCTGAAGGCCACCAGGAATGAATACCTATCAAGGCGTACCTGGGGCACAGCTCGATAGACTGCCTGTCCGAATGCCATACAATGTAAGGGTGCGTTCACACGAACGTATATCGGCTCGGTTTTCACGCCGAGCCGATATACGCCGTCCTCGTGTGCAGGGGGGGAAGGCTGGAAGAGCCAGGAGCAGGAACTGAGCTCCCGCCCCCTCTCTGCCCCTCTGCACTATTTGCAATGAGAGGAGGCGGGACAGGGCGGGGCTAAGTTCCGAGAATTAGCCCTGCCCCCGCCTCTCCCCATTGCAAATAGTGCAGAGGGGCGGAGAGGAGACAGAGAGGGGGTGGGAGCTCAGTTCCTGCTCCTGGCTCTTCCATCCTCCCCCCCCCTGCACATGAGAACAACGTATATCGGCTCGGCGTGAAAACCGAGCCGATATACGTTCGTGTGAACCTACCCTGAGGCTGGATTCAGACGAATGTATATCGGCTCGGTTTTCACGCTGAGCCGATATACGTCGTCTCTCTCTGCAGGGGGGGAGGCTGGAAGAGCGAGGAGCAGGAACTGAGCTTCCGCCCCCTCTCCGCCCCTCTGCACTATTTGCAATGGGGAGAGGTGGGACGGGGGCGGGCTAATTCTCAGAACTTAGCCCCGCCCTGTCCCGCCTCCTTTCAGTGCAAATAGTGCAGAGGGGCGGAGAGGGGGCGGGAGGTCAGTTCCTGCTCCTGGCTCTTCCATCCTCCCCCCCTGCAGATCAGGACACTGTATATCGGCCGGGCGTGAAAACCGAGCCGATATACGATCGTCTGAATCCACCCTAATACTAAGGCCTCATGTCTACAGCGGATCAGATTCTGCAGCGGGAGACCGGCGGCAAACATTTTCAGGAGATTGCGGATACACTGCGGATCATTTGCGCGAAAACATATCCGCAACTCCAAGCCTTTTCCCCACCTCCCTAATTGATTTTAACCTTCATCCACAATAGTAGTTGCGGATGCACTGCGGATCGTCCGCGCCCATTGCCGTCTATTGAGGCCGTCCGCATGGAAATGGAGCGTGCTGCGATTTGTTTTCCGAACCAGACTGTCTGCGAATCAAATCTGCATGCTTAAATTCAGTTGCGGATGCCAATGCTTCCCTGCGGGCACTTTGAATTGCGGACACATTATTTGTACTAAAAGGGGAAAAAATAAATACGCGAAACTAGAATTGTGCTTTTTTTTTTTTTTTGGTCATCTTGTTTCCAAGACGATAATTAATAAGCGATCAAAAAGTTGTATGTACTCCAAAATGTTACTAATAGAAACTACAGGGCGTCCTGCGGAAAAATGATCCGCCACACATGTGCCAACGAAAAAATAAAGTTACGGCGGTCACGAGATGGTGGCAGAAATTTACATTTATGTTTTTCCAAATTTGTTATTGCTGTCATCGTACTGATCCATAGAATTAAACTATCATGTTATTTCTGCTACAGGGTGTATTCCATAAAACCAAGACCCCCCAGAGGCGGAGGATTTTCTCCCCCCCCATTTCAGTACATTATATGGTACCAGTAAAAAAAATACAACTCGCCCCGCAAGATACAAGCGCTAGATAAATAAAAGAGGCGTGATTTTTTGAATAATGGCAAGAAAAAAAATGGCCATGCCCAAAAGGGGTTAAATAGTAACATTGAAAAATACAAGTCGCCCTGCAAAAAAAACAAAAAACAACTCTTGGCCAGTTTCGTTAAAGGACAAAAAAGTTATGATTTTTTTGGAAAAAGATGGGGGGGGGGGGGGAGAAGGAAAAATTTTTAAAAAGGGGTAAAAGGGTGAAGATCGGAAGCAATCAAATCGAGCGGACTCCTACGATCACCTATATGTACGTCAACAGGCAGGAAGGGATCAGATGATGGCATTAAAATGTACAACTTGTACTGAAGAAAATAATCTACTTTGATGCGGACAGAAACAAAGTTACGGCTTTTGCAATGTGGGGATAAAAGTCGCTGCCCAGACTGCGGCGCAGGATTTAGGTGTGAATTGTTGTGTGCGGGCTGGCGGCAGCGCTGAGTGCGGGCGCCCTCTGGCGGGGGCCTGGTCTGTGCCGTTGATGGCAGGAGAGACGTGGGGGTGACATTTCTCTCCTGGCCGCCAGAGGCCGCTGTGCGAGATGCATCGTGCGCTGCTCCGGCTCAGTCCTCTCTCTGTGTCTGTGTCGTGATGGCGGAGGACAGTGAGTCGGCGGCCAGCCAGCAGAGCCTGGAGCTGGACGACCAGGACACCTGCGGCATAGACGGCGACAACGAGGACGAGGCCGAGCATGTGAAGGGGTGAGCGGGGTGCGGGGCGCTGCGGGCGGCATTGTGTGATGCTGCAGTGTGCGGCTGCCCTACATCACATGCTGGACACACGGCATGTGCCATCCTGGGCCTCCGGAGCTGGCATCACCCTACCGCCCGGGGACAACTTCTCATGGTGGTGCCCAACCCCTGCGTCTTCTATGCCCCCCTATGCCTGCCTCTAGAGCCTGCTGTGCCCCCCCATGCCTGCCTCTAGAGCCTGCTGTGCCCCCCCCATGCCTGCCTCTAGAGCCTGCTGTGCCCCCCTCTATGCCTGCCTCTAGAGCCTGCTGTGCCCCCTCTATGCCTGCCTCTAGAGCCTGCTGTGCCCCCCTCTATGCTTGCCTCTAGAGCCTGCTGTGCCCCCTCTATGCCTGCCTCTAGAGCCTGCTGTGCCCCCCTCTATGCCTGCCTCTAGAGCCTGCTGTGCCCCCCCTGTACCTGCCTCTAGAGCCTGCTGTGCCCCCCTGTACCTGCCTCTAGAGCCTGCTGTGCCCCCCTATATGCCTGCCTCTAGAGCCTGCTGTGCCCCCCTCTATGCCTGCCTCTAGAGCCTGCTGTGCCCCCCTCTATGCCCACCCCTATGCCTGCCTCTAGAGCCTGCTGTGCCCCCCCCCCCATGCCGGCCTCTAGAGCCTGCTGTGCCCCCACCCCATGCCGACCTCTAGAGCCTGCTGTGCCCCCCCCCCATATGCCGACCTCTAGAGCCTGCTGTGCCCCCCCCCCCCATGCCGACCTCTAGAGCCTGCTGTGCCCCCCGCCGGCCTCTAGAGCCTGCTGTGCCCCCCCCCCCCCTGCCGGCCTCTAGAGCCTGCTGTGCCCCCCCCCCCCTGCCGGCCTCTAGAGCCTGCTGTGCCCCCCCCCTCTATGTCGGCCTCTAGAGCCTGCTGTGCCCCCCCTCTATGTCGGCCTCTAGAGCCTGCTGTGCCCCCCCCCCCTATGCCTGCCTCTAGAGCCTGCTGTGCCCCCCCCCTATGCCTGCCTCTAGAGCCTGCTGTGCCCCCCCTCTATGCCTGCCTCTAGAGCCTGCTGTGCCCCCCCCTCTATGCCTGCCTCTAGAGCCTGCTGTGCCCCCCCCTCTATGCCTGCCTCTAGAGCCTGCTGTGCCCCCCCCCCTCTATGCCTGCCTCTAGAGCAGTGTTTCTCAACTCCAGTCCTCAGGACCCCCCAACAGGTCATGTTTTCAGGATATCCTATAGTAAGAACACCTGTGGCAATGTCTGAGGCACCGACAATAAGTACATCACCTGTGCAATACTGAGGAAATCCTGAAAACCTGACCTGTTGGGGGGTCCTGAGGACTGGAGTTGAGAAACACTGCTCTAGAGCCTGCTGTGCCCCCCCCCCCCTCTATGCCTGCCTCTAGAGCCTGCTGTGCCCCCCCCCCTCTATGCCTGCCTCTAGAGCCTGCTGTGCCCCCCCTCTATGCCTGCCTCTAGAGCCTGCTGTGCCCCCCCCTCTATGCCTGCCTCTAGAGCCTGCTGTGCCCCCCCCTCTATGCCTGCCTCTAGAGCCTGCTGTGCCCCCCCCCTCTATGCCTGCCTCTAGAGCCTGCTGTGCCCCCCCTCTATGCCTGCCTCTAGAGCCTGCTGTGCCCCCCTCTATGCTTGCCTCTAGAGCCTGCTGTGCCCCCCCTCTATGCTTGCCTCTAGAGCCTGCTGTGCCCCCCCTCTATGCTTGCCTCTAGAGCCTGCTGTGCCCCCCTCTATGCTTGCCTCTAGAGCCTGCTGTGCCCCCCCTCTATGCTTGCCTCTAGAGCCTGCTGTGCCCCCCCTCTATGCCTGCCTCTAGAGCCTGCTGTGCCCCCCCTCTATGCCGGCCTCTAGAGCCTGCTGTGCCCCCCCTCTATGCCGGCCTCTAGAGCCTGCTGTGCCCCCCCTCTATGCCGGCCTCTAGAGCCTGCTGTGCCCCCCCTCTATGCCGGCCTCTAGAGCCTGCTGTGCCCCCCCTCTATGCCGGCCTCTAGAGCCTGCTGTGCCCCCCCCTCTATGCCGGCCTCGAGAGCCTGCTGTGCCCCCCCCTCTATGCCGGCCTCGAGAGCCTGCTGTGCCCCCCCCTCTATGCCGGCCTCGAGAGCCTGCTGTGCCCCCTCCCCCCTCTATGCCGGCCTCGAGAGCCTGCTGTGCCCCCTCCCCCCTCTATGCCTGCCTCTAGAGCCTGCTGTGCCCCCCCCCCCTCTATGCCTGCCTCTAGAGCCTGCTGTGCCCCCCCTCTATGCCGGCCTCTAGAGCCTGCTGTGCCCCCCCCCCCCCCCCGTACCGGCCTCTAGAGCCTGCTGTGCACCCCCCCCCCTGTACCGGCCTCTAGAGCCTGCTGTGCCCCCCCCCCCTCTATGCCTGCCTCTAGAGCCTGCTGTGCCCCCCCCTCTATGCCTGCCTCTAGAGCCTGCTGTGCCCCCCCCCTCTATGCCTGCCTCTAGAGCCTGCTGTGCCCCCCCCTCTATGCCTGCCTCTAGAGCCTACTGTGCCCCCCCCTCTATGCCTGCCTCTAGAGCCTGCTGTGCCCCCCCTCTATGCCTGCCTCTAGAGCCTGCTGTGCCCCCCTCTATGCCTGCCTCTAGAGCCTGCTGTGCCCCCCCTGTGCCTGCCTCTAGAGCCTGCTGTGCCCCCCCTGTACCTGCCTCTAGAGCCTGCTGTGCCCCCCCTGTACCTGCCTCTAGAGCCTGCTGCTGTGCCCCCCCCCGTACCTGCCTCTAGAGCCTGCTGTGCCCCCCCCTGTACCTGCCTCTAGAGCCTGCTGTGCCCCCCCCCCTGTACCTGCCTCTAGAGCCTGCTGTGCCCCCCCTTGTACCTGCCTCTAGAGCCTGCTGTGCCCCCCCCCGTACCTGCCTCTAGAGCCTGCTGTGCCCCCCCCCCGTACCTGCCTCTAGAGCCTGCTGTGCCCCCCCCCCCCCCGTACCTGCCTCTAGAGCCTGCTGTGCCCCCCCGTACCTGCCTCTAGAGCCTGCTGTGCCCCCTATACCTGCCTTTGCCCAGGTTCTGGGTGTGGCGTGCCTGCCTCTTGCATGTGGCGTGCCCCCACTGTGATCCTCACTACCTGACGCTTGGGGCATTTCCCCCCTTGTGCCCAGGTTCTCGGCGCGGCGTGCTCGCCTTATACATGCAGCCTGGCCCCCCTATGCATGCTTTTTGCATGCAGTATGCAAAACTACCTCTGTCACATTTTATGTGTGCTTTTTTGTGTATGCTGGCCCCCAGTGCCCACCCTTGCCACGTGCTCTCCTCTTGCATGTGCCCATGGCTTCACACACCCTCCTCCATGCTCACCACCTGCACACGGTTTGTGTCTCCTGCACCAGGAAAGTCTTGCTCATGTGCCCTCCTGCGTTTTGTTTGCCCATGCTGGAGTGCCCACGGCCAAGGGTCTCTTGGAGGTGCTGCTGGCACCCTGCAGGCGGCGTTGGCCCGCTCTCACCGTACAGTCAGCTGCTCTTTGCTCTCGTTTCTTTCCAGGAATCCCTGGAGCGCTACTGATCAGAGGTGACACATCCGCAGCCAGCACCCCGATATGTGCCAATCTGTGGCTCCATCACCTCTGACCCAGAGAACAAGCCTCGGCTTGCTGGGCATGGTGTGGCTTGTAGTTCTGCAGTGAAGTGGTATTCTGGGGCTTGTTTGCTGGGGTCTTCCTGAGCATCTTACTGAGACTGAGGTTTTAGACTCGCATACAGGTGAACAGGGGAGATGGCGGGCAGCGGCACCCCTAGATAGATTGTATGAACAGTTTTTGGCTGGCATGTTTGGTGGGGGGTGGGCAGATCTGCATTTGGAAAAGTGGCAGAGCTGCACTCACTATTCTGCTGGTGGAGTTACTGTGTACATACATTACATTACTGATCCTGAGTTACATCCTGCATTATACTCCTGAGCTGCACTCACTATTCTGCTGATGGAGTCACTGTGTACATACATTACATTACTTATCCTATACTGATCCTGCTTAACATCCTGTATTATACTCCAGAGCTGCACTCACTATTCTGCTGGTGGAGTCACTATGTACATACATTACATTACTTATCCTGTACTGATCCTGAGTTACATCCTGTATTATACTCCTGAGCTGCACTCACTATTCTGCTGATGGAGTCACTGTATACATACATTACATTACTTATCCTGTACTGATCCTGCGTTACATCCTGTATTATACTCCAGAGCTGTACTCACTATTCTGCTGGTGGAGTCACTGTGTACATACATTACATTACTTATCCTGTACTGATCCTGAGTTATATCTTGTATTATACTCCAGAGCTGCACTCTCTATTCTGCTGGTGGAGTCATTGTGTACATACATTACATTACGTATCCTGTACTGATCCTGAGTTACATCCTGTATTATACTCCAGAGCTGCACTCACTATTCTGCTGGTGGATTCACTGTGTACATACATTACATTACTTATCCTGTACTGATCCTGAGTTATATCATGTATTATACTCCAGAGCTGCACTCACTATTCTGCTGGTGGAGTCACTGTGTACATACATTACTTATCCTGTACTGATCCTGAGTTACATCCTGTATTATACTCCAGAGCTGCACTCACTATTCTGCTGGTGGAGTCACTATGTACATACATTACATTACTTGTGGGCATGGTGTTCAGCGCTGATGGGTGGCACGTGGCATGTTTCTCTGTTGCAGAGTGATCTTGCACATGTGTACCTTACCCACAGCATGAGCCCGGACCCCCCAACGTTGGTGCAGAGTGTTGCTGACAGGGGTGCAGAATTCACCTTAGGGCCCATTCACACGGGTGTATTTTCTGTACTGTATCCGTATTTTCTATGGGTGTGATTCTGCCAGCGCGCCGCACATCGAGTCCACTGGTGCATTCAGATGGGCATTTTTTTCGCAGACCGATCGTTGGCGCATAATAAAATTAAAATCCGCAGCTTGTCTGTAATCTGTCCGTATGGAAGGATGGAAGTCGCCCATTAAAGCTTATAGGATTGCATAAAAACGTAACAAACGCGTCGCTGCGCGTGAAGTCAGTGCGGTCGTTCCTCCGTGTTTCCAGCAGACGTACGTTGGTCCTCCTTGTGTTTCTTTTCCGGTGAATATGGATGCAGTTCGGATTAAACAAAAAATGCGCAACAAAAACACCGGCGACCCGTATGTAGGCAGCGAGCCCCTCGGCGGTACTCACGGTGAGTGCGGTCTAGGGCCGACAAGAACGGACTAATCTCCATGTTTTTGTGAGCGTTTTTCACACGTTTGAGCAACACACGGTTTTTATTGCGTGTTTTGGGGCTTCTGCACGCGGACCTACTGATCTGAATGGATTCCTTCACGTGCGCATATTTGGTGTGCGCAATTGCGTCACGTAAAAATGTAGGGCGCTCTACTTCCTGCGCGGGAAAAGAATCTATCTTGAACTCATTAAACTAATTGCGCATTTCAATGGCTTAGTGCGCCTTGGGGCCCGGCGCCACGTGTCGGGCAGGAGGGTCCAACTATATATTGGGTCTTAGGCCGCTTTCACACGGGTGACAACATCACATGATACAAATGGCACGTATGTGAAGCCCAGGCTTCCCTATGGGTTCTTTCACATTTGCGATGTTTTGTAGGCTGCTACGTGGCGCCGTGTTTGTACAGCCGCGGTTTGCGGTTTTATCTATTTTCTTTGTCGCCCATGCTTCTTTATAGAGCCTTTGTTTTAGTAACAATGCATCGCACACAATTGCGGTTTACGTGCCGTGCGATACTACTTTAACATAAGCTCCTAATCTAATGTATTGGGGTTTTCGGGGGGGGGGGGGGGGGGGGAGGAGGGTTTGAAATAAATGGAAAAAAAAAAAAAAATATATATATATATATATATATATATATATATATATATATATATATGCGGTCCTCCTGCTCGTCTCCGGCGCTTCGGCACATGTGCTGGCAGTCCTCTCTTGCCGACACAAGTTCACTTCCTGGTTGCAGGTTCATAAATCCCGCCTCCAGGAAGCGAGGGCTCTGATTGGCTCAGCCACAGCGTCAATCAGTGCTTCGCTCGATGAACCACAGCCTGCAAGAAAATCCAGCCGGCATCGCACAAAAATCAGGGGAACACAGTTGCGATATCGCCACAATCTTCTGGCGGCGATATTGCTGTCGCCCGTGTGAAAGGCCTTATGCACCCTGTATAGCCCCGCCCCTCACGTTTTTCTGCTGGACACGTACGACGTAACATGGAAGTGCTTGCATGGAGCGGGTTCAGCATTCCAGCGGCCTTCATACACAGCTGACATCCATCTACAGTGCTTGGATTTGGAGACATATCGCTCAGGGCTTATTCACACCGGCATTTTTTTTTTTTTTTTGCGAATATCGGTGGTTTTATTCAGATGAGCGTTTTTTACACGGATGGATAGCGGGAGTTGAAAAAAAACCCGCAGTGCATGGTCCATTTTTCTGCGGATCGCACACGGACAGCTTCCATTACAGTCAATGGTAGCCGCCCCGATCCGCGGCCCGTCCACAATTGAATTGCGGACGGGCCGTGGATACTGCGGGAAAGCAGGAGATTTAAAAAAATAAAATCTCTACTGCGCATGTGCGGCTGCATAGCAACCGGCGCTTCCGCCAACATCCGCAGTGAAGACAGGTAAGCACTGTCCTCGGCCTCCCGCACATGGAAGCCGCCCTGCCCGTAGACGTGAGGCCTCAGTCAGCTGATTGGTAGCAGACCCCCACCGATGTGACTTTGATGAATTATCCTGTGGACAGTACATCCATATCTTAAGGCCCATTTACACGCAATGATTATCACTTCAAACAAACACATATGCACAATAATCGTTACGTGTAAATGTGAAGCCATCGTGCACCATTTCTTCATTTATCACTGAGTTTCAGCCTGCAGAAAAATAGTCGTTAGTTCGTTTGCTTTTCGCTTCGCTTAAATGGAATTCGTTCCGTCTTTGAAGACTGAACAACTTGAGGGCAGGGCTGATTGTTTGGCTTTTATACACACAATGACTACTTGTTTACTCGTGTGGCAGAAGACAATGGCTTATCTTCACACTAATTAAAACCCTGCTGGCCAGAGATTCCTCGTATAAACACCCACCCATCTAAGTTCACTTCACTAATGAGGGAAATGGGGAGGATTTCAGATGATCTGTACATTTAAATGCCCAGCATTTCTATGCAAAAAAGTCGTTAACTCGTTAGTCAAACGATAATTGTTGTGTGTAAATGGGGTCGTAGTCCCGGGACACCACTGTGAGGCCTGTCATTGTGACTCACAAGCTGCCGCGATCTTCAGTCACAAGAAATGTAGTCTCTTCGGTTTTATTGCGAGTCGCACTTTGACCGCTTTCACTCCCAATGCAGTCAGGACGACGTGTGGCGCAACCAAAGTCCTCTTCTGGCCTAGTCTTGGAGAATAAGCTGCAGCTCTCCAGCTTTTGCAGAACTACAACTCCCAGCATGTCCTGGAAGTGTGGGTTTGCCACCTAATACGTTTCTATTAGGAAATCTTATTGCAAGAGGAAGGGACCGAAGGCAAGGAGAAACGCGTCTTCCAAATAAATGGCTTTTTGTGGTCGAGCCATTGAGACACAAACGGGTCAACACTGCGGTCAGGCAGCAGGGAAAGCAAGCTGTATAGAGAGAAGTAGAACCAGTAGAAAGGGGGAGATTGTGATCCCGCTGTATAGAGCTCTGGGTCCTCCATGAGAATAAAAAGGTGGTGCGCATGCGTGATCACTGCTCTGGCCGAGCATGCGTAGGCGGCGCTCTGTTCAGTTCACTGGGGCTGATGGAAATACCCGCGTGCTTGTGGCTCAGCTATCTCTGGCAGTCCCATTGCAAGGGAATGCAGCGTCGGCGCATTTTGGAAACCAGCGCTTTATTCTGTTTCTTCCTCACTGCAGGGGGGCAGTAAGCCTGCAGTGAGAAGGATGGGGCATACGAGAACCCCCTGATGGGGGTCTCAGCGGTGAGACTTCCAGCGATCCTCAAGCTATCCCCAGCAGTAAGTCCCTTTGAAATCAATGGAGTGGCAGCGTGCGTATGTGATTGCTGCAGTCTTCATTGTGGGGGGTGCTGCAGACTTAATTCTCGGTTGGATATCTCACCCCACACCCCAAATCATTGATCAACAAGTTATTCCGTATCCCGTAATCCCTTTAATTAAAATTAAAACCCTGTGTCAAAAGTCATGGGATAGCGGTCTGTAAATTGATTATGAAGTGGCATTACCTGACAGCTTGGGAACACGCACACCTGTGTAAGTTATGGGGTGTCCTCCTGTGAGTGAGGTTGAACATCGGCCTGCGTACTCATGGCAAGGTGATGTGAATTATCAGAGCTTGAATGAGGCACGACCATGGATGCCAGATGGATGGGACATCCCATTTCCGAAGTTGTGTGGACACTTAAAGGGGTCTACCAGGTAGGGCCCGCTGTCGGTGCTGGGATACATCAGTGTCAGAGTACAAGTCACTGCTCTGACCCCTGTGTAGTTGCCGATGCTCGTAATTGCAAGCGCAGGTCTCATTGAAATCAATGGGACCCCAGCCTGCAATTACAAGCGCAACTCCCATTGATTTCAGTGAGAGCAGCACCTGCAATTACAAGTGTCAGCCACTACACAGTGGATGGAGCAGTGGCTCCACTGTAACCCCGGTGTATCTCGGCACTGACATCAGGCGCTGCCTGGAAAAGCGTTTTTAACATTCCTCGATCCGCAGTGTCGTGTGCTTCGGGAACACATCAAAGAAGCCATTACCACCCGCAGTGGACAACGCAGTGGCCACCCACGGGCCATTTACTGATCGCAGTCGGCAGCATCTGGCAAGAATTGGCCATGCAAACAGACAGACAACTGTGGCAGGAATCACATCTGCAGTCCGTGCATGAAGCCCCGCACTTATATCCTACTGGTCACTGCAGCGTTCACTAACTTCCATGGGATATTGGAGCAGAAGACCCACCGGAGCGCCTCTGTTGACAGCGAACACAGCGCCTCACCTGGGCTCCTGAGGGTACTAACTGGACCCTAGAGGACTAGCAACATGTTACGGTCCGATGAGTGCGATCAGTCATTGTTTCAGACTGATGGTAGGGTGCGTGTGTGCCGCCGACCCCAGATGTCTGGTGGTGGGTCCATAGTGGTGGCTTGTATTCTCTTGGCATAGGATGGATCCTCCTCAACACAACATTGCCCAGTTTAGGTGGATCGGTGCCCAGTACATCTCACTGCTTGGTAACCGTTTGCAGCCCTTTATGGACGTCATGATGGGATATTCCAGAAAGAGAACACACCGTGCCATCCAGACGTCTTCCGTCCACTTGTGGAATCGATGCCGTATCAAGCTGCTGCACCTTGCCAGGCTAGCGGGAGTCCTACGTGCATTCATTTCTGTCCCATGACTTTTGGCACATCAGTGTTTTTGCCTGGAGGGGAGTCATTTCCCGTTCACATTACATGAAAGGGGATTTTTGTACTCAAAATCCCTTATGAGATCATGTGACTATAATTTTTTCCCAAGTTCTAGGAATCCTCGCTTATATCTGGACTGTCTATAATTTGCTATTCATCCAGTGAGATGAGACGGGCGGCCTTCTGTAACGACACTTCACGTAACATTTTGGAGTGTTTTTCAGACTTTCTCACGCTCTCGTTTAGACAGACATTGTTTGCTAACTCCTCTGAGCGGTGAATGTTGGGATGCGGATTATATAGACTCCTTAGTAAACCATCAAGTGGTCTGTTAGCCAGCTGGCCAATGGCGCAGACAACGCCGTCCTCATGATACATACATGGCCTACTGTGGAGACCGCTCTCCCGCCATGATCATTGCCGTAATACCACAAAGTACTTGTGGAAACATATCCAGGCACCACACTTATAAAAGCTGTCTAAAAGGACATAGCAACCAATCACAGCGCGGCTTTCGTTTTACCTCAGCAGTAGAAGGAATGTAAGCTGCGTTGTGATTAGTTGCTATGGGAAACAAGGAGAGGTTTTTCTTCTAGACAGCTCCATAAGAGTGCGGTGCCGCCTTCTTCTCCGTGACCCGCCATGTTTTATAAAGTATCATGAAGCATTAGAGAGACATTTTAATTGCATATGTGATTAAGGGGGGGTTTCACTGGTGAAAAAGACCCCCGTCCATCAGCTAATCATCCGGCCCACTGTCATTAGCCATCAGCACAGGAAGTCAATGGGAGTGCCACACTGCGCTTGCACTTCCTGCTCAGGACTGGACATCCCAGCCGTGGTCCTGAGCAGCGCTGTCATTCATTTCAATGGGAGTGCCACACTGCGCTTGCACTTCCTGCTCAGGACTGGACATCCCGGCCGTGGTCCTGAGCAGCGCTGTCATTCATTTCAATGGGAGTGAAGCCGGCACATGTACTTCCTTCCTTGTCCGCTTATGACTAAATCCAGCTGATAGGGGTCCCAAGTGGCAGACCCCTGTCTATCAACACCTGATGACCTATCCTCTGAGAAAGAGGGCAGAAAACTCTTTTAGCCCTACAGTCATGTCATGGAGGTTCGAAGTTTGCGTGGAGGGTGATCGGGAGGCGATCCCGCTCCATACAGTGCGGGTGCCAGCTGTTTCTAACTGCCGACATTCGCCCGCAACAGCTGTGATCAGCACTGTCACTGATCGCCGCTGTTAACCCTTTAATCTGACAGCGGCATTTAAATGCCTCGCTCGGAGTTGGGGACGTTTTTAAAGATTACTTTAAAAATGAAAGTTTAACCACCACCCCTTTCTTATTTTCATTTTTAAAAAAAACCTATTTGGTATCGCTGCATCTATAAAAGTCCATTCTATCAAAGCAACACGTAATTTATCGCGCACAGTGTACGTCATCAGAAAAGAAAAAAAATTACACAATGTCAGAATTGCGCTTTTTTATTTTATTTTTTTTTGGGCACCCCATCTCCAAGTAAAAATGTGATAAAAAGCCATATGTACCCCAAAATGGTAGCAATAGAAACTACGGGACGTCCTGCAAAAAAAGGAGAGCTCACACAACTATGTCGATGGAAAGATAAAAAAGTTATGGCGGTTGGAAGATGGCGGCAGAAAATAATTTAATTTTTTTTTCCCCACAGATATTTTATTTTTTTAAAGTAATGCAGCAAAAACCCCCCCTCTATACATTTGGTATCGTAGTAATTGTACCGACTCACGGAATAAAGTGATGCCATTCTTACAGCAGTGTGTACGCCATAGATACGAGGAAATGTGTGATGTATCCGCAGATGTACCACCACTACAGTACGGTTGTGACCCTCCGGCGCGGCTGAAAGGATCGACAGTTGTGTCACATTGTTTTCAGTGGGAAGCCTCGCACGCCGTGTGGTGTGTGTTTTCGGCCTCATTGAAAACGGTGGTCGAGGTGTTCCAAGCGAACGCCCAAAGATGGGAATAAAATCGCTCATGCATATGAATGACCCCATTCAAAACAATGGGGTTCATATTCGTGCGAGATTTGTGTGTCTCGCAATGCACAAATATCGTACGATTTTCTCTGCAGGACGTCAGGGGTTCCTTCGTTTGTGCAGAAAATACTGTATTTCCCTGAAAATAAGTCCCTGTCGTATATTAATTTTTGCCCCAAAAGAGGCAGTAGGTCTTATTTTCTGGGTATGGTTTACTATACTTACCTAGCAGACTCGGTCCAGGTCCCTCCCGCTCCTCTCCAGATCTCAGACGTGCTGAGCCGCGGCATTGATTGTCCAATTCATAAATCCCACCTCTACAATGTGATGGCTGTGATTGGCTGAGCAGCAGTTGAAGAACCAATCAATGCAGTGCTCGAGGAACCAATCACAGCCATCACATTGGTTCTCAAGCACTGCTCAGCCAAGCAATGCAGCGCTCGATGAACCAGTCATAGCGATTGCTTCCTGGAGGTGAGATTTATGAATCCCGTAAGCAGGATTGATCTTCTGTGGGCGGCCGAGGACTGCAGGAGACTTGCTGGAGCTCCGGAGAACAGCGGGAGGGACCTGGACTGAGCCTGCTAGGTAATGTATTCCTTTTTTTTTTTTAATGTAATGCAACTAAGGGCTTGTTTTTGGGGTAGGGCTTATATTTCAAGCCTCCCCCGAGAATCCCAAAAAGTCAGGGTAGGGCTTATTTTGGGAGGGAACAGGGTAGCAGTGTGATTGACGGAAACAAATGTATGCATTGACTTGCATTGTGAACCATATTCTAGTATAATATATATAATATTTGCAGTATAATACAGCTACGCTATTCTGTACTGCGAAGTGATGTCCGTTCTACAATGCCAGTTGCATGGTCTTCTTTCCTTCTGTTCGGGGGTCCCATCACCCTGCTGGTTTCCGCAGCTATGAAGGAAGCCCCCCTGCGTGCTGCGAACACTTCCTGAGTTCTACAGTAAGATGAAGACATGCTAATGAGGCGGCCTTCGTTGGCTCATTCCGTCCCTCAGCGTATTCTTTCTGTCATTGCTGCACGATCTGGTCTTCGCTGCACAGTTTCCAGGGTGACGTTGGATGCTACACCTAAATATCCCGTTTGTCTCTCCTCCTCCTCAAGTGGAGACGGAGAACATTTGTAGGAGTCCAGTCTGTTCTTCACTGACTTCGCTTTAGCTCTTCGGTCTGACACGAGTTTGCTGGTAGTTTTATTCATATTCAATACTTTTCCCTGGGATGAGTAGGGACTTTTTTCACGTGATTTCTTTACCGCAAAAGTCAATAGGACTTCCTGATGTTAAATTCGCATCGCACGAAAATCGCAAGTTTGTGCGATAAGAAGGACGCTTCGTAGGGAAACATGGGAGATAAAAGCAAAACGCAGAAAGGACATCGCATGAGTGAAAACATCGCAAATGTGAAGGAAACCATTGAAAATCATTGGTTTCATAATTCTGCGTTTTCACTCTTATCGCAAAAAAAAAAAAAACACGCGATTTTCTCGCAAGTGTAAAGGCAGCCTTAAAATGATAAGTTTCTAGACCTTTGTGCCCCGTGGTTAAAGGATTGTCTCATTAGAGCTAACCACTTTCAGAATGTAGCTGTTGTGGTGACTGGTTAATCGCCCGGATCCAGATTGTTTTTTGGGGGGCGGGTTCACGGCCAGTCGAGGCATTTGTCCTGCAGCAGCCACTAGAGGGGAGTTGTAGTATTACATGGTGGCTATTCCGATGAATGACCATCCATGTAATACAAGGGCAGCTCATGTCCATTAGAACGGGGCAATGGGCCGAGCATTTAAATTGTATGTTCTTAAAGGGAATGAATAACCTTGATCACCCCGTCCAAACTGCAGGCATCATGTGTTAGAGCAGGAGGAGCTGAGAAGGAGGGGAACAGCGACCTAGACAGACACAACAACATATACGTCTCCTAGGGGTGCGAGACCCCCCACTCGTAAAGATCAAGTAGTTCCGTCTTAGTCGGTCTCACTGCAGTACAACAGTTCTCTGCAGCGACAGATACATTTACTAGATGATGGCAACTTGATGGGCTATAGTTCGGATCTGATCCTTAGTTAAACTACTCGCTCTGGTAATAGTATGTTACTTGGTTGCCTTGTTGAATCCCTAGGGTTTTGGTTCTACGCGTTTCCCTATTACTCCAGTAGTTCACCGGGAACCCCTCTAGCCCTTATAGAAGGGGTAACTATTAGAGATGAGCAAACGTACTCGTTTCAAGTAATTAGTCGATCGAGCACTGCGATTTTCGAGTACTTCTGTACTCGGGTGAAAAGATTCGGGGGGCGGGGGGAGGCGTGGCGGAGCGGGGGGTAGCAGCGGGGAACAGGGGGGAGCCCTCTCTCCCTCTCCCCTCCACTCCCTGCTGCAACCCCCCATTCACCCACGGCGCCCCCCGAATCTTTTCGCCCGAGTATGGAAGTACTCGAAAATCGTGGCGCTTGGGCGAAAAAGGGGCGTGGCCGAGTAGGTTTGCTCATCTCTAGTAACTATTATGTGTTAACCCTCATTCGTTCAACACGGACGCAGCCGGATATGTGTCTGGTCTGAATGTACTCTAAAGGCAATCCGTTGATGATACTAGTTGGTATGGGCAGGTAAGAGGGTAGAAACACCATAAGATGAAGGCCCAGTCTACCCCCCAAATTGATATATATGTATATCCAGTCTACCCCCCAAATTGATATAGATATATATCCAGTCTACTCCCCAAATTGATATAGATGTATATCCAGTCTACCCCCCAAATTGATATAGATGTATATCCAGTCTACTCCCCAAATTGATATAGATGTATATCCAGTCTACTCCCCAAATTTTTATATATATATATATATATATATATGTGTGTGTGTGTATTAGGCTAAGTGAGCTTGCAAAAGAAATTTTCGACTTATTAAGCATGGGGATGAAGGGACTCAAGCCAGGAGGTTGTCATTGGGAATACGCTATAAATATTCCCTAGTTCTCCATGTACTCTATCTCATTAGACCCGCTCCGCTAGTCTTCCTAGTGCTTGGGGTCTTCTGACCTTCCCAGTAGGGATTCTCTCTCTTATTCCCTGGGTCAGGAGGTAAATGAACCCTCTCTGCCTGACTACTTGATTTCTTTGAAAAAAAGGATCTATTCTACCCTTGTCTGATCTAGTTTATCTAGATAGAGCGCCTCTTTGCCGCAATGGTATTTTTGTAATCCTCAAGTAGCCTAATTCAATGCCCTTAGCTCTCAGTGGCCTAATAGATAGAACATGAGGTAGATGAAAATAAAGTAAAGCCTGTGGCCTTAATGGTGGACCTCAGGTGTCTGTGGGTCTCTGCTTCTATCCCTGCTTATATATATAAAGAGTCCACCCTGGGGTGGAGCTACATGTGGCTGCAGCCAATCAGTATTAGGAGTAGGTGGAGTATAGAATCACCTTTATGTAACCAAGACATCTGGCCCGTGATGATGTATAATGACCCTATAATTAAATAGTGGGCAGATGCCCGATAGAGTAGAGGTCCCACAGGTATTACACACACGCATTGCTAATAAGGAGATTGGGACCTCTACTCTATCGTCCTATAGAGCGAAAAATACGGTGTGTGTGTGTGTGTGTGTTATAATATATCAACGTATCAGTACAGATATTATATATATATATATATATATATATATAGATATATATATATATCTATATATATATATATATATATATATATATATATATATATAATATCTGTACTGATACGTTGGAGAACCTACTTCACGCCACATAAGCTAGAACTGCATTCACAATTCTGCAGGCTACAGAGCTGAAATCTCCCAGCTTGCTCTGGTGACTTGCATTCTGGGAGGTGTTCTATTTATACTATTTAGCAAACTGCTGTAGGAAAGTTAAAGGGGTTTTCTGTGGAAAATACTATTGATAGGTCACTATAGTTGATCGGCTGGGGTCTGTCGCTTGGGACCCTGACCAATCAACGCAAGCTGCGTCGGTCACTACATTGAGGACGGAGCAGAGACTTCTGCTGCTTCAGCTCTGACCTCTGTGTGTTTGCGGCGCTGACCGCATGTAAGCTGGGTTTTTTAAGTGTGTGTGTGTTGACAATGTTGTTGATGACCATTGTTAAAGGGGTTGTCTCGCGGCAAACATCAAAATTTTACCTTACCCCATTCCCCCTGTCACCCCCCTGGCATACAATAGCAACTTAAAGCGGTTTTTAAGCCGCTTGCTACTCACCGATCCGACGAAATAAGAAGTTTAAAAAATCTTCTGCCTAAGATGGCCGCCGGTCCTTTCCCAGGGATGCACTGCTGTTTTCTCCCATGGTGCACCGCAGGTCTTCTCCCATGGTGCACCATGGGCTCTGTGCGTTCCATTGCCGATTCCAGCCTCCTGATTGGCTGGAATCGGCACACGTGACGGGGCGGAGCTACGCGATGATGCGTAGAAGGGGGCAGAGCCAGAACGTCGCTCGTGCCGGACCGAACAGAAGACCCTTCTGCGCAAGCGCGTCTAAAAATGCCAGAAAACATCAGAATTAGACGGCAGCATGGAGACGGGGACGCTAGCAACGGAGCAGGTAAGTGAATAACTTCTGTATGGCTCATATTTAAAGGGGTTGTCCCGCGCCGAAACGGGGTTTTTGTTTTTTTTTTCAAACCCCCTCGGCGTGAGACAGCCCCGATGCAGGGGTTAAAAAAGAACACCGGACAGCGCTTACCTGAATCCCCGCGCTACGGTGACTTCTTACTTACCCGGTGAAGATGGCCGCCGGCATCTTCTCCCTCGGTGGACCGCAGGGCTTCTGTGCGGTCCATTGCCGATTCCAGCCTCCTGATTGGCTGGAATCGGCACGTGACGGGGCGGAGCTACATGGAGCCCCATTGAGAAAGCAGAAGACCCGGACTGCGCAAGCGCGTCTAATTTGGCCATTAGACGGCGAAAATTAGACGGCAACCATGGAAACGAGGACGCCAGCAACGGAGCAGGTAAGTGAAAAACTTTTGATAACTTCTGTATGGCTCATAATTAATGCACAATGTACATTACAAAGTGCATTATTATGGCCATACAGAAGTGTATAGACCCACTTGCTGCCGCGGGACAACCCCTTTAATGCACGATGTATATTACAAAGTGCATTAATATGGCCATACAGAAGTGTTTAACCCCACTTGCTGCCGCGGGACAACCCCTTTAAGAACAACCAGCATGGTGAATGCAACTCTGGAGTATAATATAGGTTATAAGGTAAATAATACAATTTATCTAAAAAGTTCTGTTTATAATACTACAAGATGGAGTTAAAAGGCTGACCAAAGCTGTCCCGCTGCCACAGAGGGGGAGACCTAAGGAGACGCACAATTACAATTTTTTTGTAGTTCTAGTGGGGCCTGGTTTTCTGATTACGTCATGGCAAAACTCAGAAGCTAATTAGCCACTGTGCGTAGCAACTTTCAGCTTCTGAAGTAGTTTTCTGCTGCCGTCTAGGAAGGTTCTTTGTGTTCGATCACTAAAAGTCAAATGTGCTGCTGGAGTTCTCAAACTACCTAAATCGTAACTTTTACTATACGCTTTGCATTATGAAGACGTCATATAATTACATTTCCATTGTAATATTTCTCAAACAGAAGTCCATCCGGGGACCTTGGAGCTAAAAAGAAGAAGAAGAAACAAAAGCGAAAAAAGGAAAAGCCAAATTCTGGGGGCACTAAGTCAGACTCTGCATCAGATTCTCAAGAAATTAGGACACAGCAGCCATCGAAGGTAAGCAGCTCTGTTGTTCATTCCAAGTAGTAAATCGTGACATGGGGCGATTATAATGTTTTGAGGGTCGTGTTGTGAAATTTTTACATAAACTAACACTCTTTCTAGAAGAGAAACTCAGGTTTGAATGCAGCTAGAGGAGCAATTTGCATGTGGTTTATAAGTTCTCTTCTCCGCATTAAATATCTTTCAGTACTCCATTTTCCTCCACCACCCAAAAAGCATATTTTAGCTTAACTATTTCCAATCCAGTGTCGGCACTCATCCGACTTTAAGACCTCCTTGCAGAGCTCCCATGGCGGACGAGAGCGGCCATGTTTCTAACAGTATGCAGGACAGCGTTCTGATGTCGGCGGCTGTTCTGCATATGTATATGACAAGCCACCCAGCTCCAATTGCCACTTCTCTGAGGAAGCTTCTCAACTTCCTCAGTCATCTTAGCAGCATCCCCCCCCCCCCTATCCTAGTAGTTACAGAAGACTGACTCCCTTTTCCACTAGTGACCCCTTTTTTCTTTTCCTTCCCAGGCAGTCCCTTCCCAGTAGTCACAGCGAAGCTCCCCTCCCCCATCTGACGGCCAGATGATCATTTCACGCGACAACTATCTGATGTCCGTGTGTCAGAGCAGAGAAGGGTCACAGAGCACATCTCTCCGCCACCATTATCAAACTCTTGTGACTAGAATGTGTAATGTGAAAAAGTAGAATGTTTAGACTTATTTTGCATCTACGCCCGGGACTGACTGTGGAGGTAATGGCGTAAAATGGGCATATATGCTGTAAAGGAAATTTAAATACACGTTGTTTTTTTTTTTGTTTTTTTTCCTATCTGCGCCGTTCTTTTAAAAATCCAGAAATGCGTTGTGTACCTTTTTGCTGTGAATTATTTATTTCCATTGGTTTCCAGCAGCAGCTGCTTTACACGGGGTCACCGGGGACAAGTTCAGTAAACAATTTATTTGTGTGGAGAACACTGACCCGCACTTGCCTTTAGGCTTTTGTATCATGGCATCTGTTAGTATTGGCTATTAATGTTTGAAACTGAAGGTGTATTTCTTTTCAGCGCTGCAGGTATGTGTGCATGTCTGACCGGCAGTAATGGCTGCTGGTGGTTTCCACTATAATCTGCCTTATACACGTCACTTGTGACCACGCCACGGTCTGCCGTGCCCGTCCTGTCCTATCCGCTTCGTTATTGGACAACATGATCTCCTGGGAATTATAGAAGACGGGAGAAGAAACTTACTAAGACTCGCATTCATGTATTAGGCACTGCCTGACCTAGCATACATTTCTGGTATAATTTATGCTAGCCTCTGGGATAAAATGTTTAACCACACCCAGACCCAACAAGCCCTGCCCCTCCTTTACAAAAGTGGCGAGGATGGTGCAAAAAGCTAAAAAAAATATCACACATTTTTGCACAAAAATATTTAGCTTTTTTTTTTCCCCAAAAGGCTTGATGATGGTTCCCCAGGGTGTCTTGGTCAATGAAGGCACACTATTACCGGTCTGTAACATGTAAAGTATGTCTGTCAGCTGTACATATGCTCCGTCATTTAAAAGGGCACTAACTTTTCAGACAACTTTAGGCTGCCTGCACATGGGCGGACTCGCGTTGCGGAATCCGGAGGGAGCGCCCGCCTTCGGTTTCTGCAGCAAATGCAGCCCATAGCATGCTATGGCAAAACGCGATTTCCTCTACATGAGCGGAAATCAATTACGATTTTTCTACTTGCGATTCTATGCTGCTTCCTTCCATTGAAGTCAATGGAAGCCGTCCGCCCTACAACCCCTCCGCAAGCATCATTTTGGAAAGATCGTGGGATCCGTGTCATCGCCTAGCAACAACACAGCATAATCTGCCCGGCGCATGTGCGCCATCTGCAATACAGATTCGGACAGGTACGCAGGGGTCACCGGCCGGGCACAGGGTCAGATTCCGCTGTGGGATCCATCCCGCATTCGGAATCCGACCCGGCCGTGTGCAGGCAGCCTTATGCTCATCTAACAATCTTGCAATGTACTTTTATTATATATTTATTCTATTTTTTTGTAAATCAAGGCTAAAGTGTGGCCCTTCTGCAAACACCATCTGTTTCTAGGCATTCAGGTTCGCTATTAACTGGGACCTGACGATGTTGTCTTACCTGAGGGAGGAGCTGCCTTCACAGGTGTAGTGGCCCATAAATGGGTCCTACAAAAGCACCTCTGCCATTATTTGTTGGCATTTAATTTCTGATAGGCAAGCAAGGGTTAACCTGCCCTGCAACTAAGCTATTAATAATGTGCCTGGTGACCGATTAATTCGCATTGGTTGCTGGCAGATTCAGCCCTGATAGGACAGCAGCACAGATGAGCTGAGCAACCTGATAGGCTGTCAAGCTGTGAGGTGATGGGAGCGTTGAAGCCTGTGATTGGACGCCCGCTGCCTGGTAACACCAGAGCAGCGCACAGGAGGAGAGAAAATTTTTAAAAAGCGTGTACGCTGTGAGGTGACAGTTGGTCCCGGCAGTTAGTCTAGTGAGTTACCCTAGTCAGGTGGTGCAGTCAGTGAGTCGACTGCTAGACAGAGAAGATCGTTAATGTACTAGAGAGTGCAGTAACCGCAGTGTGGGAGCGGGCAGGAGAAGAGAGAGTCAGATAAGAAATAGTGAGATAGATCAGTCAGTGTGTGCAGCAGAGAAGAAGTGAGTGTCGGTATAGGAGAGAGGGTCAATAGAATAGTGGTAGTCCGTTAGTCTGTTTTAGTGAAAGATAGCAGTATAGTGGAGCATGCCTGTAGGAGTTGTCAGAGGGAGGCAGTCATCAGCTAGTAGGGAGAGGGTTAGTGGCAGTGAAAGCTGCTGTTGGGAAGTCGAGGGAGTTCGGAGTCCTGCGGATTCCTGTCAGGAGAGTCACCAGACCCTGTGGTGAGTGGCAGTGCTGATCCCTGGGGAGAAAGAGAACAAGCGATTGCTGAAGAGGGAGAAGTACCACCAAAATCCCATTGACACACAACATCCATTATGAGAATTTCCAGGGAGGCTGTTTATGTCGAGTCCGCCCCCCCCCCCCCCCCCCCCCCCAAATTTCTGCAAAGACCTAATGGTCCACCAGCGTCTGCACGGAGGCAAATTAATGTGGATTCAAATATTAAAAGTGTTTAATTACTGCGGATTGCCTGTACGGTACCGGGATATAATTTCTGCTATCATCTCAATCACAAAAGGAAAAAAACGAAAAAGAATAATTATGTTTATTTTACTAAACCCTGGCTTGGTGTGATTAATCCGTCATCTTCATCACCCATTACATTTCGTGCTGTAAAGCACTGGCGTCACGAACACATTAATAGAAATAACGTGTGTCCCCCGAAAATAGGTCCTACCCCAATAATAAGACCTACTCCGATTTTCAGGGGAGGCTTGAAATATAAGGCCTTTCCTGAAAATAAGACCTAGCTAACCTGCATTAAAAAAAAATCAATACTCACCTGGTCTGCGGCATCCCGATGGTCTCCGGCGGCGCTGCGGCAAACTGCAGTGTCCCCCTTGTCTGCCATCTCAGCTTTTTCTGGTGACGGGGCTTTGAAAACCCCGCCTCCGGTAGGAGAGAACTGTGATTGGATCGAGCGCCGGCTTTGATTGGCTGGTGCTCGATCCAATCACAGTGCTAACCAAAGGCGGTAACAGGGCTTTGAATACCCCGCCTCTGGTAAACGCTGTGATTTGGATTGAAGGACAGCCAATCAGAGCCAGTGCTCGATGAACCAATCACAGCACTTAACAGAGGCGGGGAATCCTGTCAGCGCTGAGGACTGCAGCCTGCAGCAGAGTGGAGACTAGCGTGAGGGACACAGATGTCGGTGGTTGGGTCAGTGTAAGGCAACCCTCCAAAAATAAAACACACTGCCTCTTTTGAGGCAAAAATTAATATAAGACAGTGTCTTATTTTCAGGGAAACACGTTAATAAAAAAAAAACTGTTTAATAAGAATTATGTGTTTTATCCACAGCAAACCGGAAACCTTTAATTCCTACAACATAAATACAAGTGCATATAGCAGGTTAGGTAAATCTTACTATCCGGAGAGGCAGAGGTTGTGTACACACTGACTGCAGCGCTGAGAGCTGTGTGAGTGCAGCCAAGATATCCACAAGTCCTAGTTGCTAGAGAAACTGCATGACTAACAGTCTATGGATATTAGATGAGCATATGTCGTCTGAACAGATAGCGCCCTCTTAAGGTGCAACTCTGTATAAAGTGTCATAATTATGAATATGGGCTTACTAGGGTCACATAGTGTAGCAGGACCATTCATTCTTTCACAGTAGGCTTTTAAGTGCCGTTTTCCAAGCTGTTCTGTATACACTAGGCCCTTACAACCACAGGCATTACCTCCAGCTGCATGTTACTGGGCTGTACGGCAGCAGTAGCTGCCGTCATGATGTCCCCTTTTCTGACATCACTTCCTGATCTGCAGCTATTGGCTGATGAGTCGCCTCACTGACTTCCTGCTCGGCTTGCTCCCTGGATGCACTTTGAACATAGTAGTGCTTGTACTGAGAGCTTCATAATAGGGATACTAAAGCTTTAAATAAATTAGAAAAAACTGCAAACCGAAAATATTTCCACAACTTTTTGCAAGGTTCAGTCTAGTAGAACATGCGTCAGGAAAAACTGTTCTGTTCCACCTGATTAGCTCCATCATGGTTAGGGTGCTGCTGTGGACACAGGTTAATGTGCCAGGTCTTCATTACAGACCCAACAGTGAGTAGGTTCCTGCTGCAGCAGGCTGCCTCCCAGCCAGAAACTCCGAGGTTTGTGAGAGAGAGGATATCTCCTGAGACAATAGAGAATAACTCAAATGTGTTTTTTTTTCTCCTAATGTTTTTGCAAGATGGGACAAGACAGGATCAAAGAGGAGGAGGATATCATGGTAAGTGGTATTTTTTATGCTGCTTTACTAAAATTAAGGGGTTTTCCAGGCATAAATACTATTAATGACCTATCAACAGGCTAGGTCATCAATAGTTGATCGGCTGGGGTCCGCCGCTTGGGACCCCAACTGATCAGCTGTGCGGATGTATGCTGTCAGCACCACAATAACACAGAGATCGGCGTGGAAACCTCTGCGCTGACTTTCGTGTAGTGGCCGGCGCTTGTAAGTGTAGGCACGGCTCTCATTGAAATCAGTGGGAGCCGTGCCTGCAGTTAGAAGCGCCAGCCACTACATGGGAGGTCGACATGGAGGTTTCTGTGTATTTGGAGTGGAAGTCTCCGCGCCAACCCCCCATGTAGTGGCCGGCGCTTGTCGCTGCAGGCACGGCTCCCATGGATTTCAATGAGAACTGTGCCTGCACTTACAAGCGCCGGCCACTACATAGAGGTCGGCGCAGAGGCTTCCGCTCTGACCTCTGTTATTGCAGCGCTGATAGCATGCGCCGGCACAGCTGATCGGCCAAGGTCCGCCACTTGGGACCCCGACCAATCAACTATTGATAACCTATCCCGATGATGGGTCCTCAGTAGTATTTGCCTGGAAAACTCCTTTTAGTCTATTTCCTCTTACTGTATCAATGATAATATACACGGAGTGGCCACTTTATTAGAGAAGAGGTCCGTTCGTGATAAGAGCTTCCCTCTATGCAAATTAGAGACCTGACCCTGGAAGGTAGCATAAAATGAAGTCACAAGTTTTCCATGGATCAGTTTCTGCGAATCCACATTAGAATGGTAATATAGAGCGACTTCCAACAAGACCTGCTCATCGCACTCCAGGATTTGTTATGCGTATTTCTTGTGCAGCGGTGTGGAGCGTATACCAAGAATGGGATTAAGTAGAAACAATCACCGAGATTGAGACCCGAGTCTCTAACCTGGAAGGCACCACTACACCGCTGTCGGACCGGGTGCAGACCCTTAGGTCCAGCTTCGCAGCGCAGCAGAAGACACGGAGAATCGGCTGCGTCGGTGTAACCTCAGATCCATAGGATTGCTGGAGGGAGCAGAGGGCGAAAACCCTTGTGATTTCTTGGAATCGCTCCTCAAGCAGGCGTATAGCCCAGACTGACTTTCGCCTTTGTTTTGTGTGGAAAGAGCCCACCGTATTCCATCCAGAGCTCCGGCACCTGGAGGCCCCCCACGTACCTTCATAGCCAAACTACCTAATTACAGAGACAAGGCCCTGGAGCTTAATCACCTGAAAGATGTGCTGAGGGTTGGAGGGCAAACTATCCGTATTTTTCTGGACTTTTCCTTGAAGGTGCGACAGAGTAAGCTCTGCTACTAGGAATGAATATGTTGAAGGATACCCACGTGAACCAATCTACCATTTAGCCTAATCTTTCTTTTTTCTTTAACCCCTTAGTGACCGCCCTGTTGCAGGACGTGTATGGAGGGGGATTGCACGGCTATCTCCCTCCATAGATCGCGGGCTGTTTATTACAGCCGACACCCGCGAGCAACAGCTCCAACGAGCTGTGCGGTTCATAGGGGCTGTCAACCCTTTAAATGCCAGTGTCAATACTGACAGCACCATTTAAATCCCCCAACTGATGTCCGGGGGTCCCGTACGCCCCCCTCCCCCTGCGATGAGATCACAGGGAGCTGCGCAGGTGTCATGGCAGCCAGGGGACTTCGGAAGGGTCCCAGGGCTGTCATGGCAGAATGCCTATCAAGCCATCCGTATGGAGTGGCTTGATAGACTGCCTGCCTGATTGCAGTATGATGTAATACTATGGCATTACATCATACCGCACGAGCGGTCAAAGCTGTGGTCCCCTAGAGGAACCAAAATAAAAAATTGGGATCGTTTCATCTGTAAAAGTCCGATCTATCAAAGCAACGCATTATTTAACCCGCTGTTGAACTCGTCCAAAAAAAACAAAAACTGCCAGAAATGTGCTTTTTTTTTTTTTTTTTTCCCCCCCCGTCACCCTGTTGTCTTAATGCAATAAAAAGCAATCAAAAAGTCGTATGTATTCCAAAATAGTACCAAAGCAAACTACAAGACAATGAGTCCTCGCACAACCACATCGACGGAAAAATAAAAGTTATTAAGCTCAGAAGTTGGCGGCAGAAAATAAATGAAAATAATTAAATATCTTTGAAAAAAAATACAAGTAGTGCAGCCAAGAAAATAACTCTATAAGTTTGGTATCGTAGTGATCGTACGGACCCATAGAATAAATTTATCATATCCTTTCTGTTGCCGTTTTGGCCGTAGAAACAAGACGCACCAAAAGATGGCAGAATTTTTATTATTTTTTTCCATTTTTCACCACTTAAAAAACAAGCCCTCATACAGCGACGTTGATGGATAAATGAAGGAGTTACGATTTTTTTAAAGGGGGAGGAAAAACTGAAATGAAAAAAAAAGCTTGAGTCACGCTGGGTTGTTTGGGAATGGGGGAGGTGGGTTGTGTTCTCCTGGGCGTGAGGGGGTTCTTCCTATTCTATGTCTGCCCCCACCCCCCTTTTTTTTTTCTTTCTCCCTGTTGTTTTTGGACTTGAAGACTAGCAGCCCTCTTTGGCTTGCTCCATTACAGGTAATTGATAACACAAAAGTAAAAATTAAAAGCCAAATATTATGTTTTATGAAAAATGCAAGTATGCAAGAAATTCATGCTTGCCTCTTTTTTTCCCCCTTCTGCTCAGTTCTTATGTACCGTGATGTACCAGCAACATGTGCATTTATTTTGGTGCCTGCTGTTTTTGTATATTTGTTTATTTTGGCTTCATAAAAGTCCCTTTAAAAAAAAAAAAAAAGTTAAAACATTCAGTCAAAGGGATCCTAGGGACATAATTAACTGTTGAAAGGGGTCAGAGGAGAATATGGAGAATCGTTCTGATGAACATAGGGCACACGGTTAAGCAAATTGTAGCCGAAAACAATGCTGGTGCTCAAACTAGTGTGGCCGAACGCACAAACCCTCGTTCATTAGGACTAGAGAGTAGACGACCAGTTCGAGCGCCATTGCTGTCCAAGAGAAATGGGCTCTAGTGGGCAAAAGAGTACAAAAATTACATCGCTGAACAGTGGAAAAAGATCGCCTGGTCAGATGGATCCAGATTGCTGTTGCACCGTGCTAATGGGAGGCCAGAATTTGGCACAAGCAGCATGAATCGATGACCTCTTCCTGCCAGGTGCTCAGAGCTTGTCAGGACCTCCGTGTAAGTTGTGGCAAGTGTTCCTGCAGAATGATGTCCCCACCTGGTGGAATCTATGCCACGACGACTTGTGGTGGTTCTGAAGACCAACGGATGGATGCGCAATGTGCTGCTCGATGGGGTGAGCCCTCTAATAAAGTGGCTATTCTATGTATCTTCATTTTCCAAAAACTTATCCAAAAAAGCTGACTATCCACTAGCAGGAGCTTCCCTAATAGTTAACTAAATGTCCCAGCAGGTTTGGGGTCCAATCCTTTTCCCAGAATTGGTATTAGACTCCTAATTTTGCAAAATGTTCTGTACCGATTGCTGAAATGACTAGATAGATGGATGGAGAGATATACAGATAAGGATGTTTGCAGGTTCGCTGTTATTTTGTCTATTCGCATTTGTGCCATTTTTAAGTTAACCTCAAATACTGTTGTCTCTGTAGAACCCAGCCATTCCAATGCAAAAGCTCCAGGATATTCAGAGAGCCATGGAGCTCCTTTCCGCCTGCCAAGGACCAGCGAAGAACCTTGACGAGGCAAGCAAACATAAATACCAGTTTTGGGATACGCAGCCTGTACCAAAACTTAGTAAGTTGGCATTGTAGGGGACTGGTTATTTATCCAGTGCTGCTTGTTTTATGTTAACATACATTCACGTGATCTTAGAGGACTACTACATAGTGAGCGATCTGACCAGTGAAGTCTCTTACCTGACATTCCTCTACTGCCACATTACAAAGTGACTGCGTCTAGTTCTATCAAATGTTTGCTGCTTTGTTCTGCCTTTTTATCTGGCATCACGGGGATCCCAGAGATGACTGTCACTGTATCGACCAGGATCAGGAAAACCTATGTCCCCAGCCTTTTAACACCTTGTATGCCGAGGTCAGTAGTGACGCAGTATCTAAGATGTTTGACAGAGGAAGGGGGCTCCCTCTGTTAATCGACATCCCAAAAACACAACCATGACGCGCCATGGCAGCTAGGAGCCTAGAAGAGAACCTCATAACTGCAATTGCTATATACAAATTTGGCTGCCCGAACCATACCCATTCTGCACATGTATGTTTTATTAAGAAACCCTGCTGCATTTCAGAGAAAGCACACTTTGACGTGTTTTCTGTAACGCAGCATCATTTCAGAATAGCATACACATGGGCATATCTGTCCCGGGTTCATGCTGCCTTGGGTTCGGTCAATATGAATCCGGTGACAGGTTCACTTTAAAGGGCTTGTCCCACCAGACTGGCTTACTACCTACCCACAGGATAAGTGTGATTGCGCTGGGGATCTCCACCGATCATAGGAATAGGGGTCCCAACTTCCCCATGAATGGAGCAGCTGTTGTCTATGGGACTACAGCTCGGCTTTCTCCGGCAGTCCCACCTCTTGAGTTGTCAAGGACCGCTATAAAACAAAGGTGTCGGGATGTATTTACACGGGCGATTTATCACTTGTGTTCTGTCCGATTTGCGATATGTACAAAACCCGCACGTGAAAAGAACACCATGTAAATCTGTAGATTGGCACAAACGATTTTTCTTTCGGACCAATAGTCAGTGACAGAAAAATAGCAGAATATCCTATTTTTGAGTAATTCTTGTTTAAGACGTTCCTTTGGGAGCCTGAAAAAAAAAATCACGCTGCGCTTGCATTTAATTGTGATTTTTCATGCAGGCGTGAAGCGATTTTTATTTTTTATTTTTTTTTTATTTATTTATTTATTTATTATTTTTTTCCTGCTTTTACTTTTGAAAAACTTGATTTTAACCGTTTCCAATCCAATTATTTTTTTCTCATCTATTCTCCCCAGCTCCACATAAATTGGAGCTGGTGAGAATGGATGAGAAAAAATACATTTCCTTGCACCTTCCTGAACTGACAGAGTTCAGGAGGGTGCAGGTGCTCACTGCACCGTGGGGGGGCCTGCTTACCTGTCTGGCGTCTTCCGCATTCTCCCTCTGCCTCCCGGGTCGGCGATCATGTGACAGCTGGAGTCAGGTGGCACCCAGCGGTAACCTGATCGCCTAGCCGGGAGACAGAAGGGAGAATGCAGAAGACGCCGGACAGGTAAGCAGGCCCCCCCCACGGTGCAGGCTCCCGGCTCGGCGTTCATGTGACCGCTGGGGGTCAGGTGACACCGGCGGTCACATGATCGCCAGCTGGAATCTCTGTGCATTACATAGCGCTAATTGAGCGCTATGTAATGTGTAAAGAAGTAGGGTTCTTAACCCTTTCTGCCTTCTCCTCGGGGGTCCTCAATGAGGATCAGTGCAGGAGTGTATCTGCACCCGACGTGTCTGATGATCGGGTGCAGATGCACTCCTGCACTGCAGTGTCGGGCCTGCCCCGACATCGGAGCTGTGGAGGGAAATTATGATGTCGGGGCAGGCCCGACATTGGATTTGGAAAGGGTTAATGCATGTAAAAATTGTAAGTGCAGCGATGCAGTGTGTATTTCTTGCAAAATGCATTGCAATTGCAGGCAAAAATTGCAGATTTACAAATGCAATGTCACACTCGCCCGCGTGAATATGACTTTGGGACATTGGGAATATGACTTCCAGTTACATTAGTCTGTCTGATCATGACCATAGAAGCTGTCACCCCAGGTGGTCATACTAAAGATATCGGAGGAGGGGCATTTCAGTCTATACTCCATTCCTCAGCAAACAGAAGTCCTTGAATTATCTGCATCTGTTGGCAAATATTCTACTCCACCATTTCTTAGTTACACCCACAGCTGGCTCTGGTAACATTAGAGACACATAGCTATGCATAGGAGCTGCAGACACAAAACGGTTAGAGGTTTTGTAGTGAATACCATTTATGAAATTGATCTATTTCTTGTTTAAGATGTATGGGAGCAATGAAACAAATGGGTTGCAAAGGTAGAGTTGTTTCCCAAGTGTTACCAACCTTCTGTAAAGCAGTCTGTTAACACCTGCACTTGTCATTATAGACGAAATTATAACCTGTCACGGTCCAATTGAACCCGACAAGGACAACATTCGCCAAGAGCCATATTCTCTGCCTCAGGGTTTCATGTGGGACACGTTAGATCTGAGCAACGCTGAGGTGGTAAGTCAGCAGCTCCTGGATCCCTTCGTTAACGGATGAAGTTGGCGATCGTTATAGTATAGAATTACCATATATGTGGGAGAAGAGAATACTATGACCACATTGTTAACGAGCTTCCAATGAATGTTGTATAGAAAAACACGACTCCTGATGGCGTCTTCAATCTTCGCCGAGGGCACACAATTTAAATATATATTTTTTTTTTAATCCAGTAGCCTCGGTTTAAAGACATTGATTTAAAACAGAATGCTGACTGCATACATAAACGTAGTTTATTGTAGTATGCAGCAAATGCTTAAAGGGAACCTGCCAGGGGGGCGCTGAATACGGGGGAGGTATTGGTACACTCGCCTGCCTCCTCATTCCCTCCTTGTTCACCTGCAAAGTCAGTGCTCGGTTCACCAGGTAGACGGCAACAGAATGGCGAGGCAGGTCAGTATACAGATCACTCCCCCGAAGTTGGCATGCCCTGTCCTGTGAGTCTGGAACTTTAGTTTATGGGGCTTATAGGACCTGACTGCTTCTGTTTTAAAGGGGTTGTTTGACTACTCGGCATGCTGTAAAATAATAAAAGTAACACTTTCTCTACAGATTTCTCTTTGACTGCCCCTGTCCTGATGCTTCCTGGGTCCCCCATGAGTCTCTGCACTTCCTGGTCTCTCTCAACACAGACATGTGACTGCTGCAACCAATCACTGGCCACAGTGATGACCCTCTACAGCAGGGGTGTCAAACTCATTTTCACCGAGGGCCACATCAGCCTTATGGGTGCCTTCAAAGGGCCGATTCTAATTGTAAGACAGTATACTAAAAGTGAACTCCATAGTGGCCCGATTGGTTATAAGGTCCTGCATAGTTGCCAGTAGAGCACACTATTATACATATATACAGGCGCGCACTATTATTATACATATATGTATGTTTGCTCAGGCGCACACTGTGCGACACAGATGGCACAGGCGCACACTGTGCGACACAGATGGCACAGGCGCACACTGTGCGACACAGATGGCACAGGCGCACACATTTTTATACACATCTTTATACTTACCTGCATCCAATATGGTCCCACTGGCAGATATACCGGCTGCTCCCAGTCCTTTTTGGGGCCCTCCTGCATGCTTGGACCCCTGATGTCTCCCCAGGCCTGCAGCCATGAACAGAGGGAGGGCCGGTGAGAGGAGTTCACCACTGACCAAGCTCTCACCCTGCAGCTGTTCCTCCTCAGCGCTGCTCTGCTGACTCCAGAAATCATATCTTCTGCAGTCATCTTCCCTCCTCCACGGCTGTTGTCAGTGTTCTATCGGCACTCCTCTATTACTGTCTGCACTAGACAGAACAAGCCGATAGAAGATCACATACTGACTGCAGCCCTAGGGTGAGGGAACTTGCTACACAGCTGGCGGGCCACAGAAAATGAGGTGGCCGACCGGATTCGTCCCGCTGGCCTTGTGTTTGACACCTGTGCTCTACAGCTAGTGATTGGCTGCACTGGTCACTTGTCTATCTCGGCAGCCATCAGGAAGAACGGAAACTGGTGTAGGACCAATGACAAGTTAGAATACGACCGATGAGTGTTACTTTTATTATTTCAAAGCATTCTGGGTAGTTTTTAAATATTTTTTTTTAATGGCTGGACCTCTGCTTTTAACCTCTCTATAGTCACAGCAGTAAAGGCTCAGATTTTGGTGCAAGCGTTGCTTGTTTCAAAACTGTTCTTTTTAGGCACACGGGAAAACCCGAGATGTATGTCATGTATTGGGAGGTTTGCGTCTCCTAATACATTGGGCGCATCTTGCTTCTTCGTATCCGGACTAGCGTTTGAAACGCAGGTCTAAATAAATTCACATAGTTGTTTGTAAATTTTAATTTAGCAACCCAAAAAATCATTTGACTCCTAAATGTTTAGACTGGGAAGCCAAAGGCTCCCAAGTGAATTGTGTGAAGCCGGTTTGGTAATTTCTTATGGCGGCTCTAATTAGGCTTCTGTCTCGGCCTCCTTGTAACACTGATGTTTTTTACTCTCTTCTATCCACCAACCAGCTAAAAGAACTTTACACTTTGCTGAATGAGAATTATGTGGAAGATGACGATAACGTCTTCCGATTTGACTATTCCCCAGAGTTTTTACAATGGTGAGTATCCCCGATGCCAATGAAATGAGATTACGGTGTATACCATTATAGAGCTCTGTTCGTGGCTTTGCTTTGTTGCACATTTATTTGTTTTTGGATGGAAATACAGTGCATCGTTTTCCCGGTCACAATGGACACGTTGGCACTCATTGGGGTCCGTCTTGGGACTCATCTGTTTCCACATCACAGGTGTGAATATGACCTAACTCTGGTCCCCTTACGCGTCAGCTTAAAGGGGTTGAACAATAATTGACAGTTATTCCCTATCCTGAGCATAGGGAATACCCTGCAGATTCAGTGGCGGTCCAATATAAGAGGGTCCCAGTCTGATGGGGCCCAAAAGACTGCATTCAATGAAACCAATAAACATCTATACAAGGAAAGTGTTCTTCCATATTGGTCCAATTCATCTGTTTATCTAACTAGAAAGACATCGTCATCCTGGTTATACAGTTGGCAGATTAGTGATGGGCATACTGTTTATCTGTTCCAGGGTGCTGCGTCCTCCGGGCTGGATGTCTCAGTGGCACTGTGGTGTAAGGGTGTCTTCCAACAAAAAATTAGTTGGCTTTATAAGTGCTGTTCCAGCCGCTATCCGTATTTATGACAAGTAAGTAACCCCAGGATTTCAGTGTGCCAGGTAATAACTGTGAAGCGATAGCTATACACGGTGCCTCTGATGTGACATTCCACCATCTATTTACTGTACTGGGGTACATGTAATTCGAGGATACATGCTATGGGTGTAAGGGTATTCGTACTGTTCTCATACTGTCTTTTTAGGGTGGGTTTCCCATACATTAGTATTGTCTGGTCAGTTTTATGCCAGACCAGTCACCGCCAATGACCTTTTGGTACATTTTGTGCACCCGTCCGGCATCCATAGCTGGACATGAAAACGCTACATGCAACGTTTTCTGTCTAGCCCAGGGAGACATCAGACATTAACATTGATGCACCAGATGCAATGAACGACCCCATAGAAAACTATAGGATCAGTTCTGGCATCGGTTTTACTACAGTGCTGGTGGAGGGAGGGGACACATAGCCAGACCTAAGGGAACCTGGTCTTAGCAGGCAGCATGATGTGTAATCATACCCTCAGGGATACTTTTTTTTTTTTTTTGAGTAGGGGGTACATACAGGGCTGCTTTAACTATAGGGACCAATGATAGATCTGCACCAGGCAGCGGCATCACTTCCAACTATATCTGTATCCTCAGGATTTGGATAAAGTTGAAAAGTATTCCGGAAGTTTAAAAAATTAGTTGGCATACTCTTCTTTTGCGTGCCCCTGCCGCTCCGGTCCCTGTGGTCTTGGCTCACTTTCAGGTCCAGCGGCCATGCTCCTCTTAGTTTGTGACTGCAATGGCCAGTTACTGCCTCAGTAGTGTTGAGAGGAGACAAGGAGAAGCCACACGGGGGGAGAGCAGCCCACTGAGTTAGGAGTGTACAAGTGCATATTACGTTTTTGTAGGCACACACAAGTTGAGGGACAGAGGAGAGTGGGGGTCCTCATGATACCCTTGCACTGTGCCCACTAGGGTCTTAAAATAGTCCTGGGGTATATGGTTTAGGAGAGTTGAAACACATTATTGAAGATGTCAGGATCATTCTTTTGTTTCTTTCAGTGTAAAGAAGATGGTAGAAATCAATTTCCTTTGTGTCCATAAAAAGCTGCGATCCAAGCGCGTGGCTCCAGTCCTCATCCGAGAGATAACCCGGAGAGTGAACCTGGAGGGGATCTTCCAAGCCGTTTATACAGCAGGGGTTGTTCTGCCAAAGCCTGTCTCAACATGCAGGTATGCCGTGTATTCTCCATATCTTCTTATATTGTAATGGCGTCTAAGCTGTTCTACACGTTCCTCCTGATGTCATGTTGCACTGCAATCCTTGGTATGTGATTGTAGCCAACACCCGATATTAATGAGCACAAGATGTCTATAAGCAGTTGGTGCCGTTCTCAGAACAAGCTGCTTTTTTTAGTGTTAACCTGTTCAAGACCAGGCCATTCTTCCCCCATTTTTAATTAGATACATTTCCACTTTAATTTATGTATTGTTGTACATGATGGTTGGAAAGCTCTAGTGTTCTTTCTAGTTCTGTTAGGAAAAGAATTGTACTTTGGCGATACATGGGGCTTTATTTTTGTTTTTTTGTGAAACCAGGGGAAGTATAAAGATGAAAACCAGACACTTATTTGCTTTTGCATTTTTGTTTTTTTTTTTATAGTGCAGCATACCACTGAAGTACAGGTCTCATTATCGTCATTTTTATATAAGGAATGCGTAGTTTTGGTCCTCGGGGGTGGGGCTAGAGCTGTAGCTTGAATTAGTGTTGGCATGCCTTGTTTGCTGTTTTTCTTAGTAGTTAGTTATTTTGTATACATCACCTAGAAGCGCTCTGTGTGGTTCCGCTGTGGCTTTTTATCAGTCCCTGGCCCTCTTCTTCTTCATCTCTTCTGGCCGAAGATTGAAAAATCCCCGCCTCCTGGGAGCGCTGGCTGGGATTGGCTGATGCTAAGCGTTAGCCAATCGCAGCCAGCGCTTCCAGGAGGCAGGGATTTTTCTGGCTATCTCTTGTAATAATGTTACATTTAAGAAAGACGTCCAGGCCCCCCTTGAACCCCTTTCAGTGAGTTTGCCATCACCACATCCTCAGGCAAAGAGCTCCATAATCTCACTGCTCTTACAGTAAAGAATCCCCTGTCCTCTAGACATAAAGGGCGTCCCCTTGTCACAGTCCTGGGAATAAATAGATGATAGGAGATGAATGTCTGTATTGTCCCCCTGATATATAAATACATAGTTATTAGGTCGCCCCTCAGCCGTCTGTTTTCTAAAGTGAATAACCCCAATTTTGATAACCTCTTTCGGTATTGTAGTCCGCCCATTCCATTTATTACTTTAGTTTCCTGCCTTTGTACCCACTCAGGCTCTGATATATCCTTCTTGAGTACTGGCGCCCAAAACTGTCCACAATATTCCATGTGTGGTCTGACCAGTGACTTGTAAAGAGGAAGAACAATGTTCTTATCATGTTTCCCTAGACCCGTTTTGACGCACCCCATGATCCTATTCGCTTTGGCGGCAGCTGCCTGACACTGGTTGCTCCAGTTAAGCTTAGATTGATTCCCCTTGACATATTGTCCCCAGTTACTGTAGAGCGGATCTGGGTTTGCTAAGGTCCAGCAGCTCTTGCAGCTATACTATAGCAGTTGGGCTGGTTTAGTGCCGCTTCCATACTAGTTTCCCTCCTCCATACAGAAAACATGGACGGCACCAGATGGGAGAATATGTTAGACCTCCTTGGTCTTATGTTCCAGCCTTATTTTGGATGGCTCCTGCGTGTTTTAATGAGGTTGCTGGACATGTGCCTCTCCTGTAAAGCCAAAAAACTCATACGTATAACTCATTTAAAAATAAATCATTCCTTAATTCTAAAGGGACTGCTCTGCAAATATTAGCTTTAGCCTTGTGGAGAGGAGCCTGTGAAGAGTGGAAGTTTTCCTGCCTGCTGACTATTGCTTGTCTGCACGTTCATGGGAACATGTCACAGAAAGCTGTAAAATGCACATACAAAGGACCCTTTATACAGTGAGAGAGTCAATAAGTTGCCAGATTTAATTTCCTACTCTCCATGTTGTGAGCACAGTAGATCTGCTGTTTGCATTGACTATGATGACCTAGCCTAAGCTCAGAAGCCAAATTGAAAACATACTTAATAACATATGACTACTTCATGCTGCAGCTCAGTTCCCCCAAAACACAAGAACCGCCCCTTTTCATACAAATTTAATATAAATCCCGACACTTTTGGCACTTCAGTATGCAAAACCGTCTAACAAAATTTGGGAATGTTGGCGAGATCGATTTAAAGAAGTAAAAGTATAACAAATAATTTAGTGGTAGAAAGATGGGGCGGGAATTTTTGTTAGCGCTCTCACACCTACCTTAAAAGTTTTGAAACCTGTTCAGAGGAAGGGGTATGGCAGAGTGGCAGCGCGCATGCACCATATCGCTCTATAGATCAGAGATGTACAACCAATAAGATGGAGAGAGCTTTTTAAGATTTTCAGCAGCCCTAGGGAGCGCTACAATCTTAAAGGGGTTGTCCCGAGAAAGCAAGTGGGGGTACGCACTTCTGTATGGCCATATTAATGCACTTTGTAATATACATCGTGCATTAAATATGAGCCATACAGAAGTTATTCACTTACCTGCTCCGTTGCTGGCGTCCCCGTCTCCATGGTGCCGTCTACTTTCAGCGTCTAATCGCCCGATTAGACGCGCTTGCGCAGAAGGGTCTTCTCCCTTCTCTTGGGTCTCGGCACAAGCAGGGTTCTGGCTCCGCCCCCTTCTACGTGTCATCGCGTAGCTCCGCCCCGTCACGTGTGCCGATTCCAGCCAATCAGGAGGCTGGAATCGGCAGTGGACTGCACAGAGCCCACGGTGCATCATGGGAGAAGACCCGCGGTGCATCGTGGGTGAAGATCCCGGCGGCCATCTTGCTAACTTAAGGAAGAAGTCGCTGCAGCGCGGGAATTCGGGTAAGTACTAAACGGTTTTTTTTTTTAACACATGCATTGGGTTTGTCTCGCGCCGAACGGGGGGCCTATTGAATTAAAAAAAAACCCCGTTTCGGCGCGGGACAACCCCTTTAAGTTCTCACCTGACTGTGGACCTAAAAAGGTTGTGCACTCCTGCTATAGCTAAATCATTCTAAAGGTGCCTTCATGCGGAGCGGAATTGGTGAAGATTTTCTGCACCAGAGTATCCACGTCAAATTTTTGGACCACTGGTGTGGATTTCGACACGGATCGGCAGATTTTGCCTTCCGAGAACGCACCCTTAATGAGTTTTTGAAGTTCTGTTAGTATCTATCCACTTTTTATAGATACTATAATGGGTGCCATAAAAAAGGGGGGCAGGATGTTTTTGTAACAGAATCACTTTGGGTTCATATTTTAAAGCCCAGTTGTCCAGTAGTAACTGCATATACATAGTGTGACGAGTACTACATACATCTAAAGAATTTAAAGGTCTTCTGCAGACTGCGGTGCATGAGTTTTGCCTAGTAATACTTTGACTTCCTGCCTGGGTGACGAGAATGAGAGTATATGTATGATGGTATACGTAGTAGATGCTAACCTGTTTTTTAGTTTCTTCAGATCTTACTGTTAGTGTTTTAGCTCAGCTACATTAGGGCAGACCTGTGGTTTGTGACTACAGTTTAACTACAATGTCTATAGGGAGTCTGGGGTAGCCTGAGATACACCCCCTGCTTCATCATTGGTTCAGACTCCTGCTCTGTCCCTTCCCCTGCAGTTCTGCTTCTTCTGATTGGCTACTTTGTATAACACAAGGACACACCCATGAGGGTGTCTGTTCGTAGACGATTTTTATTACAGTAAGGGCAGAATGATTATAAAGTGCCAGTGAAAAAAGGGTGATTATCAGGAAACTGCTGCCCATATACTAGGAGAAATGAACTTTATTAAGGGGGATCCTGGAGAGTCGCTTTAATTTTTTAGGATTTTATACTTTTTCTCTAGTGATGTTGGCTGCATTGGTGGAGCAGTGACAACTATTTATACATTAGCGTAAAATATAAGGTGATTAAATAGGGGGCTCCTTGCCTATCAAATGCAGCTAATCCCTGTCTGTGGAATCAGTTTGTCTCGGCCCATTAAACCAGTCTTTTAATCACTTTATATGGCAACATGCAATCCGTAAACAGAGGTGTGCCAGCTCCCCTGCTGAAGCCTTTATTCTTCAGCTTTTTTTGTGTTTCACTATTGGCCTTTGTGGGGTTCACTAATAACCCGCAGACCTTGGCTCAGTATTCAGCTACCATGTACCAAAGAGAGAGATCGAGGTTTGGCTGCGAAGACGTTTCTAAAAGTAGGTTTTAAGAAGGAAAACTTTGTATGCCTCGGCCGTCCGGGGACACAAAGAATGTTCTTCACTGCGAACTCAAGAGTGTGCCTGAAATGAGAATATAGGGGTTGTGCAGCTGCCTCCGTTCCTACAGGTTAACCTCTTCACTTTTTTTCCCCTGCAGGTACTGGCATCGTTCCTTGAACCCTAGAAAACTGGTAGAGGTGAAGTTTTCTCAACTTAGTCGAAATATGACGTTACAGAGGACGATGAAATTGTACAGACTGCCAGATGTAAGTCCAACGGCTTGTCATAGACTGTTATGTTGGTTCCTTCGTCTTGGAAGAATGGGTTTGGGGTCTTGTTGTGAAATCCTGCAGGCAACTTTGAAAGCATTATCAAGTTCCTAAAATGGTTATTCCACCCCAAAATATTGTCACCTATGCATAGGATAGGTGATATTTTTTTGAGCGCTGGGGGTCCAACCGCTGGGACCCTCGGCGATCAGAAGAACGGCACAGCTGGAGTTCCCTCGGCGAACGCAGCAGTGGTCTGCATGGGGCTTGGAGATGCTGGGGAAGGAAGGTGCCACATTGGCCATCAGCATATAAGGGACTATAGACGCTTTGGGGCACGTTCACAATTAGTGGAAATGATGTGGATTTTGATGCAGATCCGCAGCGGTCTTCACCCCTGCAATTAAAAGATGCACAATGACCGCTATGTGTCATTAATGAATCACAATGCCATACAAATGTAATTACTACAGGTAGGACCACTGGGACCTCCACAATCCAAGAACAAGGGTAAGCCAGGTGGAAATGTGGTTGTGTATATATAGTCCTACTGCATTAATGTCATATGGATATATAGGATCAGTGGGGACCTCAGGGACTAGACACTACTACTACGTTTAGTGAGGGTCACAGTGGCTTCATTTCAAAGGAAATCCCCACTTTTGCTGCTTTTTTATTTTTCTTCTGTGCATCTAAAATGAAGCGATGTTGCACATTAACTCTCTTGCTGTTTTATGTCAGCAGCTCCGATGCTGACCTGTGTGTTTCCATGGTAACAGACAAGAGTTTCACTACACAGTTTGTTTGAAGTCTCTCTGTTCCGTGCATCTCGCTGACCACCCTGTGTAGTCTGGCCCTGCAGTTATATCCCTCACCACCTCCTAACATTTGGTTTATTAGCAGGAAGTGGGGAAGAGATGAATGACAATATGACTGCAGCATCAGCCTGCGCCGGGTTTGTATGTCCTCTCTGCACAGATCTGCTGAGGTGCCACAGGCACAGAATAATAGATTTTTAATTAAGTTTCTCCTTTTGTGCATCGTTAATACATTGGAGCAATAAAACAAGGTTGCAAAAATGGATCTAGCATTTACAGGGAGCCTGTTGGACCTTCTGCAATCAAATCACTGCATCGAATATACCCCATAAAACACAATTTACTAATTAAGTTTAAGGCCGCTTTCACATGGGCGGCAAAATCGTGTGATTTCCTCGCAATGCAACATTGTTACAAATGGCATGTATGTGAAGCCCATGCTCTCCAATGGGTTCCTTCACATTAGCGATGTTTTGTAGGCTGCTACATTGCGAGAGAGAAAAATCACAGCATGCTGAATATTGCCGCGATTTGCGATGCTTTGTAGCCCGTGTTTACCTATGGAGGCTTCCTTTGTGGTTTTTCGTGCAGTGCAAGTTTTACAGTAGGAAATCCTACTGTCTCCCCTAAAGTAACCCCTAGCTGCATTACAGGTGCTGTCCGCTACGCCGGACGTCTTTTTTGCAGCTCAGATACTTGTCTCTAGTCTTCAGACTGCGCTCGATGAACCAATCGCAGCCATCGCAGTGATTGGCCGAGCCACGGCGCTCAAGAACCAATCAGAGCCAGCACTTTCTTGAGGCGGGATTTTTGAACACTCTGACCGAGAAGTGCTGGCTGGAGACTATAGACCATTGTGCCAGAGCTTCGGAGGAGACATGCAGCAGCGTGGACAGCGCCTGTTTAGGTGATGTATGTTTTTGTGCAGCTAGGGCTTATTTTCAGGGTAGGGCTTATATTTCAAGCCCCCCGAAAATCCTAGCAAAAGAGCGCTACAAAATCGTGATATCGCCACAAGAAAATGCAGCGATATCGCACAGAGCACAGCTGCGATATCGCTGCAATTTTCCTGCAGCGATATTATTGTCAGCCGTGTGAAACAGGGCTAAAACCCAACTTATCACAAAAAATGCAATCCTAAGAAATTTTCAGAAATATGGGATATCTGGTTTGAAAAACCCTTTCAACAACCTGTGAGTAGAGCCCGTTAGGGCGGAGCTGCTATATTATGATGGTTGCATATCCTCTCGGTTCCCTGCTGCTTTATGTACATGGTGCTGCTGTCCTATTAAGGTGCTTTTACACGGAACGATTATTATTCGGATTCCAGTGAGAATCTGAACGTACGGTTCAGTGTAAATGATGCATCAACTGAACAACGAACGAGAAGTCTCTCACTTAACGTTTGTTAGTCATGCAGAAGACGGAACGATTTATCATTCCGTGTAAACAAGCAGTTGTTCACTTATGAATGACTGCTTGCTTACTGTGAATGGAGGCAGGGGGGCGGAATGATCCCCGACCGCTCCACCTCCATTTAGTCAGCGATGCTCATTCCTGCAAAAAGCACCCTTACCTATCAATGTTATCAGAAAGTGTTTTATTGTTGTTTGCTTGTCAATGATTGATAAAGTTAATCTACTAATTATGCGGGAGACTATTTTGCTGCTCTTATTATCATATCTCATGGAATTAATAGGCTGTTGTTGAATATTAGCACCAAACAGTTCATCTTCCCTTTTTTTTCTCAACCTATTAATAAGGGTACAAAGACTGCTGGCCTAAGGCCAATGGAGAAGAAGGATGTCCCGATGGTCCAACAGTTATTAAATAACTATTTGAGTCAGTTTCACCTCGCTCCAGTCATGGACGAAGAGGACGTTTCACATTGGTTTTTCCCTCAGGATAACATTATTGATACCTTTGTGGTAGAGGTAAGTCTCTGAATGTGAGGACAGGTAAGTCCCTCATTGGGACCTCTCATTATTCGCTACAGCTCTTACTCTGGGGGAAGTAATGCAGTACAGTTACTAAACTCAATGGACCATCCTTGCAAGTAATCGTCCAATCAGTCACCATGCAGCCGCCCTGACCCATAATTAACTGGACTCACTGAGTAAAAACAGACAATATGGTGATTACAGCTAGCTATAAATTGCTGATCGCCTCCATTCTCTATTATATACTGAGGGGATTTACTTTTTAATAGCAAGAGGAAGCATTAAAGGAAAGCTGGATGATTGCCAATATGGCCGCCAACATACAGTAGCCTCCACAGGGGTTGGCACTGAAATTGGATGGCAATCTGCCTTGTAATTTAGTGATATAAGAATTTTGCCTGTCCTTTCCCGGAGGGTACTGCTTCGTATTGTGGAGATCCAGCTGGTATAGGGACTCATAGAGGCCGCTATGATCCCTGGGAAAAAAATATGCAAATTAGCTGCCCTTCTGAAGGAAGAAAAACATTCCTCTAGAACAACCTATAGGTAGATACCCTGTAAATCAATGTGTAAATCCATCTCTGATCAGATGTTATGGCAGGAGAAGCGTGCGGCAGCAGTATGCCGTGATGCTACAGTACGGTAGCAGTAATCGCCTCGCTTCTGAGCTCGCTAGATTGTTTGCTATTTAGGAGTAAGGCCGGCTGAACACCAACGGATTTGCATTGCGGAATCTGGAGCTGGCATCCATCTCCGGGTTCCGCAGCAAATACCTTCCATAGCATGCTATGGAAAAGCGCTTTTTTTCCTGCGCACAAGTGGAAATCAATAGCGATTTTCCGCTTGAGGAGGAAAAATCGCTGCATGCTATATTTTCGAGCGGATTTCACGCAGACTGCTTCCATTGAAGTCAAAGGAAGTCGTCCGACCCGCGGCCCTTCCGCAGTTGACATGTGCAATGGTCGCAGATTCTGAGAAGCAGGAGTTTAAAAAAAAATCTGCAGTGTGCATGTCCAACGGCGAGCCGTGCGGACCATCCACGGTACAGAAGAGAAGACCTAATGACAGGTACGCCGGCCAGGCACGGGGTCGGATTCCGCTGCAGGCTCCCGCATGCAGAATCCGATACGTTCGTGTGCAGCCGGCCTTATAGGAATATTTCCTACTTAGTCCGACCCTGCCCGTGGCTGAGGGCACTTTTTTACTTGTCTGGGTCTACTTTCTTCTGTACTGTGGAAGCGTGTGGGCGCGCCGGCCGAGGCAAGTGCGCATGCACAGTCCCTTTTTTTTTTTTTTTTGAACTCCTGCTTTCCCGTGGTATCCGCGGCTCATCCACAATTAAATTGCAGACGAGCCGCGGATCGGACGGCTTCCATTGGCTTTAATGGAAGCCATCCATGCGGGATCCGCAGCAAAATGGAGCATGCTGCGATTTTGTTTTCAGGACCAGAAGGTCCGCATAACAAATCCTCATGCTTTAATTAAGCTGCTGACGCCCATGCATCCATATGGGCGACTTGAATTGCGGATCATTCGCAATTCAAACCCACCCGTGGACATTGGGCATAAGACACTTATGACATTACCGGGCTCTGGGTCCCACACCTCTCCCCAGAACAGAGTTCCCCTTCCCACCTGGTGAGGTGCCTGCTGCTTCAGGTAGAGAATAAATGGAGAGTTTGCCTTGATGTGCGCCGTGCTCTCCATTCATTTTTATGAGTTAGGGAAACTGCTAAGAAAGTGTTCTTCCTCTTTTGGAACTCGGTGTGAGTCCTAGAGGTGGTCCATATGTGCTAGACATTTATGCCATACATATCTAAGCTGGAATACCCCTTTAACCCCGGTGTACATCTTTTTCTTTGCAGAGTTCTAACGGTGTTTTGACAGACTTCTTCAGTTTTTACACATTACCTTCCACAGTCATGCATCATCCTGTCCATAAAACTCTCAAAGCCGCTTATTCCTTCTACAACGTCCACACAGAGACGCCTCTGCTGGACCTAATGAATGATGCACTGATTATCGCCAAATTAGTAAGTGGATTCTATTTTTTTTTTTTCCCCACAGCTTTTAAATTGTAATGAGATGCAGAATTAAGTCATGTTGCAAGGAGAATGCAATATTGCCTAATTGTAAAACAGCGGTCGCCTGTAATCAGCGGAGTGGCACTTTTAGGCTGCTATTATACCAGCGTTTCTTTCCTACAAAATGCAGGGGGAGCTACACTGATTGCAGCCGGCACCTGGGCTTCCCAGTGTAATGACTATGACAAGTCCAGGTGCGGGCTGCATTCAGTGTAGCTTCACCTGCAAAACACAGGGGAGAAGCGCTGCTGTGTAATAGCAGCCTAAGGGTTCTTTCACACGGGCGCTGCAATTTTTGTCCGCCTAAATTGCGGCTAAAAATCGCATGAACAAGAGGCAGTTGCATTCGTGGCTGCATCTCCCGTTTTTTTCGCCCATTCAGACGGCCGGGTGTGGCGTGTATACAGTCGGCCGGGGGAAGTACTTGGAATACCGTGAGCCGGGGGAAAAGAGTTCAGCTCTGCTAAACTCCCTCTCCGCCCCTTGCCGGCTGCTGGCAAGGGAACGGTGTGGGAGCTTAGCAGAGCTAGTCGTTTTGGACTCTTACCAGCCTATGGGAGCTGCCAGCAAGGGAAGGAACGTTAGCAACACGAGCCGCCGCTAAACTCTCTCTCCGCCCCTTGACGGTTTCCAGCAAGGGAATGGGGTGGGAGCTTAGCAGAGCTAGTCGTTCTAGACTCCTACCAGCCTATGGGAGGGGGAAGGACTTTAGCAACACGAGCCACTGCTAAACTCCCTCCCCCTTCCCTTTTCTAATGGTTCTCATAGCCTTCCATAGGAGTCTATGAGAATGGCCAGTGTATTCGGGCAAAAGATAGGACACGACTAGAGATGAGCGAACACGTTCGGCTCCGCCCCTTTTTCGCCCGAACACCGAACTTTGCGAACACTTCAGTGTTCGGGCGAAAAAGTTCGGGGGCCGCCGTGGCAGCGCGGGGGGGTGCGGCGGGGAGTGGGGGGGAGAGGGAGAGAGAGAGGGCTCCCCCCTGTTCCCCGCTACTGCCGCCCGCGCCGCCGCGCATCTCCCCGCCCCCCGGCGGCACCCGGACACTTACGCGCGAACACTGCAGTGTTCGGCAAAGCCGGTGTCCGGGTGCGGATGTGTCCGTAACGGACACGTTCGCTCATCCCTAGACACGACCTATCTTTTCTGGCCGGCCGATTTTATGCATCGGAAAATTGCACATCCGAACCAATGCAGTGGGATCCATGCTTCTGATGGTCGCAATTTTCAGCCAGCATTTTGTTGCCACAAAATCGGCGCAATAAAATGCTTGTGTGTAACTAGCCTGTGGGTCCTTTTACACGGGTTGGCCGTTCTGATCATCGCTGAGTGAATGGAGCCGGCCCGCCTCCATTCACAGTAAGCAGGCAGTTATTCATAGATGAACGACTGGCTTATTACTACACTGGTTTTTAGACCTGCATAAACTGAAGGTACAGCCCATCAATTGCTGCTATTACTTAAGCGTTAACAACACTCATGTGATGGCATCCTTAAAGGGGTTTTTCTTCTTTTTTTTTTTTGACGACCTGTCCTTCGGATAGGTCAGCAGTAGTTGATCGGCTCAGGACCTTGACTGATCTTTGGGCACCTGCTGTCACTGGAAAAATACAGGGTACGGAGTGGAAGCAGAGAGCTCCGACCCCTATGTAGTGGCTACTGCTGGTAATTGCAGCTGCAGCTCCCATTAAAATTGATGAGCGCGGGGCCTACAATTGCAAGCGCCGGCCACTTCACATAGTCTAAGTGAGCTGCTTCCTCTCCATACTCTGTGTTTTGCTGGTTGCAGTGGGTGCCCGAACAGCTGACTAGTCAGGGTTCCAAGTAGCGTACCCCAGTTGATCTACTATTGACGCCCTATCCTAAGGCACTCGGGTGATCACTACAGCCTCTTCTCACGTCAATTATGTCACATTAATTTGTCACATGGCCTGAGAGCAACTTTGCCCCATACAAGTGAATGAGCCGCTATACCAGGTACCGCCACTACAAAAGGTACTTGCCCAATCATTGGGGTCTCGTCAAACAGCTGATCAGCAGGGGCCCTACTGAGACCCCCATCAATCTGATGTTGATAACTCGTCCTAAGGATAGTCAATAAATATTGGTGTTTCAGAAAACCTCTCTAACTGATTTACGAAGCCAACCCCATATCCCATTCATTTTGAAAGTATTATTTCTTGGCAGAAAGGATTTGATGTGTTCAACGCTCTTGATCTGATGGAAAACAAAACTTTCTTGGAAAAACTAAAGTTTTGCATAGGAGATGGCAACTTGCAGTACTACTTGTTCAACTGGAGATGCCCAGCTATGGACTCTGAAAAGGTGAGACTATACCTACATGTCTCCAGGTGAGAGATGTATGGGGAGAGGTTTGGTAGGATCCTCACGCTGCAGAATTGCTTCACCGGTTCCCTGTCTTTCCTTTGAGATTGAGGAGACAAAGTGGTTACCAAATTCTTTAACAAAAGGGCAGCTCTGAACCAAAGAGCCAAAACAATATTTTAAGTTTTCTTAGAGACAATTATTTTACCCCTCCTTTGTTTTCCTGACCTCAGGTAATTAGAAGGAGAGGTTTTGGGGCATCATGTCCACGGGCGGGTAGGGCGGGAACCTGCAGCTGAATCCTACTCTGCCCGCAGCCGAGGACACATATCTACCTGTGTGGGTCTCCTGCGTCTCGTCCGGATTTTCTTTACTGCGGATGTGTGCAGTAGCGCCATCCTGCGCGCATGCGCAGTACATTTTTTAACTTCTGCTTTCCCGAGGTATCTGCGGCCTGTCCGCAATTCAATTGTGGATGGGCTGCGGATCGGATGGCTTATATTGACTTCAATGGAAACCGTCTGTGCAGCAAAATGGAAATGACCACCGAGCGCCCCCTGCTACAGCAGTGCTGCAGGATCCTTAGCAGACCTACATCGGCTCTGTTAGTTACTACTATCACTACAGGGGGATGTTTTCTCCTGTAACTGGGGCTCCTATGAATGCTCCAGTTAAAGTGGAAAAGTGTGAAGAACAAAGAAAAAAAGACAATGTGAATGGCCCCCAGAGTTCTTATGAGGTCATGGAGGACATAGATGTTTAAAAAAAAGTTTGAAAAATAAGTAAATATACACCAAAAAAAGAAAATGACTCACAGCCGGCGCCAACCAAAACCGTCGCCATATGCGCCCTGTAATATAAAACTATTATATATTCAAACGTCGAACCCTTTTGTGTACTTTATTTTTAAAATTAGTATATTTACACTACAATAAACTATACATTTTAAAAGGTTTTGCTCTCTGCTTTTTAACCCAGTGAAACTAAAAATTAGGGGGGGGGGGGGGGGGAAAGTCAGTGAAAAAAAAGAATAAAGAAAAAAAATTCCCCCTATATGTCACAGGACAAAAAAGGCATCAAAAATAATTTTAGTAGCTGAAGGAAAAAAAAATAGGGAGGTAAAACCACCAGATAAAATCCCTAAAAAGTGTCTGGTCCTTTAAGAACAAAACATCCTGGCCCTTAACCCCTCAGTGACCAAGCCTATTTGTGGCTCTATGACCAGGCCAAATTTTGGAAATCTGACACGTGTCACTTTAACCTAGAATAACTCTGTAAAGGTTTTGCATATCCAAGTGATTCTGACATTACGTTTTTCCCACATATTGTATTTAATTTAGGTGGTAAAAACAGTCCGATAGAATCTGTGTATACTTAAAAAAAGCACCAAAGTTGGGAACATTTTGAAATTTTTTAAATTTTTTAAACTGCAATATCTCAAATGCCCCGTGTTCAGAAACCTGATCTGATCTCCGTATGCAAAACAGGTATGTTTCTGAAAGCGGGACAAACAGGGGTATACATTTTGGGGTGAAAGTCTTCATTCCTATGTGTGCTGTACAAAAACAAACTCTCTTTAAAATGACACAATTGCCAAAAAAATGAAAATCATAATTTTTTTCCTTCTGCTTTGCTTAGATTCATTCAAAAACTGTTGAGTCAAAATACGCCATACACCACTACATTAATTTAACGGGTCATTTGTGAGGGTTCTCTGTCGTTTTGGCCGCTTAAGGGCTCTACAAGTGGGGCCTGTCTGTTCTGAAAGCCTCTGGCTGCTCCTTTCAGTTCGGGCCCTGTTGTGCATACAGACATAAGATTAGGGGCCCAAACGGAAAGGAGCAGCCGGTGGTTAGTACGGCAGTATTGTCAGTTTAGGTAGTAAAGCATGGTGACGGGTCCCCTATTAAGGAGCTGGGAGTCAAAATCTGCCCCAATGATGTGAATGTTGACATGATTTTTGAAGCCCATTTTCCGCTTGGGATGTGTGAACGCACCCTTAACGTTTTCCTCTTCTTTTCAGGTTGGTCTGGTGTTACAGTAAACTCTCCATCGTAGACCGCCTCAGTCATCCGACGCTCGGGTCAGGAGCTGCTCTTCAGGAAAGACAAGCACAAAGCGGATGCAGATGCCGCATCCAGGCGGTGTGAAGGAAAGGAGGTAGCGGCCTGGGGAGCTTTGCCGCCACACAAGACATTCCCAGCGTTGTCGTCATTTTCCTCCTGGCGCACGTATACTTTATTTACAGGAATACAACCAACCCACAGAGTGAACATAAAACTAAAGCACACATTCCTCGTAAGTTTGGGAAGCCTAAACTTTTCCAGGACATGACGGGCCGTTTGGTCTTCACGTCACCATCGTTTGGTTTTGTTTTTTTTTTTATATACGGATCGAACTGCGGATTGCATGTAAAATAACTTTTCGGATTTGGCAAATGCTCTGTCGAATGGAACGTCTCGCCACATCGTTACCAGAGGGCCAAAAATAACTGACTTTCCAATGGATCGCTGGCCAATCTTGCCCAGGTGCCTGTAATATTAGCCCCCTCTCTGTTTTTGCTTTAAAGCTTGTTTGTGTCATTTTAAATACCGGAAATCAGCTGTCGCCGAGGGAAACGGTCCGAGGATAACATGGCGGTATCTCTAGAATTGGCTATACTAAAGTGTTTGTAATGGGACAATGAATAGATACATGGGTGAGCTCGTGTCATGTTTATAGTAAATCCGATCAGAACATTCATGGTGTGTGCGCAGTGTTGCCTTAATGTCCTCGGGAATATTCTTCTCATGCAGTCCCTGCAAAAGTATGATTTCCATTCAAAGCTTTAAGTAAAGCATATTTAAACATTAAAAGGATGAGAAAATTGCTTTTAATATCAGATGTTCCTTATAATAGGAGGACAAATGTGTTCTATTTGTGTGCTGTGGCAGAGTTTCAAAAGTTCCCATGACAACACTTCCTGCCCTTGTTGCTTTATTATTGATTCACACCAAAATTGCCCAAAGGGGCAAGAACCCACCCTGTCCACGGGTGTTGTGATCTTCCCTGGCGGATCTCTGCTGCGGGAGCTGCCACCCGGGGGCAGCAGCCTGCAGATGGATCTCCGCTGTCAGCCTATCTGCCAGATAGGCTGACCACGGAGAATTGCTATGATTCTCTGCTCATGGCTGTGCTTTCCATACCAATGCTATGGAAAGCGTGTATTGCGTTCCGCATGGCCGGACTATTGCCGCTGGGAACGCAATGCAAAAACGCCTGTAGACAGGAGGCCTAAGAGGCAGAGGGATTGAATATACAAACCCCTGACTAGTAAACCTGGGAGCGCTGAGCCACCTATAATATATATTATCCAATGCTGCTGCCGTATACTGGCCTTTATAGAGCTCTCCTCGTAGCTATACATCATCACACGTCAGGAGGCACTCTGTACAATTGGCTTTATGCCTCAAGGACCGGACACTTTTACTGCCCTATTTTTTTTCCCTCGGCTACCGGAATTATTTTTGCTGTGTTTTTACTCCTTGACACAAGGGCTATTTTTTTTACATCTTTAGTTTAGGGCTATTTTTTTTTTACAACATAGTTTCTCTTTTATATATAATACATATAAATCATATATTTTTTTTATTCTGCCATTGTTTTAACTTATTTTAGTGACAATTTTTTAGCATCTATGTTTCCCATTTCATCATAAAGGACCTCTGGGGGTCATTCATTGTCTTTTTTTTCACACTTTTCCACTATAGCTAGGACATCCATAGGAGCCTCAGTTACATGGGAAACCATCCCCCAGTAGTTTCTAACATAGTTGATCTGGATTTGGTAGGACCCTGCAGTTCTGCTCTGGCAGGGAGCGCCTGGTGGTCACGTGATCAGCGTGTTGAATAGCAAAATTCTCCATTCACTACATAGCGCTCAGGACAAAGTGCCGTCAATTTACTGTACTCAGTCCTTAAGGGGTAAAGGACCTGTTCTGCATCGTTATCTTTATCTCCATTGGTCTCTCAGCAAGCAGTGTCTCTCACTAATCAGTCAAATGGGAGTATCCCCCCCCCCCCCCCTCATGTTATAGAACAGCTGTCATTTAGGTGGGTGCGCCTCTAGTAACCCCCGGGACGCCCTGAGGGAGAGGCCTCCAGTAACCCCCGGGGCGCCCTGAGGGAGAGGCCTCCAGTAACCCCCGGGGCGCCCTGAGGGAGAGGCCTCCAGTAACCCCCGGGGCGCCCTGAGGGAGAGGCCTCCAGTAACCCCCGGGGCGCCCTGAGGGAGAGGCCTCCAGTAACCCCCGGGGCGCCCTGAGGGAGAGGCCTCCAGTAACCCCCGGGGCGCCCTGAGGGAGAGGCCTCCAGTAACCCCCGGGGCGCCCTGAGGGAGAGGCCTCCAGTAACCCCCGGGGCGCCCTGAGGATGACAGTACATTGGCGAAACATGAAGGGTGGGGGGGGGGGCTTCTGTTTCTTTAAGCTCAAACACGCAGACCTGGTGATATTATTTCGTTTGAGCCATTAGCTGGTATCAAGCGGGTCGCGGCTGCAGACTAGGAGAGCTCTATAAAGCGCAGCATATTGCAGTAGCATTGAATGCTATATATTACAGGTGGCTCAGTGCTCACAGTTTTCCTAGGCAGGGGGTTGTATTTTTGATCCCCATGCCTCTCACTAATTTAATTTAGTTTTAATAAAAGATTTTAATGAGAGTATAAAACCTGGGGGGGGGGGGGGGGGTCTTGCTGTTTGGGAAATTTTGGTATTAATAATTGTTAATACGCCCGGTGTACATGCTAAGGCACTTTTGTATACTTTATTGCTTTATCATTGGACATCATAGCAACCAGCCAAATCAGCTTTTTGTTATGTGAAGTTTAAACAAAAACCCTAGATTCTAATTGGCAATGATAAGGTCGAGTTAATGGGTGACAACACTGCCAATGATCAGGAAGTGTTGTCATAGGGCCAGGGACAAAAAACACAGGGTTATCATAATTAAACTATGGGTGTTCAGAAGTCTCTAGTAAAAATTTAAAAAACTGTGAGGCAGAACCCAATAAACGTCGATGTGTATCCTCAGTGGGGTTTAGATTTTGAGAATAAAAACAACAACAAATGTTGCCCCTAGGGGAAGATGTGGCGCTGTATGGCGTATATAATGCAGCTAGTGAAAGGATCATGTCAGTCTGCTTTTCAGATCGGTACTGAATGACTGCAATCCCAGGACTCTAACATTGCTGCTAAAACGTTTTCCATCACGTATCGGACTATGAGGGCTCTTTCCCACAAGCGCATATCGGACGGCCAATATGCGCTCTGATCTGATGTGTTGGATTCCAATGCATCAGATCACATGGGCGTATTCCTGAGACGTAAAAGCGCCCGGCCGGCCAATATAGCGCCAGGTGTTTTTACGTTGGACCCAAAAGATAGTCCTGGAGCTAACGTTTGGGCCGGAATACGTCAGAGGCTGCATGGGCTCCTATGAGAGCCCATGGTAGCGGCCGTAGGTGGGAGGGAGTTTAGCAGCGTAGCTGCTATACTCACTCCCTCTCCACCCCCCGCCCCCTCACCACTCGTCTCCTCCCTGCTCGTTCTGTACAGTGAGGGGGTGGAGCTAAGTGCCAGTCCACCCCGCCTCCTCCCATTGATGACTATGGACACGGGTCGAGACGTGGGCAGAGCTAAGCTCCTGTCCCACCCCCTCCCATTGCAAAGAACGAGCAGGGAGGAGACGAGAGGTGAACCTGCGATGGGAGGGAGGAGAAATGGACGACTGCCTGGGGAGCCTGGCCCATATGCGCCGGGCTCCAGGACGTCTGAACGGGTGCACAAACGTTTTATTTGTGCGCCCGTTCACCAGATTCTTCTCTCCCAGCATAGCGTATGCGCTCGTGGGAATAAAGCCTAAATATGCTAATTACATATATTTCTTGCCATTAGGATGTAGTAGTCCACAGCACATACTGTGCATGGGGCTGAACCTGCTCCATACACAGCAGGTATCGGCTGTCTTTCAGAGTTGACATCCGCTATCGGAGATCACTGTAATGGGGGCTGTTAACATTTTAAATCCCGCTGTAAGCTCTGAGAGCAGCATTTACAGGTCTCTATTGAACAAGATTTAAATGTCCAAAATAGGGGGGGTGCCACATGTGTGTCATTGCAGCCTGGGCCTTCTGAAATTCCCCCTCAAGCTGCCATGCTCATTTGCCTATTAGAGATCTGTGGCACATCTTGTAATTGGAAGCCTGTTAAAATACAGTATAATGCAATACCATATATAGCATTATACTGTATAAAGGATTGCAAGTTCTTATGGAGACTAATAAATATAATGTAAAAATTATTAAAAGTTAAAAAACTTCTCATCCCTGTCATTAGGGGACACTGCTAAAAACTGTGGGTATAGCTGCTGCTACTAGGAGGTGGACACCAAGCAAAAGTGCTTCTCCTACCAGCTATACCCCTCCTGCAAGCACAAAGCTAATCAGTTTTAGCTTAGCATCTGTAGGAGGCAGACCTCTTCCTTTGCTGCCACTGGAATCTTACTGTTGCCCCAATCAACCTGTTGTATGTCCTACAAAGAGATGGCTGGTAGGTCGTGGTCCACGTAATCCGTGTATCGTGCCTCAGAGGACTTGGCAGTTGGGTAAGTATACAGACACCTACTTTCCCCCCATCCTATGTGGTGGTGCTCCCATGCTTCAGCCATAGTGGGAGTTCTATGTTTGTCCAGGGCTCCGCACCTTCTGCCAGCTGTCCAATGTGTTTTGTTACCTGACGAGGGTTATGCCACCACCGCTCTTCTCTCTTGGCACACCAGAGCATCTGAGTGTATAGCGCTTATGGCTTCCTCTTGTAGTAGCGGTCAGCTCTTATATGCCACCCAGCTGCAGATTTTCCTTGGGCCGCACTCAGGAGTGGGTGGGGGCAGAATGCCTTACAGGGCCATGTAATGTTCCAGGCTGACGTCTGAGTGCTAGCGCAGCCACTCTCTGAGGGGAGAGCAAGCAAGTGCCTTGAGGCCAGTCCGGAGGGGCACATTAGAGGCACCCTCTCAGCCTATAAAATTTGCCGGGGACTGGGGCGAGACTTACCTTCCGCCTCTCTAATCTGGGCCTTGGGCGCCATTCCTCCGTATTTCTATTTGTTCCTGTGCTCCAATTGTACAGTGCCTGGTTCTAGGTTCTTTCTCCTTCCTTCTTAATCTCATTCTCCATCCCTGTTCACTATTGTGACCTGTGGTACTGCACTTGTGGTCTTCATGCGGCCTTATTGGGCACTTGCTCCGGATGTGGTAAGCTCTGCTTGGCACATAGCTCTCTCATCTCAGCTCCTGCTGCTACACCTTTTAGTAGCAGGCCTTTCGCAGTAAGACCATGTCTGACCCTAGAGAAGAAGGTACCAGCCAGATTATAGCCAGAGTCATGCACTTTGTCTGCATGAAAATTTGGTGGTCCATCTAGAGCATGCAGTCTAAACCACTCTGCGCTGACTTCCATTGAGACAGGCTACTAGCGATTGGTCTACTGGTCCATGCCCATCTGTTAAATACATCAGTGTTTTCTTAACTTTGCATTTAGATCGGAACACTACTGGTTTGTGGCTCTCCTTTTTGGGTTGGCTACAGCTCCCTGAGTGTTCACAAAAGTCCTGGCATCAATGATGGCTCTTCTCTGCTTCAAGGGGATTGTGGCTATCCCTTATCTTGATGAAGGGGCTTCCCGCTAATGCACGCTGGAGAGAGTCTCCACATCACCCTGGACAGTCTGTCCCAGTTTGGGTGGATAATCAACTGCCCCAAGTCCTCCCTCTTCCCATCTCAGCTTCTGGAATTTCTGGGTCTTGCCTTCGACATGGTATCTGCTCATATTTTGCTTCCATCACCGAAACTTTATCTTTTCCAGGTGCGCTCCTTGCAGACACGAAATCCTCTGCCCATTCAACATTGCCTGAGAGTCCTGGGGTTGATGATCTCTTCATTCGGGGCAATTCCCTTCGGCCAATTTCATGCCCGACCTTTCCCGTAAACAATTCTCTCTCAATGGGACAAATCTGCACGCTCTGTTTAAAATCCCATCTGCCTCTGACATTTTAACGCTCCCTGCAATGATGGCTGGACTCAAATTCACCAGGGGCGATCCCTTTCTGACACTTTAATGGCTGGTGCTCACCACAGACGCCAGTCTCCAAGGATAGGCAGGTATGCTACAATACCTCACAGCGCAAGGAATGTGGACAGTACGGATGTCATCCCTCCTGATAAATGTGTTGGAGTTTCAGGCTATCCTGCAGTCACTCAGGAGTTTCCCAGTCCATGTCCAGAAGAACATCGCTACAGGGTGGGACCCGCAGTACAGAAGTCATAGAGGAGGCCCGCCTTCCTTGCGGTCCATATAGCAGGCGTGGACAACTGGATAGCCAATTTCTTGAGCAGAGAGAAAGTTCACCCGTGAGAATGGGAACTCCATCCTGGAGTGTTTCAAGACCTTTATCACAGATGGAGTTGTTCAGCCGTTGACCTGGTAGCGTCCAGAATCAATGGCAAGCTTCCAACCTTCATGCCCAGGTCACAAGTCCCCAAGCCTTTGAGCAGTGGTTGCCCATGTAATTCTGTGGATAGGCTTCAATCTAACCAACATATTTCCCCTGTTCCCGACTCCTCAAAAAGATCAAACTGGAATGTCTTCTAATAGTCATACTGGCTCTGAACTGGCCTTGAAGCACCTGGTAAGCAGATCCAAACTATGCTCCAGACTGGAAAGCCCTTATCTTTTCAGATTTACCACTGCATGTAGAAAGCTTTCTTCCTCGGGGTGAACAATGCATTTTCATCCCAAGCACTCTTCTCTATCCTACTTTCCTTTACCCAAGAAGGTCTTGACATAGAATTGGACCTCAGTTTTTGAAAGGTCTGGTATTGCCTCTATTCATTCTTTTCCAGCACCCTTTGGCGTCAAAAGTGATGGAGTCATGCTCGCCACCCCTCCCTACCGTTCCTTGATTCTGCCTTGGAACCTTAATCTGTTCCTAGACCCCTTGCAGTCGCCTCTCTGAGTCTCTGCCCGATATCCTGGCTTGCAAGGTAGCGGTTTTGGTGTCTCTCACCGCTATTCGTCAGGTCTCCAATCTCACAGGCCTGTCAACCACACTATATCTGGACAAGGTCATCTTCCCTCCTGCCAAAGGTGGTATCGTCCTTCCACCTCAATAAGGACATTGTTCTCACAGTCTTCAGACTCCCACTCAAAGGCAAACGCTCTCCATAAAGTGGATTTATTTTGTGCTCTGTATCCGTTTTCAGGCCCTCCATTCTCCTTTTTCATGATTCTGTATGGTCTGAGATGGGGCTTTGTGGCTTCTAAAGTTGTAATTTCACATTTGATCAGGTCAACTGTAATGGAGGAATACCATGCGAAAAACAGGAACCCTCCCAGTTTTTCTGCGAATTTGAATTTTGGGCGGCATACAATGGCACTTCCGCTTTCCAAATCTTCAAGGGTGCCACGTTGGCCTCTCTACATATGCACTTTTGCAGTTTTACAAAGTTCACACATCATCTTACGCTGATGCCTTTCTCGGTTGGTGCGTTCTGCAGACACCTATGTAACTAAACGCATTGTTTCTTACGTAGTTTTCCCACCCCTGGAAAATTTTCTAGTATTTTGATCCTACTCTGCTTCCATACAACAGATTAGCTTAGTGCCTGCAGGAGGGGTATAGCTGGTATGAGGAGCTCACGCTCTTTTCCTTAGTGTCTTGCCTCCTCATAACAGAAGCTATACCCATGGTCGTCAGCTGTATCCCCCACAGTAGGCAGGGGTGCATCTAAGTTGTTAATCAAGGGAATATTCCCAACGGGTCCCATAATTGATCCGGAATAGCATTATGGCTTTGTCAAATGGAAACCATAGTGCAGATGTGAACAAGGCTTTATGCAGCCAAGTACAGATGGCTTATGCTGCATTTATAACAGACCATATACCGTGCCATAAAGTTTGAACTATTGTGGGTCATTTAGTTGCACCCTGTTAACTGTTTCTTTTCAAATTTGCCATGCATGTAAGGGACTAACCACACTTACTTCTGAGGTATCTGTTTCATGTAGGACACCGGAAGTGTGTCCCACCCTGACCGCGGGTCTCTGGCCCTGAACATTCTACGCATGTATGATTTTTGGAGTTCGGGTCCGTCGACCCACAGTCAGGCTGGGACACACGTCTGGTGTCTGTATGTGGAACAGATGCAGCAAAGGTTAGCCCTTTACAAAAACTGGCACAAGTCTTTTATAATATGGTTCTTGTCACTGTGTGATTTTTCTGCCATGCTGCTTTTGATAAGTTTGCTTTATGTAAGGAAAAACGCATCTTCAGACAAGTGAATATGTCATGCAGAGGTTTGGTGAAGCGGTTATTCCAGCAGTTCATTGAAGACGTGTGTAAGGACTAATCTGTATTCTACTTTAATGAGCAACTACGCTTTCGAAAAACTTTACATGTCCCAAGTTTTGACCAGTGGGAGTTCAGCCGCTGTGATCCCCACAAAAATGAAGCTGAATCCAATCAACACTTTTCAGCTCTCCTTAGAAGCTAAACCCAGGCTTGACACAGTCTATACAGGGCGCTTCTGCCCCTTTGTTTTAGTGAGTGGAGGTCTCAGCACCCGGATCAAAACTTCTGACAGGTCACAAGTTTTTAATTTCAAAAGTATTTTAATTTATTTTAAATCCAATTCCATATGCCTTTTATGCTGGCAATTCCCTTCACAGGGGGTATAACAAAAATATAAATTTCATATCCAATCCTATAACAACATTAACAGTTATATAAGCCATCCACGTTCAGCTACTACTAATATGAAGAACAGCAAATATTAGCATAGAAATAGGTGGTATCTAAACCGGCTGTGGTCCCCTCCTATAGAGCCATCCTCTTTCTAATTCTATGTTGCCACAAGAGTTCTGGCAGGTTGAGACAACTGGACCATGGAGACTGGAAAAGTTCCTCAAGACCTGTTCTATCATCCCTCATTGCTGATAGGATCTCTAAAGTAATACTGTATGAAAAACTGTCAATGACTGGTCTAATATGTAGGGAAGTGGACAACCATTGTGAGGCCAAATATATTCTGGCCCCTTGCAGATATACTGGGACCATTTATATTGCTGGTTATTGTATCTTATAGGTTGCTGACAGGTTAAAAAGTGTTACGACTTCCACGTGGTATGTTCACAGAGGCTGGATGCGCCACCTTGAAAATAGGCAGCGTTTATGTAAATCTGTTTTATAAGTCCACAGCGACTGTTGTAGATTGGATTTATACTTGGATGTGTATTAGCCACAAGTTTTCTGAACCAAATCCGCTGCTAAAATTGACATACTGCGGCTTTACATTCCGCACCACAAGTCGCCTTCACACTGATGGAGTGGGAATGGTTTCTGCAGCGCGTGAACAAGACTCATCCACATGGCTGCTCCTGTAAAGGCTGTGGAGTTTCTTTGCGGAAGACTCATCTCATGTGAAAATGGCCTAAAAATGAAAATGCATTCCGATCTTCAGTGCAAAATGTTACAGGTACTGCTGTGATGTTGGGGACAAACCGCAAAATACACTTTTCTGCTGTGCGCAGCCGTAGGATTGAACCGGATTAACCATATGGGACCATATAATAAAAGAGGTTACCTGCTAATAGACTAACCACATGTTACTTACACTTGGGTGCGGTTGTACAGAACTGGATCATTTGGAGATCAAGAAGAATGTTGCATCTATATTCACGGACCGTGAGGAATAGATGAGAGTATATCTTACGCTAAATTAACTACTTGAAATAAAGTTATCTGGAAATTTAAATTTCATACTGGAACGAGCAGTCAGACCCTCCACTGCCAGTTGCGTTCCGACAAGAGGCAACATGGTATCGTGACCTCCATTGTCGGTGACATCATAGGAGCGCGATAGGCTTGTCGAATCATTAAAATAATTAGGCAAGGCCTTCTTTCCATCACCGATCATGCAGTGACTTCCTGTCGCTCTCCTATGATGTCACTGACAATGGAGGCCGTGATACCACATGTCCTCTTGCCGGAACGCAACTAACAGTGGCAGTTTTATTGTAGCAAATTTAAATTGCTGGATAACCATTTGAAGTCCCCAAAATATCTGTAAAGCACGGCTTTGGTTGCTGTATACGACAACTGTCTTTTACATTAGTGTTAATGAATAAACACCTGTCTAGTCAGTTATACTATATATCCTGCTGATGGGGCTGTAGAGTTTGTTCTTCATTGGAGAGAGATTGGCCTATGTGTAGTGGACCTCTTCTTCCACTTGTGTAGAGCTTGTTGACCACTTGACACCTATACGACGCAATCAAAGGCGGCACCCCTGTATCTGTTGGAACCATGTTTAGGCACTTGGGTGAAGGACATCTAGTCTCATAGCACCCATTACATGTACTTCCTTTGACACCCACCGCCACCTCTCTTTGCAGTCAGGTCATAAACAATGAAGCTGGACTGCTGCAGAGTGAAAACAGGATGTCTTCCCCGTTTGGACACGGATGACGACCGACCGTGTTCATGTCTGGAGCCCTCGGGGTGAGCGCCTCAATCCTGCCTTTTCTGTGGAGCGGCACACTGCCCCCTGCTGTTGTGATGGCCTGGAGGGAGGGGGGGGGGGGGCAGCAATCACATACAATAGTTGGTCATCCCTAGTAGGGACAATGACAGCTCAGCAATATGTTCGGGACATCCTGCAGCCACATGTGTTCCTCTCAAGGCGGCTTTCAAGAGGCATTTTCCAACAGGATAATACTCGGCCGTACACAGAAGGGGGTCACAGGAGCCCCCAGAACATTGTCACACTTATGTGGCGCGCCTGGGAGCCATATTTATCGCCAATCGAACATCTATGGGACACCAACATCAAAAGCTTACAAGAGCTAGAGGCTCAGTTATAGCAAATGTGAAGCAATATACCACAGGATAACATAAGAATCTGCATAGCTCCATGCCCACCTGTGTCACATCTTGTATCCAAGCTAAAGGCAGTACAACAGGGTACTAGAGCCTCCATGCCTGCCCATATCACATCTTGTATCCAAGCTGGAGGCGGTACAACAGGGTACTAGAGCCTTCATGCCCACCCGTATGACATCTTGTATCCAAGTTAGAGGTGGTACAACAGCGTACTAGAGCATTCAGTTTTCCACAATAAATGATCATTTTGCTCTTATATTGTAATCACTTACTTATATCAACATTACAATCACACAAAGAAAGTTTCATTCCATTCCGACAACTTCTATGGTATGGATTGGGTTCTCCTCCATACCCCAATCTTGAATACAATCAAGGATCAGAGTGAGATGGTAATCAATGTAGTACTCAACTATAATTGTACAAGAAAAAAAAATAACTTCCATCTTGGAAATGATAATCTCAGTAGTGAAAGCTCTATCGCTCAATCTATGCCCCCAGTCAGGCAGAACCTCAACTTCCTGTTAATATAGTATAAAATACTGCCCAAACCATCTCAAACGATATCACCACACAATGCCAATAATGCATCCATGTAGTACAAGGTAACACTACTGTAACTGAGGCCCACGTGCACCCGCTGCAGAGCTCCGTTAGGACGTTGTCTCTCTGTTACGCTTTAGGGGCAGAGAAACAAAAACAAACAGATCTGATTTGCCCCCATTGATTTCAGTGGATTTTCAAAAAGGGGAAGTAAGTGGCGATCTGTTTGCTTCCGTTCGGTTTCTATTTTTAACTGAAGAAATAATGCAGTCTGCAGCGCTATTCAGCTAACGCAGAAATGATCAATAAAAAGGGAAAACAACTCGAATAAAAGGAAACTAAAAGTTTTGTTTTTTGAAAACCAGCTATACCCAATAAAACGGGGAAGAGAAAAAAAAAAAAAGAAAAATGTTTATTTCAGTTCTAATTCTATTTCTCTGCTCCAGTAATGGAACAGAGACGGAAGGTCCTGCCGCAGGTGTGAATGGGCTCTAATCTCAAACACAGATTAAATAAAAAGTACAAAATGCTAATATGCAGTAACAAAGGGTACTGGTGCATTATGTCTCCACCGGCAGTACGGATGGAGACATGGGTTGTGCGGCCACAGTGACAGGAACGCCTACGTAACACCCCCCAGTAGCATGTTCTATGTAATGAGATCCCGTTGCTCCGGCGCTGTGCGGCTATGCCAAGGGCAGGACGCTGTGGCGTTGTGCTGCTCGGCGGCAATGGCAAGCTCCAACGAGTACTGTCAGCAGCTGCTGTTGGTCCCCCCACTCCGTGGTTTCTTCTGTCAGCACCGTCGGAACGCATAGTTACCTACTAGAGATGAGCGAACGTACTCGGTAAAGCACTACTCGTCCGAGTAATGTGCTTTATCCGAGTACCTCCCCGCTCATCCTGAAAGATTCGGGGAGCGCCGCTGCTGACAGGTGAGTTGCGGTGGGGAGCAGGGGAGAGCGGGCGGGAGAGGAGAGAGAGATCTCCCCTCCGTTCCTCCCCGCTCTCCCCTGCAGCTCCCCGCTCCGCGGCGCTCCCCGAATCTTTCAGGACGAGCGGGGAGATACTCGGATAAAGCACATTACTCGGACGAGTAGTGCTTTACCGAGTACGTTCGCTCATCTCTATTACCTACCCAGCAGGAGTAAGCAGCAAGAGCGTTTTTTACTATGTGGGCAGCAAGAACCATTCCCCACTGCCTGCTTCTTCCCCGGTATGTTTGCAGCGGTCAGGTTTTCAAGGTGACGGTGTTAGCGTTCCCAAGCAGTAGTACGTACCGCAGCAGCAATGTGTCACCCAGCGAATCAGTAGTTGCAGCCCTCACTTGCCCTCCAGCCATTCTGGTGGCCAGCCAAGCGAAAATTGTGGGCATAATTGTAGGCGTGCATTTGGTTTCCGCCCATTCTGGTGGTGGAGATATAATGCACCAGTACCATAACAAAGTACAGTTAAAACTAGTTTCGTTGCCTTCTAGTTTTGCTGGGGTCCAGTTTCGCAGATTTTTCAAGCCAGAATTTTGCCGGCTAGCTGTCACTCAGAGCAATCTCTTGCTGGGAGGCGGGGAATTCAATCCCTGTCACTAGCAATAGATGCTTTGCCAGCTTGACAAGCACCTGGCAGCCAGCCAGAAGCTCCAAAAGCAGCGGTGGGGACCCCGATGGCACTGGAAAGCTGAGTATTGATTCCCCTGGCACCCCTTGAAGTGTGGGCAGCGGAGAACACGCCTCCACTCGGATTGACTTCAATAGGACGACCTGGGCTAGCCGAGTGCTTAAGCTTTGCTACCCCACTGCGGTGTAGGGAGCAGCAGAGTTGCGCCTGTACTTCATCCGCTGCTGACACTCAGGGACGTGCCGGAACTGAAATCTGGTGATCCATCGGGATCATTGAAGAAAAAAAAAAAAACAGAGTGGCGGCGTGCATGCACATCCTCTGCTCCCTTCACACAGAGACTATCGGGACCCCCATTCTCGGGATCAGTGGTGGGGGTCTCAGGAGTTGGACGCCCATTTATCAGAAAGTTATTCCCTATCCTATAAGTAGGTGAGAACTTGCTGTGAAAGGGGGTTGAGCACCTCATTAGGTATTTGGGCAAAACATATTTACGTCACAAATCTATCTTGACTTCAAGATATTTGAGATGCTTTCCAATGCCTTGTTTATTCCATCCCGCCCCCCCATTGCTGGCCTTCTGTCCCTCGAGGAACGCCATCAAGACAAAGTAATGCATTACGTTTTGTGCAAATCTCTTACAATTTGTTTTTTTTTTTTTAAGGAGAAAATTCTCAGTTTTTATTTCCAGCGCCAGGACGGGTTGGTGCTACTTTTTTGCCCAGAGATTTCTTTACTTTAACTTTCCGTTTCTTATTTGGGTTTGGAACGATCTTCTTGACTTTCAGGTCCTGCAGCTTCACATCAGCTGGCTGCTTGGCGGGAGACAGTTTACGTTTTCTGGGGGAGGTCGGCTTTGCTGCACCGTTCTCCTCTCGCGGTCCTTCCTCTTCCACTGAGACTTCTTCGTTTTCTCTGAACCCCGACTGTAGCCAAGGCACGTGTAAAGGCGGCACTCGTGGAAGGATGGCTTCCACCACTTCGAGAAACGCATCAGAACTTTTTCTAAAGCCCAATGCCAGCACAGAGTCCAGGCCAAGAGCCGGGGCCATATTCATGCTAAGCCGCGGCAGCTGACAGGCGGGGGCCTCCCGGCTAAAGCTGAGCTCTATGATGTGCTTCGTGATCATCTCCGGCTTTGCAGACTTGCACACTATCAGCAGGCTCAGCTCATTTCTCTCCAGCGCACGAGTGACCTCATTAATCCCTATAGCCAGCTGTTTCCGGAGGTCTACATGGGTCCATCCCGATTTCGGAGCCTTCTGCTTTGGGGTCTCTGTGTCTGCGGTTCTCTCTTCTTTGGCAGAATTCTTACTGCTTCCATCTGAAGATTTAGGTTTTTTACTCTTTTTGCCCTTTGAGGATATTTTTTGCGTCTTGATATTTTTCAGTCCAAGGTGCTTAAACTTCTCCAATAATGTTTTCAGGACGAACTGCATGTCATCCCCAGCCACGGGGGTCCACATCTTCTTATATGGGCTGTTTAGCGAGGTCTTAGTTACGACTGGCTTGGATTTGCGTACGCCCAGTTTGGCAACCATGTTGGCGACACAATCTTCTAACAGAAAAAAAAAAAGGGGTCAATATATGAAGATGACTAATTTCCTGCCGGTTTATTGGAACTATTGAGAGTCAAAGACTAAAGCATGGGGTTTGTATGCGCTCTCCACATTTGCGTGCGTTTCTTACACACGCCAAATAGATACTACATAGTGAATTTAATTTGTGAGCCCCACTGGGGACCAACGTGAGTGCGGCAGAATATAGCGCTGCTGGATAAATGAATAAAAGGGGTTGGCCAGGCATACTCTCTCACTTAAAGGGGTAGCACTGACTGCAGGCCCAGGGATCAAGCTGACAACCCAAGTGATGGACCCTTACCAATCAACTACTGATGACTTACCCTGTGAACAGGTCATCAATAGTAAAAACTCTGGAGAAATCCTTTAACCCCGTAGTGACAGCCCCATAGTGTTTTTACATAGAGCTCGGGCGTCAGATGTTTATTACAGCCGACACCCGTAGGCAATAGCCGCAATCGGACGTGCGGTCGATCGCGGCTATTAACCCTTTAAATGTCGCTGTCAATTCTGACAGCAGCATTTAAATCTCCTGAACGATGTTCGAGGGTCCTATGGGGTGGCTTGATAGATTGCTTGTCAAAAAGCAGTAGAATGTAATGCATTATGTCATACTGCAGAAGCGATCAGAGCGTCGCTGGTTATGGTCCTCTAGGGGGGGGGGGGCTAACAGAAAGTATAAAAATATGAACAAAAAAGTTTTACTAATTATGAAAAAGAAGAAAGTAATCAAAGTTCAACACCCCCCCCCCCCCCCCCCTTGCCATATTTGCAATACAAAAATATCAAAATAAACCAAAAATACGTGTTTGGTATCGCTGCTGCCATAAAAGTCCGATCTATCAAAGCAATGCATTATTTTTCCGGCATGGTAAACGTGGTCAGAGAAGAAAAAAAAAAAAAGCCAGTGATGCACTTTTTTGGTCATCCTATCTTAGAGAAAAAAATGCAATAAAAAGGAATCAAAAAGTCAATTGTATGTGAAAATGGTACCAACGGAAACAACAGGATGTACCGCACAAAATGAGCCTCACACAACTGTGTCGACAGAAAAATAAAAGTTATTGTGCGCAGAAAATAGAGACAGAAAATAAATTACAAAAATTAAATATCTTAAGAAAAAAATACAAGTAGTACAGCAAAAAAAAACTATACAAGTTTGGTATCGTAGTAATCGCACTGACCCAGAGAATAAAGTTATTGGGTCATTTTTGTTGCAGTCTGTGCGCCGTAGAAACAAGACGCACCGAAAGATGGTGGAATGTCGTTTTTTTTTTCCATTTTACTCCACTTAGAATTTTTTTCACGTTTTTCAGTACATTATATGGTAAACAAAAATGGAGAAAAACAAAAAAGCTCCGTCACTAAGGGGTTAAGGCTGCCTGTCCACGGGCGGTGATCACGCTCTCTGAAGCTTTCAATAGCATTGCTATAGAGAGCGAAGCACCGGCGTCCATGAGCGGAGGCTCATAGCGATTCTCCGCTTGCGGGATTTAAAGCGCGGCATGCTGCGATTGCCACGATTCTCTACGGTGAGATAGGCGCTCACCTCGGAGACCTGACGGCGCTCCCCCTCCCCCCCCACACCTGCGTATATTTATTGTGCAAATTACGTGCGTAAATAAGCACGCAGCGCCCTCTACTGTACCGCCGGTTACACGCTTACTGTCCATTCGGAGCGCAGCGCTCTGTACACCCCTGGTCCCGTGTGGACCTACCTTACAATAACTGCCCAATCAGGACGCCCGCTTATCCATGTGGACTATTAAATCATACGGATGTCCTAGAGGGGGCGCCCTGCTGAGGGCCCCAGAGCGGATAGTCACCATTCTGTAAGACCAGGCACAACCACACAGTTACCCATTTTTCCCCAATAGGCACTGGTACAACAAACACACGACCCCAGGCACTGAGGGTGTTTACTTCCTGCCGGTAGTAAGAAGTGGAGGTTACAGCCACAGCCAACAAGCTGGGATAATAAGGAAGATCTCTGCCCTGTTGAGAATGCTGAGAGTTGTAGTGCCCGCACAGCGCCGCTACACGGACGCATTATTCCGCTATCTCACGCTGCTTACACTCACCAACTCCAGGCAGACTTCTCCAAAACACACGTGGAGCGCCCGGCCGATGAGCAGCCAATCAGAATGAGCCATCTAAACTGCATTCCGAGGCTTGAATTCATTTTGAAACGCAATATAGGAAGTAGTTCCGGATTGGTCAGGTCAGCTTCGGCTCCGCCTCTTCAGCGCACAGGGATTCTGGGAGATCTTATGAGGGATTTAGCGCTGCAGCTCGAATATTAACTTTTTCCACAACACTTCTTCCCTATTCAGCAATTCCAGCAACCTGATTGGTTGTTTAGGTTGGCTGATTTAACAAACAACCAATCAGGTTGCTGGAATTGCTAAATAGGGCAGAAGTGTTGTGGATAAAGTTCCTATATCTCCGTCCTTCCTCTCCTCCCCAGTAGTCCCGCGGCTCTCAGTTCTCGTGTATGGGGCTGCAGCCAAATCCTTCTGTCCCCTTCATGGTGCTTCCTGCTTTGGTCTTTAACCCCTTAGTGACCACCAAGGCACTATTTTGCTGACCTCACTAATTCTCTTTAAACCCGCACACGTGTTTTTCAGACCGGATTCGCAGGAGTGGATGCGTATTGGCGCACATGAGCGTAGCGTTTTTGCGGAACAAGCGATGCTTGTTCGCACATTTTACGGTATTTTTCTCTGTGCAGGGCATGTGTGCGCCAAAATAATAACTACTGATACAAATGGCGAATTAGTCTAACGAGTTCCCGATGTTTTTTATTTTTCTGCGCAATTACGCAGGGGGGTTTTTTGTACTCAACTCTGTGTACTTTTTGCGCATCCCTATGCAGTTTTTGGTACGTAAATGCGCAGGAAAAGAGAGCATGCTGTGTTTTTTTTTGGGGGGGGGGGGGTTGGTGTGACCAAAATGCGTAGAAATATAATGTGCATGAACAAACCTATTAAAATCAATGGGTTCTATTCACTGCGTATTGCACGTACTCATTTTGTGTGCACATATATGCCCGTGTGAATCCGGCCTTAGGCGGTCGCGGACTACTGACAGCCAGGCTCCTGCTCTGACCGCTAGGAGGGGAGAATCCTCAGATCCTGGCAGTTTAACTCTTTATATGCCACAAGCAACTGCAGCGTGTACACAGATGACGGGGAGCGGGCTCTTTCTGTCACTCATCAGCACCCTGCAGTGTGATTAAAAGGTACAAATGGGTTACCATGACAGCCTGAAGCCTGACAAAGACCTCTATGTCTGCCATGTAACTCAGCCTATTAAACCCCGCCTCCAGCAGTCTAATGGGCGCTGTCACAGGCTTAATAGAATGCAATACGTAAGTAAAGGCCCATTTAGACACAACGATTATCGCTCAAAAGCGTCTTTTGAGCGATCATCGTTGTGTCATTTGCAGCTCAAGATGAGCGATCACCTTGCACTGCCAGCGGAGGATGCAGAAGTCAAGCAGGATGTTCCCGCTTGCCTTCTGCATCCAGCGGTTTTCCCCACTCCGAGCGCCCGGCTGTCATACAGCCGAGCGCTCCATGCGGGGTATGGAGAACACAGCTGGACCGCTCTGTTCTTCATACCCCGCCTGTGATCAGGAAGCGGGATACAGCTGAAACAATAGTATCAGCTGTATCCCGCTGTGAATCCCTGATAAGGCTCATGGTTGTCTTTTAGCATGCTGAAAGACAATGATGAGCGACGAGAGAACGAAAACTGTCTGATGCCAGTGCAGTTAGTCACAACGATTATCGCTCAAAAGATGGCTCTTGAGCGATAATCGTTGTGTCTAAATGGGCCTTAATGCAGTGGACTATCCTAACAATCAAACGATCACACCTTCCGGTCCCCTGGAGGGACTAAAAATTAGTTGCAAAAAAGTTTGATAAGATTTAATTGAAAGAATAAAAATTCAGTTTGAGAATACGTATTCGTTTCACACAAAACCCCATTTTAAATGGACAAAAATAACCCAAATGTTTTTAAACAATATAATAAGTGTTACCGTGTTCGTAACGACCCAATGAGAATAATTTCTACATTTACCTTGCATGGTGAACAACATAAAAATAATTTTAAAAAGTAATGCCGGAATTGCTATTTTTCTCTCATTCACCTCCCAAATAAACGTATCAAAAACAATCCAAAAGTCACATAGAACGCAAACTAGTACCAATAAAAACAAGCTTTCCCAGCAAGCCCTTGCGAGGTGCAGGCGAGTGCGATGCCTCCCCACTGAAAATTATCCTGAATTAACGCAAGGCGGTTTTGATATAAAACTGCCTCACATCTGCGGGGAAATTGTGTGTTGGTGAGCGTCATATCAATGGGGCCGGCGGCAGTGTCGCACCATGTTCTAGGTCAGTGGTGGCGAACCCATGGCATGCAGAGCTCTCCATACTGGCATGCGCCGCCATCGGCCGCTCACCACTTGTGAATACCGTCGGGGGCTGCTATGGGATGTCACTATTACGCTGGGAGCGGCTATGGGATGTCACTATTACGCTGGGGGCTGCTGTGGGATGTCAGTAGCTGGGGGCTGCCGTAGGATGTCAGTATTACGCTGGGGGCAGCCGTGGGATGTCAGTATTACGCTGGGGGCAACCGTGGGATGTCAGTATTATGCTGGGGGCAGCCGTGGGATGTCAGTATTACGCTGGGGGCAACCGTGGGATGTCAGTATTACGCTGGGGGCAGCCGTGGGATGTCAGTATTACGCTGGGAGCGGCTGAGATATCACTATTACGCTGGGGGCCGCTGTGCTCGCTCATCTCCACTTGTGATGAATCTTTTACTTCACTGTTTAAGAACTTGTGTCCAGCGGTCCCCAGACCATCACATTGCCGCCACTATGTTTCACTGTTGGTATGAGGTTCTCATTGTGGAATGCAGGGTTATCTTTACGCTAGATGTATAAGGACCCATGTCTTCCAAAAAGTTCCACCTTTGACTCATCAGTCCACAGAATTATTCCAAAAGTCTTAGGGGCATCTGGATTTTTTTTTTTTGGCAAATGCGAGATGGGCCTTTGTGTTCTTTTTGGTCAGCAGTGGTTTTACGCACTGGGACTTTCCTATGGATGTCTTTTTTTGCCCAGCGTCTTATAGAATCGTGTACATTGACCTTAACAGAGACAAGTGAAGCCTGCACTTGTTCAGAAGCTGATCCGGGTTCTTTTTTGATCTGGATGAGTCGTCAATGTGCTCTTGGTGAAATTTTTGAAGGCCATCCACTCCTAGGAAGGTTCACCGCTATTCCAAGCCTTCTCCACTAGTGGCCAATGACTCTCACTGTGGTGCGCTGGAGCCTCAGAGCCTTAGCAATGGCTTTGTAACTTTTTCCAGACTTAGCTTCACATCAGTTTTGAATCTCTATTGAACGTGGCCTTGTGTTTTGCTTTTTGGCACCTTCTAGCCGAATTCACATTGCCAGATAGACTCTTTTTAAGAGATGTTTAGATTTAATAGGTCCAGTAGTAATCCTGCCTGGGTGTGATAGCTGATAAATGTACTGTACAATCCCGGAGGATCTGACCTCTGGGACCCACAATAATCACAAAAACAGAGGTCCCTGTTCAAATGGAGCCGTAGTCACGCATGTGCTCTAAACTCCACTCACGTAGCAGTACAGCGCATGCTTGACCAACGCCAAAGTCACATTGGGGACACTGGAACCCTGTTCTAGTGATCAATAGGAGTACCTGTGATCAGATCCCTAGCAATCGCACATTTATTACCTAACCAATGATAAATACTTTCTTGGGGCCAACCTCCTTAATTACAGTGATGAATTATAGCCATAGCATGGATGAAGCGAGTACATTGCCGTAGGCCTCATGCACATGGGCGGGCAGATGAATCTGGGGCTGTTGTCTGCCCTTGGGTTCGGCAGCAATTACTCTGCATAGCATGCTATGGAAAAATGATTCTTCATGCACATGAGCATAAACCAATTCTAGATTCCGCTTGCGGATGAAAAATATTGCATCATGCTTCATTTTCCTGCGGTTCAGGCACGGACGGCTTCCATTTAAGTCAATGTAAGCTGTTCACACTGTGGCTTGTCTGCAATTGACATTGCGGATGGGTGGAGGATTACGCGGAAGAAGCAGGAGTTTGGAGAAGAAAAAAAAAAAGTACTGCGCATGTTCAATAGCAAGCCATGCGGATCATCTGCAGTACAGAGATGCCGGAAGAAGACAGGTTCGCGCGGACACCGGGAAAGAAGACGACAGGTACGCAGGGTCACCTGCCGCAGTCAGGGCTGATTCCGTGCGAGATTTTGCAGCCGGAATCCGGGCCTGCCTTGTGTATGAGGCCTACAACTGCCTACAATAAAATGGCATTGCAAAGCCTTGTGTATCTATATATCCATCTATACATACATACATGTTATATATACACATAAACATCTAATGTTAAGATGGCGGCTCCCCAGTGAGAAGATGCAGAACATTTTGTGTATACACTTGAATTTTATTTCTCTTCCTTCACAGAGGCTCAGCACACTTGGTGGTTACAGTTCACAAAAGTGGCACAATCTGTTTCGGAATTATTACACTTGAAGAACTCCAACTAAAGAGTTTCCATAGAGGTCACTTACTGGGGCTTGAGGAACTAGGAGAGCTCTCATGTTTTCCCCATAGGGTCAGGTTGAGCCTAAGATAGCTGCCAGCTTTTTTCTGAACCGTCTGTGCTGCCCTGAGTCTCTGGGAGACTACCCCCTGCCCCAGCATATTACCCTAGGCGTTTCTCATGGGGTACACTGCCATTTGTCTAGGATTGGTAGGCGCCTCTTTGAGTCCTTGCAACTACCTGCTTAATGATCAGGTAAGATTCTCAGAAAGCGCTCAACTTTATCATTGAGAGAACTACGAGGCTGTTGAAAGCTGCCTACCTGACAGCGATCTGTATGATCGGCACAAGACAGGAAGGGAAGCGGAATATGATGTGCTTCCAGCTTCCAGTCAGGACACGGCACTGGACCCCGAGTAGGTAAGCAATCCACAGGCCCATAGGAGAAAGTGCTTCCAATATAGTGCATATAGGTTCACTGACCAACTTTGATTTGACTTTTGCTTGGATAATGGTGCACCCCTTGTATAAGAAAGAACCTTGGAGAATGCAGAGGAGCTAACCTAAGAGGGTCTTCCATCCTTCATACTTCCAAGAACCTGCTTGTCGGTTAGTGAAAAAACCAAAATAAACTTTCTGCATGCTGGAATATTTAGACATCCCTCTCCAGAAACCCCAGCAGGTTGCCCAGCCATCGCAATTGATACTTTTAGGCACACATATTTGTTTTCAGAGTTTAAGGATTTATTGATTTCTGTAAGGTAAAGCAGTTTGTTTTAGATTTGCATTCCTGAAACTTGCATTTTCCCCATGGTGGATGTCATGCACGGGGCAGCGATGAAGCCGGGTAAGTACAATTAGAAGTTCCTCTTACACATAATGCTGAAGTGGATCATTTATTCAGCAGCGTCTTTATATAACTGCTTCCTGCTGGTATAACACAATGGTGTTGGGGCCTCAAATCAACTTATGGTATGTCCGTTTTAGGGGAACCCATAAGTGTTTTGCACAAAGGTAGGGGGGATAATGCTTACCGAGCTTACACTAAGCACCTTTTCTACATTTGGTGTTTCTCCTAGAGAAGAGCGAGCATACTTGCTAAGGGCAATTAGTTGATCGAGCATTGCCCTTAGCGAGTACCTGCCCGCTCAAGAGAAAAGGTTCGGCTGCCGGCGGCGGGCAGGGAGCTGCGGGGGAGAGCGGGGAGATCTCTCTCCCTCTCTCCCCCTGCTCACTGCCGCAACTCACCTGTCACCCGCTCCGGCAGCCGAACCTTTTCTCTCGAGCAGGCAGGTACTCGCTAAGGGCAATGCTCGCTCGAGTAATTGCCCTTAGCGAGTATGCTCGCTCATTTCTAGTTTCTCCACATAACCTGACTCATTTTCCTTCCGACTTTTAGACTAGTGTGTAGTATAAGGAAAACATGGGAATAGGGAAATTACTTATCATTTTACAGACATACTGCTACAGCTCAAGTCAGGAGCTTTAATTAGGGTTATATAATACTATACACGGATACCAGGACAAATAAAGCCGTAAGTAAGGTGGGGTCACCCCTCCACGGGATATTCTCATCTCAGAATTTATAGCATATCTACAGGATATGCCATCAAAGTCTGATAGATATGGGTCAGAGGTGGAACCTGTGTCTGTATCAAAAGCTTCGCTCCTCAGCCAGCTTGTGTATAGTGGACAGAGGTGGTCAGAAGTACGGAAACAACCAAGTGGGCTATGCTATGCGGCTTCTATCACTCCCACAGAAGTGACAGTTCTGGCAACAGTGTCGCACGGCCCGCTCAGCTGTTTCTGTATTGCGTACAGAGAGGTAATTTAGGCCGGCTGCACATGACTGCGTCTGATTATGCATTCGGGAGCCCACAGCAGAATCTGACCCTGGGCCCGCCCGGCATCCGGGCGTACCTTCTTTTTTTCCGTTTTTCTGTACTGCGTATAATCCGCACAGCGAGCAGTACAGAATTTAATTTTTTTTGTAAAACTCTGCTTTTCCCGCTTCATCGCCCAACGATGACACGGAATGCCATAACCTTTCCACAATGTCAATTGTGGAAGGGCCGCAGGTCGGACGGCTTCCATTCACTTCAATGGAAGCCATCCCTGCAGGATCTGCTTAAAAATAAAAAAATGCTGCAACTTTTCTTCCACGAGCAGAAAATTGCAATATGATTTCCGCTCGTGTGCAGAAAAAAAGTTGTTTTTCAATAGCATGTTATGGGTGGCATTTGCTGCGAAATCCGGAGGTGGACGCCCGCTCCGGATTCCACAATGCAAATGCGCCCGTGTGACGCCGGCCTTCCTCTTGGTCACAATGGTAATATTCTTTTACATTTGTTTTTTTTCTATATGGACTTTCAGATGTGCAAGGAGTCCAGATTTCTGTGTGAAGCTTTTATCACATTGTGAACACGGAAAAAGTTTTGCGCCGGCGTGGGTTTTAATATGTTCAGAAAGATGTGATTTCTGTGTAAAGTCTTTGTCACAATAAGAACATGAAAACGGCTTCTGTCCGACGTGCGTCCTCTGATGACAATGAAGGTTTGATTTCAGCAAGAAACGTTTCCCACACTCTGAACAAGAGAACGGTTTCTCCCCCGTGTGAATGCGCTCGTGTTTAGTTAGCGTAGCTTTCTGCGCAAAACTTTTTCCGCATTGCGGACAGGAAAATGGCCGCTCTCCCGTGTGGGTTCTCTGATGCTCAACTAATTTAGATTTCTGTGTAAAACATTTCCCGCAAAACGAACATTGTTTCTCTCCAGTGTGAATTCTTTTGTGTTCAACCAGTTTTTCTTTCCTTATAAAACACTTCCCGCACTCGAGACACGCAAAGGGTTTTTCTCCCGTGTGAACGCGCTGATGGGCGATGAGTCTTGATCGAAACTTGAAACTTTTACTGCAGTCTGAACAAGAAAAGGGTTTCTGCCCGCTCCTACGTTGCGCAATTATACACTGGGCGCAGTGATCACAGTGGGCACCTTTAGATGGAGATACTGGTCCGTTTTTACTAAGGTTAGATGACATATAGTCAGCAGGGATTGGAGTCTGTAGATTGGGGACCATAGGATTTTTTGAAGGCTCTTGGATGAAATAGTCATCTGTTTCAAGCTTCGGTGTGAAAATCGGAACCTTGGCTGTTGGGAATAAAAGAAATATATGAAAATCTTTTAGTCCCGGTCAATAATATATCCACTGATCTTACTAGCCTCACTCAGAAGTTTCTTCATCTCTCATTCACTTAGATGGAGCCTGATTACTTAAGTCCACTCAATACAAACCCCACACATTAAACGGGGATGTGGCCAAGGGGTTAAAAAAAAGAAGCCAGCTTCTCTAACACTGGGGATCACCTATTATACAATCGTCGTAACTTGTGTATTGGCAAACATTTCTCCTGCAGGGGAAATGCAGTGTTACATGTCAGCTATTTAATTGCATAATTGTCTATGCAAGTACACTGATCGACTGGTTCCTCCAGAGCGGGAGCCGCTGTTTCTCAGCCAATCACAGGCAGCGCTCAGTCCATTTATAGAATTTAATGAATGGACCAAGTGCTGCCTGTGATTGGCTGAGAGCTGTGACCAATCACAGGCAGCACTCAGCTGTCACTCAATGAATAGCTGAGCGCTGCCTGTGATTGGCTGAAAGCTGTGACCAATCACAGGCAGCACTCAGCTGTCATTCAATGAATGGCTGAGCACTGCCTGTGATTGGCCAATCAGACACAGCGCTTTCAGTCAGCGGAGATTTTAAATCCCCGCTGGCTGAAAGATCTTCACTACAGAGTCAGGGAGAAAAGCGGCAAGACCCGTTGGACCCCCGACAGCGGCAGAGAGGTTAGTATATATATTTTTTTATTTTTAACACAAGCTAGGGAGGATTTTAGGGTACCATTTGGAGAGGTGAGTATATATAATTTTTTTTTAAATTTATGTTTTTATTTTTATATGCTTTTTTTTGTTTTTTACACAAGCTAGCCGGGGGAGTCGGGGAGACACGCCGCAAGACCCACTGGACCCCAACAGCGGTGGAGAGGTGAGTGTGTATGTATACGTAATAAATTATATATATATATATATATATATATATATATATATATATATATATATATATATATATATATATATTTTTTTTTATTTTTTATTTTTTTTTCCCCACACAAGTTGGGGATGATTTTCAGGGAAGGGCTTATATTCGTTCCCCCCCAAATCACTGCTGGGATTGCCTGCATCCCATTGCATTATATCTCCTAACCTATACTAACTATTTTTTAAAACATTACACTCCCAAGTTCAGAAAAAAAATCATAGAATTTTAATTGCTGATTAAAAAGGGAAGTTTTTAAACCCGTAAATAATTAAAAAATGCATCACTTGATCGATTAATCCCAGGATCGGTGAGAGTTCCAGAAACTGGACGTCACCGATTATAAAATGCATTACACTGCATGTCTACTACCTGCACAATCGCCTGTGTATCCCTATGAGATGCAGCTTCACTCTGCTCTCCCATCTCCTGCTTGTAAGAGCTGATGGGCAGAAACCCATCACAATCAGGAGGCAGCGGCGTGCAGTATGAAGTCACATCACATAGGATACACCAAGGCTCTGCACTTCAACTTAGAGAACAACAGTTCCATGCTGAATAGCCATCCTACTATCACTTGCTGCCCCTAGGTAGGACTAAGAGCAGAACACATGCTGTGGTAATGAAATTACACCCCCTGTGACCAAAACTCTGCCCCTCGAACGAGACAACCCACTACCTATGACCAGTACCACAAGGGATTAAAGATATTGGCCTGCTAAGCAACCCCTTGTAGATGCCTGATGAGGTCTACAATGATATACACTAGCTGGTTAGTCTCCTCACCCTGTGCTGAGAACTGTTGGTCGTCCATGATGATGCTCTTGTACAGATTCTTGTGTTTTTCTACATAATCCCACTCCTCTATTGACAAGTAGACAGCGACATCCTGGCACCGCGCGGGAATCTGAAATGCACAATGATACAGACATGCTTAAAACCCATCAGATAACCCGTCATCAATGATGAACCAGTGGACAAAATACCTGTGAAATGTTCCAAGAACGGACGATCAGGTGCCTGAAAAATAAGAGGTTGTAAGACCCCCTTCGCACGGCTTAATTTCTCCAGTTTCTAGCGCACACTCTGCACCCAAATTTGCAGTAAAATCCACCCCATTTTACCCTTCTAATAGAGATGAGCGAACGTGCTCGGCCACGCCCCTTTTTCGCCCGAATACCGCGATTTCCGAGTACTTCCGTACTCGGGCGAAAAAATTCGGGGGGAGCCGTGGCGGCACGGGGGGTAGCAGTGGGGAGTGGGGGGAGAGAGAGAGAGGGCTCCCCCCTGTTCCCCGCTGCTACCCCCCGCACCGCCATGCCTCTCCCCGCCCCCCGAATCTTTTCACCCGAGTACTGAAGTACTCGAAAATGGCGGTACTCGGGTGCGTAAGTACTCGAAACGAGTACGTTCGCTCATCTCTACCTTCTATTGAAATCCTCGCTACAGCACTGATCTTTCTGCACACAAATTTTGATATCCATGTAGCAGGAAAAAAATTACATGTTAATTCTTGATGCAGATTTACCTCATAGGCTGGGGCTGAACCTGCAGGTGGATCTGCATGAATATCCATGGTGGCATTCTAAGGCTCATCCTTGGACTTCTGCTGCAGATCCCCACTGGAAAAAAAGCGGTCATTTCCAATGTCGTGTGAACAAGGCCTTAAACTTAGCTACATTAACGACTCTCTTGGGTGTGTTCCGACACTAAAGTCATATAACTGTGTGGCACAATTTTCACTAAATTGTGGTAGAAACTGTTATTTAACTGGAAGTGAACACACCCCGAGAAAGAAAATCACCTTTATAAGAGTCATGGGGAAGAACTTATTAACAATTTATGACCGTTTTCTTGCACGCAAATGTTGGCACACACCATATTTACACTAAAAATGCGATATTTTACATCTCTTGTAAATTAAAAAGTGGCAATAAAATTGAGAAGGGTAAGATGGGAAAAAAACGAAAAAAAAAAAAAAGATTAAAGGACTTTACTTAAAATTGCTGAGCCGCAGAAGGAGGCGAGTGCCACGCTGCTCTCTGCAGACACTCGGGTCGGGTCCCGCTGCGAGAATTCTCGCAGCCGGATCCGACCCGGCGGTCTGCAGGCGGCCTTAGTAAATCTTCCCCATAAAGTAGAGTATGTAGGGGGTGGTAATTACTGTATGTGTGTTTTATAAAGTGTGCTGCCATTTTTCTCTAAGGGTTTATTTTTACATAATAAAGGGAATGTGTCGGGTACTTTATGCGATCCTCGATGAGGGCAGGATAAAGTAGTGACAGACACCCCGATCCCAATGGTCTGCCACTTATAGGGTAAGGTTTACTACATTCTGAGCACTTATGTAGAGATTCAGCTGTGCCCGGCAAAAGAGAAGTTCTGATTATCATGAGGCGCTTACATACTCACTGTGATTCATATGTTTACCTACTACACTCCATGCTGACAATCACTGCGGGTGGGCAGAGCAAGTGGTGGCTCATGAATAATAGAGAGCCCTCTCTCACTGGGCGCAGCGCCTCTTACATGCAAGTGCTCCGCAGCTACTAACCTTTGCCCAATAAGTGACAGACCACTGGAATCGGTAAGGGCAGCATGAAGTATCTCACAGATTCCCTTTAATTCACTTAAAGGAACTTAGATTAAAAGGTTTGTACCAGAAAACACTTCTCTATCCATAGGATAGGTGATTAAAAGTCTGATGGGTGGAGGTCTCACTGCCGAGACCACCGTCAATCCCAACAACAGGTGTCCTGTGCCCCCCTCTACTTGTTGTCACTGTGGGTGGATGCAGAACGCCAACCACATTAGACTGAACAGAGCAGCAGATGCGCAGCACCGCTGCATTCATTTCAATAGGCCTGAGAGAAAAAAAAAGCACTCAGCTATATCAGACAGTCGCACTGAAAATGAATGGAGCAGCACCAATGGTGCAACCTCCAGAAAATACCAATTATAGTGGTTAGGACATTACTTGCCTCTCCTGTCAGCAGCTGAATGATCTGGTTGGTGAGCTGAAGAATCCTCTCGTTACTGTTTTCAGGTTTTATAGATGAATCGATGCTGAGCTCCTTCGATGCGACTGTTCCTGGTGTCCCGGTGGAGCTGCGGCGGGATGTGATGTCATCATTAGAGGTCTTCTTTACAACTGTGTAATCCTGGGCAGAAAGAATACAACAATCGAGTAGGACACTAATAGGAACAAGGTCAGCGGCGTTCTGTGTCCTGCGGGTGCAAGAGTAGGATCTCACCTAGTTTATAGGTGAAGGAAAACTACTCTCCACTAATGTTCCACTTTTGTTTTCATTAGGCTATCCAGACTTTGGTCCAATCATTCAGGATTTTTGTCAACTACTATCACTACAGTATATAAGGAAGTTGTGCAGGGAGAGAAAACGCATCAATTCTGCCATAGATTTTTTTTTTTACAGCGTTAATCATGCAGCATAAATGACACAATACATGTTTTCAGCGGGTCGGTACGGTTACAATGATACCAAAATTCTTATGTTTTTTTTTAGGTTTTTCCACTTTTCTACAATAAAATTTTTTGGAAATCTTTTTTTTTCTAAATCGCTGCATTCAAAGTCCTGTAACTTTTTTATTTGTATATGTACGGCACTCTTCGAGGGCTTATTTTTTGTGAGATGAGTTGTACCATTTTGGGGTACATACGGCTTTTTTGATCACTTTTATTGCATTTTTTGGGAGGCAAAATGCTAAAAATTAGCAGCATTTTGCCTGTTTTTTTAGCGTTTTTAAAATTGTTTTTGCCGTGCAGAATAAAAAGCGTGTTCAACTTATTGTACGCATAGCTACGGACGTATCGATACCAAATATATGGGATTTAGATTTTTTTTTACCTTTTTTTTATGTTAATATGAGAAAAAGCATATAAAAAGGGTTTTTATTTTACATTTTTTCTTTTTTGTACATCTTTATTATCTTTTTTTTTTTTTTACACTATTTGTGTCCCTCTGGGGACTTTCACCATAGCAGCGATGATCACTGTGATAAGGCATGGCAGGACTTCTGGCCTGCCATGCCTTATCGCTTATACAGCGATCATAGGCACTGGCAATACAGAACACGAGTATCTGGCGTCCTGTTGCCATACCAACCAGACGGACTCTCTGCGATTATATCGGAAGAGCCTGGCAACTTCACAGAGGGAGCTCGCTCCCTCTGTGAACCCTTCCCATGCAGCGATCTACATAGATCTCGGCAGGGAAGAGGTTAACAGCGGGGGACGCATCTGCGATGCACCCCTGCTGTTGCAACGGGAGGCCGGCTATCAGCGACAGCCGGCTACCGCTGCCAGATAGCGCAAGATCATGACAGATCTCGCGCTATCCCTATGATGTAAGGGTACGTCATTTTGTGGGAAGTACCTTGCTGCCAGGACATACCCTTACGTCATGGGGAGAGAAGGGGTTAAAGGGACACCGTCACCACTAAATAGCACCATAAACTATCAAGTCTTGGTGCTATTCTGTGAGGTGACAGGTAGCTGGGGATACATTTTCTACGCTGGTGAAGTCCGCGCGTGATCTGAAAATGCGCTCTTCTCGGACCGCTGTGCACGAGCTCTCCCATAGTCCTGAGCGGCGGACTCACACCGTCCCGATACTGACAACCTACCCTGAGGACAGGTCATCAATATCTTAGTTCTAGGAAACCGCTTTCATTTTAGAGGCCAGGTCTGCAGTCCAAATCAACTTTAGAAGTCTGAATAACATTTTTTTCCTTCACACTCGCGGATAAGTATTTCGCAAGCGGACGGAAAAAAAATCGCAGCATGATCTATTTTGCTGCAGATTCCGAGCAGAAGACCCGCAGCCCATTGCGCATGGGCCGCATGTACCTACGTCATCGCTTAGCAACACGTGGGAAATACAAACATTGAGGGAAAAAACCCTGTGCTGTGGGACAGCGAGCCTCCGCGGTCATCCGCATTACAGAAACCACAGGTACGCAGGGTCGCCGCTGCAGGATCCCGCACGTGGAATCCGATCCGGTCGTGTGAAGGCGGCCATAGCAAGACACTAACATCCTGGAAATCTGTTACTGTAAGGACTGCGGCCGCATTACTCACCTCTCCAGTCAGGAGGAACATGATCTCCAGGGTGAGGCTTAGAATCCTGTCCGTCATGTAAATGTCGCTGCTATCCATGGAGGTCATTCTAAGCACAGGCGATAGTCCTGCTGAGAACCGCTGATCCTGATGGGATCCCTGTACTGGGAGAACCAAGGAGAGAAGCGTCACAAGAAGGAGCCTATTATCAAGGACAACTACAAACTGCGACAAATGTCCGATATTCAAAATGGCAAGAAACGGGGCAAAAGTAGATTTGTAGACTCCGGACAGTGCACAGCATTAACCCCTGGATAGCCGCATCTCACAAACTGATGGGATATTCCTAGAGATACGTCATATCTTTCTGGATTGGTGAGGGTCCGACCTCTGGGACCCCCATTATTCCTAATAATGATGGCGCTGAATCAGGGCTGCGGCCCCTTCATTGGTTTTCCTTGCACAGCAGCACTCCTGGCCATGTAGGTACCGCAGCCGACTGCATTCTCTTAAATGGGGCCCTGCTGCCATTCCCTGTATAGTCAGGTGGTCGGGTGCCACTGTGCGGGAGGGCGGCTTCAGGCGACCCTATGCGCCAATACACTTATCTCAATGCAACATATTTGCGCAGTGAACTAGGTTGATTTGCGCGTGTATTGCTTATTTTACCAATGGGAAGCCATGGCAGCGGCAGGGGAAGGGCAGTATCAGGCAAGCGCGGTAGCGGGCTGAAAAACCCGGCCAGATATGGCGCTTGTCAAAATGTATTTTACCCATGGATGCCGGGTAAAATACATTTTTCATGAAAAAACGCCTCCTATCACTTCTATAAAACTGCGATGGTCTGGAACCGTTTCTTGCGCAACGGAGGATCGGTAAGCATCTCCCACTGCGATGGGTTAGACTGTCCCATTGGACATGCGATTGTTTCCCTCCCAGCATCGCTCATGTGTGCGCCATATCCGCAGGGGTTGCCTTCACCAGACGAGCCCTATAGAAGTCAGATTGGTGGACGCCATACCAGAAGGGGACGCCTACAGATATGAGCGAGCGCCTGCGCACGTAATCCCACTTCTCCAATGGTAACAGGCACAGACGGGTGCGGCTTCCAACAAATCAACCCCCTCGGTCCGTTTTTAACGTTACATGCTGCTGCAACGACGTGTCGTCCATAGCGGCGTCACTACAACAGGCAACCACTGGCCGTCCGGCTCACCCGACGTGCCGTCCCTATAGTGATGGGGCATGGGACATATACTGATATTACTGTACATTCTTTTATGCGATACCCGCCATGTTTTTTACGACATTCTTGAGAGCCGCGTACGCCCATAGATTTCCGTCACTAACAATTCAACAACCCGGGTGTAGCATTAAAGCAGCGGTCATGCACTGGAACTGCCAGAAGGAACTAAAAACTGTGTGGCACATGCTGGGAGTTGTAGTTCTACAACAGCTGGCGAGCCTCAAGTTAATGACCGTTGCAGCTACATTACTGAAATGTCACACTTTTTTCCAATAAATAGATGATTTCTCAATTAAAATGTAAACTATATTATGGGTGCAGTATGATTCCAGCTCCTGGGGATGTGAAGCTCCGCCCACTACAACCAGTCATATACCTCCCACCATAGACATAAGTGCAGAATCCTCACAGCTGCCTATGTCAATGGCGGCCCGGAGCTCCGCACTTCTAGTTCCCCCGCTGTATGATTGCCGCCGTCGCCTGCTCCCCGCCCCTCTCATAATGCAGCATCTCTGCTGCTCAGCCACTGAAAACCGCTACATTCCACTACACAGACTGCTGGGAGCTATGACGTCATCATCCTGCGCCTGACCGCTAGGAACAGATGCGACGCCGCGCAGCTGTGACGTCTTTTCCCTTAGATGGAAGCGTAGCCGATGTGCTTCCGCCAGTACTGTTAATGGCCCTGCTTTTACTAAATCTTGCCTTAGTGGCTTGTTAGTAGCTGCTGTTGTCTGATCCACACGTCATTAGGAGATTTTAAGACATTCTAATAGAAACGCTCTGCTGCCCTTACAGCCAATCACAGCACAGCTTTCACTTTCTATTGTGGTTTTGAAAAAGGAAAGCAGCGCTGTGATTGGTTGCTATGGGCAACCGAGGTTTTTTGTGGTTGTTAGAATCTATGTATGATAAATCTCCCACTCAGCTCATGTTAATGTTGTTTTCTAACCACCCCCTCTAAGGACCTTTGACACTTTGAATCAGTCACGGCTTAAGCTGGTGCTGCAGCACAGATGTAACTGCGGATTTTGGTGCGAAATTGCCGTCAGGGTTAAGCCATTTTCAATTCCACATCAGAATGCGCTGTTAGCCTTGTGGACTTTGGTGCGCAATTTATCTCGTGTTGCAGTGCATCTTGTGCGCAAATTCGATCCATAAGAAAGGTCCTAGACTATCTAAAGTCACCAACTATGTGCCATCGTCCACACCAAAATGGCCATACTAGCCCCTAAACCTACTGCCCTAGCCCTACTTAAAGGGGTTTTCCGGTTACTCAACGTTGATTTTCATCCATCCCCCAGATGGCTGGAAACTGATAGATCGGTGCAGGTCCGGCCGCTGGAGCCCCACCAATCCTGACAACATGGGTGCGGTTTCCTCAGCCCTCCTTATTGCCTGGTTGCTTCTCCCACTTCTTTGGATGGAAGGCAGCTCGCACTTACACAGTGCCACTCTTATCAATGGGATTGCTGAAGAAAGCCCTCGGCTATTTCCGTCAGCCCCATTGAAATGAGTGGAACTGCGACCTGCCCTCCATTCAATAATGTGGGGGAAACAAGCAGGAAGTGAGAAGGATGGGGGAAACAGGACCTCTGTTCTTGGGATTAGTGGGGGTCCCAGCGGATAGATACCCACCGATCAACTATTTATTCCCTATCCTGTAGATAACTTCATCCTACTTGAATACATCTTTAACTTTTTATCCCCTTACGTGTCTTCCCTCTCCTACTAGGTAATTAAAGTGACTGGACAAAGAAATGTATATATGTACTCTGTATATATATTTTTGTCAGCCTAGGCAAACACTCATTTATATATATACACTACGTCCTCTCTCTACCTAAAACTAAACCTCTCTAAAACTGACTTACTGGTATTTCCACCCTCCACTAACCGACCTCCTCCTGACATCTCCATCTCAGTGTGTGGCGCCACCATAACTCATAGACAACATTCCCGCTGACTTGGGGTCATATTTGACTCTGATCTCTCTTTTACCCCCTACATCCAATCTCTGGCCCGAACATGTCAGCTGCACCTCAAGAATATCGCAAGAATCCATTCTTTTCTCACTATGGACTCGCTAAAAACGCTCACTGTTGCCCTCATCCACTCTTGGCTCCATTATTGCAACTCGTTGCTGATCGGCCTCCCCTGCACCAGACTCTACCCTCTCCAATCCATCCTAAATGTGGCAGCCAGGCTCATCTTCCTGTCCAGCCGCTACTCGGACGCCTCTGCCCTGTGCCGGTCACTGCACTGGCTGCCCGTTAAATACAGAATTCAATTTAAACTTACTACCTTCATCCACAAAGCCCTCCACAGCGCAGCGCCCCCCTATATTGCCTCCCTCATCTCAATCCATCACCCAGCCCGGGCTCTCCGCTCTGCTAACGAAATCAGACTGCGCGCCCCTTTAATTCGAACTTCTCATTCCCGCCTCCAAGACTTCTCCAGAGCAGCACCGGTCCTCTGGAACGCACTACCAAAGGCTACCCGAGCAATCCAGGACTCGCAGAACTTCAGGCGTGCTCTAAAAACGCACCTCTTCAGGGAGGCATACTGCATTCCCTAAACAAACCCCTCTGTACTTCCCCTGATAACATGCTCCCTGACCTACTGACTGCAATCCCTGCTAGCCATAATAAACCGCTCCTGCAGTCATACCGTTTCTGCCATCACACGGCCAAATGTCTGACCATTGTCTACCGTATATACCGGCGTATAAGACGACTTTTGAACCCCGAAAAATCTGCTCTGCAGTCGGGGGTCGTCTTATGCGCCGGTAATACAAAAAAAAAAAAGTGTAAAAAAAAAAAATTTTATTACTCACCTCCCCCGGCGTCCTGTCGCGCTCCGGCAGGATGTCGCTCGCTCCGGCAGGCTGTCGCTGGCTCCTCGTCCCCGCCGCAGCATAGCTTTCTGAATGCGGGGCTTGAAATCCCCGCTTCCAGAAAGCTAATACACACGCCGGCAGCCATGACAGCATTGAATGGCTGTGATTGGCTAAAGCACACGGGGCTTCAGCCAATCACACTATTCAATGACATCATTGAATGGCTGTGATTGGCTGAAGGCGCACGTGTTAGCAATCACACCCATTCAATGATGTCATTGAATAGTGTGATTGGCTGAAGCCACGTGTGCTTTAGCCAATCACAGCCATTCAATGATGTCATGGCTGCCGGCGTGTGTATTAGCTTTCTGGAAGCGGGGATTTCAAGCCCCGCATTCAGAAAGCTATGCTGCGGCGGGGACGAGGAGCCAGCGACAGCCTGCCGGAGCGAGCGACAGCCTGCCGGAGCGCGACAGAACGCCGTGGGAGGTGAGTAATAAAATTTTTTTTTTTTCTCCACTGAATACCGGCGTATAAGGTGACAGTTGGGGGGTCGTCTTATACGCCCCGTCGCCTTATACGCCGGTATATACGGTATGTGTATAGCATCCCTCACTCTCCACCTCGCCATACCGTGCACATCTCTAGCCCTTTACCTTCTGTATCCCCCCATTACTTGTAATATGTAAGCTCATTGGAGCAGGACCCTCACCCCTACTGTTTCCATCAACTGATTACTATGTAACCATGGTTCTGTAATTTTTGTATTTTTTGTCTTTCTGTATTCCCCCTGTCTATGTAAGCGCTGCGGAATATGTTGGCGCTATACAAATGAAGTTTATTTTATATATATATATATATATATATATATATATATATATATTATATTCCTTCATAGCTAGCAGCTAAGTTCATGTTGTACACTGCTATGTATTAGAATCAGTGTGCTATCCGTCTTTTTTTTTTTTTTTTTTTAAACCCTTTAAAATTGATGGGGAAAAACTAATCCTTTTTTGTTGTTTTTATTTCAGTTTCTCTCCTCCAAAATGGAGCAGAGAGACGAAAATCATGTATGTGAAGCCTTTTGGTTTATGTTGATTCCGGGACTTTGGATCCAGAACCGGCTACAGAAGCGCACATATTTTGCCCTGTGGGTTCCTCCCTCCTATTGCTTGAGGTACTGTGTGTGCTGTTGTCACTCCAATTGTTGCAGTACATGTATGTGAAGCCCATGCTTTCCTATGGCTTACTTCACATGTGCGATGTTTTGTAGAATGCGACAACCCGACACAAAAACCTCGCGGATTTGGCGCTATGCACACGACTTGTGAGGTTTTGTAGCCCATGTTTCCCTATGGAGCCTTCCTCTCTGGGGCATCGCACAAAAACGTGATGCTCGTGCGGTGTGATGCAACTTTGACAGTAGGAAATCCTACTGTCAAAGCCTAAACTAAGCCCTAACACCAGGGAAAATGGAAAAAAGTATACATCACCTTAGAAGTGCTGTCAGCCCGGCCGCATCTTCTCCCAACTATTCTCCTTCATCTCTTCTGGCAGGGGATTGAAAAAGCCCCGTCTCCTGGAAGGGCTGTCTCTGATTGGCTGACGCCTAGCCAATCGCAGCCAGTGCTCTATGAACCAATCACAGTCATTCATCAAGCACTGGCTCTGATTGGCTAAGCATCAACCAATCAGAACCAGCACTTCCAGGAGGTAGTGATTTTTCAATCCCCAGCCAGAAGAGATGAAGAACAGTGTCGGGGACCGAGGAAAGGATGCAGCGGAGCTTCTACGGTGATGAATACTTTTTTTTTAATTTCTGCAGCTAGGGCTTATTATTTAGGGTATGGCTTATATTTCAAGTTCCCCTTACAAAACTCCTCGCATGTGGTGCTACAAAGTCACACAACTTTGTAGCGCTACAAAATCACGCTATCACTGTGAGAAACCGCAGCAATATGGCACAGACCACCACACCCGACTCTTGTTTTGCAAATAGCTTGGTCTGGGGTGGTGGGTGAACAACACCTTCCACCAGTAGCCAGAAAAAAATTCATTAAAACCACCTTTACCATCTGTGCTATTCTGCACTCGGTCAATGTCGTAATGCAAACAGGAGGACACAATTGCCATACTTTCATACTTTTTTAAAAGGGTAATTTTTTTTGTACTGCCACATTCAGACCCCTGACATTTTTTTTTTAATTACCTGGGCCGGTAAGAGAGTCAATATTAATACTGGGGCCATTAAGGGGGTCATATTTCGGGACACTATTACTCTGTCACTTCAGACAATGCTCAATGGTTCAAATATGTGTTGGGTATCCTGGTATATATATTGGCGCTTTGAATGTCTATACAATGCTGTTGTTTTGCGTGGCGCTTCACACTTCGTCTCGCGCAGCAAAAACGCTTGGGGCGCCCACGGGAAAATCCCTATGCGCATAAATAATAATAGTTTGAATGATAGCTACACATAACCAACAGATACAAACCAGCTACACAGACAGACCCAGGATAAACAGAGGGAGGAACCCTATGGACAAATAGCTGGAGGCAGGAAGGGAATGTTCTCTACAAGCTTTTTCTCCTGTCATCAGCGTGTAATGCGCTCCGGACCGGCAGGGGTCGCTGCCTCCTCCTGACACTCCGCTCTAACAGCTCCGCGCTCGGTGGTGTCTCCCGTCTCGGAGGCCTCGGGCGCCGGGAAACGTCTGCAAACCGGGAGTCGTTGCAGGAACGCTATGGGAAAGCGGGACAACCGGGTGGTATGTACAGAGGCCGGGGCTGCGGTACCGGCACATGTTATCCGACGCATCCTTGTTACATACCGAGCAGGTCCCGGTGGTTATTACATGACAGCCGGGCTATATGTGTTTTGGTATGGGTCGCACACGGGCATATATGTGTTATTCTCCATGGGGTAAAAAAAACTTTAAGCAGCAGCATAAAAAATGGTGGCATCTGTACTGTTTTGCGTGGTGCATCGTGAATGTGGCGGAATCACTTAGTTATGTTTTTTTTTTTTTTTACTTCATACATCACATAATGTACCCCAGAGTGGTCCCAATAAGCCCGCGGCTCGCCCCACAGTGGCCAAGCATAAAAAGTGCAGATGGAAAAAGGCCAAGAAAATCGTTGTCACGCGGGCAGATTGTTGTTGCGTGCGCCACGTGATGCCCACGGACTATTGATGTCTATTGGGCCAATCACAGCTTTTTTCTTTCTACTGGTGCGTATTATGTGTGCATAGAGGCCAATATAGCTATGGGGGCCGGCAGCGTGCAGTAAGTACACGTGTCATTGAGTACTTGTGCGCGGCACGCACGTTCGTGTAAGCACGGCCTTAAATAGGAAATTAGGCCGCATCTCTAGAGGGGCTGTATCAGAATCGCCAGCTATCCCTTATCTACAAAATAGGGGATATAACTTACTGATCAGTGGGGGTCTAACTGCTGAGACCACCACTGATCTTAAGAACAAAGGTCCTGTGTCCCCCATCCTCACTGCTGGGACCCCCCACTGATCTTAAGAACGGGGGATCCCGTGTCACCCATCCCCCTCACTGCTGAGCCCCCCACTGATCTTAAGAACGAGGGTCCCGTGTCCCCCATTCTCCTCGCTGCTGAGACCCCCTCTGATTTTAAAGGGGTTGTCCCGCGATAGCAAGTGGGTCTATACACTTCTGTATGGCCATATTAATGCACTTTGTAATATACATCGTGCATTAATTATGAGCCATACAGAAGTTATTCACTTACCTGTTCCGTTGCTAGCGTCCTCGTCTCCATGGTGCCGTCTAAATTCGCTGGCGGCTTGCTTTTTTAGACGCGCTTGCGCAGTCCGGTCTTCTGCTCTGAGCACGAGCCGCTTCAGCCTGCTAGCCGCTACAGCTCTTCTGCGCATGCGCAGACGAGCTGTATCTTCTCAGGAGCGCGCTGGAGCGGCCATTCTGCTACCATCCTCTCTTAGAGGAAGGTGCAGAGCCGCCCAGCCCAGCCGCCCAGGTAAGTGATGGGTGACGGACTGACGGGGGTGACGCGTGACAGCCTACCGCTGTGGCCCCGGAGCCTACCGCTGTGGCCCCGGGGCCTACCGCTGTGGCCCCGGGGCCTACCGCTGTGGCCCCGGGGCCTACCGCTGTGGCCCCGGGGCCTACCGCTGTGGCCCCGGGGCCTACCGCTGTGGCCCCGGGGCCTACCGCTGTGGCCCCGGGGCCTACCGCTGTGGCCCCGGGGCCTACCGCTGTGGCCCCGGGGCCTACCGCTGTGGCCCCGGGGCCTACCGCTGTGGCCCCGGGGCCTACCGCTGTGGCCCCGGGGCCTACCGCTGTGGCCCCGGGGCCTACCGCTGTGGCCCCGGGGCGTAGCGCCGGTTACCTGCTGCCTGGCGGTGGGTGACTGGTCGGCCGCGTTCAATCCCGGGGTCCGGTCGGCGGCTGCGGGGCGTCTGGTTGTCAGGGAGACACAGCTGGTAGCGTCTCGGGAGCGCGCATGTCGGGCTACAGCAAGCGACGGGAAAAGAGCCAGCGGCCATCTTGGGGAAACTTTTTATAAGTTGCTGAAACGCTGGAACTGTAAGTACAAACCAGATAGAAAAGTCATTTACAGGGGGGCTTAGTAATGTATGCTTAATAAGGGGGACTGGGCAAAAAAAAATTTCACTGCTTCCTCGAGACAACCCCTTTAAGTTCAGGGGTCCCGTGTCCCCCATTCTCCTCACTGTGGGGTTACTACACCGCATGTAGTGAGGAAGAGACTGATTGGGGTGCCGGTCGCACAAGTGCGCTGGCAATCCATTCATTTTCAATACAACTGGTGGCAATAGCTGAGCAGCAGGCGCAGGGGTATTTCCGTCAGCCCCATTGAAATAAATGGCGTGCCGACCGCGTCTGCTCGGCCAGCGCTCCGGTCAGGCTAACAGTGACCCCACAGTGACAGAGGGGAAAACAGCCCCCACTGATCAGCAAGTTACCCCCTATCCTGCGGATAGCTTGCAATTCTGATACAACCCGTTTTAAGGGGTTAAAGGGGCTGTCCTACTTGTAAATATTATTTATAGTGCAGATCAATAAAAGTGAGCGGTTTTGTCATTTATCTGCATTTAAAAACGATCCAGTGAAGTTATTAGTTACTAGTATGGCGCCACCTAGTGTTCACAGTGTATAGCAATGTGCATGTCCACCTAATGGGCTGATTGCTGGAGGACTCACATGTTCAATGACTTTCCCCCACCGCTTGGTCTCTGAATAGTGATGCTCTGCGCACTGCAGAGCATCTTATACACATTGCTGCAGAAGCACAGCCTCATACAGCAAAGTCCAAGGCTCCATCCGAGAACAGACTTGTGAGCAAGCAAATACTATTCCTCTTCACTGCTCCATAATCCATGTACAATTATTACCTATCTGCATTACTGGGTAATATGTGGCTGCCAGAGGGGAAGGAGACTGACTGAGGACTATACTTTCAGCTACTAGAGCGGGAAGGAGACTGACTTGTGGTGATATAGAGCAGGCAGAGTGAGAGATATGCATGCAAGGGATTTTAGGAGTTGTAGGCAGAAAACAGAAAAAAGTGCCATATCCTGCTGCCCAGCAGCCCGCCAACAATAGTGCTGAGGGAATGCAGAAGAGGAGAACATGATGATGATGATGATAACAGAAGGATATTTTTGGCTGGAAATGATGCAGAGTAGTTTAGAATTAGTTAATTGCTATTTGGGACTTTTTATATTAACTTGATTTCAGGATGACTTCTTTATGATATTTGGGGCTTCTAGACCAGACATCCCCTTTAATACTTCTGTCTTGATCTCTTCCCTCATAGGCATATATGAACCCTATTGCAATGGCCCGAGCCCGGGGCCCCTCATCTTCCGGAGGTCCAACCATACAGGATTATTTGAGCAGACCAAGACCTACATGGTGAGTTCAGTGATGTAAGCTGGCATCTCTCCACAGATCATTGGCAAGGAGAATTTAGTGACTTCTACTTAGTTACAAGTTTGTCTTTAACCCTTTCCAATCCACTGTCTGACCTGTGAAGACATTATGATTTAAGGCTGTACAGCTCTGATGTTGGAAGACGTCTGTCGGGGTTCTCTTACTGTATATTGCCAGCCTCTCCTGTTGGAGTCTATCCAACGTGTCACCTCATGCAGTACTGGCTTTAGCCAGCAGATAGCACCATTGTATAACGGCAGAAAAAGAGGAAGCCCCCTAGGAAAACCAGGATACAGATTGGACTGGAAAGGGTTAATAGTCTGAGGAACTGTGATAATTCTTTGCCCAGCAAGGCCACATGAATGAAATGAACACCTAGTGGAGAAGGGATCAGGTATATTTACTAAGCACTGCTGATAACTTACTGAGAGGTCTTTTAGATATTGTCTGGTTTTTATTTGAAAGGTCCCCTTATGATCGGAGGAAGTCCTACTGCTGAGATCCCAGCAATCGGTTGTAATGTGTGCGGACATTTGTCATCAAGTGTTTAATTCCCCTGCAGCGCCTCACAAGGGAAGTCAAATACACCATAGTTTCCATTGTAAAGAAGAGTTAAAGGACATGTACACTGTTGGCGGACCTCTGCTGATCAACTATTGATGACCTATATTGAGGATAGGTCATCAGTATTACAAGGGGTTAAATACCCAGAATACCCCTTAAGTTTTTTTTTGTTTTTCTTCACTTAAAGGTGGTTTCCAGACAGACCAGTGTCAGTGCTGAGATACACCGGGGTCGGAGCAGAAGGTGCAGCTCTCACTGAAATCAATGGGAACTGCGCTTGCAATTACAAGCACTAGACACTGCTTAGAAAACACCTTTCAGTGCATGTATTTTGGCCCGAAAATGACTTTTTGCAATAGGCTTGAATTAAGATTTGCACATTTGGCTACTGCAGATTCTACCTATCGCTGTATATACAAACTGCAGTATCATAACAGTTCTGTTAGTGAAGCTGGACTGACTGTTTAGTTTCTCTCTCCTCTTCTGAACATCCAGCCCGCTGCAGTTAGTGAGGAGACTGCCGATCAACTATTGATGACCTATGTGAAGGATAGGTCATCAGTACTACAAGGGGTTAAATGCCCCAAATACCCCTTTAAGCTTTTCTGGTTTCAACACTTGAAGAACGTTCTTGTGCGATATGATGAATAGGCTCTCTAGCAAGTGACATCCAGTTTGTAGGGTCTATGCTGCAAGCTAATAAGGGGGTGATCAAAGCTTCTAACATTCTGGGGAATTTCAACTCGTGAGATTGGAGACTATCGAGGTATTTAACCCTTTCCAATCCACTGTCTGACGTCTAGAGACATTCTGATTGGAGGCTGTACAGCTTCGATGTCGGAAGACATCCAGCAGGGTATTCTTACTGTAGATTACTGGCCGCTCTGTTGTCTGGGGACTCTTCAGCATGTCACATAACGCAGCACTGGCTCTAGCCAGCAGATGGCGCCATTGTATAATGGCCGAAAGAAAAAGCCCCCTAGGAAACCCTGAATCCAAAATTGGATTGTTAAGGGTGATTTAGACATCGAGGTGATGATTGCATCTGGAACACGGACAGCACGCTCAAGACTCGTGCGGTGTGAAAGTTTTAATCTTCTTTCTTGTCTTTAGGGAAGAAGTGAAGGAGCAGCTGGAGAAGAAGAAAAAAGGTTCCCGGGCCCTGGCAGAGTTTGAAGAAAAGATGAATGAGGTACATGTCGTTATGGCAGCAGTCATATCTCTTCTTAGCTATTTGTTATTTGGTATCAGATCTGTATATTATACCATTGAGCTTAACGCAGAAGGGCCATGGTGCTTAAATGTGTTGCGGACCCTTTATTCTAGCTATAGGGGTGTAGCAGTGGCTTTTGCCTCCTGCTTATTGTGATTTTTGTTTTTTTCTTTTCTTGTAAAATATATATATACACACAAAAATGAAACTTACTATTGTTCTCACAGTTACTATCCATTATTGATCACTTAAAGGGGTTGTCCCGCAAAATAAAGTAAAGTTAAACACTTCTGTATTGCCATATAAATGCACTTTGTAATATACATCGTGCATTAAATATTGGCCATACAGAAGTTATATACTTACCCCCTGTTGTTGGCGTCCCCGTCTCCCTGGCGCCGACTAAATCCTTCTCCTGGCTCGAATAGACGCGCTTGCCAGTCTGCCTCTTCTGTCCCGTTGAAGGGGCCGCATGCGCAGGCGACCTTTGCAGCGCGAGCACGCTGGAGCGGCCCCTTCAACGGGACAGAAGAGGCAGACGGCGTAAGCGCATCTATTCGAGCCAGGAGAAGGATTTGGTTGGCGCCAGGGAGACGGGGACGCCAACACAGGGGGGTACCCCCTGTAGGTAAGTATATAACTTTTGTATGGCCAATATTTAATGCACGATGTATATTACAAAGTGCATTTATATGGCCATACAGAAGTGTTTAACTTTACTTTATTTTGCGGGACAACCCCTTTAAAGTTACATAGACGTTAATGGGACAGCAGATGGGGTGGGGTGAGATTGGTTGAATTATCAGCCTAATGTAACAAATGCCGATCAACACAGATTTTGATTGACGCTTGTTTCGTTTTCTTTCACACAAACTCAGAATCAGCATTTGGGGACGAATGATTGTAATTGCGATCAGTCGTTTCCATAGGCAGGCTATACAATATCTCGTCTGCGCAGGTAGATGTCCAACCGATTAACAAGTCTTTTTAGGGTCGCTGTAACTGAACAGTCAGCTGATGATGAAGCGTTTACTCGTTCATTGGCTGATTGATAGTTTTTATTTACAGCCCGATTGTTGGGCGAACGAGTGTTTGGAGGAATGTTTGGGACCGATGATGCTGGATCACAGAAAAACTTTTGTCTGCTACTTGGGGTATTTCATGTGTTCTATACTAAACCAAGTGCGTAGAGTCTGAATCTGTAGTCGGATTTTGCCTAGGACGTCGGCTTCTGATATTATACACTGTGTCATTGGCTACTCATACAGACATGAGAAACTGATTTTATGTTGGTTTTCCAGCCACTGTACATAATTAAATTGTACTTCACGCCTGAGAGATTACAAAAACTTGTTCCCATCATTAAACATGTAAGTAAAGTTCACTTGAGTCTTTACACAATACACATACGCTGTTCAGAAGGGCTTTAGGCACTTGCTGTGTCTGTTGTTGACCGCTGCAGTAGCCGCCATCATGTTGGGGTTGAAGTGGCCTTGATATCTTTCCCCGTATTCATCATTCACGTCACCCAAAAAATCCAGATGAGAATGTAAGAAATGAATTTTGAGTGACATCCGGCAGCCGAGTTGCTGATACCCTGCTAACATGTTGCTTCAAGTCCAGCGTGGTTGTCAGCCCGATGGTTGCCAAGGAAGTTTTGCACAACCAGCATGAATGCATCCCAAGTGGCGAGCTCAGGCACGCTCAATTTGGATCTGAATGTGTCATTACTAGAGATGAGCGAGTATACTCGCTAAGGGCAATTGCTCGAGAGAAAAGGTTCAGGTGCCGGCACGGGGGAGCGGTAAGTTGCGGCAGTCAGCGGGGGAGAGAGAGGGAGAGAGAGATGTCCCCTCCGTTCCTCCCCGCTCTCCACCGCAGCTCCCTGCCCGCCACCGACACCCGGACCTTTTCTCTCGAGCGGGCAGGTAGTCGCTAAGGGCAATGCTCGCTCGAGCAATTGCCCTTAGCGAGTATGCTTGCTCATCACTAGTCATTACGTATTCATTTGTGGATTTCAGGGCCAATAAAAATTCCTGCTTTTTAGTTTGGCTTCCGTCTTGTTTTTTTATCCAAACTTGTCCTTCAGATACTGGAAGCCATTTCCATTCTGATTCATAGCCATGACCAAGTTTTCCATTAGGCCCAGCTTAATGTGAAGTGGTGGAAGGTTCACTTTCATTGGATCAACCAGTGATGCATGCAGTACATTGTATCTGCCAACAGTGCGCTCAGCTCTGGACGGCCGCTGCGTCACTTTGTAATGATTGCAGAGCCTTGTGTGGCGCAGAGTGTAAGCTCTACGACCTGAAGGTTGCAAGTTCAATCCCCGTGTGATTCAGGTAGACGGCTTGACGACTCAGCCTTCCGAGGTCAGTAAAATGAGAACCCAGTTGGATGGCGGGTATTAAGTAATAATTACCTAAAAAGCGCTGCGGAATAAGTTGGTGCTACACAAATACCAAGATTTATTTTTTTTTTTGATTTTTATTTATTGCTCACAATCAGGAGGAACTTTTTTTTTTTTTTTTTTTTTTTTTTTTTTTAACTTGTTCTTATCTGAAAATCGAGCAACATTCCTCATGCAGAAATAGCCGTCCGGGTAATGATCTTTCGGTTCACGCCAAATCATAAGCACAGCAAACGGCATTGGCTTCCTCTTGCTATGCAGTCGCTGTGTGAGGCCAGGGTAGCACACAGTGCAGCAGATGTGAGGTGCCCATCTTTTGTCTTGCTCTCCGGCTTCACACCCAAATTAATACATGTAAGCAGTCTTCACTCTCTTTTGTCATGTTTTTGCGCTAAACGCATGTGGTGTGTTTACCACAAATGTAGCAAACATTGTCTGGATGGTTAACGGCTCCGTCTACTCATCTTTAGGCTAAAATAGACTTACTAGTTATATAAGAAAACGGTGTTGCCAACTATAGGCTTGCGCTTGGCCCATCTTGCATTATATAGGCCTAGAAACTGCTGACGTCAGTTTACCAACACGCTCAGACGAGCCCAGATGCTGCAGGAACCCGCTGCTGCCAGGATGTGTTGCAAACGAGGCCCTGGAAGGCAGGATGCAGGTAATGGGGCAGCAATTATTATGTTGCCATGCATCAGTACATGGGCCAATCTGCCAAGCTGTCGCCACTCTGTAGTTGGCCTATAACTTTAGATCTAGACGTCCTAGGCAAATTTTGACTTCAGATTCAGCGCACTTGATTTCATGTAAATAACATCTTTTTCTCCCATTAACAAAATCTTTGTTTATCAGTGTATCATCTGTCCGCGTACAAGGACCTTAAAGCGTCTTTTACATGGGACAAATGTTGGGCGCTGAAGCGCCTGACACCCGTCCAGTGATGATCGCTCCTATGCTTTTACGCAGGATGCATGGGAGCGCAGCACAGCATCTCCGCTTCAATCACCAATGCGACTGCTGGAGATATCCAAAGGACTTGAACTTGGCTAGGGAATAACTTGCTCTGGTGGGACAACCTCTTTTAATCATGTCTTTGCTTTGTACATTACTATAGAGTTGGAGGAAGGAGCTGGAAAAGCACAGAGAGAAAATAATCAGTGGTAGTGATGGTTCCTCAAGGAAGAAGGAGGTAAGTTACGTGCCTAAAGAAATGGCTACTATATAGTGACTGATGCTCCGCTACATCTGGTACATTGCACATGATGCCAAGTACAGACCCAAGGGCTGCTGCACATTTTATAATACAATTATTTATTATGACAGCAGCACTCTGTTTTGGGGGTGCAGTAAGGGGAGGTGATTTAAAGTGTAACTGTGTTTTTAAAAACTTTTCAGAAGTCATTGGGACTTGTCAAAAGTTTTGATCAGTGGCGGTCCCAGTGCTAAGACTTTGACCAAACGCTAGAATAAAGCAGTAGAAGCTCTCCTCTGAGCACTGTCTCTGCTTGCTAGCTATACGCATACCCATCGGCTGTCTTTTGAGCCAGTTTATAACTGGTAAGCGCTTTGTTCTAGCGCTCGGTGGGAGTCCCGCTCCTAAATTTGCTCATAAATCCCCACTAATCCAAACTTTTGACCTATTTCTATGATATGTCTATACGGCGCTGATTTATTTGACGCGTCATTCCTTGATGCAGATTCCGCGTCAGGAAATCCACACTGGACTGTAGTTACTGCTGGTCCGCACATGGATTAATCCCTTTTCAATGGGACAGATCTTCGTGTGGATCCATGGTGACTGCAGAATGCAAATCCACAGATTTTGAGGTGCCATTTGCATGGAAAAATCCAACATAGATTCCGCCGTGTGCAAATCCCATAAAGGATGACAGTTACTACATGGAAATGGACTGTATTATGCAGCACTCCTCTCTAATGCTTTCACCTTTCATTTGTCTCTGTAGAAACGAAAAAAGGAAAAGAAGAAATCCGGTGGGGTGAGAACAGTTTTCATCTCTCATATTCGCACTATTACTGTATACAAAGTGTAATTACAGAGTCAGATGCTAAATTGAGGATTGTTTAACGGCCCAGATAAGTAAACGTGAAGCGACCCTCCAGTTTTGGATAAACAAAGATGGCCGTGCCACTTCTCTGACTACCCGATATACACTGTGGATTAGTATGCGTTGGTAGTGTCAGACACTACATGCTGCTCTGACTGGGCAACACTGGCCAATCAAGGCAGCAAGTAGTGTCTTAGGATAATCAGGTAGTCCAGAGAAGGGATTGGTTGTCCACAACCGCTGGGTTGCTTTAAAGTTGTGGTCTACAATTAGAAAAACATGGCTGCTGTCTTCCAGAATCGATGTCACATCTGTCCGCAAGTTGTCACTGGTATTGCAGTTTAACACTAATTGATCTGGGCTGCAATATCACACAATTTTCGGACTGGCGTGGCACTGTTTTTGCATTTTTATCATTTTTGACAACCCCTTTAAGAATACACCTTTCTTAGAATGTGAGTCCAGGATCTGACACACAGGCAGCATGTACAGGCCCATGTTGTATCTGCATATATGGTTTGGTTTGGGCTATAGTGAATGAGCTGGAATACTTTTAATGTGCGTCTCACAAGTTTCACTTTTTTTGTTGTCTGTGGTCAAGTTTTCTTCATCATCTTCTTCTGCATCATTACGCTCTACTTCTTCCAGCAGTTCTGACGCATCTGATAATGAGGTGAGTGTACACGATGGCCTTTACAATTTTAGCCAGTCTTGGCATATCATTTGCTGCAGTCCTGCCCTTACTCTGAGCCAGAGGATCAGCTGATACTTCATATTCATCTAAAGTAGTGATTTCCAACTTGTGACTTCACATCTCTAGTAAAAGAACAACTCGGGACGTGGAAAATTATAGTCCAACAGATAGGGGGACATGCTTTTGTTAATCAATGATTTGAAGGGTAGTATTCACACATAGCAAATGACAGCTCTGGGAAACTGTCGCTATGGAGGATCACAGTTGTGAGTGTGTGGTTTTGTTTTTTTTTGTTTGTTTGTTTTTTAATGATGGTAACTTGCAAAAAAGTGGAGTGAAACTGAAAGTAACAACTTTTTATAACTCAAAACTGTAGCAAAGTCACATGCAAGAATGTTTTCTTATAACCGTGTTTGTAGAAAACCACCTCCTCTGTACCTCTAGTAGAGCACTTGAGTAAAGTGTTGGGGAAGTCTTGTGTCTGCTGCCATCTTGTAACACAATCCATGTTTTAGGATATGAAAAGTTTAATTTTGTATTGTTATTATTTTAAAGACCAAGAAAAAAACTTCCAAAAGGAAAAAGAAGAAGAAGCACTCCCATAGGACCTCCGACAGCAGCTCTGACTCTGAGAGCAAGGTATGACCCGTAATATATATTTGCAGTTATCATTCTTATGCGAGACTCTGTTGCCTGCATGCAGTTTAACGGGTTGTCTGGTTACTGGACAACATGTCCCCTTTATTGCCCACTGTGCTGAAGAAAAAAAAAAGGGGGGGGGGGCAGTTCTTGCCGGTTCCCCGCTGTTGCGATTTTAGTGCTGCAGCCCTGCTGCGGTCATGGCATTTGTGATAGATGATGTCACCGGAAGTCATGTGACTGCTGTAACATTACTCCTTCACCAGTGCTCGTATACTCGCTCGAGTAATTTGCCTTAACGAGTACGCTCGCTCATCTCTGGCTGTCATCTTCTGGCGACAGCCGAACCAACAAACACTGGGACCACAGCGGGGCTACAACACTAGTAACTGTACAAGACCTTTGGGCAGTCTTGTATGATCATTAACAAGTGTTAAATAATGTAACATAAACAGCAGAATATTTAGAGGGGTTTTCTGAATGTTAAAAAAGTGATGAGAATTGCTAAGATATGCAATGGCTTTATGATGGACAGAGGTCTGAGCTCTAGAACAGCTGCCGATCCTGAGAATAAAGGGGGTTCAGTACTAATTCAGTGCTAGGTGTCCTCTTCTAAGTTTTCAGTGCACAACAGTGGCAGGGATGCAGGAAAAACATAAATGTGCTACTTATTTTTGCAAACTCCACACAGATAAGCCAGTGGGTTACATAGTCACCACGTCCTCCTGGCAGAGAGTTCCACAGTCTCGCTGCTCTTACAGTAAAGAACCCCTTCTGTGGGTTAGCCCCATTGAATGGGGCTGATCTTCATGCAGATCCTCTCTGGTCCATAAAATGACTGCTTTTGGAGGGACATATGGCCAACGTGTCATTATGCCTTCTCCACTGATACACAGCGTACCTGCTACCTGCATATGTGCCAGGATTTGAGTGCACTGTTTATCATTGGAGGAGACATAATGACATGTCGGTCATATGCCTATGTATAAGCAGCCATTTTATAAATAGGAGCACCCTCCAGGAGGCCTGCGAGCGGCGTAGTTTCTTCAAAATACAGAACAGAGTATGAGAGGAAATGCAGATGTTCAATGCAGAGATCACAGGGTGCCATGGCAGCCGGGGGCCTTCTGAAAGGCCCCAGAGCTGTCTTGGCAGAATGCCTATCAAGCTATGCATATGGGGTGGCTTGATAGACCGCCTGCCCGATCGCAGCATGATGCAATGCTTTATTGTAAATATGGCAATACATTTGCCATATTTACAGTAAAAGAATCTAAATAATAAAACAAAAATAGATATTTGGTGTCGCTGCGTCCATAAAAATCCGATCTATCAAAGTAACGCATTATTTACCCCGCACGGTGAATGTCGTCCAAATAAATAAATAAAGAATGCTAGATATGCGCTTTTTTAGTCACCCTGCCAAAAAAATTGTATGTATTCCAATACAAACTACAGGATGTCCCACAAAAAATAAGCCTTTGCACAACTATGTTGATGGAAAAATAAAAAAATTATTGTGCGCAGAAGATGGCGGCAGAAAATAATTGAAAAAAGAAAAAAAATACAATTAGTACAGCAAAAAACTAACTATATAAGTTCAGTATCGTAGTAATCGTACTGACCCATAGAATAAAGTTATAATGTCATTTTTGTTGCAGTTTGTGCGCCGTAGAGACAAGACGCACCGAAAGATGGTGGAATTTTGTTGTTTGTTTCACTTTACTCCACTTAGAATATACTGAAAAACTTTTTAAAAATTCTGCAGTACATTAAATAGCACCATTGAAAAATACAACTCCTCCTGAAAAAACAAAACGAGCCCTCATGCAGCTACGTTGATGGATAAATAAAGGAGTTACGATTTTTTTAAAAGAGGGAAGGCTGCACCATTAAGGGGTTAAGCTGCTAACAGTGTGATTACACAACAAGTAGTTCCTGCATACTTAGTACACGTATGCTACCCTGATTGGTTGGCCACAGCCGCTGTGCTCACTCAATGGCAGTCGCGCTCCTGTACTTATGGCTTGCATACTATCTGTTTAACCCCTCGATACACTTAGTTTTGGTTAACAGATTGTACTCCACAAACACTCATCACTTGTAGGCACGAAGATCATTTTGGAATTGGAATTAATTTGAATGAACTGGAACGTTATAGGAGAGTGATTCCTAACTAATGTAGAATAAGCTGCCTGTGACTGAAGTAGTCTCACACTTTATATAGGATTCTGTCAAGAAGAAGAAATCCAAAGATGAACACGAGAAAGAGAAGGTGAGTAAATGTAACTTTCCTCCTCTGTTCTGACAAATGTCCCCAAAATTGCCACAATTGGGATGCTGTTTGGAAAAATTGCACTTCTGAAAAGTTTTCTGTGCCATAGTACAAATTATTTTCCTTTCAGGGAATGCTCTGATCACACTATTTATTGTACCCTTGTATTGTCCTACATGTTGTTTTTTTTACCCTAGCTAGTAGTGAAGTAAACACCTAGGCCTCTCTCACACAGGGCATTTGCAGAAACACCGCGTTTTTCAACGCTGCGTTTACTGCAGATTCCCGCCGGTTTCAGCAGCGCTGGCATTGTTTATGCTAGCATTTTTGCTGCGTTTTCAGCACAGCTGGAAAAATTTCAATTGGCGACGCAGGGCTGAAAACGCCCAAAAATAGAACATGCAACGCTGTGAAAGCGCAGCGTTGAAGACTGCGTTTTCAGCCCTGTATGAGCAGCCCCATTGACATGAATGTACAGTGTTTAGTGAAGCACTGAAAATGCAGCGCTAAACGCTGTACAAAAACTCCTGTGTGAGGGAGGCCTTTAAGCTGATTTCCATTGTCAAAAGTTATGACTTCTGTTTGGCCCTCCCGCCTCTTTCCCTTTTAGACGTAGTCGTAAAAACTGGAAGAAAACTGATGACTGTTTTCTATTGGGGTTATGTCCACGGGCACTCACAGATTCTGCATGGGGCTGCCGACCCTGTGCATCTGTCCGTGTCTTGTAGTTCTGTACTGCGGAAGTGCCAGCTACTGCACATGCACATTACAGATTTATATATATATATATATTTTTTTTTTCCAAGCTCCTGCTTTTCCCATAGGATCCGCAGTTTGTATGCAGTGTCAATTGTGCACGGGCTGTGTATCAGTCTCCGCTCATGTGCGTGAAAAATCATTTTTCCATAGCATGCTATGGAGGGTTATTGCTGTGGAATCTGGAGTGAAATGGCCGCTCTGGATTCCACAGTAAAAATCCACCTGTAGACATGAGGCCTAAGAGGAATTGTATGAAGGCCCACTCACACCTGTGTTGGGGCTTTCCAGCATAATTTCTTTCCAACATTGCTTTCAATGATTTCAAATCTTCCAAAAAGTGTGCCATTCAGTGGGGTGTTTTTTTTTTCTTCTTTTTTTAAATAAACTGTTCAGGGGTTAAAGCCCAAATAAAAGAAAGTGTGTTTGTTTTAAATGGAGAGCATTAAAAAGGTGCTATTTCGAACATGTCGACCCCCTTCAAAGGGGGTTGTCCAGTTATCGGTCAGCATTTTCCCTGTTGCGCCCATTGTGCTGAAATAACAAAATGAGCAGTAATCTGTCTCCGCGATCCGGTGCAGCCCCCCTGCCTTCCTGCTGGGGTTTGTTGTAGCAGGCGATGTCGGAAATCTACAGTGTCGCTGCCCATTCTCCTGGCATCAGCGCTCACATGCTACGTGTTGGGTTGCCAGGTGACACTTCAGCGGTCAGGTGATTTCTGGTGACATTTGCCACAATAAATACTGGAAGGACAGCGAGGCTGCAGTGCTGGGTCGTCGCGCCGGAGGACGGGCAAGCACCGCTTCTTTTATTATTTTAGAACAGTGGGCCCTACAGAGGAAATGTAGTCCAGTAACTGGACAACACCTTTAAGGCCAAATCGGCATAATGGGTGACTAACTACTGCATATACCATAAGCGGCTGGTGAGTTGTGTACAACTAGTAATAACCCTAAGCAAATAATCGCATTTGTTTGTTTTGAATTCAACCCTTCAACTAAAGGATGGGAAGAGTGCGAGCCGGAAGAGGCGGCATCCGGATGATGATGAGCAGAGGTACTCCTCGTCGGACTCCTCGTCCGGATCCGAGTCTGGAGATGAGGTTGGTGGTCTGATGTCTCCATCAGGAATATTCTCTGCAGTCTGTTTTCAGTTATTTTAATAATTTGGAAAACTAGTAATGTGTGTGTGTGTGTGTGTGTGTGTGTGTGTGTGTGTGTGTGTGTGTGTGTGTATGTATGGATATATAGATGGACACCTTTTTGCTTGGATATTTTTATTAAATTGTGCATTTATTTCTTAAATTGAGCTCCTGAACATAGCTGGCTGTCCTGCTACATCTTACACAAATCCGATAGCTTGCTGCGCCTCGTGTCGGCTCTCTGATCTCCCCTCCCTTCTATGTGTTGGGGCTTATTGATACGGCCGTTACCTTGTTTGGTCTGAGAATTTGGAAACAAAAAATTGGGGTGGCACCCAGACGCCACACGTATACCTTATGGCTATTATGGGTTCGGAGCTCTATATAACAAAAAAAATGTGATTCTGTGAAAGAGGTTGTGAAGTGAAGTAGCATCGGTATTAGTGGTGGTCATAGTTTATGTTTAATGTTCTCATTTTATCTATATATAAGATTTGTTAGCTGTGAAAGTACAAAAATACCGTATCCTAGTATTACGTTATTAAAACGTGCTTCCTAACATGGTCCCTACTTTTGCAGGCTTATGGAAAAAAGAGACGAAGTAGTGAAGAAAAAGCTGTAAGTATCCGAGTTACCGGTTTGTCAGAGCCGTTTTCTGATGGATATCAGATTTCACTACTTCGCTGCTGGAAAGTTAAGCGAGGTAGATCCGTAAAAATGGTGCTGTTACTTAGAGTGCAGTCCAACATAATGGTCGCCACTGCGTTGCTGCACGGCTTGGTTGTGGCAGTCGTCCCGCCGAGAAGCCTGTGGATGATGCAGGTCCATACAGCTTGCTTATGGTTTAAAGAGTGTCATCTATTTAGAGCCCCAGAAACCACAATATGGGACTTAAAGTTTGAGGTAACAGGGAGTTGAGAGCTGAGTGCCTCGTTCCTGTGCTGTAGCCTCGTGAAGTTGGCATATGCACACAGAGTGACTCTTTTCAGATGGCTCTCTGCACACGCTCTCCCATAGAGATGAAGCAGGGAAGGCGTGCACAGAGCCATCAGAAAAGAGTCAAGCTCAGAAACGGCGACCCAAGGAGTGTAAAACACAGCTCGCCGTACCTGCCTTTCCCTCACCTTGGAGCCTCATAATGTAGTTTATGGACTCGAAGGAGATGACAAATTCCTTAAGTGTTCACTAGCTATAGGCTATTAATGGCCGTGTGCTTAAGTTAGGGCTACAATAGCGACTTTTGGCTGCAACGGGTTGTGCAACGTAAAATTGCTGTGTAGCACTGTGACGTTGCACTCACGTTGAAGTGAATGGGGTCAAAGTGTTGCAGCTTGCCTTGATCGTTGGTTGCAAAAACAATCCAGAGATTGGATCTATTGTGACCCATGCTCACAGCAACTTGGGACTCGCACTATGACTCAATTCACCTCAATGTCACAGGGCTGCACAGTGATTTTTGTCAGGAAATTGCGCGTCGCAGCATAAAATCACCATGAAGCCCTAGTTTTAAAAGCATGCCGCCATTAACCGTGAACAGCTAAGGAACACTTAATTCATTTGCAAGCCGCACGGACCTGCATCACCAGCAGGAATCTTGGCTGGGTCGTTGCCGTAACCCAGCTGCGTGGCAACTGCTCGGTTAGGTTGTTCCCTTATAGCACACATGTCAAATACAAGGCCAGCAGGACGAATACAGCTGGCTGTGCAGCAAACCTAAAAAGGCATACCACTCACCAAGCCTAAAAGTCCAGTCTGGCAGCAGTAGTGCAGAGTCTGACTGGAAGCGGGTGAGTAGAATGCCTGTAGGAATGTTACTGTGTGGGGGGGAGTCACTTCTACTACTGAGGCTACTATAGGGGCCACCATGCAGTCACTATTACTAAAGTGGCCACTATGGGGGTTACTGTTACTACTGGGGCAAATATAGGGGACACTGTTACTCTTGTGGCCACTATGGGGGTCACTACTAGGGCTTGTTCACACGGACGTAAATGCATTTCGGTCATGCAAATATGCTGCATATTTGCACGACCGAAAATCGCTTATGCCCATGTTTCTGCCTCTCCGGCAAATATGTGCAAATACACCGCATCCTTTTTTTTAATTTTTTTTATTTTTTGGGGTGCGCAAATAAGTAGACGGGCCCATTGAAATTATGCACAAATACACAGTGAATATGTAAGTTTCCTGTGTATTTGTGGCGGCTCATTCACTTTAGTGACCTATTATGGTGCTTAATACACACCAAAATGTCCTGCTGCATATTTTTTATTGTTTTTTTTCACATGATCGTACATCACATGAAAAAATACACTTGTGGATGAACCGATGGAAATCAATGGGTTCTATTCACTGTGTGTTACCTGAGTGCAATACAAGGTGCAAACCTTTACTTATACAATCTTACAATTACAATCGGCCCTTCATGGCTCTCAATGAAAATGAGTTTGGCACCCCTGCCTTTATAGTGTCCAATCAGATAATAGTTGACATTGGAGAACGTACTTTAGAACCAAATTAGTTAAACCCTTAAAGGCCTTGAAGGATTTTTTATATTTATTTGTTTTTCCATGAAAAGCATTTTTAGCAGTTGGGTTTTATTCAACATTTTACACCATTGACTTCTGGAGCTTCTACCTATTAGTGTGTGTACAGCAAGCTGCAGAATGCTGTTCATAGTATAGCCTGTCATTGTTCTCAGCCGCTCTCCTCTTCTGAATGATAGAAGGTAATTGTTAGTTTTTGACCAGATCAATTTTAAACTTGCTGATCTATTACAGTATAAAGTCAAGAAGAAGAAGAAGCACAAGAAACACAGCAAAAAGAAGAAAAGGAAATCTCACGCCTCCAGCTCCAGTTCTGAATGACCAACACGAAGCCACCCTGCACCCTGCAATGGCCACGAACAGCAGACATTCATCCTTGTTTCTGTAATTAGATCTTCTGTGCTGTTTTCGACTGTTTCCATAGAGTAACAAGCATCTCCAAGGAAAACCACCTGCAGACTGTGGCGTCTCATCAGCTTCCTTCTGCCACCAGTGATACTTTTCTAGTAATTGTATTTTATGAAATAGGTGGGAGGGTGAATTCTTCCTTTTGCTACAGGGAGGGGTAGCACAGTAACTGGTACCACATACACAAAGCAATATTATCTCACAATCTTGCTTATCCTAACTGTATCGGCATGCTGAGAGGTACCTATGGACCTGCTACAAGCTGGTGCTATCAGTCAGACATAGAATACAGTGGTAAGGTGTTTCATTCATTTTAAAAGTCCTTCTGCATAGGTAGCAATAAGGATTTGTACCCTAACTTCTGATCTGCACCTTATTTCTATTCTGCATCTCCCCCCCCCCCCCCCCCCCCCCCCACCGCATAGGGCTTGTGTGAGGGACATCCGTCAAGATGCTGAATACCGTTCAGTAAGTGCACGCCTTTGGGCATAGATCACAGTAAGACGTTTGAATGGAACCAGGGATTGAGCAATGAGCATACATGGTATTTCTTTCAATTTGTCTATGGGTTGATTGAAACAAAGCGCAGTACTCTGCTGTTTTATCAGCCCGTAGACATTAAAGTTTGGCTAACTTTTCAGGTAACCTTTTAGAATAAGCTGCTGTGTGGGCACATGAGGAATAACAGTATCTTAGAACACTATGACTTGTATCCTGCATTTATCACCGGTCTTCCCCCCTCTGCAGGCTCCAACTCTAAGGCCCCCTGCACACGGGTGGAAATGCCGCGGCGGGATTTCCTGCAGAATTTCCGCCCGTGGAAGCTGCCATAGAATTGCGTTAGCAAACGCAATCCTAGGCAGACGACCGTGCTTTGTCTGCGCGAAATCATGCACGGAAAACAAATCGCAGCATGCTCTATTTCTGTGCGGCCCCGCACAGAAACCTCACTCCCCGGCAGCCGGCACATCAAACAGCCTGAGCCGTGGAAGCAGGTGAGTACGCACTGGTCCCTGCGCGAATTCTCGCAGCCGGATCTGGCCCGGTCTTCTGCAGGCGGCCTAATTCTCAGTTTTTCCTGAGTTGGTGAGAAGAGACTATTGCGATGTTATCTTCTATACTTCACATGGAGAAATTGAGGGATTTTGCTCCCTAACTCTGTAGCACATGCAGAGAAATAACAGCATCAGGGAGGACAGTGTACAGCAGTAATGAGCAGTGTAGATGTGATTTCAGCTATCCTCAGACAGTAAATCACTCACCCTTAGCTCTAGCAGCCTTGTCTATGAGGCTTTGCGTCCGATATCCTCCTCCCTTTTACTCTCTATAGACCTCTGTGGGTAACCACCATATTTCACTTCCCATTACCAGTCTCCTCTCTGTTAGGCTAACTTCACACGGGCGAGTGCAATATAGGGCCATTAATCCCGCCCCCTTATCGTGCTCTCCATTCATGTGAAATCCACGTGGATGCGAGGCGTTTTCATGGCAAAACAGCTTCATATCATTTAAGGGATGCAGGGATCCTCTGGTGCGGCTGTCACCACTGTTTTCAGTGCTCCTGCGATGCTTCCACCGGCCCCGTTGAAAACGACGGGCGCTTCGATGTGAGATCACGCAGCCAGATAGAACATGCCACGGTTTGTTTCCCTGCATTACAGTGCCATGCAGGTAAACATCGCTCATGTGTAGGACCCCATTTAAAAGAATGGGGTTCATATTTGTTCGTCTCGCAATGCACAAATCCCGCGTGATTTTTGACACCCGTGGGGAAGCCAGCCTTAGGGCTCCTTCACATCAGCTAAATTTCATTTAAACACGGGACAACAATAGTGCTACACTGCTTCGTCCTGTAAAATGCAGAAAATAAACCCCATTATAATTAGTTGGGTCTGTTTGGCTACTGAGTGGCCTAACGGAGCAGGAAAATGAAACCCAAAAGCACTGATGTGAATGAGCCCTAGAAACTGACTTCACTGAACAGGCAGAGGGCAGCAAATTAGGAGGAATGGAGACCCCTAGTGGCCCCTTAGAGTAATTGTTCTGCACAAAAACATCGTTTTAGTTAAATAGTGATTTAGCACTTTTGCTAGTTATCATGGCGATCCTATCAGTTGTTTGAAATTTAAATGGAACAGCACCGCATGTTCATCTGCGTCTCCATTCAAATGTTGCCTCACTGCAGTCGGTTAATGGGGAAAGGGGGGGATATTGGGGCTCGGACAGCGTTCTAGTGATCAATGAGACCCCAAGTGATCAGAAATGTATTACTTATTCTGTGCATAGGTGATAAGCGTCCGTTCTGGGAAAACTCCTTTAAGTATGTAGATCGTGCATCGTGCACAGATCAGCCTAAGGGTGAGGTAAGTGTATTTATAGGGAGTCGCTTATAGCCATCTCACAGCACAATAAATGCCTATATGTTAGATGACTTGTAATGGGGAGTCCTCATAGGAAGATCTCAGACTGTCATTCGGTACTTGGCCCAACAAGACCGCACTTAAACGTCGCCCTTCACAGGTTATTTGGCCTTTAGTGACCTCGGAGCAGAAGGTTTTTTTCTTCAGTAAGTCTTGGTTTACTTCGCTGCCCACCTACCTTGTTTCCCCGAAAATAAGACAGCGTCTTATATTAATTTTTGTTCAAAAAGGTTTTACTTTTTTACATGTATAGCTTCCTGGACACCATTTAAATTGACTTTTTTAATTAACTGTTAGCAGGGCTTAATTTTGGAGTAGGGCTTATATTTCAAGCATCCTCAAAAAGCCTGAAAAATCATTTTGCATCCTCAAAGATTCTGGAAAATCATGTTATGTCTTATTTTCAGGGTATGTCTTATTTTCAGGGAAGCAGGGTAGTATCGGCATTAGCGAGACCCTGATTTTATTCTTTCCTCCAGAGTTTGACAGACCCTATGAATAAACAGGCCGCATGTCACATCAGCCAGTGGTTGTTAGGCCATGCAGGGACTTGTAGTTCTGCAGAAGCTGGCGAATCGTAGTTTAGTGTTCTTGGACAGTGCTGGAAGTAACACACGGTGACGCTGGTGGCTCGATGTCACGGTGATATATATATATTTATAGCCACAGGGGAGGTCAGATTGTCCCTGCATTCATTTTTGCATGGTCACACAGGATACATGCGCCGCTGACGCTATCAGTAGTGAAGATCAGTCTGACTGGTTTACCTCTCATGGAATTGTGTATCAAATAATTAGGCCTTGTTCACACAAACCCAACATGGATTCGGCTCATAGTCGGACACAGAAAATCCAAGGTTGAGCCTCGGCTTCTTGCTGCTGATTTGCACCGCACTTCCCCCAAAGTGGCTAATCTGCATTGTTTAAAATTTTTTTTTTTTTAAATTTTTTTTATTCTGCGATGCGGATGTCAAATCGTATGGCTTAGATTCCCATTGACCTTAATAGGATGGAAAAATGAAGTGGGTTTCGCCACAGAATCTGCATAACAGTGTGAACGAGGCCTGAATGTGTAGACAGCGGCATTTGTTTTGTATTTTTTTTATATATATATTTAATGGCTTCATATTGAAGCTGGGCGACTTTAGATTTCGGTACCAGAATTTGTCCTGTTTTATGAAAGTGAATTCTAAATTGAAATAAATATTGTTTATTGATGTTGTGTGCGGCTCGTCTTATTATACAGATACATTAACGATGGTAATCCATCCCAAAGCAGTCAGCTTTACCTGAAACCATTACATAGGAATCAATGGAAATCCAATGAATTCGTTCTGGACATTCCAAAAAACCCCAAACCACGTTTAATGGAGAATAAATATGGTTTTTACTACCAAAAACAATAATAAATGAATATAAAAGACTACTGTACAGAATAAATGAACATTTAACATGTTACTGCTTGTTATCTGTCCTGTTACATAGGACTGCAGGTCACATCTACTACATCATCTGTCCTCGGTGTTATCACTGTGTTCTCTGTGCTGTTACATAGGACTGCAGGTCACATCTACTACATCATCTGTCCTCAGCGTTATCACTGTGTTCTCTGCTGTTACATAGGACTGCAAATGACATCTGCTGTACTACAGTACGTCATCTGTCCTCAGTGTTACAACTGTGTTCTCTCTGGTGTTAGATAGGACTGCAGGCAACATCATTATCTGTCCTCAGCATTATTACTGTCTGTTATCTGTGCTGTTACATAGGACTGCAGGTGACATCTGCCATACTAGAGTACATCATCTGTCCTAAGTGTTATCACTGTATTCTCTGGTGCTACATAGGACTGCAGGTGGCATCTGCCGTACTACAGTACATCATCTGTCCTTAGCGTTATCACTGTATTCTCTGTGGTGCTACATAGGACTGCAGGTGACATCTGCTGTACTACAGTACATAATCTGCCCTCAATGTTATCACTGTGTTCTCTGTGCAGTTACATCGGACTGCAAGTGACATCCTTATCTGTCCTCAGCGTTATCACTGTGTTCTCTGTGCTGTTACACTGGAGTGTAATTGTACAGTACTGTTCTGTACTAGTGTATTACCCGTAGCCAACGATGGAGAAGGGTGGGTTATGTGAGCAGCAGGAGGAGGAGACGCTGAGCAGGAGATCACATGGGTTCAGCAGCAAGGTCACGTGGGCCAGAACATGCCGGTGTTATTAGAGGCAACCAATGTTACTAGAGGCAAAATGTTGGCTAAAAAAACGGCCTTACTCGAAATCAGCCTTAGTAGAGGTCACTGCTAGTAGAGGTTTTACTGTATTTCTTATTTTTTACAGTAAGTTTCAGACAAAGAGCACTTAGTGAAGGTGTTACGGAGTTAGTTACGTCTGTTCTTGGGAAAACCAGGGGACCAGCCAATATGGCTGCCGTTACAGCTCAGGCGTGTGATGCGCTTCTGAATCTTGTGTGCCGCCTACTGGTTACGTTCTACTTCAGGACGCTCGGGGTGCTTCCACACAGGCCAATGTGCACACGGTCGTAAGCACATTGGCGCGTGCAATGGACGTTGCGAATTCTACTGTATTTTTGGGCCATTTTTTTTTTTTTTTTGCGCGTGTAAATATTCTGCGCGTTTACACGCACAAAAACATGGAAAAGTGGAAATATGCAGAGCGTCTGCAACGTTCAGTCACGGAAATATGCTGTTTATTGCGCAACCAAAACCCACATGTGAATGAGCCCTACTGCTTTATTTAGACGTATTTTCCATCCCTGTGCTGTCCGTGTATTTCACGGATAGCGCAAGGACGCAGTATAACTTATGAGGCTAGTCACATGGACCCATGAAAAAAAAATCGCTGCATGCCCTATTCTTGTCTGTATGGTGGCCAGCAGGACGCAATGTCCGCGGTCCTCGAAGATCGGACAAGTGGCTGCTGCAAATTGCACCCAAGGTTCTCGGGCGCAACCCACATATGGCGGCTTCATTCACAAATGTTTGCAAACACAATTGCACCTGACTTGCGCTCGCAAAAAGTACAGTAACAACCGCCGTTGTGCGCGTGCATCACTTCTGTGGAACGGCGATCCTCCCGCGCTTGTGTCACCCGCGATAGAGGATCTGCGAGTGTTTCCCATTGGGAGACGATACTTCATGAGGCATGCGATGATTGGGCTGTTCCACTGCAAACAATAGGTGATGCATTCTGAGGGACGCGAAAAAATAGGACCTGCGGCGATTGTTACCTCTAAGCCTCGCTCATGTGTGCGACTTCATTCAAAAGCATGGACTTCATATTCGTGTCAGTTTTGCGCATCTTGCAACGCCCAAAACTCATGCAAAGTTCATGCTGGTGTGAATGTAGCCCTTTCCAGCGCAGCGGTTTACGTATCGTCTTGTGTATTTTGCGCGTATTTGCGAACACCCCATTGACTTCTATGGAGGATCGGAAAAACAGAGCATATTCTATTCATATTTTTGCGTGTGCGGGATGTGAGCGCGGGATACAGAAATGTCAGCGAAGGCATTGGAATCAATGAGTTCTATCCTCTGCGGTTTGCACGCGCAAATCCATCCGTGTGAAACCGGCCTGACTGTGGCTCTTAACCCTTTAACACTGCAGGATGTACAGTGAGTCCTGTAGGTTCGGGGTTTGTAGGGAGAGAGATCGCGGGTTGATCCCGCGCCATACAGTGTGGGTGACAGCTGTTTCTTCCAGCCAACGCCCGCCCGCCTGCGACAGCTCCGATGAGCCATTAATCATTGGAGCCGTTAACCCTTTAAATGCCCGGAGCGATATTCAGGTGTCTCAAACCTTTGACGTTGCTTGATCTATTGCCTGTCAGATCGTGGTATCATGTAATGTTATGGTATTTATATCATACTGCAGAAGCGATCAATCCAGCGCAAGTTCTTGTTCCCTCTGGGGACTAAAAAAAGTTTTAAATTAGTTTTAAAAAGTTTTATTAACTATTTAAAAAAGAAACTTTAACCAACCCCCCTCCAGCCATATTTATAATAGACTTTGGATAATAAAACAAAAAAACATATTTGGTATGGCTGCATCCGTAAAAAGTCTGATCTATCAAAGTAACACATAATTTACTCCGCATGGTGAACGTTGTCAGAAAAAAAACCGTCTGAATTGTGTTTTTTTTTTTTTTTTTAATCACTCTGTCTCCAAGAAAAAAATGTAATAAAAAGCTATCAAATAGTCGTATTTACTCCAAAATGGTACCAATAGATCCTACACGACCTCCTGCAAAAAGTGAGCCCACCCACAACTATGGTGGTGGAAAAATAAATAAGTTATGGTGGCAGAAAATAATTAAAAAAAGAAAAATTAAATATCTTTGGGGGGAAAAGTAAAAGTAGCGCAGCAGGAAAAAAGCTAAAAAAAATAGGGGCTGAATCCCTAAGGGGTTAATAATGGTATGAGGGCATTAACAGACTAGCAGTGTTATAGGAACACGAAATCCTATGGGCACAAGAGCCATCAGCATCCTCCTCATCCTCATCCAATATTACAACTGCGCCCAGGAGCCAGGCTGCCATGGTGTAACCAGACCTCACTGTACACTGTCTGATCTGCACGGGTAATGCACAAGTCTTTTATATAGTCACGTGGTGCCCGCACTTGCAGAAAAAGTAACCAATCAGCTAAGAGGCGCCGACGTGATGACGTTCTATAGCGCAGAAGCTGATTGGCCCGAGTTGTTTCCATGACTACGCTTGTTGTAGCGTCCAAGTGTTACTTTCTGAAGCGGCTACATAGAAGAGAATCCGGAGCTCCGCGCACTACAACCCCCAGCAAACCAAACCATGTCGCAGCATGTGGCGGCCATGAACCGCAAGAACCTGCAGAAGCTGGCGGAAACCTTGAGCAAGAGCGCCCGACACTGTAACTACCCGGTGTACTACGTGTGTAGTGGGAGGGTGTAGGAAAACATCTAGACCTCTGCTGGGAGTTGTAGTTCCTCAGCACTAGGTAGACCCCAGCAGATGCAGTTGTACTTTAGCACATTAGATAAGGGTGCCATGCTACATCCTGACCTATTGGAGGCTGCAGACCCCACAGCTGAGGTTTTGTTACAGTTGTGCCCGGTGTGGGCACTCCTCTGTGGGAGCCATCAAGCTTCTTCCTTCTCTGCAGGAGATCTTTTCATTCTCCTTCTTCACTTTCGCCTCCTCCGAAGTGGTAAAAAGGGAAAGCATGGTGGTTTAGGCCGATCTCATACGACCGGGTCTGAATTGCCGATTCTGCGATCACCATCTAAACAGACAATCCGCGATAAAGCGCAGGATTGGAAATGCATGCATTTTCCATTTTCCCCTTCGCACTCGCAGATATGAATTGCGTATTCCGCCAGCTGGGGAAAAAGCACAGCATGCTCTATTTTACCGCTGAATCCGCGAGGATGGCTTCCATTGATCTCAATGCAGGCATCTAACCCGCAGCCCATACACAATTAACATTGCATATGGGCTGCGGGTGCCCGCTTCACCGCTAAGCAATGGCGCGGGAAAGGCAAACAATAAGACGGCGAGGTCATCCACAATACAGTTATAGGAGGTACGCGGGGTCATTGACCAGGCTTACAGCCGGAATCTGCCCCGGCCACCATCGCCCTGCTGTCTTAGGTTCAATCTTGACCCAAGACAATATCTGCACGGACTTTGTATGTTCTCTTTCTGTTTCTTGTTCCAGAGAAGGCCGAGCAAGCATGGTGGCTCAGTCATTAGCACTGCACCCTTGCAGTGCTGGCGTTGAAGCTTCATATCAGAGCAATGTCTGTATGGAGATTTTCAAAGTTGATGTTGCCCTTGATGAGATTTGAACCCAGGACCCCAGTAAGGCAACAGTGCGAACCACTGAGCCGCGTTCATTGAAGAGGCAGCAGCAGTACAAGCCACGTGGAAGGGAATTCTAAAATCTGCTTCCCGTGGTGCGGAAAAGTTCCACAATGAATCTGCAGCTTATTTATGTTGCGAAATGTAACACTTGAAATACAAGGGTTAAATCCCACCTGCGATTAAAAGCACATCCGATCTGCAGCATTTAGGTAGAGATGTGGCACCACCTGCTGTGGGTGAAGGCACCCTAAGGGGGTTCACACAGGGCAGAATTGCCACGGAATTCGCGTGCGGACCCTTCACATGAAATTCAGCCGCATTTACATTAGCAGCAAAGTGGACAAGATTTTGAAAATCTCGCAACTTGGACTTGCAATGTGGAATTCAAACCCGCGACATGTCAATTATGTCTCCGCTGCAGAATTTATTTTTCAATGAAGGGGTGAATTCCACACAGAAGTTTGCGATGATACCCGCAGCAGATGATGCGGGTTTGGAGGCAGGCATTCCGCAGCAGGATGCCCGCTGCAGACATTGCGGTGGAAATCAGTCCGGTGTGCAGTCCGATATTCGTGGACGTTACCGGTCCAATTTCAGTCCGTGACGTGGACCAGAATAGGACGTGATTCGATTTGATGATCTGCGTGAAGAAACGCAGTGTTTCTAGCCTAATTAGCTATAACGGAACTTCGTGCCGTCCGTGAAATAGACGGACGGCACACGGAGCAAATATATGTTCCTTTGCATCAGTCCTAAGGGTTCACTCACATCTGCACTGACTTTGTTTGGAGTCTCCAGAACTGATCCGGCATCCAGTAAAATGCTAAAAAGGATGACAGAATCCGAATGAGCCCCCTTATAGTCACGGGGGCCAGTACATCATAAAATGAAACTTTTCGACCAGGGGATTCTGGTTTTCTACCCTCATAAGGGCTCCATCACACTGGCGATCGCGATTTTATCGCAATTGCGTTCAGGTGTTTTTTGAGCACCAGCAATTGGGGTGCTCTATCATCATGATCACAGGGGTCTTACTGTTTGGACCCCCTGCAATCAATCATTTATCACCTGCCCTGTATTTGGGGGTACATCATTTCCATGGGACAATCCCTTTAACGTTTATTTAACCCCTTCAAGCTTAATCAGAGATTATCGTGTGATTCTTGCAGTCACTAAACATGAAGTGGAATGTCTCATCCGACTGTACAACACCATCGTGGGACGTCCTATAGGTCCGAACACCAGGGGCGGCATCGACAGGAACACGTTCAGGAACATCCTGCATAACACATTCGCCATGACGGATGATATGATCATGGACAGGGGTGAGTGCCGGGTATCAGCAGCTGTGTGGCATCACACTCTACGTGCCACTCAATAACCATTGTGTTTATGTTATCAGTCTTCCGCGGATTCGATAAGGACAATGACAGCTACATCGGTGTGATCGAGTGGATTGAAGGTTTGTCCGTGTTTCTCCGGGGAACACTGGATGAAAAGATTAAATGTAAGTGCGCCCATTATAAAACTGTACTTGGAATGTAAGGTGTTTTATCAATGATCCTCTTTCATGCCTTGTGAAGGGGTTATCCAAGATTGGGAAAAATATCAGAGATTTATTGTCCCCTTCTACCCTATGAAGCAGCACCACCCCTGGCTGTGGACCGCGCCTGGTATTAAATTGAGCCTCATTAGTGAAGGAGCTAAGCTGCAATACTACATGATTGTCGCCTGGCTTTCCACAGTGATGCATAACTAAGTAGATGTGCCATTCTGTCTGCAAAATAGTGAGCACAGCTCTGGAGTACAATACAGGATGTAACTCAGGATCAGTACAGGATAAGTAATGTAATGTATGTACACAGTGACTCCACCAGCAGAATAGTGAGTGCAGCTCTGGAGTACAATACAGGATGTAACTCAGGATCAGTACAGGATAAGTAATGTATGTACACGGTGACTGCAGCAGCAGAATAGTGAGTGTAGCTCTGGAGTATAATACAGGATGTAACTCAGGATCAGTACAGGATAAGTAATGTAATGTATACAGTGACTCCACCAGCAGAATAGTGAGTGCAGCTCTGGGGTATAATACAGGATCAGTACAGGATAAGTAATGTAATGTATGTATGTGCACAGTGACTCCATCAGCAGAATAGTGAGTACAGCTCTGGAGTATAATACAGTATGTAACTAAGGATCAGTACAGGATAAGTAATGTAATGTATGTATGTGCACAGTGACTCCATCAGCAGAACACTGAATGCAGCTCTGGAGTATAATACAGGATGTAACTCAGGGTCAGTACAGGATAAGTAATGTAATGTATGAACACAGTGACTCCACCAGCAGAATAGTGAGTGCAGCCCTGGAGTATAACACAGGATGTAAATGAGGTTCAGTTCAAGATTTATGTTTAACCAGTCTTTTTCCTAAGTTATTCAACATCTTAAGTAAATCCATATGTAAAGGCCCATTTACACGGCCTGATGACCGCTCAAAGATCACTCAAACGACAGTTTGAGTGACAGCTTTGAGCGATCATTTTGCATAAACTATTAAGTAGCTATTCAGCTACTTAAGAGCAATTTAGTGTGCAAATGAAGCCTTAGCTGAAAAGCAGTTAATAGCCCGAGGGCTCTTATCTGCTTTCAGCTCCTTTGTTCTTCAGCAGGAAGCATTCCCTCAGAGTAGCCTCGGATTTGGCTTGTAGAGCAGAGGGCTACTAGCCTGGGAGCTAAAGGAGCACAAACCACCACTCTCAACCACAGCCTGTCTGGTATTGGAGCTCAGCCCTGTTGACAAATCCCAGATCTACAGTGGTGCCATCTGTCAGAAAGAAAGCAGATCCTTTCTCAAGTCTCATCTAACCCCCTGAAGATTGTACAGTTACACTGGTGTATGCAGACATCTTCTGAACATCGTCTATTGCTGCAGATTGCTTCGAGGTATATGATCTGAACAGCGATGGCTTTATCTCCAGAGAAGAGATGTTCCACATGCTGAAGAACAGTCTTCTCAAGCAGCCAACAGAGGAAGACCCAGACGAGGGCATAAAGGACCTAGTGGAAATCACACTTAAAAAGATGGTATTTATATTTTACATGCTTTAATCTTGAGCAGCTTTATTTAAGGGGTTGTCCAGTTGTAAACTATTGATGGCCTATCTTCCAGAGAGGTCACCAGTAATGAATTGGTTGAGGTTGCGTTGCCTGGGAACCCCTGATGATCAGCTGGGCAACAGACTAGTGCACTTAGGCACTGAGCTGATTTCTGCAGGAAGCAACATCTCCATTCCCACTGTAGTGGCCAGGCTTGGTATTGCAGTCCAGGTTCTTATTCATATCAATGGAAACTGACTGTAATACTGAGGCAGGGTACTGCAGTGGGAAGGGAGCTACTTGCTTCATGCAGAAATCAGCTCAGTACATGAGCGCACGACCCAGAAAACAGCTGATCAGTGGGAATCCCAGGCAGTGGAACCCACGGATCTGCTATTGCTGACCAATCCTGAGGATAGGCTAGCAGTAGTTTACAACTGAACAACTCCTTTAAGAATAGGAGGAAGCTACCTTTGAAAGAATCAGTTCATCTTGCTTCTCTCCAGGGCTGGGAACCTAAAGATACATGTATTTTAGGGAGAATTTCTTAAACTATTTACAGGTAAATCTTTTTTTCAGGCTTTAAAATAAATATAGAATACACCAAAATTTGCAATTTATCTAAAAACCAGTTGTTTTTTTTTCGACACTGTTGAAAATGGTAAGAACAGGAGGCAGTCAAGCTGGCATATTGGGAGGGTACATGGCTCTCCATGGACAAGTTTACTATAATTTATTCCAGAAATTGATGTTAATCACAGCTCACATCTATGCCTGCTCATAGGTTTTCTGAGGCATGCCCCTTCAACGGAGATGTGCTGCAGTTCCCTGGCCGGGAGCTCCAATGTACACCGAAATACTGAGCAGAGAACTGTACCCTTTCCACTTTGGTCGGCCAACAGTGTAACGACTCAGTGAATTTTTATTGACCTCATACATTATTTCGACAGGAGGGTGCAGCACTCAAATAAGCACTTCTGGTCATTTATTTTGGCAATCGGTGGGGGTCTCAGTACCCAGACTCTGATGAGCGAAATTTCTGACCTGTCGTTTGTTTTTAAAGTTTAGTTACTTTTAAACTCCATATTCAGACAGCCATGAGTTGTAGCCGAAAAACTCATGCCAACTTGTATCGGACAGCACACGGACCCCCATCCATGCACGGTTCCATATTCACAGACCCTGCATATTACATGTGAAAAAAGGACATGCAGCAATTATTGTTTCCACACCGATCATGGGTCCTTGTGAAAAATCAGCCACGTAAATCGCCTTATAGGCGATGATGAAGCTGTCCATGGAATATATATGGACTGTACACAGCCCAGATATAACAATGGGAATGGGCCTTAATGTCTGTTCTCCTCTGGCATAGTGAGGCTCTTGCTGCTGCACCACCGCCACGGGTGAACATACCCCAACATAGAGCATCTATAGAATCACGCGGAGCATTGAAGAGTGATGGGCAGCATCTCTCACCGTCTGACCATGTACTTATTCTGCATTCTCCGGCAGGATCACGACCACGACAGCAAGCTATCCTACTTGGATTTTGAGAAAGCGGTTAAAGAGGAAAACCTCTTACTGGAAGCATTTGGCCCTTGTTTACCAGACAGTAAGGTGAGATGGTGGAAGACACCTTGGGTAGAATTAAGGTTTTTACACAGGCCCATTATTGGGCCTGAACGTTCCTATGAACGCTTGTTCGCCAGAAAGTCGGGCCATGTAAAAGGATGAATGATCAGTCAACAAACAAACACTTCTGCTGATGGTCTCATATAGGTGGTTATAAAAATGCTCACTGGTCAGCTGCTCATCTCCCTGTGTAGCTGATCAATGACAGCTGTATGGGGTCCAACAATGGTGTCAAAGGGGTATTCCAGTTCAAGGACAAAGTTTCAACTTTTTACCCATTAAATGTATGGGTGAAAACTGATAGAACTTGGGGGTGGGGGTTCCTAGTGGTTGGACCCCCACCAATCTCAGAATGCGGGTCCTGTTTCCCCCATCCTTACTTCCTGTTTGCTGCTCCCTCATCATTGAATGGAGGAAAGCTTGCACTTGTGCAGCCGCCACTTCATTTATTTGTACTCGGGTATCTCTGGTGGTCCCACTGAAAATGAATGAAGCGGCAGAGCCCAAGCGCGACCTGCCTTCCAGTCAACGACACAGGAGAAGTGTGCTGGTTGTAACAAACATGTCTCCTGTTCCTGAGGGGTTGGTGGAGGTCTCAGCAGTCGTACAACTACCGATCTAGGCGGATGAGCGAAAACTTGAAAACTCATCCCAAAACACCTTTTGAATTATTAGTCATCCCCATAGAGCAGATAATCTGTGCACGTACACAGAGGGAACAATCGCTGACCAAAATGCTCTTTGTTGGCTATTGCCTGTGTAAAAGGAACTTTTACATCATACTGCATTCTGACAGGCAGCCTATCAAGCCACCCCACGGGGATGGCTTGATAGGCAGTCTCCCAAGGCAGCACTGGGGCCTTTTAGAAGGACCCTGGCTGCCATGACACCTGCACGGCTCCCCCAATCCACTGAGGAAGATTTACTAATTTGAATTTAGACACCTTTTACTTGTACGCAACCAGTCTTAAAGGAATAAAAAAAAAAAAAAAAAAAAAAAACACTTGATCATAACTTTGGGGGTACTTGACTTAAACCAATGAGAAGCACTCGTCTGGAGGACATGTCTGCTTTTAGATAACACTTGAATTCCCCATAAAATAACATTTCTGGAACGTTTCACTTGGTAGTCAACATCCAGCCATTACTGCTATTCCTCCTGGAAACGTATGAATACATTGATTACTAGGCATTACAGTTCCATTTGGCAAAGGGGTGTGTCCCTAAACTAACACGGTCCAATAAATGCTGGCAGAGGCAGACTGGGTAGGGATACACCATAGATACAAGGCGAATGGTGAAACCCCGGTTTTTAGTCCTGCTTTAATCAGGAGGAATAAAAGATGAATGCAGAGTGCTAAGGGAAATCCTTCTAAAATGTTATTTTATAGGGAATACAAGTATTTACTAAAAACGGACATGTCAGACTGGAGCGGCAGAGCTAGACCTGTCCAACCCTTTGTTAGACCTTAAGTTACTACAATTGCAAGAGCAGAATGTGCCGTTTGCTCGTTAGCGTACAGAGCAGGGTCATACCATAAGTAATACGTTTTATCTTCTTCTCGCAGAGCATCATGGCATTTGAAAGTCAAGCCTTTGCAGAGCCCAGTGACCTGTAGGCACAAACATCACACTAACAAGAGAGGGGTGCGGATTCTCTTTAAGAATAAAGCAAGAAATAGGATCTTCCTCTGAATTTCCATCAGTTCTATACCCTTCTACAACAGGGTTACATAATGTGACACAGCGGCTACTATGTAACCAGTTATAGCAGGACAGGTATGAAGGAGTAGCTGTAAGGGCTACATCACAGGCTGGGATCAAATGGCCTATGTCAAGATCTATGGCTGCAATATGACTACCTGTTGGACAAATAAGAATTAGATCAATACAATTTGCCACCAAACAATACCCAAATTATTATATTTATCCATAATACGTAACCTTCATTGTGGCAATTAACACAGTTTACTTGAGTCTATATGAATATGAAAACCACAAAGAGAACACCCTATCTATTGCAGATATTCCTTTAACATGGAGAGAGTAGATAAACTGGATGGGGGTTAAAGTGCGGCAATAGCAGACCTATACATATAGATCATCCCATTTTATGGGGCTGCAGTCCACATCACAGTTACAACATATCAAATAGGGTGATTGAGCCATGGCTCAATCGAAAATTACAGAATCATCTAAAGCGCCTCCCCAAACATATTTCACCGGCATCCTCAGCGGTATGGGGCACACTGCAATCCTGACAGAGGCAGTTAGAGGCACTTCTGTAATTTTTGATTTTGCGAAGGCGTAATCGCCCTACTCAGTATATAATGACCGTGATGTGGACTGCAGCCATATATAAAATGGTATGAGCTACATTTATTTCTGCTAGGGAGGTAGGCATACCATTGCCACACATTATCCCTGTAGAGTTTATCTACTCCCCATTTGTTAGAGGAATATGAACATTAGACTGGAGAGTTCTCTGCATGCTTTTAAGCCTTTGCAATCCAATTTTGGATTCAGGGTTTCCTAGGGGGCTTTCTCTTTCTCCCATTATACAATGGCGCCATCTGCTGGCTAGAGTCAGTACTACGGTATGTGACACGCTGAAGAGCCCCCCCCCCCCCGACAACAGAGCGGCCAGTAATCTACAGTAAGAATACCCTGCCGGACGTCTTCCGACATCAAAGCTGTACAGCCTTCAATCAGAATGTCTTCAGACGTCAGACAGTGGATTGGAAAGGGTTAGAAGTCATGTCACAAGTCAATTTTATTAAAAGGAGATCTCCTCAGGATAGGTCATCAATAGCAGATTGGTTGGGGTCCACACCTTAGGAGCCCCCACCAATCAGCTGTTCGCTGGGATGCTGTCCCACTGTATGAAGCAGGAAGTAGATAGCTTTACAAAGCTTGACAAAGACCCAGAGCGAGTCAAAACAATGGAGGAATAAAGTAGTATTGTATTTATGTGCCCGATATGCTGTCACTTTCTCCGGACATTGTGGTATTGCAGGTACAACACCTACGGAAGTGAATGGGAGCTGTGCCTGCAATACCATGCTGTACCACTGCACAATGTATGGAGATATCTTCATCCTGCTCTATACACTGTGTTATGCTTGTGCGGGCAAGTGAGCACCGGGCCCACACGAACATTACAGAGCTAGCCGGATAGGAACTGCCAACAGGTCCCAAACACTCACCTTGCATACCAGCACACATAACAGATGGAATTGCTATGAAAGTATGAGGTATTTGTTCATAGATTGGCCAAGTTACTTAAGCCTGCAAGCCACTACAAGGCTCCTAGTTGTCTTGCAGGTCCCTACACTAGCAAGACAACTCACCCCAAGCAACAAGGAAGATGGCAGGACCCTACCTATAAGCAGGGGGAAAATCGCCTCGATAAAGGCTGCCCCACGCTGGAACCTTGGACCTGACTATCCCTGAAGGGGTAATACACAGAACTGGCACACAGGCAGAACCAGACAGTGCTGGCAGCAGACAGAGGCAGGACAAAGCGGAGGCAAACTAACAGAAAATAAACGTAAGAGCAGATGCAGATTTGCAGGAAGCCTCATACAAACCGGAGGTCAGGAAACAGACCCAGGACCGAGAGGCAGAGAGGGCACAGATAAGATAGCAAACTGCGAAGGAAGCATGCCTGCTCACCAGGGAAACCAAACCATAGAGTGAAGGGATACCAGCTTCCTCTTGCAGAGGGCGGATATTTATCTGCAAACAGACCGGTGGTGATTGGCTAGCAAGAGAATACCACACCCAGCCCAATCATTTCACAGCTGTGGGGCTGTGCTGCTAGAAACCTATGTGGTACAACAGATCCTAACTAGCACAGCCCTTCCCAGTACCTCTCCCTTAGGGCTTATTCAGAAGACCGTATATCGGCCGCGTATTCACGCCGGCCGATATACGGCGTCTCTCTCTGCAGGGGGAGGAGGCTGGAAGAGCTGAGAGCAGTGCTCTGAGCTCCTGCCCCCTCTGCACTATTTGCAATGCATTCCTGGAACTTAGCCCCGCCCCGTCCCCTCTCATTGCAAATAGTGCAGAGGGGCGGAGAGGGGGTGGAGAGGAGGCAGAGAGGGGGTGGGAGCTCAGTGCACTGCTCCCGGCTCTTCCAGCCTCCTCCCCTTGCAGAGAGAGACGCTGTATATCGGCCAGCGTGAATACCCAGCCGATATACGGTCTTCTGAATAAGCCCTTAAAGAGAGGCCTCTGGAGATACAGGTGCCTAAAACACTGTGACAAGCAGCCCAGAGTGGCAGACCTCTGCCAACTAGCTATTGACCGATCCAGAGGATTTTTTTTTGTTTTTAACTTGACTTCCCCCCCACCCACCCCCCATTATAAAAATTTACGTTTTGTTTTACGAGGATACAATAATTTGAACCTTTGTAGAGATGAGCCAACGTACTCGTTTAGGGCGATTTCGCAATCGAGCACCGCTTTTTTCAAGTAACTGACTACTCGGGCGAAAAGATTCGGGGGGAGGGGGGGTGGGGGGTGGAGCTCCCCCTCCCCCTCTGCAACCCCCCGCATCTTTTCACCCGAGTAGTCAGTTACTTGAAAAAAGTGGTGCTCAATTGCGAAGCCCCCCTAAACAAGTACGTTCGCTCATCTCTAAACTTTGCCATTGGCAAATTGTATTGATCTAATAATTATTTCTATTACTCCTCATACAATGTAAGCCCATTTAGATCACTAGTGAGTCCTGCCATAGTCCACAAAAACTCAAATATTAGATTTGATTAAAAAAATAAAATGTATTCTCTGCTGTTTTATTCAATCTGGGGACTCAAATATACACAGCTCTTCTTTTTTTCCTTCCAGGGGGTCATATTCTTCTTCTCTGTTTTACTGGAGGTGCAGATTGGGTGGCAACCACAGTGGCCTCTGGTGTGGAGGATTCAGACACCTGAGAAAATAGGGTTAATCATTTTTTTTCAGTTATTTCAGTCCACTGTTTAATATTTAAAAACAAAAAACCACACACCTTTATCACTTATCCACAGGTGATAAATATCTGATCACTTTGAGGCTCATAGCTTAGACCTCCACTAATCACTAGAATGTAGATCCAGAGCCCTACTTCCACTCTGATTGCATCAGCACCAAATACTGAACAGAGTAGCAGCACACATGCTTAACGTGTACCAGTTGGTACACGAGTCTGGCCATTATATAGCTTGTGCCCTGCATTTTCCCTCTGCAGGGTGTAAATCTGATTCTCCATCCTCTCAGGACTAGGGAGAGGGGCAGCTGCTGTGTTCTTTAAACTGTACACAAAGAAACACAGAGATTCTGGTCTTTAACTGTCTGTCACACACATACACAGCATCATCATGCAGGAGTGTACAGATTTAGTGGTGTACATGTGTATATACAGTACCAGATAGCCCTGCATTAGCTCCAGCATTCACGTCTTTGTGCAAGTGTCTCTCCTTTCCCCTCCTCTGTGCATACAGTTCAGTGAGCATGGTAAGTAATCTCTCTGCTCTGCCATGCTAGTGTTCTTTATCAATCAGGTGAGAGCAGTCAGTGAACAGTCAGGTAGGGGGAAAGGCAGATAACACTTCAGAAGGAACTTTCAACACAATTCTGACAGCAGCATTTAAAGTGTTAACAGTTCCAACGAGCGGCGCGGCTCGTCGGAACTGCTGCCGCTGGGTGTCTGTTGTAAGAAACAGCCTGCACCCGACGTTGTATGAAGAAGGATCCACATGCAGTCCCCTCCATACAACCATTTGTTCAGACATACGAACAACTGTACTTGTGAACAGACTCCTGGAACGGAAGCTATTCGCAAGTAGGGGAGTATCTGTAAAGTAAATAGCAGTTTTGCTAATTATCACACTGGCTGTCACACAAACGTTTGAGAATTAGTGTTCATTGAACCACCAATCCATACAAACCCCTTCTCACCGAAGTTGGGTTGAACAAGAATGTGGAACTTGGGGTCCCCATTCTATTGGCTAGTAGGGCCCCCAGTGATCATACATTCATCACCTATCCTGTTGATATGTGCTAATTAACCTCTTAATATATTTTCATAGTAATCAGAATTCAGTTTCTCTGATACAGAGCATCAAATGCACTGCATAGCCATAGAGTTAAATGGCAGCATTCTGGCTGCCTTTAGTCACCACTAGAGGGAGCTTGCTGCATACAGCTTATACATTGAAGTCAATAATAAAACTGTATGCAGTGGGTGTCTGTTCTACAATGTCCATAATAATTGCTTCAGCTCTTTGCCCTATACGCAATATAAAAAAAAAAACTAAAAAAAAACACAACACAAACAAACAAGTACTCAGTTTTGCATGAGCCCATGTCAGCACTCAGAGACAGTTTCCCATTTGGACAGAAAACAGAAACCCCCTAGATCTCTTTAAAAGTGGGAACACCCTTCACCTCCTTAGTTACAAGATTCCGTTTACTGTTGGAGGGCTTTTCTTTTTTATATTTTTATGTGAAATTAGGCTAAAGTTAGGAGGTTTTATAGCTTTATCATGAACGAACTCCCAACAGAATGCAGGAAGGAAAAAAAAAAAAGGGCTTTGTCCACTGGTCTTCTCATTGAAGACCACGTTCAGGCTCCAAGATCACAGGCCCACAGCTAAACTCCGAAGACATAAGTCAAACCTTAGGTCATAAGTAGGGCCGGGAGGCCACAAGTCACAGGCACAGCATAAAGCCAGAGGCAAAAGCTCCGCGGCCACAAGACTATAGACGCCACAAGCCCCAGGCAATGAACAGAGACTACGGTATATAGGCCAGGCTCAGAGGCCATAGGTAAAACACCGAAGCTAAAGCACAAAGGCCATTAGGCAAATTATACAGACTATTAAGCAAAGCCCAAAAGCTTACAGGTAGAGTGCAAATGCCATTAAGCAAAGCCTAAAAGACTCATTTTAGGCCAAATCATACAAGGCTATGTAGGCCACAGCTCACAAAACTGTAGGCAATAAGCCATAGATAAAGCACTGGGGTTTATAAGCCCAACGACTAAAAACCCAGAAGGCTATTAGCCATAGGTCAAGCCTAGAGGCTATCAACCCTAGGCAAAGGTCGTACAAGTCCTGGGTCTGGGGGTATTGAGCGCACATCGAGCCATCCCCATAATTTTTCATTCATGCAGGGTTAAGTCAAAGGCAGAGTCCAAACCCTTAATTAGGGTAATTTCGACTCTGGACTGACTGGAGATCCTCTCTGAAAACGTTCAACTCTTCCTCGGCTCCGACTAGATAAAGCACAAACCTCTGATCCTGGTGCATCACCACAGGGAGTACCCCACCATCACAGGGAGTTCCCAATCACCACTGAAGGGTCCTCCCATAACTCTCGGAGCAGGATCCCAAGAGGTAGAGAAAGAAACTATCCTTCATCCCCTCCAGAGAGCGGAGCGCCCAACACCTTCTGCAGGAGACAAGAGGAAGATTCCAACCCTTTCCCTGTGGAGACTTACACCAGACGGGTGACCTCTCATGCCACAGAGTTTGGAGCGAGGAACTGCAGTCTGCTATCTTTAGAGATGTGGAAGAATCATTGAAAGGTAGCCAAGCAGCTACCTCATTTTCCAATCTGTCCCATGGACAGGAAGTGAAAAGTGTTCCCGGCTTTAAAGAGATCTGGGAGGTTCCTGTTCGAATGGGAAGCGGTCTCTCATAGGCATAATGGGAAAGCCCTAAATTCCCTAAAGAAGGATGTTGGCATTTCTTTGTAACAATTATAAGGCGCTTCTAGGATCGCCCCTATATACGCACCACTTTTAGTTTTCCTCTTATTAATTTGGCAGATGTGTTCAGGGAATCGTCTTCAAAGTCTAATTTTGGCAGTTCGGGTAGCTTTGGTCCTATTACAACCTCCGGAGAGTCAGAAAGATATAGAGAACGTGCCAGGCTCTCCTCTCGCTTCCTCTGCCTTTCTTGAAGCTGGGTAGTCCTTGGCATAAACCTTGCAGGGTTACTTCCCATAATGTTTTGCGTTGGAATGATTGTTTCTTCTACTCTGGCACAGGGTGGGGGGTGAATAGTGTTCCCAGAAGACAGGTTTCTTAAATAAGAGACTGATGGAGATGGAGATCTATATTCCTGGTGAGGTCCAGGGGGCATGGATGGAAAGTCATCAGGCGGAGGAGTGGGGCGCCAGCTGGAGGTGCCCTCAAAGTTTGACTCCACAGGAACAAACACAGAACTGGACTTCTCAGGAATGTCTTTTCTTTTCTTTGTTCCTTGGCAGTCTTTGAAAACAACATATGGATGTTAGGGTTTAGAGAGAGCTCAGTACAGTGTAAGTGCAACTAACATGAGACAGGTAAACTAGACAGGTATTGAGAGGTCTGTACCCATCTATTATACTACAGATGATACTAGTATATGAGTGAATTATATACAAGAATATACCTCCTATAATACTGCCCCCCACGTACAAGAATATACCTCCTATAATACTGCCCCCCACGTACAAGAATATACCTCCTATGATACTGCTCCCCACGTACAAGAATATACCTCCTATGATACTGCTCCCCACGTACAAGAATATACCTCCTATGATACTGCCCCCCTATGTACAAGAATATACCTCCTATAATACTGCCCCCCTATGTACAAGAATATACCTCCTATGATACTGCCCCCCTATGTACAAGAATATACCTCCTATAATACTGCCCCCCTATGTACAAGAAACTAACTACTATAATACTGCCCCCCTATGTACAAGAATATACCTCCTATAATACTGCCCCCCTATGTACAAGAATATACCTCCTATAATACTGCCCCCCTATGTACAAGAATATACCTCCTATAATACTGCCCCCCTATGTACAAGAATATACCTCCTATAATACTGCCCCCAAATGTACAAGAACATAACTACTATAATACTGCCCCTATGTACAAGAACATAACTACTATAATACTGCCCCTATGTACAAGAACATAACTACTATAATACTGCCCCTATGTACAAGAACATAACTACTATAATACTGCCCCTATGTACAAGAACATAACTACTATAATACTGCCCCTATGTACAAGAACATAACTACTATAATACTGCCCCTATGTACAAGAACATAACAACTATAATACTGCCCCCAAATGTACAAGAACATAACTACTATAATACTGCTCCCTATGTACAAGAACATAACTACTATAATACTGCCCCTATGTCCAAGAATATAACTACTATAATACTGCCCCCTATGTACAAGAATATAACTACTATCATACTGACCCCTATGTCCAAGAATATAACTACTATAATACTGCCCCTATGTACAAGAACATAACAACTATAATACTGCCCCCAAATGTACAAGAACATAACTACTATAATACTGCCCCCAAATGTACAAGAACATAACTACTATAATACTGCCTCCTATGTACAAGAATATAACTACTATAATACTGCTCCCTGTGTACAAGAATATAACTACTATAATACTGCCCCCATGTACAAGAATATAACTACTATAATACTGCCTCCTATGTACAAGAATATAACTACTATAATACTGCTCCCTATGTACAAGAATATAACTACTATAATACTGCCCCAATGTACAAGAATATAACTACTATAATACTGCCCCAATGTACAAGAATATAACTACTATAATACTGCCCCAATGTACAAGAATATAACTACTATAATACTGCCCCTATGTACAAGAATATAACTACTATAATACTGCCCCCTATGTACAAGAATATAACTACTATAATACTGCCCCCTATGTACAAGAATATAACTACTATAATACTGCCCCTATGTACAAGAATATAACTACTATAATACTGCTCCCTATGTACAAGAATATAACTACTATAATACTGCCTCCTATGTACAAGAATATAACTACTATAATACTGCCCCCTATGTACAAGAATATAACTACTATAATACTGCCCCTATGTACAAGAACATAACAACTATAATAGTGCCCCCAAATGTACAAGAACATAACTACTATAATACTGCCTCCTATGTACAAGAACATAACTACTATAATACTGCCCCCAAATGTACAAGAACATAACTACTATAATACTGCCTCCTATGTACAAGAATATAACTACTATAATACTGCTCCCTGTGTACAAGAATATAACTACTATAATACTGCCCCTATGTACAAGAATATAACTACTATAATACTGCTCCTATGTACAAGAATATAACTACTATAATACTGCTCCCTATGTACAAGAATATAACTACTATAATACTGCCCCAATGTACAAGAATATAACTACTATAATACTGCCCCAATGTACAAGAATATAACTACTATAATACTGCCCCCTATGTACAAGAATATAACTACTATAATACTGCCCCCTATGTACAAGAATATAACTACTATAATACTGCCTATGTACAAGAATATAACTACTATAATACTGCCTCCTATGTACAAGAATATAACTGCTATAATACTGCCCCCTATGTACAAGAATATAACTACTATAATACTGCTCCTATGTACAAGAATATAACTGCTATAATACTGCCCCCCATGTATAAGAATATAACTACTATAATACTGCTCCTATGTACAAGAATATAACTACTATAATACTGCCTATGTACAAGAATATAACTAGTATAATACTGCCCCCTATGTACAAGAATATAACTACTATAATACTGCCTCCTATGTACAAGAATACAACTACTATAATACTGCCCCCTATGTACAAGAATACAACTACTATAATACTGCCCCCTATGTACAAGAATACAACTACTATAATACTGCCCCCTATGTACAAGAATATAACTACTATAATACTGCCTCCTATGTACAAGAATGCAACTACTATAATACTGCTCCCTATGTACAAGAATATAACTACTATAATACTGCTCCCGATGTACAAGAATATAACTACAATAATACTGCCCCTTATGTACAAGAATATAACTGCTATAATACTGCCCCTATGTACAAGAATATAACTACTATAATACTGCCCCTCTGTACAATAATATAACTACTATAATACTGCCCCTATGTACAAGAATATAACTACTATAATACTGCCTCCTATGTACAAGAATGCAACTACTATAATACTGCCTCCTATGTACAAGAATACAACTACTATAATACTGCCCCCTATGTACAAGACTATAACTACTATAATACTGCCCCCTATCTACAAGAATATAACTACTATATAAAGTTCTTTAGAGCGATACTCCAGTTAGACAGGATTTGTAATACTGCCTCCTATGTACAAGAATACAACTACTATAATACTGCCCCCTATGTACAAGAATACAACTACTATAATACTGCCCCCTATGTACAAGAATACAACTACTATAATACTGCCCCCTATGTACAAGAATATAACTACTATAATACTGCCTATGTACAAGAATATAACTACTATAATACTGCCTCCTATGTACAAGAATGCAACTACTATAATACTGCTCCCTATGTACAAGAATATAACTACTATAATACTGCTCCCTATGTACAAGAATATAACTACAATAATACTGCCCCCTATGTACAAGAATATAACTACTATAATACTGCCTATGTACAAGAATATAACTACTATAATACTGCCTCCTATGTACAAGAATATAACTGCTATAATACTGCCCCCTATGTACAAGAATATAACTACTATAATACTGCTCCTATGTACAAGAATATAACTGCTATAATACTGCCCCCCATGTACAAGAATATAACTACTATAATACTGCTCCTATGTACAAGAATATAACTACTATAATACTGCCTATGTACAAGAATATAACTAGTATAATACTGCCCCCTATGTACAAGAATATAACTACTATAATACTGCCTCCTATGTACAAGAATACAACTACTATAATACTGCCCCCTATGTACAAGAATACAACTACTATAATACTGCCCCCTATGTACAAGAATACAACTACTATAATACTGCCCCATATGTACAAGAATATAACTACTATAATACTGCCTCCTATGTACAAGAATGCAACTACTATAATACTGCTCCCTATGTACAAGAATATAACTACTATAATACTGCTCCCTATGTACAAGAATATAACTACAATAATACTGCCCCTTATGTACAAGAATATAACTGCTATAATACTGCCCCTATGTACAAGAATATAACTACTATAATACTGCCCCTCTGTACAATAATATAACTACTATAATACTGCCCCTATGTACAAGAATATAACTACTATAACACTGCTCCCTATGTACAGAAATATATAACTACTATAATACTGCCCACCATGTACAAGAATATAACTACTATAATACTGCCTATGTACAAGAATATAACTACTATAATACTGCCTCCTATGTACAAGAATATAACTACTATAATACTGCCTCCTATGTACAAGAATGCAACTACTATAATACTGCCTCCTATGTACAAGAATACAACTACTATAATACTGCCCCCTATGTACAAGAATATAACTACTATAATACTGCCCCTATGTACAAGAATATAACTACTATATAAAGTTCTTTAGAGCGATACTCCAGTTAGACAGGATTTGTGATAACACTGACCGTTCTCAGCAGTTGCTCGCGCCATGTACAGTCTTCTGTATTTAAGTTTTTCTCTGGTTTCCTGAACGCTCTCAAACTCCGGGGCGTAGCAGATATGAAGCACTCCTCCAAAGAAGCTGCACTCATCTAACTTTCGTTTGGCTATTCTGCAAGGTAACGGGTGAGAGCGCGGTCTTACATCCTAATAAGAGGACTATAGGTCGAGTAAACAAAAATTATTAGGGATCATTGCACGTCATGAGCAGGAAGGGGTTCATGTGAAATACCGCACCTTTACAACATATAGATGGCATGGCAAGATTGTAGGTTCAAGTCCCCTCACAGGCTGCTGGAACAAATGACAGAGCTCAACACTCAATCACTTAGCTCCATCATCGGCTGCAGCAGCCTGTAAACAAACACCAGGCAAGGAGAACTGAGCAGTGGAGCGGTAGATGCAGTGGAGCTGGGAGAGGCGAATATATTTGTCTGCTAGGTTGTTGCATATTCCCCATTAAAAGCACTGAGAAGTTTTGAAGAAAATAGAAGAAACATCTTGGACAAGCCCTTTAAGTACCAAAATAGGCTGCATCCTTGAAGGGTGAAAGGGCACCCGCCACCTTAACAGAGGCCACAGTTTCCTCTTTTTTACCAACTTGTTATTAAATGCCACTAAGCACACATTCTTGGACCAACAAAACAGAACCCCACCTCCCCTCTGGCCTTTGTGAATCCAGCACTGTGACTTGGGATGTAGTCATAAAGCTGCTGACATGAGAACATTTGGATGGGACCAGTTTTGTGTGCTCCTTAAAGGGGCATACACTGCCAGATGGGCTTCTATGAGAGAAGCAGCGGCCACTGCTCAGCGCTCGGTGTATACTCTCCACTGTGGTTAACAGAAAGGATCTAACAGAGATAGTGAGAGGTGGATGAAAGCCAACAGTCTCAGCCCTTAATACATAAAGCAGCTGCCACCTGGCATTGTGCAGCTCACCGTGCACTCTGTATCCGCTGGAATTTAATGAGGTAGACTTCTGTGAACTCCTCGGCCGGGTATTCATCCAGAGGATTGTATTCTTCTATCACCCCATACAGTGCGAACTGCTCAACCAACTCCTTCATAACACCGATGGCCGGGACCCCCTGCACCAGCAAGTACTGAGACTCCAGATTAATGGTGTACACCTACAGCCAAGGGGACACAGCAAGTCACCGAATATCTCCAAACACTGAGACTGTGCCATGTATCAACAACCCACCAGATCATCATTATACAGTCTGTAAGTCACTGTGTACATACATTAACTCATCCTGTATAATACTCCAGAGCTGCACTCACTATTCTGCTGGTGGAAAGCGTAATGTAATATATGTATACAGGAACTGCACAAACAGAATAGTGAGTGCAGCTCTGGAGTATAATACAGGATGTAACTCAGGATCAGTACAGGAGAAGTAATGTAATGTATGTACACAGTGACTCCACCAGCAGAATAGTGAGTGCAGCTCTGGAGTATAATACAGGATGTAACTCAGGATCAGTACAGGATAAGTAATGTAATGTATACAGTGACTCCACCAGCAGGATAGTGAGTGCAGCTCTGGAGTATAATACAGGATGTAACTCAGGATCAGTACAGGATAAGTAATGTAATGTATGTACACAGTGACTCCACCAGCAGAATAGTGAGTACAGCTCTGAAGAATAATACAGGATGTAACTCAGGATCAGTACAAGATAAGTAATGTAATGTATGTACACAGTGACGTCACCAGCAGAATAGTGAGTGCAGCTTCTGGAGTTGGGTGTGTGCTGGTTAAAGGAGATGTCCCGAGGCAGCAAGTGGGGTTATACACTTCTGTATGGCCATAATAATGCACTTTGTAATATACATTGTGCATTAATTATGAGCCATACAGAAGTTATAAAAAGTTTTTTACTTACCTGCTCCGTTGCTAGCGTCCTCGTCTCCATGGTGCCGACTAATTTTTGGCCTCCGATGGCCAAATTAGCCGCGCTTGCGCAGTCCGGGTCTTCTGCTGTTCTCTATGGGGCTCCGTGTAGCTCCGTGTAGCTCCGCCCCGTCACGTGCCGATTCCAGCCAATCAGGAGGCTGGAATCGGCAGTGGACCGCACAGAAGAGCTGCGGTCCACGAAGATAGAGGATCCCGGCGGCCATCTTCAGCGGTAAGTATTGAAGTCACCGGACCGCCGGGATTCAGGTAAGCGCTGTGCGGGTGGTTTTTTTAACCCCTGCATCGGGGTTGTCTCGCGCCGAACGGGGGGGGGGTTTAAAAAAAAAAAAACCCGTTTCGGCGCGGGACATCTCCTTTAAGCTCTGCAACTTCCAGGGTGTGGTCAGAGAAGGAGGTTTTGCTGAGTTTGGATCCCAGAGAAGGTGCACTTTTCTGGGCTTTGTTGGACATGGAGTACCGCACCTCCTCCCCCCGGGGCCACTTGGGGGGAGGGAGGGAAGTGATGGCAATGGCGGCATCAGAGTCTTCCGAAAAAACTTTGCCACGGGTGGCAGAAAAGCCAGCAGCCCGCAAGAAGACAGGAGCTGCTGGAGGTAAGAAGAGACTGGGTCCGGGCCGTGGCTGCAGCAGCGTGGCTCCGTTTGTCAGCACGGCAGCTTCTGACAGCACCGGGAGTGAGATGGTTACGCGCAGCCAGACCCGCAGGAGAGCAGGTGAGCCGCAGATACCGGTAAGCACGGGAATGTGGAGTGACAAAAAGAAGGAGGAATCTGTGATTGAGCTGGCCTCCAAGCTGGCTAAAAACATCACCGACTACAACTTTGCAGGGAAAATGTTGGTGGTACAAAAAGGGAAGCTCCGTGACGCCAAAATGTTACTGGAGCAAAAAGCTTCTAAAGACAAACAGGCAGAAGCCAGGTCAGCGATAAAAAAGTGCAAAGACTGCATAAAGATGTGGGAAGCGGTGAGGGCAAAGATCCTGGAGGAGAGCGGGCCCTTTAAAGAAAAAATTCTGAACGACGACCGGTTTGCTAAGATGGCGGCAAGGTGCAGTGACCACGAGCAGACCGAGTCAAGTGATGGTGAAGCCTCAGATGAAGAGTTTGAGGATGTGCAGGAGACCCTGGAGCAGCCTGTGTGCTCTCAAGACTTGGCACCAACGCCCAGAGGCACTACAAGTCCCAGAGGCAAGCTACCTGAAGAGATTGCGCTGCCTTCCACCTCAGGGGAATCTGAGGTGGAGGAAAGAACAGGGAGATTGCAGCTACAGAAGACCCCGCAGCCGGAAGCCTCTGTACATATGGAGGGCTTCATGTTTGGCGACGAGTTGCCAGAGCAGGACACAAAGATAAAGAGAAAGAAAAAGAAACCGGAGAAGCTGCAGGAAAAGCTTGTGTTCGTTCCTGGGAGCTCTGGTCTGGCTGCAAAGTCGGATCAGAGTTCTGACCCCAAAAACCCCCCTGGCTCGGGCTCTGTGGTGGGCCTGGAGCGGGAAGTTGGGGAGAAAAGGGCCCAGCTGGTCAGACCCCCTGTCCCTGTGCTAGTTGGTAACAAGGGCAAGGAGATCAGTAAGAAAGGTGCAGTAAAGGCCAGTACAGATGCAGGTCGCGGTACCGGCAAGGAGGGTGGCAGCGGTGCCACTAATGCAGCAAGTGCTGCCTGTGATGCGGAGGGGGCTGTGGACCTAAAATCTGGGGTCTCCCATAATTTGGGAGCAAGTCAGGCCGGATCCCGCGCCTCCAGTGATGCGGAGGCAAAAAAGAAAAAAAGAAAAAGTAAAAACACAAGCAAAAATCCGGAGGTTTTACCATCTACCTCTGGAGAGGCCAGGACCCATGGACCACATGATCCAAGGAAAAAAGTGGTAGATCCGGGGATGAATGTGCGAGAGCGTGCGGCAGATGTAAGGGACAAGGCCGAGGGTACACGTTCCTCTGCAGTTGCTGGGCCTCCAGGCACCTCGGGTACCCCTGGCGGCCAGGAATCTGGAGGCCCAGGGGATAAGGTAGTTAGGCCAGAGGGGTCATGGGGTCCAGTCGCCCCTCCGGCGGCGACAACACCTGGTAGGAGTTATGCCAGTGTCGCCGCTGGAGGGGAGGGGTCCTCCTTGTCTCCAGGCTCTAGGGAGGGCGTTTTGCAACAGCGTCTCTTGGAGGCTTTACGGAAGGGGGAGAGTACAATCACAGTTGGAGGAAGAGAGGTGGATCTATCTCTCTGGAAAGAGAGACATGGCTTGGGTGCCTTCCGAGAGCAAAGGGGGGAAACCGTATGGTCCCTACCGACACCCGGGCAGGACGCAGGTCGTAGGAATGTGGTCCGTCTTCGTTGGAGAGGCAATGATGCATGCCCCCCGAGGGCAAGGGTAGTGGAGCTTCTGCTGAAGATGGGCTTCAGGGCGGTTGACATCTTTGCCCTGATCCATCCCTACGGCACGTCTGAGTTTGACATCAGTTTCGTTCGCCCAGAGGGCCTAGAAATCTTCTGGGGGAATTACGAGCTGGTGAAAAACGAGCCCGGTTGGCGAGACTTTGCCATCCAGGTGGTGTCTCGCCAGAACGGTATCAAGAAGGTGACCGTTTTGACTCGTAATGAGTCACTTTCTTGCTTTGACATCATGACGTGGCTCAGTAGGTACGGAGAGGTGACGGAGATGCCCCAAAAGAACAGGGATGAGCACGGCATATGGTCTGGGGCCTGGACGTTTATGGTCAAGCTGAAGCGTTTAGGAAACTCAGTGGCTCACATACCATCTGCAGCCTTCCTCGGCAGGGATCGTATCTTGGCCTTTTACCAGGGGCAGCCGAAGCTCTGCCACAGGTGCGGCGACCCCTCACACTTGAGCGCCGCTTGTAAGACCTTGAAGTGCGCTCTGTGTGGGGGTCTGGGTCATCTAGCCGCCTCCTGTGCGGAGATTAGGTGTAACCTGTGTGGTGACCTCGGTCACCCGTTTAGTCGCTGCCCACGTTCCTTTGCCAATGCGGTCTCAGCACCTACTGATGGGGGTCATGATGTGGCCTCTGGGGGTGAGGGGACCAGCAGAGGTGGAGGAGCTCAGGAGCCAGTGAAGAACCGCCAAAAGACGCCTGCGGAGCAGAGGCGTCAGGAGAAACGCAGACGGAGCAGGGAGCTGACAGGAGCGCCCACAGCAGGTGGGTCGATGGTGGCCCCTGTTCCAGAAGCAAATCTCGCGGCTGAGGCTTTGAGGGACAGCGATTTAGATGAAGAGGACAGGAGGATCCAGAGGGAGGAGACCAACTCTGCAGATTCCTCCCACTGTGAAAGTGTGGATGAGGAAGGCAAGAGGTGGCTAGAGAAACGGCGTAAGCTAGGTGCCACGAGGAGGAAACGAAGGGGGGATTCAAGATCTTCTCCCACCCCGGGCCAAGTACTGGAAGGAAAAGCCTGCTCACCTCCAGTTGGACTCTCCAATAGGTTCCGAGCCCTCCAAGACATCTCTTCCTCCTCTTCTGAGGGGGAGGCGGAGGGCAAGGTCCCTAGGGCAAAGGAAGGGTCAACAGGGGGTGCTGAGTCTCCACCTCGTGAAGGCATAGTTCCTTCCGGGGTGGAGGCTACTCTGGAGCCTGGAAACAAGGACGACGGGGTCGGGGGATCCCCTGCTATGGACACAACTGTGTCCAAAAAAAGAGGTAAGGGGCTTTCCTCTGACCCCGAGGAAGCGGGTGTGAGGAAGAAAGCCATCTAATTTAATCACTCATGATGGCGGCACCCACTCCGCTGACTCTGGCATCAATTAACGTTGCCAGCATTAAGTCTGATACGGCTAGATTTGCGGCCTTTGATTTTCTCGGCCGCGTTGAAGCCGACATTTTATTTTTGCAGGAGACCAGGCTGTCTGACTTGGCAGCCGTACATAAGGCAAAAAGGGAGTGGAGGTCAGGCCCTTCCTACTGGTCTCTTGCGGCCGAGCCGTATAGCGGAGTGGCGGTTCTTTTTACCGCAGCGGTTGAATGCCGACGAGTTATTGAATTAGAAATGGGAAGGTGCCTGATCTTAGATGTCCTCATGAAGGGACAAGAATTGAGACTTGTCAACATCTACGGTCCCCAGTCAAAAAAGGACAGGAAGAGTCTCTTTATGAGGATCAAGCCCTACCTTTTTACCAGCCGCCAAGTTGTCTTTGGAGGTGACTTTAATGCAGTCACAAGAGCCCGCGATAGGGGAGGCTCTGGAGACAGGCGGTTGACTTTTGACAGCGTCGCACTTAATAGCATAGCTAGCGAGGCTCGCCTGGTGGATGTCCACATCCGGCACACCCCAGGCCACGAGGGGTTCACCTATTATAGAGGTCAGAGCAGGTCTAGAATAGACAGGTTTTATTTGAAGGAGGAAGCCATCTCTTCACCAGTGTCCGTTGTTGAGGTGGAATTCTCCGACCACTGTCTAATATTGTTTTCTCTGAATGTTGCAGAGACCCCCCGGATGGGCAGAGGTTTTTGGAGACTGAATTCATCACTCCTGGAGGAAGCAGAGATAAGACAGTCCTTTGAGGATTTTCTGCAGAGCCAGGTACCATTACTGGATCTCTGTAGCAGTAAGTCAGAGTGGTGGGAGATGTTCAAAAGGAGGGCGGCGAGGTTCTTCCGAGAGCTCTCCAACCTCAGATGCCTGGACAGGTACCGCCTGTACAACGGCCTGAGGAGGAAACTCGAACATCTCGTTTCGACTGGAGGTAGCCGCGAGGAGATCTCCAGAGTGAAATCTTTGCTCAAGAAGTGCCAGTATGACAGACACGCATCCTTGGTTTTTGAGAGGGATTTCGGGAAGTACCGCTCGCCCGACCCTTACAGAAACTGTAGGATGTCAGTGAATAGTAAAGTGGTCACTGGACTGATCGATAGTACAGGATCCCTGAATCGATCCAGATCAGGGATTTTGGAGGTCGTCAGATCCTACTACTCGCAACTCTTGGGAAAGAGGGATCTAGATTCGGAAGTAATGTCGGCTTTCCTGGCTGAAACTGTCCCTGAGCCGGGGGTAGACACCTCTCTTGATGTTTTGACAGGAGAGATCAGAATAGAGGAAGTTAAACTGGCGATTGATGGGCTCCGGCTCAAAAAATCGCCAGGACCGGACGGACTAACATCCGAGTATTATAAGACCTTCAAGGACCTCTTGAGTCCCCTCTTGACGGAGGTATTAAATGAGTGTCTTTCCTCGGGCACTCTGCCAAAGTCAATGAGGAGGTCAGCTTTGATCCTTCTGTCAAAGGGTAAAGACTCGAGCCGTATTGAGAACTGGCGTCCCATAGCACTTCTCAATACGGACAGGAAGGTTCTGGCAAAAGTGCTGTTTAATCGGTTGGTCAAGTTTGCACCCCGGCTCCTCTCGGGCGCCCAGCATTGCTCTGTTCCAGGCCGTAGCACCTTTAGCGCTGTTCTTGGTGTCCGGGAGGCAGTGGAGCAGGGTAGGGCTGGTCACTGGGAGGGGTACTTGCTGTCCTTGGACCAGGCCAAAGCGTTTGATCGGGTTAACCACGAGTACCTCTGGTCAGTCCTTCTGAGATACGGCTTGCCAGTGGGGTTTGTTGATTGGCTGCGAACATTGTATGCAGGGGCTGAGACTTTCCCGCTGGTGAACGGTTGGCTTGGCCGCCCTTTTAAGGTGGGGTCCGGTGTCCGTCAGGGCTGTCCTCTAAGTCCCCTGTTGTATGTGTTTGCGATAGATCCCTTCCTTAGGAGGGTTGATTGTGGACCTATAGCAGGGGTCGGGATGGACCGGGTGGTGCCGGAGGCTACCCTGAGGGCAGTGGCATACGCCGATGATGTCACGCTCTTCGTATCCTCAAGGGAGGAGGCGGAGTTTGTGTTGTCAGAGGTGGATGGCTACTCAGAGGCATCTGGGTCCAGGGTCAACTGGGATAAGTGCGAAAGTCTCTGGTTAGGAAGGGGGGATCCTGTGTTTGATCTCCCGGACACTCTTCCGGTGCCCCAGACTTCAGCAAAAGTTCTTGGCATCAAATTTGGCCAGGGGGATTACCCCATGCAAAATTGGGTAGACAGGCTGGACGGTGCCACTCACAAGGTCAATCAGTGGAAGGGTTGGTCTTTAACCCTTCGGGAAAGAGTTAGCTTGATCAAAACATACCTGCTCCCTTTATTCATCTACCTGGGCAGCGTATGCATTTTGCCAGAGCCTCTCTGGACCCGGGTCTACAACCTGTTCTTCCTAATGTTGTGGGGGAACAGGTTGAACCTGATCAGGAGAGATGTTACATACCGCACGAGGAGACTAGGGGGGTTGTCTATGGTCAACCCTGTGGTGTTTCTTGTAGACACCTTTTTTAAGATCAACATAGGCAACCTCTGGCAAGAGAGGGCTCCTCCGTGGGTCTACTCCTGCCGGGGATGGTTTCGGCCCTTCTTCCAGGAATGGGAGACAGGAGGGCGAGTGAAGGACCTTCGCACGCAGCACGGACATCTCCCGGCTTACGCTACCTTGGTTCTGAAGGTGATACGCCGGTGGGGTCTGGGGATGTGGGAGATCAGGACTCTGACGAGGAGGCTCCTCGACGAAAGAGTCCTGTTGACCCATTTCCAGAAGCCCCTGGCGCTCAAGGACTGCCCAAGTCGGGACCTGGAGGGAGGGTTACGTTTACTGAATTCAACCCGGGTCCCCTTGAAGTTTTGGGACTTGGCTTGGCGCTGCTTTCACGGGAGACTGTATGTAAGGGGTAACTTGAAGAGCAGGCCTCTGATTGACAGGGGTTGCCCCCGTCAGGAGTGCAGCGACGTGCTGGAAAGCATGGAGCATTTCCTGCTTCAGTGCCCCTTTAATACAGAGGTATACCAACGGGTAGGGGTCTCCATAGGCTGGCATCAGCTGGCACACCTCTCCTATGCGGAGTGGGCTTATGGAGCCTTCAGAGGCCTTGGTGGCAGGGACCGCTGCACTTTATTTCTAGTTAGCCTAGTGGTCAGGTTCCACATCTGGAGTGCACGGTGCCTGATTTCGACGGAACTGAAAGTCCTCCCCGTGGACACGGTATGTAGGAACATCCTGGGTGACCTGGTGAAGATGCGTTCTTTGGAGTATGAGAGGCTGGGCACATCTAAAGCTTCTCTCCTATGGAGAGGGCTTGTATTTCGTTAGGGACAGTCTTTTCTTAATCTTCTAGGGGCAGAGTAGGGAGAGAATAGGGACAGGATAGGGAAAGAGGAGGGATAGGGCAGGGACAGTTTTCCATGAAGGGTCAGACTGAGGGGCAGACTAAGGACAGTCTAGGGCAAATTAGGGAGAGAATAGGGACACCTTTTTAAATTCAAGGGATAGAACATTGTGATGTCTGTGCCCGGCTTATCACCTCCAATCCCGGTGGGGGGCTGTGAGTGCACCATGAAGCTTTTTGTTTTGGTATGGGCAAAATGGAATGAAGTAGGGCTGCAGGAGAGCCGACCTTAGGCTTTCGGGTTATGTATATAGTATATATTATGTATGTTGGTTGGAGTGTATTATGCTTTTGTATATATTGTATATTGTATATATTCACGTTCTGGGTGGTAGGTAGGTTGGGTGGGGAGTTGGGGGGAGAGGGATTCACGCCTCGAGCCGTAGCCTGGCACGTCCCGAACATTGAACTCTGGGCACGGACTGGTGGAGCGGGCATGGCCCCCAGGCTGCGGCAGGCACAGTGTGCTATTTCCTAAAAAAAAACAAAAAAAAAAAACCCTGGTGTGGCTTGGCACATCCTGAACTAAGAACTCTGGGCATGGACTGGTGGAGCAGGCTTGGCCCCCAAGCTGCACTGGGGACCCAAAAAAAAAAAACAAAAAAAAACAAAAAAAAAAAAACCAAGCATATTTTTAGTTAGTTATTTATGCCAGTTGGCTCGGTCTTTCTGTTTGAATTTGCTTATTTATGTTGCTGTTTCAGTTATTTATGCTGTTTATGTTCTTGCTTCCATTTGTTCTGTGTGGGTACAGTGCGGTACGGCTGGACCTGGAGTTATAGTTTACAGGGTTTATGTAGTTATAGTTTCCTTAGTTTTATATTTTAGGTATATAGTTGTATATTGTGTTATATGTTGAGTGTGTATGTGTGTGGGTGTGTACGTCGGGGAGGAAACCCGGATATGGACATTTTACTTTGTTTATGGATCACGGACTGTGGGGGAAGGGCCTAATATTGCTTTATATGGTTATTCTTATTGTTACAGTTTGTCTTTGTTGTGTTTTTTACTTTTATAATAAAAGATATACAGGATGTAACTCAGGATCAGTACAGGATACGTAATGTAATGTATGTACACAGTGACTCCACCAGCAGAATAGTGAGTGCAGCTCTGGAGTATAATACAGGATGTAACTCAGGATCAGTACAGGATAAGTAATGTAATGTATGTACACAGTGACTCCACCAGCAGAATAGTGAGTGCAGCTGTGGAGTATAATACAGGATGTAACTCAGGATCAGTACAGGATAAGTAATGTAATGTATGTACACAGTGACTCCACCAGCAGAATAGTGAGTGCAGCTGTGGAGTATAATACAAGATGTAACTCAGGATCAGTACAGGATAAGTAATGTAATGTATACAGTGACTCCACCAGCAGGATAGTGAGTGCAGCTCTGGAGTATAATACAGGATGTAACTCAGGATCAGTACAGGATAAGTAATGTAATGTATACAGTGACTCCACCAGCAGGATAGTGAGTGCAGCTCTGGAGTATAATGCAGGATGTAACTCAGGATCAGTACAGGGTAATGTAATGTAATGTATGTACACAGTGAGTCCACCAGCAGAATAGTGAGTGCAGCTCTGGAGTATAATACAGGATGTAACTCAGGATCAGTACAGGATAAGTAATGTAATGTATGTACACAGTGACTCCACCAGCAGAATAGTGAGTGCAGCTCTGGAGTATAATACAGGATGTAACTCAGGAGCAGTACAGGATAAGTAATGTAAAAGTATATACGCAGTGACTCCACCAGCAGAATAGTGAGTACAGCTCTGAAGAATAATACAGGATGTAACTCAGGATCAGTACAAGATAAGTAATGTAATGTATGTACACAGTGACTCCACCAGCAGAATAGTGAGTGCAGCTCTGGAGTATAATACAGGATGTAACTCAGGATCAGTACAGGATAAGTAATGTAATGTATGTACACAGTGACTCCACCAGCAGAATAGTGAGTGCAGCTGTGGAGTATAATACAGGATGTAACTCAGGATCAGTACAGGATAAGTAATGTAATGTATGTACACAGTGACTCCACCAGCAGAATAGTGAGTGCAGCTGTGGAGTATAATACAAGATGTAACTCAGGATCAGTACAGGATAAGTAATGTAATGTATACAGTGACTCCACCAGCAGGATAGTGAGTGCAGCTCTGGAGTATAATACAGGATGTAACTCAGGATCAGTACAGGATAAGTAATGTAATGTATACAGTGACTCCACCAGCAGGATAGTGAGTGCAGCTCTGGAGTATAATGCAGGATGTAACTCAGGATCAGTACAGGGTAATGTAATGTAATGTATGTACACAGTGAGTCCACCAGCAGAATAGTGAGTGCAGCTCTGGAGTATAATACAGGATGTAACTCAGGATCAGTACAGGATAAGTAATGTAATGTATGTACACAGTGACTCCACCAGCAGAATAGTGAGTGCAGCTCTGGAGTATAATACAGGATGTAACTCAGGAGCAGTACAGGATAAGTAATGTAAAAGTATATACGCAGTGACTCCACCAGCAGAATAGTGAGTACAGCTCTGAAGAATAATACAGGATGTAACTCAGGATCAGTACAAGATAAGTAATGTAATGTATGTACACAGTGACGTCACCAGCAGAATAGTGAGTGCAGCTCTGGAGTATAATACAGGATGTAACTCAGGATCAGTACAGGATACGTAATGTAATGTATGTACACAGTGACTCCACCAGCAGAATAGTGAGTGCAGCTCTAGAGTATAATACAGGATGTAACTCAGGATCAGTACAGGATAAGTAATGTAATGTATACAGTGACTCCACCAGCAGGATAGTGAGTGCAGCTCTAGAGTATAATACAGGCTGTAACTCAGGATCAGTACAGAATAAGTAATGTAATGTATATACACAGTGACTCCACCAGCAGAATAGTGAGTGCAGCTCTGGAGTATAATACAGGATGCAACTCAGGATCAGTACAGGATAAGTAATGTAATGTATGTACACAGGGACTCCACCAGCAGAATAATGAGTACAGCTCTGGAGTATAATACAGGATGTAACTCAGGATCAGTATAGGATAAATAATGTAATGTATGTACACAGTGACTCCACCAGCAGAACACTGAGTGCAGCTCTGGAGTATAGTGCTGGTTTTGAAGTCTGGATGGGTAATGTGTATATTTGGCCTCCGCTGCAGTCGGTAGGTGTACGGTGTCTGCTAACATACTACTGGAAGGCTTTTCATCAATACAGAGATGATTCTGGCGACTGTCCGCTAACATTAGTGTAACTTCCGGGGAAGGAGCTGAATGCACAGCACTTCCATCTCCCTGTACAAGAGGGGGCTATAGAGCAGCCTTCTCCCTGATCATTACATGGGCTCCGGTACAAGGAACTGGATGGAAGATAATCGTTATCCGCGGGCTATTTGTTGTAGCACTACAAGCCGCTTGTCATCCCTCATGTTGGGACTTGTAGTGCCGCAAGAACATCCGTGCCGGTGTCAGTGCTCTTAGAACTCCACGTACTTTGACTGCTCTCGGCTTCCGTCCATCACGGTACTTGGCGCGGGAGGCGCAGATCTTCCGCTGTTCGTGATGTGGATGCACTTCTAGTTGAGAACGGGGATCCGACATTTTTCATTCGGGGAAACAAAACACTCCAGTCTGTTTATAACGACCACGTCCGACTAGCTGCACAAAAGACCGTATTACTGTCCGCACATCAAGGAGCCATTTTACTGAAGGCAGTTGATTAGATTGTAAAGCTCTTGGTCTTCGAAAAAATGGCCGCCACGGAAGGCGCAGTGTTTAGAAGCGGAGACACTTTTGTGTAGCGCAAGTCACTCTCTAGGAACCCGGAAGTAGCTGCTAAAAATTTGATTGGACGGAAGGATCCACCATCCAGAATACTGCGGGGGGAATACAGTGTTAGTTGTTACTAAATTTAAAAATCCGTTCTTCGCACCAACGTGATACTTTTGGCATTTTGCTTATGAAGAGTATGGTAAACAGGTTGACGCCCCCCAGAATTCACTGTCGGTTTAAGCTCTTTAGCGTGACACCTGTGACGTGATGCCCCCTGTCGTTGGTATAGTGCGTTATTCCAGCGGCTGAGTGTGTGCTGCACGCTGGAGAGGATGCTGTGACCTGGAGCTGCGGTGGGGAATGCTGGGAGGGGGGAGAACGGGGGCTGCGGCTGTCACCCTGGCGTTAACCAGCGCTAAGGATGCGTTCTTACACGTGAGCCCCGAGCTGAGGGCACAGCTGCGCCTGGAACAGGTGAGATGCGTCCCCTATGTCGTTACTGCTGGGCATTCACTGTTACCTACTTCACCCATTCCTAGTGCCCATTGCCTGGCTCACTCTGTAGATCCTGCTGCCCTCTACTTCTAGCTCTGCCACCCGCTCCCTTCTGGTGGGCTCCCATCATCCTGCTGCTGCTGACCTGCTGGGAGTTGTAGTTCTGTAACAGTCAGGGAGCACTGATAGAATGATTCAAAATCAGCACCTAAAGGGGTTGTCCCATGAGAACAGGTTACCCATTGCTGGGATAGGAGGTCACTTTGTGATCACTGGGGGTGCGACAGCTGCGACCTCACTGATCCCAAGAAAGTGGGGGTCGGAAGAGTCCCCGAATGAATGGAGTGACCGTACAGCATGCACACTGCTCTTCCAATTATTTCAGTGGGACTGCGGGGCAGTGGTTCCATCACATCCGTTATTTGGGGGGGTCTGCAGACCACCGTTCTCAGGATCAGTGGGGGTCTCAGCAGTCAGACCCCCACTGATCAGCAAGTTATCCCCTGTCCTGTGGAATGTGGTGAATTTGTTTTCATGAATTAACCCCTTTAAAGAGATTTCTGTGGAGCTCGGACCCCCATTGATGTTGTTTAGACATTTCTGTGGAGCTCGGACCCCCTTTGGTGCTGTTGTGGAGCTCTGAACCCTTTGGTGCCGCTTAGAGATTTCTGTGGAGCTCGGACCCCTTTGGTGCCGCTTAGAGATTTCTGTGGAGCTCAGGCCCATTTGTTGCTGTTGTGGAGCTCTGACCCCTTTGGTGCCGCTTAGAGATTTTTGTGGACCTCTCACCCCTTTGGTGCTGTTGTGGCGCTCGGACCCCTTTGGTGCCGCTTAGAGATTTCTGTGGAGCTCGGACCCCTTTAGTGCCGCTTAGAGATTTCTGTGGAGCTCGGACCCCTTTGGTGCTGTTGTGGCGCTCGGACCCCTTTGGTGCCGTTTAGAGATTTCTGTGGAGCTCGGACCCCTTTGGTACTGTTGTGGAGTTCGGACCCCTTTGGTGCCGCTTAGAGATTTCTGTGGAGCTCGGACCCCTTTGGTGAAAAAAACTGCAGCACGTCCTATAGTGGTGCGTAATACTTGCCATTATATGCTATGTGTACATGAGATATGCAGATTATATGCATATTTGCTGCATACTGCGCAGTCTAAATACGAGCCCTTATACTCACACGTGCAATTTCTTTATAAAATAAAAAGAATCTGAGCAAACAATAAATGGAAGCATATGCTATTTTGTAGCAATTTTCAGACTAACATTGCCCATTTGGGTGTATGGGTGCATTTACAAAACGGATTGCACTCATTTAATGCGATTGTGATCCGTTTTTATCACCTGTAATTATAGTAACCTTAAAACTAAAAAAGTGTGAAAAACTCATCGTGCATGTTTTTACATGCAGAAAAATAGCAGAAATGCATTAAAATCGTACAAAAAGTCAGATTTTTCAGGACTGAAAAACAAACATGATGTCCCTCCACATCGAGGCGAGGTTTGCTGCGTAACTCTTCGCTGTAATAAAACCTTTGCTCCTGGAGGAACAGTTATGTTAATGAGTAACGACATTAATGAGCGTCTAGACCGGGGGAGGGGAGGATTCTGCGCCGCCTTATGCTGTTCGTACCCAGTAACCTAGGAAACGGAAGTAGAATAATAAGCTCGTAGCGGCTTTGGGATTCCGATATATCACTGACATTACAGCGTGAAGACTTGTTTACTTTGCCATTATGGATTCCGTTCTCTTGTTCTGTCGTGGGAGCAGGATCATCCCTGACCGGAACGGATCCATCCTGTTACAGAACCTAATGGTGCTGATGGACCTCACGGACTTTAATGAGGTCCGCCCTCCAGCCTCTTCCAGGATAAAATGGTGCTGCATGCCGCGCCATTTCATCCCGGATTTTAACATAAATTTGCAACTCCGGCTACGAACAGTCCCTCCAACGCAGTCATGACCGAGCCTAAAGGGGTTTTGTCACTTAAAAAAAAAAATCTATACTTGCCTATCCCTTCCCTGTCAGTTTCCTTAGCACATCTCCTAGCCGAGCTCTTGCAGTAATCCGGGTCACCTCACTGCACGCTGGGCCCAGCTTGTTATGAAGCCTGCATTCCTCAAATTCCTTCCGGCCAGGTCAGTGAAGGTCACATCCCTGTGCTGTAGCTTCACTGCCTAGGAAGGAATTGTAATCTATTTCAGAAACAGCTCGCATGAGCAATCTCTGAAGAAGATAGGCAGTCCTCCTGCTGGCCTGTGACTTAAGTACCTTGGTTGGCAGGCAGAAGACTGCCAACCAAATCTATGTAACCTCACAGGAAAAAGAAGAATCAGGCAACTCAAGGTGACGTGATGGAAAGCCTTCTATTTGTCCTTGTTCACCTCTGTGTTGTGATGGACCGTTGTTTTCCAGACACCAGCATGGTTCGGCCGACCTCATTGATTTATAATGGATTCCCTCATTCTGAAGGGGTAGTGTATCCAACACTATGGATGCTACTTATGGAGATGTCAGCAGAGCCTTCACAGTCCAAAGACTGAACTGTAGACTACGCATTGTACAATGTAACGCTTCTTCCAGGGCTGCGCGGTGGAGGTGACATGGGAGGAGCAGCCGGTCTATCTTGGTTGGATGGAGAGTCGCGGCAGAAGAATTCCAGACTACACAGTTGTGGAGCTCAACAGGCAGTTGGCGGAGAAACTGGGACTTGTGGATGGACAGCAGGTACTGAGCATATACCGTTATGAAACTACAACTCCCAGCATGCCCCAACCTCCACAAGGGGTGAAGGTATGCTGCAAGTTGTAGAGTCACAGGTTCGTACTGATGATTTGCTCTTTTAATTAAAGTCTCTGCTTCAGTGAAAGCGCTTCAGCTTCTATAAGCCACACATACTAAAGTTAGGGGCTCCTAGATGCTGAATTCAGGGATGTGGCCATTCTAGTCACACTCCCTGGCATTTCCTTGCAGTCTGCTCTCAAACCTGTGGCTGCATGTAGATTGGGCTACTTAGAATGAGAGGATTAATCCACTTATTCTATATGTCTGCCTGCATAGTGGGCATGCAACCACAGGTTTGAGAGCAGACGGCAAGGAAGTGCCAGGGAGTGTGAATATAATGGCCACATCCCTTGATTTAGCATCTGTGAGCCTCTAACTTCTGTTCATGGGGCTCATAGTAGCCGACAGATTCCCATTTACAGGATTGTCTCACTGTAGCTCAGCAGTCACTTTATGATAAGAAACCAGTTCAGCTTCTAAATGATCAGGGACTATCACTGGGGCCGTTATGTCCAGTCATACATCGCCCCCTACAGTGGCATCTAGCATTACATCATTGCTATACAATTATAGCCATATGAAACCCACATTCAGCTTCAGCAGCTTTAGGTCGTATTTACACCACAGACGCACTAGTTCTGTCCGGATAGAATCCGCATGACAGCGCCACATGTCCACCGGGAAATTCGGGCCTGCACGGATTTCCCATGCAGAATCCTGCAGCGGTCCCTCCTGGCCCGTAGACATGAGGCTCAGAAATTGATTATACTTGCCTGTCCGGGCGCTGCGGGTCTCCCCTCCATTGCGGACGGATCTTGCTTCTTCTGCCAGGCACGCCGACAGCGTGCCACGCTGTTTCAATTCCTGTTTTCCCGCGGTCCAGCACAATAACAGTTGCCGATGTGTCGCAGGACGCGATGTCTTTCATTGGCTATAATGGAAGACGCAGGAGATCCGCACCGATTGAAGCATGCTGCAGGTGTTTTCCCGTGCGTGCGATCCGCGCGCCTGGAAAGAAGGACATCCGCAGGTATTCAATTACCTGTGGGTGTCCAATGCTTCCCTATGGGCGCGGATCACGCGTGTGGGAGACCCACGCGGATTTACTAATTCTATTTTGGCCGTGGACATTGGGGCTCAAGGGGTGTATTTACACGAGCATTTTTGTTTTCTTCCTCCTTGGACCGATTGCCCGAGATAGACCATTCTCAGCGTGTACTATTTTTGGGCGATTCTGCTCTGGATTCGCCAATTAGGTTCTATGAAAGTGGGTGGGAGCACTCACATTTAAAGTTTCATCTAAGTGTTGTAGTATTTCCATTTTTACTATTGATGAGCCTGAATTATCACATTTCAAATTTGCATGTACAGTGATTAGAGATGAGCGAGCATACTCGCTAAGGGCAATTACTTGAGTGAGTATTGTACTTAGCGAGTACCTGCTCGCTCGGAAGAAAAGATTTGGGTGCGGGTGAGCGGTGAGTTGCGGGAGTGAGAGGGGTGGGGGAACGAGAGCTCCCCTCCATTCCTCCCCGCCGGCACCTGAATTTTTTTCTTCCGAGCGGGCAGGTACTCGCTAAGGACAATGCTCACTCGAGTAATTGCGCTTAGCGAGTATGCTCGCTCATCTCTAACATTTTTTGTTTTTTTTGCAAGGGGAAAAAAAAATGCTCGTTTACAAGTCCAATTATCAGTCCGATCGATATCGCACTTATCTGTGTAAATATGGCTTTGAGCTGCAACACCCAAATCTTCCAGTGTTGAGTCAAACCTATAGTATGTCACAATGAATTTTTTATTTTTTTTTAGGGTTAAGCCACTCTCTTACACGTGTTCAGAAAACACTGCTCAAAAATCACAGGAATTTTAAGAGGCATTTTTGAATGCATGTCCTAGTATTTGACAGAGCTTTTTAATTGTTATTGGGGAGGAGGTGCTTTAAAACACGCGAAAATAGAAAAGACAGCGCTCAAATCAAAAAAAAAAATCGTAGCATTCAAAACGCCCCGTTTGAGCACAGGTCTGCGAGGCCCCATTGAAATCAATGAGAGCATAGTTAGCGTGGCACTCAGAACACACCGGTAAAAAGCAGAATGTGTGACAGCGGCCTAACTGGAAACATCTAAGGGGTTGCTGTGAATAGCATAAGAACTAGTTTTAAAGGCTTTTTTTAAAAAATCTAATCTAGCTTGTTATGTAGGCAGAAGGACCATATTGGTGAATATGTGGGCAGAACAACCTGTGGCCCCCCAGTAGTAGGCAGCTTTGTTGTAGCACTCAGATGCCCATATCAGTCTTCATATCTACCCAACAACACAGTAACAATCATTCTGTACGTCCATCAAGAAGTGAACCTGCTTGTATTTTGCATAAGGAAAATACATTTATTTAAACATCAGCGTGAATGAAAAAGTCTCAGAAATTTGTAAGACATTTCCCTTACCAGATTTCCCATGTCCAGATCAGACAGAACCAACAGACATTGATAAACCATAACGAATAGAGATGAGCGAGCGTACTCGGATAAGCACTACTCGCTCGAGTAATGTGCTTTATCCGAGTATCGCTGTGCTCGTCCCTGAAGATTCGGGTGCCGCTGCGGCTGACAGGTGAGTCGCAGGGGAGAGCGGGCGGGAGAGAGGGAGAGAAAGATCTTACCTCCGTTCCTCCCCGCTCTCCCCTGCAGCTCCCCGCTCCGTGCCGGCACCCGAATCTTCAGACCCGAGCACAGCGATACTCGGATAAAGCAAATTACTCGAGCGAGTAGTGCTTTTCCGAGTACGCTCGCTCATCTCTAATAACGAACAATCAACTTAACGAAGGAACCGAGCGCCCGGACCCTGTGTCTCACAGAACATGTGCGGGTTTATAGGGATGAAGTGATCAGTGATTGATGACACTAGGATTATACTCATCCCATTGTATCACGGCAAAAGTAAGACAAGACCAAAGCAAATAGATAAATCAACAACATAGTAAACATCTGGATATTAGAGTAATACAAATCACCTGCGGAAGAGGTGAAGAACTACCGTATCGGGAGTAATGGAAGCTGACTGGGACACTACACGTCCCAGCACTTCCCCCATACAGGGACATACTTTAGTGAAGACTTAGTAGGCTGGAAACCTTCAGCGCGCCGGTGACAGCAGGTCGGTGATATTACTGAAGCCTGTGACACTTCACGCATGTTATGACACATTATAATCAGGTTTGTGATAAACACAACTATTATATTCAGGCAAAGAATGCCTCTCTAACGTACTTCTAAGGCCGCCTGCAGACGGCCGGGTCGGATCCGGCTGCGAGAATTCTCGCAGCGGGACCCGACCCGAGCGCCTGTAGAGAGCAGCGCGGAACTCACCTGCTCCCGCAGCTCCGGCTCTTTCATGAGCGAGCGCATGCACAGAGCGGAGCCGGTGGCCGGGGAGTGACGTTTCTGTGCGGGGTTCTGCGAGCTCCGCACAGAAATAGGGCATGCCGCGGTTTGTTTTTTCCGCGTGATTTCGCGCAGACAAACCGCGGCAGTCTGCATAGGATTGCGTGTTTTAATGCAATCCTATGCAGGCGTGTACGGGCGAAAAGTCTGCGGGGATGAGGCCTGCTGAGTGGGCACAGTAGGGTAGCATGGTATGAGGCAGCTGTAAATGTCATATATACCTCCTATAAGGTTATTATAATTAGCGCTGTGACTGGATGCCTCTGGCACAATACAGGACCTCTCCGTAGTACAAGAGTTGGCATCGCCAGAGGTACACCTTAAAGGGTTTTCCCAGACTAAAATATTGGTGACCCATCATCAGGATTGCGCATCAATATCAGATCAGCGAGTCTGGCTCCTGGCACCTCCGATCAGCTTTTTGCAGATGCCACCACCCCTGGGCAAGCACTACGGCCAGGCACAGTGCAGTTTATTTTGCAGCTCAATCCCAAAATGCTTGAATGGGACTGATGGAAATGGCATTACAGACTGGAGAGGAGGCCAGAATGCTGACGCCTCTTCAAATAGCTATCAGTAGGGGGTGCCGAGAGTTGGCTCCCCAATGATCTAAGGTTGAGGACCTACCCAGAGGATAGGTAATCAATACCTTAGGTGTAGAAAACCCCTTTAAATAGGTATTCCAGGCATTTAACCCATTGCAGTATTGATCAATGAGAATCCACCGCTTTGGACCTCTGGCAATAAGCTGATCTTAGCCCCACTCACTGCAGCGAGGTGGATGACCGTATTGGGGAGTCAGAAGTGTAATAGAAGGCTGGCCCTTGAAATTAATGGGAGTTATACCTTCTGTTGCACTTGCAGCTGCGACCCCCAATGTGGGTGAAGCTGTCCGCATCCTGCTCTCTGCAGAGTGAGTGTTGGGACTTAGATCAGCTGTTTGCTGGACACTTGAGTGGTAGACAAAGCCTAAGGATAAGTCATCAATACTGCAAGGGATTAATTGCCTGGAATACCCATTTAACTAACCCTAAAAGCCCAAGTAGCACAATATTTCATAAATACAACAACGGAGATAGATCAATGCATATGTAGCATGCCGCAGGACAAACCGTATTAAATGGGTTCTGCAGATATAGCTTAAAGCAAACCAGTCATGTAGGAAATGCAGGCAGCATTACAGGGAGAAGCCAAGTAGATGGATATATAGTTGTGAGTAAAGATTCATAATAACTTGCAGTTGATCCATGCTCATTCTGCTCTTCGGCCTCCCTCACACAGGCGGTTTTGTATGGCGTTTAGCACTGCTTTTTCAGCACAGCGCTACCATTCGTTTTATTGGGGCTGCTAACACAAGTGTGAAACTGCAGCGTCTTCAACACATGTTCTATTTTTGCCTGTTTTCAGCCCTGTGTTGCAGAGCAATCTGCTGGCTTCACAAGGTCCCGACAGCAGCTTCACCTGCTAGGGGAGCATTTTTTTTTTTTTAATCAGAAGCTTTAAAAACGCTGGTATAACACTATCAGCGCTGATGAAACCAGGTGGAAGCTGCAGTAAACACAGTTTCTGAAACCACCTGTGTGAGGGAGGCCTTAGGGCACCCAGCATGTGTTCTCATTCAATTGCCGATAGCTGTCAGTCAATAGGATTTCCCACTGGTCTCCTGACCCCAAAACAAGTAGGGACTTCACTTCAATACTTTCAGGTTATTGTGAATCTTTTACACAACTATCCTTCTACTGAGCCCCTTTTTGCTTTCTTACATAGTGCCTATAAGGCAGGTTCCCTTTTTATAGCAGCAGCACATCTACTCCATCTGCCAGAAATATACAAGGTTTAAAGGGGTTGTCCGAGCAGAGGTAAGCAATTAAAAAAAAAAAAAAGACAGTCGGACAACCCCTTTATAACATGGATATAGTCACAGGCTTGGTAGACCTGGCTCACATCCCTCAGTCAATACCAATATGGGATGTAGCTTCATACAGATGTTCATGTCTTCTTGATGCATACCTGACGTTTGTATCCCAGATCTGTAGAACTGCAGGTGGATAAGGGATCTCAATCACATACAAGGGAGCGTTCTAATAGATGTAGAACTTATAAGGGGCATGTAACATCCATAGATAAAAAAAGGGAAAATGTGAGCAATGGGGACTGAGAAGCCGGATAACAGCAGAGCTGTGGTAACGCAATCTTCTAGCGGTGCGTGAATTACCGTCCCCTCTCGTAGCCAGGGAAGAGCTGGCCGAGGAGGGTCTGCAGAGGCTTGTTGACCCGCATGTTGTAGTTCTTGCCCAGGTCGTGCCTGCAGGCCGGACAGCTGTACACCGAGGCCTTGAAGGAACGGTCCAGGCAGCTCTTGCAGATGTTGTGCAGACACTCGGTGGTGATGGGCTCGTACACCACCTCCTGGCAGCAGATACACAGGAAGGTCTCCTCCACTTTGCTGATGAACCTTGGTCCTTCCTTGAGATGCGACTTCACTTCATTCCACAACTTGACATTCAGCTCGTCCTTCTCAATCAGCTCTTTTTGCTCCGGCGTCAGGTTGTACTCAAGTTCCATTTTCGTCTTTTTCGCTGTTCCTTCAGGCGATGAAGCATCTTCCTCTTCATCATCATCATCCTCTTCTTCTTCATCCTCAATGACAGATTTCCTTTTTCTCTTCCCTTTAACTGGAGTTTCCAGTTCATCTGAATCTATATTTTCTTTCTCTCTCTCCTTGTTGGCAATAGTTTCCAGGTACCCCTCGGGGTATTGCATGGTGAGGCCGAGTTTCTTCATACGATCTTTGCCCTCCTTGGTCCACGGCGCCGGCTCGTCGTCATCTCTCCTCAGCAGATAGCGCCAGATAAGGAAGCCGGACTTGCCCTTCTCTGGCCAGTACTTCACCACCTTGTAGATGCCATCGTATCGGTTACCGTCCTCTGGGGCGTATTTACTGTGCTTCCGCCCCTTGGCATTGCGCACAACACGAACTGGTTTACCCGCTTTCCAATCTTTAGCTTCAGCCCCTTGCTTGTCGTTGATGGGGGCGCTGCAGTTGAGGGCCAGGGCTCGGTTCATGTTGGTCAGTTTCTGGTCACATGACTGCTCAGCTGTTCGCTTGTTGCCCGAGAGGTCCCGACCTCCGCTCCCGGTGTAGGTAAACTCTGACCCATCATCGGCATCATCCTCATAACCTCCCGCCAGCACCAGAGAATAGGAGCCATCATTGCTTCTTCCGTGGATGCCAGCCACATGAGGCCGATGCACTCCCGCCTCACTGACCTGCACCCTGAACTTCCACATGCTGCCAACGGGCACACCTGGTATCTTTCCGTAGTGGTTGGATGGAACAATTGTGCATTCTCTAGAGCGCCCCATACAGGCCATGCCCTTACCCCAGTCTCTGTGAGAGGACGAGCTGGCGGATGCCATTTTAGACTTCTTTTTACTTTCCTTCAGCTTTTCACCTGCCAGCACCACCTCGCTGGTATCATTCCTACAGTCAGGGCAGTACCAGTCGTCATCGTCCGGCAGGGCAGATAGAGGAGGGTCAAGACAGTAGATGTGGAAGGCCATGTCACACTCGTCGCACAGCAGCTGCTTTTCAGGGTCCTGTTTGCCCCCGCAGATGTGACAGGCGCACATGCGGCACTTCGTCTTGGGGTCATCCTTGCAGAGTTTGCATTGCGGACCGGTCTGGGGCTTTTGGGGTAACTCCTTGGGAGGCGGGAGCAGCGGCTCTGGTGGGATTGGGTTACCCGGCTGCTCGATCTTAAACACTTCATCCACAAATATCACTTTGCAGTCATTTAAAGGGTCCCCCGCGCCCCCCAAGAACAGCTTGGCCTGCAGTACTTTGCTGGTCTTGCCCTCTTCCTTGTGCTGGATCTCCGCATCGTACCAGTAGCCGCGCTCCTTGGGCTCATCCGGGTTGTAGTTGACCATGACCACCAGTCCAGCCTGCAGCTCCTCCCAGGACAGCTTGGTCCTGGCCCGGGGTCTCACATCCCTCCCGGTCAGCTGCACCACCCCGTTCTCAGGATAGTCCTCGTACTTTATATGGTAGATGACGTCATCGGGGGCTCCCCGGGTCACATTCACCACCTCCGCCTCGAACCAGGCGCCCATATGCAGGTCCCGGGCGTCCACCAGCTCCTGCACCCGGTACAGTCCCAGGGTGGTGGGCTCGGCGGGCGGCTCCTCTTCCGGCTCGGTCTCGGACATGGGAGCGTCGTCGGGCTCTTCTGCCGTTACCGGAGCAGCGGCCGCCGCCGGGGCAGGAGGAGGGGGGAGCTGGCGGACCAGCAGCTGCACGATGTCGTTGAGCCCAAGGCTGTAATCAAAGAGCGTGTGGCCGTCCTCCATCTGCTTCCCCCGGTAGAAGAGCCGCTGCCTGTCCTGCTGCACCCCGAACACCTCCTGGATCCGCTCCCGCAGCTCCTCCACCTTGGTCAGCTTAGACAGGGAGTCAATGCGATGAGTCTCCCGGCCGTCCATGGTGCGCACCTGGATCCACATGATGGCGGCTTTCACAGGTCTCGACGCGTCTACAGAAGCACGTACTGTACGGAAAGCCCGCTCTCCTCAGGCTGCGCGGTTTATACTTTGGCGGGAGGCCGTCCCGCCTGCTGCTGATTGGTTGGAGCACAGACAGAGGGGAGGAGTTTATCGGCCTCTCTCCCACTGACGTGATTTTCCCGCCCGCTGTGACTGTTGCTATGGATACGGTGCTTGGCGCGCTCTGTCTTGGTTTGCACGCCATTCATGTCTTATGCGGTCTGTGAGGAGACGTACAATATAAACTGACCGACTGTACTATTATCACGTGTTTGATGCTTAATAAAAGGAATGATAGTCATAAATAAAAAATTATTATATATATACACCGGTATATATTGCTGAGGGAAAATAAAGTGCGCCCACAATGACAGAAACGCACTGCCATAACCGAACCCGCCATGTTGCCCACCATGTTATTGAGAAGTGCCATTAGAGAGCTTTTCAAGAAGCAGCGACATACTAAGGCTGGGTTCACATGGGACGAATTTGCCGCGGAAATTCCGTGCGGAATTTCGCCGCGGCAAATTCACATGCGGCCGCTAATCCCGGGATTAGCCAGCCATGTGGATGAGATTTCGCAGAAATCTCGTCCACACAGGACGGCAAATCCGCTGCGGCTAAGCCGGCAGAAGCCGCCGCTGCGGCGCGGATTTGCCGACTGCAGCGTGTCCATTTTTTTTCCCGCTGCGACCGCGCCTTCCTCTGTGGGAGTGTTGGCTGCAGCGGACGAGCGAGCGGCCAGCAGCTTCAAAGCCACCGCGGGTTTTGCAGCAGCGGTTCTCCCGGCGGAAATCTCGTGGTTTTTCGTTGCGGCCAAACCGCGAGATTTCCGCCAAGAATCCGCCCTGTGAGAACCCAGCCTAAGGCTCTGTTTATACTGGTGCTTTTTGTTTCCGTCTCGCTGTTTCGTTGTGGTTGCAGTTAAACAGAAAGGAAACGCTTCCGTTTTTGTGCCCAGCGTTGACGCTGAAGACTTGCAGTTTTAATCCGTTTGCCAATTTTTCATCGCCATTCCTTCTTGTAAAACGGAAGCAAAACACAGGCTGCTGCGGTTTTGCTTTTCAGGTCAAAAAACGGAACCTAAACGCATATCAACATTTCCGTGTTTTGTTTTTTTTTTAACATTGCTGTCAATGGAAAAACGTAGCAAACCGAAAACTATCACTTCGCTTCCATTTTACATTTCCGTTTTCTTACCATTTAGTGTGAACGGGTCCTAAAGGCCGGATTCACATCTGTTTTCACATGTCCCTAATTCTGTTCAATGATAGGAGCTGAAAACCAAAATGGATGACAGCGCTGGAGTCGTCACATGATGGACACCAACTTCGCCCATGACCGTGTTTGTGTGCGCAAAACACAGAGAATAGAATCCGTTGATTTTAATGGGTTCGTCCTCACGGCTAGGACCTGCTCTGTCTTTCTGTGTTTTGCGCAGTAAAGCCTCCATAGAAGTCTAATACGCAAGGGAATGGGTGAAACGCTGCGTAAAACCACGGGGAAAAGAACATATGTGAACCTTATTAGGCTACATAGCCTTTTAATCCATGGAAGGGGTGTATCACGTGTGTGAACTGGGCCTGCATGCGCAAAAAGTAAAGTACTGTGCGCAGACATGCAGGCAAATGTACCTCATCCAACCTAATTCATGCGCAAATGCGTGGCGCTGAGGTGAGCGTATTTTGCACATACGGTCATGCGAAGCAGCCCTAACTTCTAACGGGTTTTGTCATGGGATACTGTTGATCTGTTTTGGCCTCGTTCACACCTGCAATGGAGGTTCGTGGTTTGTGTTGCAGATTCCGCAAAATTTACTGAAAAAAAAACAGTTGGGCAAATCTTCAGTTTTGCAATGCAGTCATCGGCCCCATAGATTCTACAGGTGAAGCATGTAAACTTCATGTTTCATCTGAAGAAATAAGACATTTAACAATGCGACAACTCGCGGTAAATCCACGTATAATCTTGAAATGTGAGAATATACCCCAAGTTTCAGCGAAATGGGGTGTGGCCTGCAATGATCGCTTGCTAGAAGTATGTAGTGGCAACGTATTCCTGCCCCGTTTGCGGAATATAGTGCATGCTACATTAAAATTCCACACTGGTTTCAAAAAAATTACGCTTCTGTATTTTTAAAGGCAACTATTGTATATATTGTAAAATGTAATAAATAGTAAATATTAACCCCGTTGGCAAAATCTGACATACACGTATGCTGCGTCCAATCCTGTATAGAGCTGGCTTGGGAGTAAAGCTGCTCTCTACATAGTAGGTGTGGACTGTCTTTGACACCCGGTTGCAACAGCCAGGATCATAGATAACTCGGATTTTAGCCGTTTAACCTCTTAGATGCTGCTGTCAGTACTAACTGAAAGGGGTGCTCCCTCTGTCTTCTGAATGGCTTCCGCTGTGATGAGACTGTGGCGTTCCATTTCGTTACCATAGCAGCCTAGGGCTCTGTGAAGGCCCCCAGAGTTGCTATGGATTTTTCCCTGTTAAGCCATGCCTGTGGCAAGGCTTAAAGGCGTTTTCCATTTCGGGTTTTCAAATCCAAGATAAGAAACCGCTGCTATAATTACCAGCTACCCAACCTGAGCCAATGGAAACAGCCGAGTGCTTTAGCCTAGTGCTGTTTCCGTAACTCTCATTGAAGTGAAGAAGAGTTAACGAAGTGGTGTAGCCTGCTGCTTGTGTAGCTCTCATTAACTTCAGTGAGAGTTATGCAAACAGCACTGGGCTGAAGCGTTTGGTTGTTTCTGACAGGTGGTTGGAAACAGAGAGCCAGGTTTTCCCATCTCGGCCATGAAAAGTGAAGCTGGGAATACCCCTTTAATAGAAGGCCTGCAAAAGTACAACACGCTGCAATACTGAAGTACTACGGCATATTGTATAAGTCATGCGGGCTAGTAAAAAAATGGAAAAATGTACAGCTGACCAATGACAGCTCTGTGGGCCGAACGATCATATTAATGATCTTTCGCCCCAATAAAATTGATCTTCTATTGTGTGTGAACAGCAGTGAACAAGTGCCAATTTACACACCTTGTCAATCAGTCCTGGCTACAGACGGCCAAGTCTTGGCTCAAGTAAATGTCAAAATACTGAGGCAAGCCATTTTGTTGCTGTGGACAGAACATCACCAGGGCCTGCGACAATTAGATGTCTCAGCCACACGGTATAACTTCACTTTGATTATGAAGTCACTGAGGCCTGATGTCTTTGTCAGTTTTTTGTTTAGTATTTTTCTATTCTTATGTCTTCTCCGAACTATTTTTACATTTTTGTTTTTAAGAAATTCAATTTAAAAAAATGAATGATTAGAATCTGGCAGCCAGGAATCCCAACAAATCAAAGAAAGTAGAGTCCTAATTTTGGCAGAGAGGTCGCTCCTGTCTGTTGTTCGCAGTTTGCTACAAAACTACATTAATAACTGATGCTAGAAGTCGTAGTTTTCTGTCATTGGAGGAGTCACAGGTTGGAGATCACTCAGGAGTTTCTGTAATCCCTATTAATTGTAAGCTCACTTTTAGGACCCAAAAATATAAATTCATAAAAATTAACTTTTAATAAATATTGCTTAAAAACCTTATGGACACGCAAACAACAACAAAAAAAAAAAAATCCACTATCCGGTAGGGAATGTGAAATTGTATCATACAGTAACACTTCAAGATCAGTATCGATCTTGGACGTTTTCTTTATTATGTCTTTTACGTCCAAAAGATAGCTCTTTTTTGGGGGGGTTTCTTGGTTTTAATGTTCCAAAAAACCTATGCATTTTTTCCGAACCTGAACATGATGTCGTAATCAGCCGGAATCTACATGCAACTCATATAGTCCAATGTATAATAGACACGAGATGTTTTTATGTACAGAATAGACCTTGTAATTTCCCTACGCGTTTCGCCCACTGCGTGGGATCCTCAGGGGCTCAAGTATCTCCTGGGATGATTCCCTGGTGAAAGGTTATCAGTCATCAACTGAGTATAGAAAATTGTTTATAGATTAGGACTATAAACCATTAAAGGCAATGAGTAAGTATAGGTAAGGTACTGTATTGAATTAGCACCCCACTATGAGGAGTGATTGCTGCAGTAATTCCTCCTAAGCTGATATGCGGTACTTGATAGCCTAATAATATTTCCTAGAGGAACAGTGCCCAGTTATCACTTAGAGTGATGTCTTGGTCAATACCCAGATAGTCTGCGCACGAAAAAAAAGTTCCCCAGGTAATACATCGCTGTCTATTAGATCCTTTAGTAGGTGAGTTTTGATATACTCAAAAGCTATCAATAGTATAGCTCCCACTAAATAGGGTTTTTCTGCAGTCAGGCAAATTCTCAGCCTAGTGAAGGGTTGTAAGGTCCCCCCCCCCCCCCCCCCCCTATCAGGATCAGATAAAGCAGAATGAAATCATAAAATAAATAGAACAAGCGGCAGCATGACAGTCCTGGTGGTGGACTGCCAGCATGGAACCTCCCTTCCAAGTGCCGTCCAATGTGCAGAACATTGCACATATCCTGTTCTAATCTCGTCCCAGAATCGGATAACAATAAGCGATGCAACGATTTTCAAACTCTGACTAATGGTCCAAGTTAGAGATGAGCGAGCACCCAAATGCTCGGGTCCGTGTTATTCGAGTCGAGCTTTTTGTAAAATTCGAGAGCTCTACTCGAGTAACGAACCCCGTTGACTACAATGGGAGACTCGAGCATTTTTGTATATGGGACGCCGGGTGCCGAGCTTTTTTTTTTTTTCCTCTCTCTCTCCCTCTCTCCCCTGCCTGCCAGACAAAAAGTTAAGAACACCCTAAGAACTCCTTCACACTGGCGATCACGATACCGACGCAAGAGAATCGTGGCAATATTGCATTTTTGTATTTGAGATGTTTAAGTGTCAGCGATGCTTTTTCCTGAAAATAATCTTGCATCTCATCGCTGCCGCTTGCGATTTTCTCACGCGATAGACAATAGGAGTTGCTAATGTTAAAGATGTATTGCACGAACAAGTTTGTGAGTTGCGATGCAATAAAGCGGAGGCTCCATAGGGAAACATGGGTGAGAAAGAAAAAAAAAAATCGCGAAACACAGAAAGATGGGACATGCAGCAACATCACAGGACGGGAAACATCGCAAATGGGAATGAAGCCATTGAAAATCATGGGTTTCATAATTCTGCGTTTTCACGCGCTCTCTCATCGCGCTGTTTTCTCGCCAGTGTGAAGGCAGCCTAATGGAGACAGACAGTGAACATGCAGGAACTTTTTCACAACAATTTCAAGATCGAAATGAGTCCCAGCTACAGAACCCCCACTAATCTCTAGTTATATGGCCGGTAGAGATGAGCGAGCACGCTCGGATAAGGCAGTTACTCGAGCGAGCATCGATCTTCTCGAGTAACTGCATTCTCGTCTGAGCAGGCTCCGGGGAACGGAGGGGGAGAGAGATCGATCTCACTCTCCAGCCCCCCCACTCCTCCCCGACGCCCCCCCGAGCTTGCTCGGACGAGAATGGAGTTACTCGAGAAGATCGATGCTCGCTCGAGTAACTGCCTTATCCGAGCGTGCTCGCTCATCTCTAATGGCCAGGCCTGCTGTAATGACATTTCTCTTCTTTCTCTTCAGGTGTTCCTGAAGCCGTGCAGTAATGTCCTGTCTTGTAAGGAAGTCACAGTTGAACCACTATCTGCTGATGATTGGGAAATACTGGTAAAATTTTATAATTTTAAAAACTTTTTATATTTACTAGAGATGAGCGAACGTACTCGGTAAGGCCAATTTCGCAATCGAGCATTGCGATTTTCGAGTACTTCACTACTCGGGTGAAAAGATTCGGGGGTCGCCGGTGGAGCGGGGGGTAGCAGCGCGGAACAGGTGGGAGCTCTCTCTCCCTCTCCCCCCCACTCCCCTCTGCAACCCCCCGCTCACCCACGGCGCCCCCCGAATCTTTTCACCCAAGTAGTGAAGTACTCGAAAATCGCGATGCTCGATTGCGAAATCGGCCTTACCGAGTACGTTCGCTCATCTCTAATATTTATCCTTCCATGGGGGCCACAATAGAACTTTGGGTCAGATTATTAATCTATACATTACAGATATCTTTACGTTAGAGTATTCTCCCTTGTGTAAGCTAACACAGCAGCGTCACCTCTGGGGTGTAACTGCCTGCGGTGTGACATTATCATGCTGAAAGCTGTTTTGACAGTGATGGGTGGTCTACTGGTTCTAAAAAGACCTGGAAAAGCTATGAGTCTGATAGTCTAGCAATCACTTTAGTAACATAGGTCTTTTTTTTTTCAGCTTAACTTACTATGTCCATCCAGTTCAGCCAATAACTCCACTCTTCCTTGCTCAATGTTGATCCAGAGGAAGGCAAAAAGCCCAACAAAGCCAAAGCCAACCCTCCTCTTTTAAGAAAGAAAAAAATTCCTTTCCTAGTCTTTAATTTTTTTTGTTAACTTCTCCCTCAATTAATAACAGCTAATGTGCCTCCATCACATATAATCACGCATGACTTAGGCCTGATGCCCACAGCCGGGTCGGATTCCGACTGCAGAATATCGCAGCAGAATTAGACCCAGAGACCCTACACTCTCCGGATTTGCGGCAAGAGTCTCGGCCAGCGTGCATGCACAGTGCCGCGCAGGACGTGCCAGCAATGGGCGCTGACACGATTTCCCACAATACTTCCGCTGTGCTTACAGTAGAAGTATCGTGTGACGGACGGCTTCCATTGACTGCAAGTTGTTCCGCACAAATTAGAGCATGCTGCGATTCTTCCCTGTGAGCGGAAAATCGCAGCTGATTTCTGCTCGCAGGCATCGGAGAATCGCTCTACATGGCATGTCTATGGAAGGTTATTACTGCGGAATTCGCGGCGGTTGTCTGGACGTTTTTTTTTCGCAGTGATATTTCGTCCGTGGGCATTAGCCCTCAATTAGCAATACCCCCCTAAACAATAATGCCAGCAGAATTCCCCTAATAAACAGTAGCAGCAGACTGGCTCCAACATATCATAATTCTAATACCTACAAAATGATTCTATAAAAATAATTGACACAATTCTTGCTAGTTGCAGCCATCACAAGGTGGAGGTCATTGCATATCTATTTATAAAGGTCCCCTTTAAGTCATGGGGAGCAATATAAATATATAATCATCAAGCTTCCCCCTTGCCCGCTGTATGGGACGTATTCCCCTACTTGTGAAACGTCTTGGCAATTTGAGAGAGTAGTTCTGGAACGGTGAACCTCCTCCCACTTTAACTGTACTTACCTGATGAGAAGCCCAACTTCAGAGATTCACTGATGTCCTTCTCAACAACCCTCTTCATATCCCTCTGGAGCACCATGTGGGAGAGTTGTTCTGCACTCTCCTTACGCAGTTTCCCTATAAGTGTTACATTAAGTGTGATGAGGCAGAATCAATATGGGATATATATAATACAACCTTGCACGGTCTAGATTTTGGCTTCTAGGGCTCCACTTTCAAAAATTGTGGAGCCACCTTTCAAAGAGGATGTGTCATCACCATCACTATTTTAGTCAATGTTTGTATTCACTATGAAGTAACGATTCTGGAGCATCTTTACTCGTAACTCTGAGTTCTTCTGTTATTCCTGCCTAATATTGATGAATAAATTAACCACTGGATGTTACCATACCCCTTATCAAAGGGATGAGTCCCTACTAGAGATGAGCGAGCACGCTCGGATAAGGCAGTTACTCGAGCGAGCATCGCTGTTCTCAAGTAACTGCATTCTCGTCCAAACAGGCTCGGGCGGGGGGAGAGAGAGATCTCTCTTTCTCTCCCCTACTATCTCCCACGACCCCCACCGCTCCCCCCCCCCGAGCCTGCTCGGACGAGAATGCAGTTACTCGAGAAGAGCGATGCTCGCTCGAGTAACTGCCTTATCCGAGCGTGCTCGCTCATCTCTAGTCCCTACATAATCTGGTACTGTCGGCACTGATTAGACAATATTGTACATTGTAGGCACACATCCCTAAATGGTAACACCCTGATGTCCGTTTATTCGTACATTTCTAGGAGAAATAACAGAGGAATGGCACAGTATAGAGTTCTAAGAAAAGATGCAATCAAATTATTATATCATGAATAACACAAGGATTCACTAAAATAGACAAATCATTAGAGGCGGCGAGTCCAGGAAGAATAGATGGAAATATTGGCGGTTCTTTGACTCTCTAACCGGTGAGTGCGGCTGTTGAGTTCCTGCCAGTGCCTATGTTTGTATCTGTAACACTGGAGATTAATAGTCTCCCTGTGACTCTCACAACCGTAATTGAAAAGTCAATGTTTAGAGTCAGGTCAGATGAATTATATATGAATATGCTGATTTTGAACTTCTGATCTTCTTGCCAGGAGCTGCATGCATCTGCCCTTGAAATGCAACTTCTTGACCAGATCCGAATAGTTTATCCCAACGCTGTGTTTCCCGTGTGGGTGGACCTGTACACATGTATTTACATCCAAATAAGTGAGTAGTTCGAGTTCTTTTATAAGCTGTTTTTACTGACTAAAAACAGAACTATTAATGACAAAAACTTCAGTATGTCTATTTAAGGGTTGCGTCTTATTCCCAGGCTTTTCGTTTATGCCTTTCTGTTCTATTCTGAATATATATAAGAGGATTTCCAATGAAGTACTGTTATTATCCACTATGTATAAGCCTTTTTGCAGCAAAACAAGAAAACTTACATTTAATCCCTTAACAACTGCCCATATGTCTTTTGACAGAGGCTGTTAAGGGGCTTTATTCTGCAGCGCTGTCTTCTGATGGCGCTGCATTAAAAGCTTGGTGTGAGTCTCCCATGCCGGGGAGAGCGGGTACTCAGCTGTGGGATGACAGCTGGGCACTTGCTCTAATAGCGGGCACAGAAGAGACTTTTGTTTCCCGCTATTTAATCCTTTACACGCAAAAGGTCAGTGCGACTGCAGCCTGTAAAAGGCAGATAGAGGGAGGGGGACTCCCTCTGTCACCAATTGGACCCCCGCAATATTATTCTGGTGTCCCGATGAGTTGCTTTGGCACCCGCAGATTTGGATGTAGCCTCGAGGTCTGCCAGCTACAGTGGCTCATGAGGCTCAGCCTCTGGCTGACCTCATAGGTTTTCAAATGCACTACTATACTTAAGAAAAGTAGTGTATTAGAAGAATGATTAAATATGCTGATAATTAAGTTCCCCAGTGGGACAAATATCTATCTATCTATCTATCTATCTATCTATCTATCTATCTATCTATCTATCTATCTATCTATCTATCTATCTATCTATCTATCTATCTATCTCATATCTATCTATCTATCTATCTATCTTTCTCATATCTATCTATCTTTCTCATATCTATCTATCTTTCTCATATCTATCTATCTTTCTCATATCTATCTATCTTTCTCATATCTATCTCATATCTATCTATCTATCTATCTCATATCTATCTATCTATCTATCTATCTCATATCTATCTATCTATCTATCTATCTATCTATCTATCTATCTATCTATCTATCTATCTATCTATCTAATATCTATCTCATATCTATCTATCTCATATCTATCTATCTATCTATCTATCTATCTATCTATCTATCTATCTCATATCTATCTATCTATCTATCTATCTATCTCATATCTATCTAATATCTATCTCATATCTATCTAATATCTATCTCATATCTATCTAATATCTATCTCATATCTATCTATCTATCTCATATCTATCTATCTATCTATCTATCTATCTATCTATCTATCTATCTATCTATCTCATATCTATCTATCTATCTATCTATCTTTCTCATATCTATCTATCTTTCTCATATCTATCTATCTTTCTCATATCTATCTATCTTTCTCATATCTATCTATCTTTCTCATATCTATCTCATATCTATCTATCTATCTATCTCATATCTATCTATCTATCTATCTATCTCATATCTATCTATCTATCTATCTATCTATCTATCTATCTATCTATCTATCTATCTATCTATCTATCTAATATCTATCTCATATCTATCTATCTCATATCTATCTATCTATCTATCTATCTATCTATCTATCTATCTATCTATCTATCTATCTATCTATCTCATATCTATCTATCTATCTATCTATCTATCTCATATCTATCTAATATCTATCTCATATCTATCTAATATCTATCTCATATCTATCTAATATCTATCTCATATCTATCTATCTATCTCATATCTATCTATCTATCTATCTATCTATCTATCTATCTATCTATCTATCTATCTATCTATCTATCTATCTATCTATCTCATATCTATCTCATATCTATCTATCTCATATCTATCTATCTATCTATCTATCTATCTATCTATCTATCTATCTATCTATCTATCTATCTATCTATCTATCTATCTATCTATCTATCTATCTCTTCTAAGGAATACATGAAAATCATTGAATACAACGGAAGAGCCTGCTCAATCATTTTTTTCCTTGTCCTCTACCTTATGTCTTTGGTGTCTCATTATTAGTAAGACTCTGTTCTCCTGGCTGTAAGTATAGCTCCGATGTATGCAGCTATGCTATATATTTGCATAGGTCACCCATTGACTCCCAACCTCTACAGCACATACCGAGCTTTACTATAAAAGAATTCAGCGTTATGGCGTATGTCACACTAGACAAGCAAGGGGGGAATGAAAAATAAAAACATTTTTAGACTTCTATTACTAAATTACGAAAATTCTTTTCTGTTCAGGAGCGTTGACACCAGCTACGAGTTATGGCCGACTGGAGCCTCTGACTGAGTTAATTGTCTCTCCAAAAAGCAGAACGTCTGAGAACGTGCCACCTCATTTTCCGTCTTTAAAAACTGCAGAATGTGACCTTGGATCCAGTAAAATGACTTATAGAACAACAAGTAGCAGCAATACTTCGTCACTTAAAGACCAGAGTGAAACCTCCGAAACTCCACCTCCCGAGGATTCCAGTATATGGAACTCATTAGTAAAACTCCTTTCTTGGGCTTTAGGAAGAATGCCCTCACAGACTAATGTTGCCTTTAATAAGGATTTCTTTCGGAGGACTTTGTTGAAAAGCATTAGGCTGGAAGCAATTTTTCGAGTATCTCACAATGTTCCCCCCATTATAAGTAATAGCCAAGCATTCTTGGACCATACAAATGATAACACGGTTCAGGTGTATCTGTGGTACCCAGAACCCCCAGGTTTAGTTTCGGACATAGTCGTGTCCTATGGAACTATTGTAGAAATACCTTCCCCAAAGAGACGGAAAAAGAATAGCAAGTTAAGTGCAGAGCGATTGGAGGGGCAAAAGGAATCCGCTGATGTGGCCACTAAGATGCCGGAAGCTGTGGTGAAGATTGTGTGGCATGGCTTTGAAGATATCAAAGATGTCATTGATTATGACACCAGAAATGGAAATACACATATTGCAAAAGTTTGGGTCAGTGATTTTATCAAATGTCCAATAATCATGTATAAGGCCTCATTCAGACGAACGTGTTTATGTGTGCACAAAAGCGCGCGTCCACATACATGCAAAAACATACGTGAATGAAGCTCCGTGCACCATTGCTTTCAATGGGGCCGTCACTGTTGCTGGCAGCCCCATTGAAAGCAATAGGATGCTGACAACCCCTGAAGTGATTTTTAGGGAACAGCTTTAAATATTAGCCCTTCCCTGAAAATCATCCCTAGAATTTGTAAAAAACAGAAAAATATTCTCACCTCTCCGCCGCTGCCGGGGCTCAGGCGCATCTAACCGCTTGGTATTATTATATATTTTTTTTTAACACATGCCAGGGATGATTTTTCAGAGAAGGGCTTATATTTAAAGCCCTTCCCCGGAAATTACTGCAAGGGTTGCCGGCAGCCCATTGCTTTCAATGGGGCTGCCAGCAGCAGCGGCGGCCCCATTGAAAGCAATGGGAGAATATCGCGATCCTCTGCCACATCTGTGGCAGGGGATTCTTTAGTCCCCGCGGGGAGTTCCCTTGTCACTGAACACTGTGACAGCAGTGACAAGGGGAATACCCGCGGGGACTATTTACATGCACCATAGACCTACGCGGTGCACGCATGTCCTATGTTTTGCAGGTGCGCGTTTGTACCACTGTATAACACGGACATGTGAACTCATCATAGGAAAACACAGGGTTCAAATAGATAAGCGGTCTTGTGCGCACCTATGTACGCACATAAACACGCTCGTCTGAATGAGGCCCAATTGTGAAGCTGTACAGTTTTGAGGGGTTACTTAAATGGCAATTCCCTATAGTCTTATCAGGGTTTTATGATTGGATGTAAATGAAGGTAAGTTGTTGTATAGCAAAACGATAAGAAACTATTATGAGGTAAAAGTGGAGCAGTTGCCCATAGCAATCAATTTCCCATAAAGCCACTGAGAAATGAGAACAGGAATCTTAGTGACTGTTATGAGCAACTACTTTACTTTTTTGTTGCACAAATGTTGATAAATCTTCATCTTTGGGCCTCAAACCTGTCTAGTAAAAAAACAGGCCTTGTTGTCCCTAGCAACCAATCACAGCACAGCTTTCATTTTTGCATAGCATTGTAAACCCTTTAAGGGTTCTGTCATTGGAAAAGGAAAACTCTATACCTACCTATTGCTCCCCAGGCAGTCTCCTTACCAGATCTTCACCTCGCAATCTTCTCCTGGCTCCTCCAGTCCCCCAGGTCACCTCACCTCCAGCTGTCCGGATCCTCTTCTTTCTGTGACGCAGCGTACATTACCGGCATTCTGCTTCCTGCAGGTTAGTGTACGCTACATCACTAGTCCTCAACAGCCTGCTCTAGCGTGACTGCGCATGCACAATGTCTCGCCGCTAGTGAAACACTAGCTGCGAAATATCGCGCATGCGCGCTAAAGCAGGCTGACGATGTTTCAGAATTCCCTGTTAGGCAGTGAAGGCTACGTCAATCATAGCCTTCACAACTCTGCAGGAAGTGAACTGCAGCAAATGGACGCTCCAAAACAGGAGCAAGAGGATCCAGCTGGCTAGAAGTGAGGTGACCTGGGTGAGTGGAGGAGCCAGGAGAAGATGCGGTAAGAAGACTACCTAGAGAGGAATAGGTAAGTAGTGATTTTTTTTCTACTGACAACACCCTTTAACCCCTTAGTGACCAAACTCTTTTTCATTTTTCCATTTTCTTTTTTTCATCCCCCCCCCCTTTATAAAAATCGTAACTCATTTATTTATCCATCGCTGCTGCTGCATGAGGGCTTGTCTTTTGTGGGACAAGTTGTACTTTTCATTGGTTCTATTTAATGTATCATATAATGTACTGAAAAACTTTTAAAGAGTTCTAAGTGGAGAGAAATGGGAAAAAAATGAAAACCTTTCGGTGTGTCTTATTTCTATGGCGCACAAACTGCAACAAAAATGACCTGATAACTTTATTCTATGGGTCAGTACTAGTGATGAGCGAGCATCACTAGGACAATAGCTCGAGCGATCATTGCCCTTAGCGAGTACCTGCCCGCTCGAGAGAAAAGGTTCGGGTGCCGGCGGCGGGCAGGGAGCTGCAGGGGAGAGCGGGGAGGAACGGAGGGGAGATCTCTCTCTCCTTCTCTCCCCTCCCGCTCCCCCCTGCTCACTGCCGCAACTCACTGCTCCCTCGCGACGGCAGCTGAACCTTTTCTCTCGAGTGGGCAGGTACTCGCTAAGGGCAATGCTCACTCGAGCAATTGCCCTTAGCGAGTATGCTCGCTCATCTCTAGTCAGTACGATTACTATGATACCAAACCTATATGTTGTTTTTTTTGCTGTACTACTTGTATTCTTTTTCAAAGATATTTAATTTTTTCAAATTATTTTCTGCCGCCATCTTCTGTGCGCAATAGCTTTTTTATTTTTCTGTCCACATAGTTGTGCGGGGGCTCATTTTTTGCGGGACGTCCTGTAGTTTGTGTTGGTACCATTTTGGAATACATACGACTTTTTGATTGCTTTTTATTGCATTTTTTTTCTTGGAGACGGGGACCAAAAAAGCTCATTTCTGGCTTTCTTTCTTTTTTTACGTTCATCATGCGGGGTAAATAATGCATTACTTTGATAGATTGGATTTTTATGGACGCAGCGACACCAAATATGTATTTTTGTTTTATTATTTAGATTCTTTTATTATAAATATGACAAAAGGCTTGCTTTTTTTTAATAATTAGTAAAACTTTATTGATCTTATTTTTACTTTTTTTTTTTTAGGCCCAAAAGGGGACAACAACTTGCGATGCTTTGATCGTTCCTGCAGTATGATGTAATTCCATAGCATTACATCATACTGCGATCGGGGAGACAGTCTATCGAGCCAACCCTCGGGCATGGCTTGATAGGCATTCTGTCATGACAGCTCATTATAAACGACATGATACATTTTTTAGCGGGATAGTACAATTACGACGATATCCATTTATGACATGTGACTTTTTAAAAGTTGCAAAATTTGTCTCAGTCTTACTCTTATAGCCGAGTAGTATGCAAAGTGACTCCACACCTATAGACCTATTTAAAGATGTGACAAATATATCAATATCGTGCAAAATTTTATAAATTTGTTCATCTTTAGGCCGCCTGCACACGGGCGGAAATCCCGCGGCGGGATTTCCGCCACTCAAAGCCTGCATAGGAGTGCATTACAATACGCACTCCTATGCAGACGGCCGCGGTTTGGCCGCGCGGCAAACAAACCGCGGCATGTCCTATTTTTGTGCGGGGCTCGCAGAGCCTCGCACAGAAACGTCACTCACCCGGCCGCCGGCTCCGGTCTGCGCATGCGCCGGCAGCCGGCACATGAAAGAGTCGGGGCCGCAGGGCGCGGGTGAGTACGCGCTCGTCTCTGCAGGCGCTCGGGTCGGGTCTCGCGGCGAGAATTCTCGCCGCTGGAGCCGATCCGCTCGTCTGCAGACGGCCTTAGACTAGAGAATGGAACAAAAGCTAAAGGAAAAATGGTGTCAAAAATTCCCTTGATGATAAATTTTCCCCGTTTGTCATTTTGCAGATCCCTGTGAGGTTGAGGAAGACCTTAAATATTAATATATCTTCAGCTGTCAGGATACAGTCATTGGAACACCAGCCCGAGATCCCTTCATCGATCACGCTGCAACCGAGGCAGTGCTTGGTGAGTGACTGGGGCATATTTGGCCCATAGAAGATGCACAGAGATAGATTAAATTATTAGTTTAGGTTGGACTGAATTGTTTTATGCTTATTATTGGAATGTTAACAAATCATCCTTGAAACATTACTAGTGCCACTGTTTTTACTTAATGGCTTTACATAATGGCTCCGATGGAGAACATTGGATGGTAATGACTATAACACAAGTGATCATGATTGACTTTATTGGAACCAAACTGACCTTGCATACAAAGACCCCCGAATCTAATGACTGTGTCTCTGTGATGGTGTAATGTAATGTGATAGGGAAGAGTAGGATTTTATATTGCTTGTATGGTTCAAAAAAATAAAAAAGTGCAATAAAATCAATGCTTAAAATAACTGCATATGCACTGATATACTGTCACGGGCTTTTACTTTTACACCGTATACACAGCAGCCAATCTGAACAACGGCTGCAGTGCAAGGCCTTGGTCAGATGAGCGTATTTTTTGCACACCAATAGGCATGCAAAAAAAAAAATCGCCACTCACTTGTCAAAATCGTGTGAACGGGCAGTGCTTCATGCGCATGAAAATTGCCCATTCACTGGAGCAGCTGCGCTTTAAAAAGCCCAGCTGCTCCAGGAGGAGAGAGAGAAGAAACACCGCTGGGTTTCAGGATTTCCCCATAGCAGGGAGAGAGAGCAGAGCTATGGGGAATTAACCTATAGCAGGGAGAGACGGAGCGGGGCTATGGGTTAATTGCCCATAGCTCTGCTCTCTCTCCCTGCTATGGGAACCCCGAGGGATATCACCATAGCGCAGAGAGAGTGGGGGGAGCTAGAGAGAGTGGGCGGGGCTATTGGGCTTCTAACAGAAAATCCCCATAGCAAATATAGAGGGCGTAGGGTTAGAGGTTGCATCGCTCTAGCCCCGTCCCCACACTTTCGGGGAAAGCCCTGTAACATCGCCCCTGCTATAGCGAAATCCCCTTGGGAGAGAGGAGAGGGAGTCCCCTTTTGCCCCCAATGCTGGGGAATTGCCCAGCAGGGGGGCAGGAGGAATACTCCGCTGCTTACAGCAGAACATTTAAAACATGCTGCCCAGAAGCACTTTTAAAATGTCCCGTTGTAAATTCCTGTTATTTCCCTGCGGTCTAACAGTAGTTTACAGAGGGACATTTAAAATGTGCTTCTGGGCAGCAGGTTTTAAATGTCCTGCTTTAAGCAGCAGGGAATCTATTTCCTGCGCAGGAATTTCCATGAACTACAACTCCCATAGGAGTCAATGGAAACTCCTGCGCAGCGCGCACCAAGGATAGGTCAGATCCGATCTTTGTTAGGTGCTCGCCGTTTCGCGCACCTAACATTCTCTCATGTGAGCGCTTCTATAGGAACCCATTGGTTCTTTTAGAAGCTCTCTTTTTGCACGCTTATTGGTGCGCAAAAAAAAAACGCTCGTCTGACCGAGGCCTGAGGCTGTATTTACAAGGGCGAGTGCGATGTAGGTCATAGAAACTTGGACCGAAATCGCATTCGAAAACCTGTGATTTTTCAGCAATTCCGATGCACTTTGACTAGAGATGCGCGAGCACGCTCGTTTAAGGCTGCTACTCGATCGAGTTGCAGTCTTATCGAGTAACTGTGTACTCGCCCGAGCAATATGTGGGGAGCGGCGGGGGGGGGGGGGGGGAGTCGGAGGGAGAATGAGAGAGATCTTTCTCTCTCTCTCTCTGCCCCCTGCTCAAACCCCGCCACCGCCCGAATGCTGCTCGGGCGAGTACACAGTTACTCGATAAAACTGCTACTCAATGGAGTAGCAGCCTTAAACGAGCGTGCTCGCGCATCTCCAACTTCGACTTTAAAAACACATTGCATCCCTGCACGTTCAATTTTTATGTGCGTTAAAAACATTGCATGTTGTTTCAATAGTTAAAAGGGAAAAAACGTATCGTATTCACATTTTTTGTGTGTGTGTGTGTGTGGGGGGGGGGGGGGGGGGGTGTGCACACTGCCATAGACAATAAAGGACAGTTCTCGTAGTGAAATCACCCAAAAATAGGACATGCTGTGATTTTTACAGCCATGTGTAATCCGTATTTTCATCAGTATTTACCTCCATGTATTTTATTTTCTAATGGGCTGTCTATCCATTTAGTCGTGTCCGACCCTCGGTGAGTTTATGGGCAAACATTCTCCATGCTTCCCGGCCACGCACTGCTTCTTTTACCTGCTTGATTTACATTATCTCCGTATTACAGCCTGCAAAACATGAACCCAATACGGAGCTAAAATACGCTCATCTGAAAGCGGCCAAAGGCACCGCCTTCTGATACACGAGTACATGCTTATTTATGTCCTGTGTTCCAGTGAATGGCTTTATTTATCCCTGGATAGTTTACATTTCTTGAATCATAAACTTTTTAACATTTGAACATTTTTATTTTTGCTTCAGGTTTTTCCAGGCCGCGCACTTTCTTGAAATGGTTGCCATAGTTTCAGCAAATTGCAGGTTGTTCTTGGTATAATGAAAAGTTATGCAATTTTATCATACTGTACACTTTCTGTAAGGCTCTTTCCACTTAGGGCTTTCCATCATGGTTTCAGTCACAAATACCAAAATAAATAGCAGAGCTGCGCTACTTTTTGCAGTATAATGATAGAAAGCATGACTAAAACTGGGCTGATGAATGGAACCCATTATAGTCAATGGGTTCCGTCGGGCACCGCTGGTTTCTGTCATTTGACTGATCTGGCATACTGGGGGTTTTTTCTTGTTCGGTTTCATGATGGAACAGAATAATGTGAATTTTAACCAGAAATGTGTACCAGTCCAACGGGTTTTCTTAGCTGTCATATTCTCTACTTGCATTCATTCAGCAGGAACCTTCATTGTCTGCTTTTATGGTCTAAAAATCTGTCCTGGTCATGTGATGGATGTACTAGGCTCGTTAAAGGGTTTTTTCCAGGACTGAAAACAAGGATCTATTGGGCAGGGAATGGTGTAAAATAATTTTTTTTTTCTAAAAAGCCATACTCCTATGTTTAAGTAGCCCCTCAGTTCAGCAGAGGAAAACCTGCCCTACTACTCCAATTCTGAAATAAAGCTGCAGTGGTTGCATTCGACAAAAAAATAAAAAAAAGTTATTGGTCTCAGAATACGGCAACAGAAAGCAACTTACTTTTCAAAGTTTTAAAACATAAAAATTATACTGACCCCCAGAATAGTTACCACACCATAAACACCAAGAAAACTAAACCTAACAATGGGGTATTTGCTTTTTTTTCCAATTCGCCCCGTTTTTAAAGGTTTTCTCAATATTATATAATACATTAATATGTAAAATTACAGCTTGTCCCACAAAAAACAAGCTGTTATGTTTTAAGAAAAAATCTAAAAACTTTAGTTCTTGGAAGGCAAGGATGAGTTAAACGAAAAATGGTTCAGGAGTGACGGTGTTTAAATGCTATATCTTGTAAGAAATGGTTCTCTTCATTTAATGATCATCACATGACCTGGACAGTCGTTTATCCACTGGAAGTAAATTATGGTGACTCAAATACCCCTTTAACTCCCTCCTGCCCCAGGATCCCATGATGTACATTATGGGAGGGAATGGGCTCCTGCAAACTGCCATACATATTCAGTATGTAGATGGTGCGGGCTCAGGAGTTACAGGGGAGCTGACTAAGACTGACAGCCGGGGTCGCACTGCAGTGGTGGGAATCGGTGAGAACACCGTTCTTTCACCTTGCTCCTCCTCAAATAAACTAAATAAAAGGTATACATTTATTTACAATATTTGTAATGCAAGGCAAATCTAGCTCACCACACAACAAACAAACAAGCTCTCACAAGTCGAAGAAAGAAATAAAAAAAGTTACGGCTTTTGAAAAGTGGAGATGAAAATCCCGAAAAATTGTTGTGTCGTTAAGTACAAAACTGGGCCATGTCCATAAAGGGTTAAATCGATTCCTTATCCTTTTTATTATTTCAATTATTTAAGGATAAAGACCTTACAGCGGAAGATATAAAAGCTGCCTTCAGCTCGTGGCTGCAGTCGCACAGTACCTCCTCTTTGCCTTGGATTTCAGGGAAAACCGACACTGCACAACTTTCTCTTGGTGAAGGTAAGTAATAGGAAGACCTTTTTAATTCACTGACATAAATCCCTGTTACCAGTTCTTCAGTGTCAAACTTTTTGGATGACCTGGTTTTATTTTTGCTCATTTGCAATTATTTTCTGTGGATTATTCTTAATCCACTAACATATTACTAGAGTCAAGACAGGGGCTACTTTACCATAGAGTAAATGGTGCATCTGCATCGGGCTCCCTGGCAGTGACACCACTTTGCAATTCAATTCATGTCCTGAGGATACAGTTAAAAGCCATCAGCTTCCCGTAAGGCTAATTAAAACTAATAAACCAAGGTATGCTCACCTTCTGCATGTCCCAGCTGCCTCCACTCCCTTTTTGGGTTGAGCGGTCACTTGCCTGTTTAAATGTGTGGCTTCTATGGCTAATCAAGGGTCTCAGTAACTCTGAGGCCAGTCATCCACCGTAGGGGGAATACACTGAAGTGAGCAGAGATCAAGGGAAGCCACATGGGGGAGTGAGGCGAGTATGAGTTTTCATTATTTTGTAAGGGACAAAAAAAACAGAGGGTAACAGGGTGATGACACGCGGGAAAAAGGCGAAGTTTGGTACTCATGGCGTTCATTCACTGGGCCCATTAAGATAATAAAATGGCCTTGGTCAGGACCCTGTCAAGGTCTGTCGCTGCTCAAACCCGCCGCTGCAATACATTGCGGCACGAACCAAGTAGTCCTCCCATTCTATGGACAGGTTATAGGGCTTAAAGTAGCTCACAGATTTTCTTTAAGAACCATTGGGGGTGATTTATTAAGACCAGTGCTTTATATGCCAGTCTTAACACTATCCTTGTCAGCACACGATGCTTACGCCTCTTCATGTATTAGGCACATCTCGGCTGTACACCTAAACAGAAATGTATGCCAGTTAGGAACTGGAGTAGATTTCTGGTATAATTTATGCCAGTTTCTGATGTAAATTACACATAGGTGTGTGAGTCTGGGGTGATCACACCCCCTCCCAACAAGCCAGGCCCTCTTTTCGGAAAAGTGACGTGGAGCAACATGCTGATCAGAAAGTTTGAAAACTTTTTCACCAGTGGGAATTGGACCACATTTTGTGACTTTTTCATGCCAAAATGAGATGATAAATCTCACCCCTTATCTTGGCCAAGTGCTTGTGGAGGAAATCTCCTAGGGTAGTAGGGACCTCAGGGCATTTGCTGCTTTTTTTTTTACCCTGTTTTTTTTTTCTTTCCCTGCTTACAGCCACTGAAGGAGCTTTACCACACTACATATGTTTACACAAAAATGCATCCACCGTTGTGTTTTGTAAGCTACCTACTTTTTTAATTTCTTTACAGAAATTGCAAAATTCTCCTTTAGTCTACAAAATTCTACAGAAGCAACAAGCCAGGACGAAATATTCATGTTATGTCAAGACTTTATACAGAAGACTAAAATTCATGTAAATATCAAGTAAGATCACCTATTTGGGCGAAGTATGCCCTGTGCTGTTAATGAGGGCCACTAAATAGAATCAGCCATATTGGATATATTCAGAGGTCAGCTTTAATAGATCTTTACATACGGTTCGTAAAGTCTGACTTGGGTATCCGCTTATAGACTGTGCTGTGTTCACTGGCCTAGTTTACAGATTAGGGTAAATAAGAATGAGCTGGCCATTTACTCGGTGGTCTTCCTGCCGTAGTGGATCAGAGATCTTTACAGTAATTGCCATGGAGTCAGCAATCTAATTTCTTCTCTTAGATAAACCAGTGTATAATGCTAAATTCTTTTATCTTATTTAGGTGAATTTAGAGTTTGCTCCACCAGAAAGTCTTCCCACTGTCCAGCAACCTGATCAAAACGTCACCTACCTGCAGATGAACAGATTGGGGTATGAAAAAAGTTAGCACTTCTCTTTCTATTTTTGGATGAATTCTGAATATATAAACCCATCAGCATAACTACAGGTTTGGCAGCTTCTGTAGGGCTAAGAGGGTGAGAGGGCTCACTGAGGTGCAGCTACACTGTAGAGGTACTGTAAAAGAATTTCTGTCCGCAGCCACTACTAGAGGGAGCTCCTTTCATACAAATGTATACAGCAAGTACAAGATTAATTGGGAGCTTGTATAAGTATGTATGCAGTGAGCTCCCTCTAGTGGTGGCTGCAGGCAGGAAGCATGTTATCATATAGATCAGTGGTTCCCAAACTTTTTCAGCCATGGGGTCCTTTTTGAAGCAAAAGTTTCTCATGGAGTCCCAAAGCAGGACAGAGGGTGTGGCCAAGGGAGGGGTTAGGGGTATAGCTTATCACAACATATGATTTTTACCTCCGTCATTATAAAAAGGACAGAGCTGTTTAAAAAAACAAACAAAAAAAACAGTGAGGAACACTGGAGCAATGGATGGACTATTGATATAGATTATATTTAAAATTAGCATGCTATGGAATTACATCCCACACCACATGTCAATATCCACTTGTGCAGATTTTTTCAACAACGTGTGGTTGAGATTTTTAAAATCTCATACACCATTCCACTATAGCTACTGTAAATTCCGCAGCAAATCCGACCCGTGTAGTAATAGTGACCCCCTCTGTTGGTGGCCCCAATAGCAGTAGTGTCCCCTATATTGGCCCCGTGTTTTAATAGCAACCCCTATTGTGGCCCCAGTAGTAATAGTGACCCCCTATTGCAGCCCCAATAGTAATAGCGTTCCCTATATTGGCCCCAGTAGTAATAGTGACCCCCACAGTGGCCTCAGTAGTAATGGTGACCTCAACAGTAGCTCCAGTAGTAATAGCGTCCCCTATATCAGCCACAGTAGCAATAGTGACCCCACAGTAGCCTCAATAATAATATTAACCTTACAGTAGCCTCAGTAATAATATATACCCTGTCAGTAATATTAACCCTACAGTAAGTAGCCCCAGTAATATTAACTCCACAGTAGCCCCAGTAATAATAGCCCCCCAACCCATATACTTACCTCCTCCTTGCAGTCAGCGCCACTGCTCCTCTTCTCAGCACTGTTAAATAAAGAAATAAGCCATACTCACCTTTTTAAGTCCCCCCTCACCTGTCCAACCCAGGAGCCCTGGTTCACACCACTCCAATCCCAAAAGAAGCTGCAGCAGTAGTGTGGTGTTCATTGTGCACGTAACCACTCACAGGCTTCCGCGGTCACTTGCCATTCATGGCAGAAACACCCCTTTAACTCAACCTATAGACCATTTAGCAGCTGCTACGTATAAATGAGGAAATAATGTATCTAAATGCATTTTATGTGTTTTTATGTTACAGTGGTGTTGATGGCGTACTGACAACCTGCTACGAGCATATTGTTCACAGTCTCATGGGATGGCCATTATCCAGACAGTTTGTCTCGACAGCATCTGGCCTCCGCAGCGGGGCCATCCTGCTTTATGGACCAAAGGTATCCATATCCGACTGCTGGTTTAGGCCTTAGTCAGACGGGCGTTTTTTTGCGCGATTTGCGCATGCGTCCGGCGATTTTTTAAAACCATTGCTTTGCAATGGTAACGGACACATGAGCGCTTTTTATGCGCTCGTCCGATAAATTATAGAACAGAAATCGCAGATCGCACCTATCTGCGATCTGCGATTCCTGTTCTCTTCTCTATATGCGCTCAATGGGGCTGGCGGCAGCAGCGCCGACCCCATTGAGAACATATAGAAGACAAATCATTCTTCTCTGCCACAGCTGTAACAGCTGTGGCAGAGAAGAACGATGTTTGCCCATTGAATTCAATGGAGCCGGCAATACAGCCGCCTCCATTGAAAGCAATGGGCTGCCGGCGTGCGCGGGATGAATTGTCGGGAAGGGCTTAAATATATAAGCCCTTCCCTGCAATTCATCCAGAAAAGTGTTAAAATAAAAAATATATATATATACTCACCTGCTCCCGGCAGCCGGAGTTCCGCGCGGCCGGCCTGCAGTGGGTGTGAAGGGGGTGTGAGTCAGACCTGCCCCCTGATTGGCTCAGCGCTGAGTCTGACTCACACCCCCTTCACACCCACTGCAGGCCGGCTGCGCGGAACTCCGGCTGCCGGGAGCAGGTGAGTATGTATATATTTTTTATTTTAACACTTTTCTGGATGAATTGCAGGGAAGGGCTTATATATTTAAGCCCTTCCCGACAATTCATCCCACACTCGCCCGCAGCGCATTGCTTTCAATGGAGTCGGCTGTATTGCCGGCTCCATTGAATGCAATGCGCTGGACAGCTCCAGCCCGTTTCTAATGAAACGCGGCTAGAAGCAGATTTTCGGGCGATTTTCGGGCGCCGGTCACGCGATTTGCGGATGCGCATCCATCATGCGATCCGCAAATCGCGCGAAAAAACTCCCGTCTGACTAAGGCCTTAAACTGCATATAATCCTGAACGATGATTGTTCAATGTAAAAAGTGGCCGTTCAGTACTGAATTGCCGCTGTGTTTAGTGAATGAAGAAGGGGGGAGGGGAGAGAGAGAAGAGAAATCTGCTCCGAACGCCTCACTGCGAGCCATCGATACTCTCTCCTGTGCAACAGTACGGGAGCGAGTACATGTGAGGACGAGTGTTGGGCATAGTTTGCCCGACTTTCGTCCCATGTAAATGGGGGTTTAGACAGCAGAGCATTATCGGAACTGATGACATTTACACAGTTCATTTTCATAGAGTAAGGATACAATAGATACTGTGTGTGAATACAGAACAAAATATCATGTCAAGTTGGTACAAGATTAGCAAAGAGTTATCAGCTGTAAGTTATAACATTATTATGATGTGTTAAGTTCTCCATTTATATGACCCTGTGTTCATTTACTTTTTGTTTTCCTCAGGGATGTGGGAAGTCGACTATAGCAAAGGCTTTATGTAAAGAGGCGTTTGATGGCCTGGAAGCCTATGTGGAAGAAATTGACTGTAAATTATTAAAAGGTACTTTAGGATGATTGGTATACATGTATAGTTCTGTACCAGGAAGTGCATCTGAGGGAACCTTCCTTCAGCTGACTATGAAATGTAGAGAGGGGTACAAGATTAGCAAAGATAGGAACCTGAACACTTTTTATTCGACCCCCGCATTACATATTTAACTTTTTTTTTTTTCGTTTGTTTGGTCAATTTCTTATTTCAGGAAAGTAGCTGAATAAGTACAGTACTCTGTAGAAGTTTTAGGTAGGTGTGGAGAAAATGTCTGGAAGTAAGAATTTTTATTCCAAACTAGAAGGTGTCTAACTCCATACTTATTCTGCAGCAGGACAACGACCCCCAACCATACAGCCAATGCCATGAACAACTGGCTTCAGCATAAAGAATTACAGGGGGCCCTTTAAGTGATGATATGGCCCCCACAAAGCCCTGATCTCAACATTATCAAATCTGTCTGGGATTACACAAAGAGACAGAAGGATTTGAGCATGCCTACATCCTCTGTTCATCTGTACTTAGTTCTCCAAGATGTTTGGAACAACCTCCCTGCCAAGTTCTTTCAAAAAACGTGTGTAAGAGAAATAACCTTCTGGCAGCAGCTAACCTTCCTTAAGAACAAAGGATCTAACATGTTCAAATCCAACTGCCCAAGCCCTATCTCCCAATACTGTGTATGGGGACTCTGCTATACACGTTAGTCAGTTGGTCAGTCCCACCAAAATCGGTAGGGTTGGCCAACTTTCCTCGAATGTGTACAAGCGCCTTAAGTGTGGCAGAAAGCCTCGTTGTGGACTTAAAAATACACGAAAGTCAGTAGCTTTGGGTAATACTTACCTGCTATTAATTTTCTTTAGCACTGGTTGCTTTTTAGCTCTGCTGCATTAGGGCAAAGCTATAGTCTATTACTCCAACTTAGCAACATTGGCCAATTTAAATACACAAAAAGATCAAAATTGATCATGCATAAAATAAATCCAGGTATTCCTGTTTCAGCAGATCAGTGTTATTCGTTGTATAACGGAACTGGAACACGTATAGCTCCATACATTTTGTAGTGGTCGTCTAGTATTGCAGTGTAGTTCCATTCACTTAAACGTGAGTGAGTTGCTGTGAGCTGCAACACCAAGCACGGCCATCGCTTTTTAAATTTTTTTTTGTAGTCCTGGACAACCCCTTTAATTGCTATTCTCAGTGGTATCTTTAAATATCTCTTGTTAGGCACTTACAATACATTTGCCACAGCACTCTCCTTGTATGAAAGGACTTAATACACTGTTTATCTTGAGCTTTCTGGTTCATTACCTGTGGAAAGCTAGGTGACAAATGATATGGGTGCTGTAATACCTGGTAGTAAGCTTATGAAGTCTAGCAGTAGTAATGCAAAAATGACCAACAAATGAAAGGAAAATGAAGTCCCTAATTGGATGTAGCAGCTGTAAACTTTCTAATATGGTGACTTTTCAGGAAAGACTATGGAAAGCTTATGCCAGACTCTAGAAGAAGGATTTGCTGAGGCAGCTTGGAGACAACCGGCTGTTCTTTTACTGGATGACCTGGATCAACTTGCTGGTGTACCAGTTGCACCAGAACAAGAGCATAGCCCAGAGGCCATGCGCAGCAAGCAGGTTTCATATGGTAAGTCTTATTGTCTATACTGAAAATACAGATCATCTCCTCACTAATGAAAATTCTGGTTGGCAGCAATCCTGACTTTAAATCTAAACAAAAAGAACATTGCATAGAGTTCAATTTATCCCCCCTTGTTTGTGTTGGGTTCTACTGGATACTAATAGAGCAAGTGGCTTCTTATGAAATTGGCCTGTGTATGATACAGGAATACACAGAATGATGCGTGTCTGTACAATCGGCATCTGCAGAAGAACATGATCCTCTGACCTTATGCATGATTTGCTGTCCACAGTAGTCGCTGACCACTTGGCTTTTGGGTTGTGTATTTCAGTCCTGAAAGACCTGATAAAGGAAATAATTAGAATGGAGACCCAGATTGCTGTCATTACAACAAGTCAGTCTGAGCACTCTTTGAATCCCATCCTTATTTCATCGCAAGGAGTTCACCTTTTCCAGTGCCTTAAATCCATCCAACCACCAGCACAGGTAACCATAGTTTTCATTACAGTCTCTCATTAAGAGAATTGAGTCTATTCTTTGTTGCCATTGTAAAGGCCTTCATATTAAATATTGATCATATTCTGATATATCTGGCTACCTATCTTTACCTAATAGAATAGAGGAGCAGGATCTATCATTAGACTGTTTCTCTCATACACGCACAAAAGCAGCATCAGCATGGAGGACATTATACAGCTCTACTGTAAATCCAGTACTACAGCCAGCAGCAACTTTCTCTCTCTGGCTCTAACTTTGCTGCTGTTCCCTCCTCTCCTTTCCATAGACTTCTATGGGCAGCTGTAATCTGATATCTCAGTGAAGCTGTTTCCTGTTTGCTGTAGGTATTTTACCAGTGAGTGATCAGTGCAGCAGGTGGGGAAGAAGTGAAGTCTGAACAAAAAAAGGGGCTTTTCTGTAATAAGATATATTTTTAGCACTGCTTGTACTCTTGATTTATGGAAAGTTGTTTTTAATTGAAGGTACACTTTAACCCTTTCCAATCCACTGTCTAACATCTGAAGACATTATGATTTAAGGCTGTACAGCTCCGATGTTGGAAGACGTCCGTTGGGGTTCTCTTACTGTATATTGCCAGCCTCTCTGCTGTCGGAGCCTATCCAACGTGTCACCTCATGCAGTACGGGCTTTAGCCAGCATATAGCGCAGGTGTATAACGACAGAAAAAGAGTAAGCCCCCTAGGAAAACCAGGGTACAAATTGGATTGGAAAGGGTTAAAGGAGTTTCCCACTTTGGATAATCCTTACTTGTAAGGTCCCTTGGCAATAAGATAGTCAGACAGTGTCCCCCTGCTGGAACCTCCAGCGATCAGTTGTCATATTTTGGAAAAGCTGGCCATGCACATCAGATGTATATTGGCTAATTTTGAAAAATCATCTAATATGTATTGGGGCCTCCCAAATAAGCATTTGGCCAGCAGATATTTAATGTAATTTTTGGGCTACACTGCAGGCAACCACAAATAGAATGAAGCATTACGCAGTACCCGTGGCAAATCAATGTGTTTTCTATGTGATACAGGGCTAGACAGGTCCTTCAGCTCTTTGTAACCGCTCTTCATTCTAGCCAAGAGATGAAGACCCTAAACCCCCAAATGAAACATTTCTGGTATTTTACAGAAAGAACGATCAGACCTATTACGCTGCATTGTAGAAAACAGACTTTCCTGTGATATCGCTCGCTTTAAAGATCTTGATCTTCATCAAATTGCAAAGGAAACAGAAGGTTTTGTGGCCAAAGATTTTGTGATGCTAGTCGAAAGGGCTATAGAATCCAGTGTTGCTACAAGAAAGATCTACAGTAAACAAGGTAATGTGTTCTTTCGTCCTTGTAAGGGCTTTGAAAGAGAAATGTGTTTTTGCCGGAGCGGCCCTCTAATGTAACATCATTGCGGTTGAAGCTTTGTTTTCATGATGCTGAGCTCACAACGTGCAGGGGACTTGGAGCTCTGTATTAGGAAAACAGAGTTCCAACCACTATAAAGATATATAATACTAATTGGCACAGAAGTACAAAAAATAAGAGTTTTGTGCCTTCAACCAGGGTTAACAAGGTTTTTTTTTATTTGCCATTTTAGATTTAGTTTTGTTAACATCAGACTTCCAGAAAGCTCTTAAAGGCTTCACCCCCATGTACCTGAAGAAAGCCAATTTACACAAGCCTAAGCATCAGAGCTGGAACATGGTGGGAGGATTGCACGATGTACGGCAGGTTCTGAAGGACACCATTGAGCTACCAGCCAAGGTGCAGTCAGAGATATGGAACACATTGCTCATATCATTCTTTACATTACATTATGGGTCGTGGGGCAGACGTGGTATTTATTTTCCACATATATGTAACCAAGAGAAATATATTTTTGAAAAGATCGTTCATGTTTCTTTTTCTGTTTTTAAGTATCCAGAGTTGTTTGCAGACCTTCCAATCCGGCACAGATCTGGAGTTTTGCTGTATGGGGCACCGGGCACCGGGAAGACTTTGTTGGCTGGTGTTATTGCTCATGAAAGCAGGATGAATTTCATCAGTATTAAGGTGATCACTGACATGCATAACGCATGACGACATACATGCATTCAGCACAAATCACATGTCAAATAAAACTTTTTAAATGGCTTTTCCAAGATGACTGTATTGATGGCCTGTCTTTATGATAAGCCAGAATGGTGGGGGACTGATTCCTGGCACTCCTACCAACCAGATAACTTAAGAGGCTTTTGTGCCTTCATTGTTAACCAGCCCAGCTCTGTACTTTTAGTATTGGCTGCACTTGGTATTTTAACTCAGCCCTATTCATTTGAGGATGGATTTGCAGTACCAGGCATGGCCACTACTAAAAGTACAGAGCTGTGCTGATAAACAATGAAACAGAAGCCCATCCCCAGCTGATTAGTAAAGTTGACCGAGTCAGACCTCCAGCATTCTGATACTGGTGGCTTATCCAAAGGATAGAACATCAGTATTCTAGTCCTGGAAAACTTCGTAAACTCTTTTAGAGTTAGATAAGAGATATATGAGAAAATGAATATATGGTCGGTATAAAATGTTAATCAATCAGTATAGAATTCACACACTGATAAAATGCAGAATAGAAGAAGCATGTAGAGAGAAAGCTCAAACTCCGCAACCACATTGATGCTTAGGATTAAATAATGTTGCTACGGTATAGTTGGATGCAGGCTCTCTGAGAAGGGGTTTGGAGTAGTACAGCAAGGTGTGAGGCGTAGACTTGACCTAAAAGAAGCTTGGTATCAAGGCAGAGCGGTTCCAGGAGACTGGTATTTGGGTTGGCACAGGCTAAGGCTTTTCACTCTTACTTCTTGCAAGAATGTGTAGGTTTTACTGGACAGACCTCCAGGTCTTTGTACCCGGGATAGTTCCCAGAAGATGGTCGGACAGCAAATAGCGTGGCTGGGCTGAACATGTAGTCAAGGCCGATCCATGTTCGCAACAGGCAGATGAATATCGCCTGGTCTAAAATCAGTATTACAAAGCAGGGTCTGTAGAGAAAAAGGTCAGGTCAAACGAAGTTAGACTAGCTGGGTCAAATGTAGGAAAATAACCAGGAACTCCCCACAGAGCTGATAACCAAGCACTGAGAACATCATAGCAGTTCCTCTTTAAAGGCCAAGTAAGAGTGACGTCATGTGCCACGCTAGGTCCCAATCCTGTGGCTGGAGACATACTTGATAATCGGGGAAAAGCCATGACATTCCGATACCTTGATAACTCCCTGTCCCTGGACAGGCCGAAGATGGCCTGTCAAGCAGAGGAAACTCTGCAGCGGCTTGTGTCTGCCTGCAGCTAACAAGCTCTATACAAGCTTACAGCCTCCGGATATCAGCAAAAATGTTTTCAGCTGCTGACAGCAAGCAGAGATCTTGATAATGGTATGGAACTGAAACACAAAGAAACGGGGAAACTGATAGGTTAAAAAAGGCTGTTGTAAGACCTGAATGAAAACACTTTTTAAGTTTAGTTGCCACGTAATGCCATCTCTTTCCTCTAGGGTCCTGAGCTTCTCAGCAAATATATCGGAGCAAGTGAGCAGGCAGTGCGGGATGTCTTTACAAGGTAATAGTATATAATCAGTGCAATGTAGTGGGAAATGCTATTTAACCCCATAAGTTTACATCCTGGCTGCCTGATACTTAAGGCAACAGGACACAAACTTACATTCTGTCCATGCCACAAGCTCAGAAACTTGTGCCGTGCCATCTGCAGCGGGAGCCAGCTGTGACTGCCACCCTCCCGCTGCACAAGCGATCCCTGCTGTAAACCCCTTACATGCCGTGATCAATGTTGATAACAACATGTAAAGAGTTCACAGAGGGAGCATGCTCCATCTGTAACGTCATCGGCCCATCTCGATGTCATCGCAAAGGCCCATTGTCCAGTGTCCGGGTCTGCCATGGCATATGATCGCTAGCAATAATGATAATACATTGCAGTACAGATCGTGGTTCAAGTCTCCTACATAAAAACATTTGTTAAAAAAACTGTGTTTAAACTTATTTTTGTAACTTTTTTTACTACTAATTTTTAACAAAGCTGAATGAAATAAATAATATTTGCATAAAGAAAATGACCGACCGTAGACGCCAACTCAAATTATTGCCATATGCGCCCTATAATCCAAAACTATACAAATTTTATATCAAAACGTCCAAAACAAAATGAGGCACCCATTCCCGTACCTTATAGTAGCGTAAATATAATGATTTTAAAAGTAAATCACTAAATTTTTGAAAACAATTTTTTTTTTTTTTTTTTTAGCTTTTTGCCCCAGATAAAACTTTAAAAAAAAAGGAAAAAAAGTCAGTTAAAAAAAGATATAAAAAAATAGCCCTATATACCACTGAAAAAAATGCAGGAAAAATGATTTTGCTACAAAAAGAAAAAAAATAGGGCCGTAAAACCACCACATGGCTAAAATGCTTTAGCACCAAAGCATTGCTTTAGCATCTTAAGGGGTTAAGAAAGGAAGTACTATAATATTTTTATTTATTTGTGAATTATCTCTGTTTACGCCTAGTTTCAAACGGGCGTGGGCGATTTTGGGCTGTGATTCATGTTCCAATATCGCACTTTCCACCATGTGAGAAAGCCCCATGATGCGTGGAATCCCTTCATCCCGTTGCTTTCAATGGGGCAACAGCAGTAGGAGAACTCCGCGATCCTCTGTGACAGCAGTGGATTCCTTCATCCCCGCGGGGAATCCCTTCACCCCTGCCATTGCTGTCACACGTGTTTGCAGAGTTCTCCTATTGCTTTCAACAGGGCCAATGCTGCTGCCGCCGACCCATTAAAAGCAATGGGTGACATTGCAGGAAGTTAGAACATGCTGCGATGTGTTTCTCGAAATTGCACCGCATCGCGGTGTCATGCGGGAAGACATCACTCATGTGTATGAACCCATTTAAATGAATGGGGTTCATATTTCTGCGAGATTTGTGCGTCTTGCAATGCACAAATCTCTCACGATTTTATCGCTGTGTGTAACCGGCCTAATGCTCACAATTCTTTATTCCTGTAGTAAGGCCCCCCTACCATCAGCACAGTTTGTGTGACCATGTCCATCTCACTATATAAGATAGAGGCCACAAGCGGCGTCCGTGTCTATCTCTTCACACTGCCTTAGCACGTTTAACCAAACCATGTAAATATATTAGTGGCTGCTTAAAGAGCAATTCCCACTCTGTCTACAGTTTAATCTTCATATATGGATGGCTTAATTTTTCAGAGCTCAGGCTGCCAAACCCTGCATCTTGTTCTTTGATGAGTTTGATTCAATTGCACCGCGGAGAGGGCACGATAACACAGGAGTCACTGACAGAGTGGTCAATCAGATGCTGACACAACTGGATGGGGTGGAGGGGTTACAAGGTAAAGTCATTATTACAAAGGGCCGCGTATAGAGATGAGCGAGCATACTCGCTAAGGGCAATTACTCGAGCGAGCATTGTCCTTAGTGAGTACCTGCCCGCTCGGAAGAAAAGATTCGGGTGCTGCGCCCCCCCGCTCCCCCCTGCTCACTGCCGCAACTCACCGCTCACCCGCGCCGGCACCCGAATCTTTTCTTCCGAGCGGGCAGGTACTCACTAAGGACAATACTCGCTCGAGTAATTGCCCTTAGCGAGTATGCTCGCTCATCTCTAGCCGCTTATACAAACTGGCTGAAATTGAAATAAATGGTCTAATCAATTTTGCTCATTTTATTAGGAGTTTATGTTCTGGCAGCTACCAGCCGCCCTGATTTGATTGATCCTGCCTTACTTCGACCTGGACGCTTGGATGAGTGTTTGTACTGCCCACCTCCAGACCAGGTTAGTCAAATATTAAAAAAAAAACAAAAAACATTTTAGCCAATGTCCATATCACTTTTTACACTTAAATCAGGTAAATGTTTCGAAAATGCTCCCAGTGTATGTGTCAGAAGAAAATGCTGAATCCTTAAAAGGGGTTTTCTACCTTAAAATCTGATGACCTATCCTATAGGATAGGTCATCAATAGCTGATTGGTGGGGGTCTGCCATCCAGGATCTCCGTCAATCAGCTGTTCGCAAAGCTGCTTTCACATCATATGGGAAAGGAAGCACATAGCGCCATACATTGTGTCATGCCTCCTATGCTATTGTAGGCACAACTCCTATTCACTTCAGCGGGAATTGTTTCTCCAATACCATGGTGGTGCTGGTCTGAGGGCTTGAGGCTATTAGTAAGTGACTCTACATAGTTTCTGGCTCATCTTTAAAAACCAAAAAATTGACAAACTCTTTAGAAGGGATTGTCCAGTTGCACACTATTGATGGCCTATCCTCAGGATAGGTAATCAACAGTAGATTGGCAGAGGTCTCGTCACTAAGGACCTTCCCCAGTCAGCTGTTCTCTGAGCCAGTGTGCTGATTTCTGCAGGCAACGGACAGCTCCGTTCTCACTGTAGTGGTCTGGGTTGGTATTGCAGGCCAAGCTCCTATGCATTTCATTCAGAACTTTACATGTAATATCAAGCCTGGCCACTGATAGAGCTGTCTGTTTTATGCAGGAATTGGCTCAGTGCATAAGCACACCAGCCTCGCACACAGCTGACCGGCAGGATACCCGAGTGATGGACCCATACCCATTAACTATTGATGACCTATTCTAATGATAGAGCATCAATAGGTGATAAAAGCCTGATCTTGGTACAACCCCCTTTAATCATTGTTTGTTTTATTTCTACACAGGCATCTCGATATGAAATCCTTACAGGTCTCAGCGGCTCCATGATGTTAGACCATGATGTGGATTTTCAGTACATTGCTAATCGGACAGAAAAGTTTACAGGAGCGGATTTAAAAGCCTTGTTATATAATGCTCAGCTAGAGGCCATCCATTCTAGCCTAGCACCCTGTGCACCTCAGGTATGACGCCGCTTTATGTTCATGACGTGACAAGACTACTCCTGTACCTTTCATGCAAGGTGATATGTATGCCGAAGAGTGGGGGGTCTTCCACTCAGGACCTCCTTCTATAAGCCAAAAAATGTTTTTCTTCATGAGACAAGCCCTACATTTACTTGTGTATGAGACATAAGAATATTTACATTTCTAACTTACTTGTTATAGGACAGTAGGTCTGGATCCGACAGTGACGCCAGTTTATCATCCATGATTTTCCTGAACCACAGCAGTGTTTCCGATGAATCTTCAGGAGAACCAGACAGTGCCCTAGAACAGTCCTTTACCTCTCTGGAAATGGTGAAAATTCCTCCAGCTGATTCAAAGTCCAATATATGGCGCCTATATTTTGGAAGCTCTAATGACTCTGACTTGGCGAATGGCAGTTCAGATCAGGTACTTAACTTAACCATCACATCTAGGTAGGTTTCTCTTTAAGGAGGTCTTAGTATTGCATGTCCACTCTCGCAATGAAATGTGGAGATGTGCTGCTGACAAATGGATTCTGTATGGGGACAATCGATCATACTAATGATTCTTTATCCCCATACTACAGATCATCTGCCCGTGTAATCCATAAAAACGAACGCTGATGAATATGCTTGTTGTTGGTTGGTGCTCGTTACCATGGTCAGATGATCTGCTCATGTAAAAGCACCTTAAGGCTTTTTCACACGAGCGATTTCTCGTAGCGATTAGCTGCGAGAAAACGTCGCTGGAAAATTGCGACCATGTAAAGTATTGGATTCCAGGGCATTCATTTACATTGACAATGCACGGGCGATTTTCAGTCGCCATTTTTATTTCGCAGAGTCAAAAGACAGGCCATCACCTCTCTTTTGATGAAAATCGCTGGGAGCTCCCATAGATTCCTATGGGAGTTAAAAAAAGAGGGGGAGGGGGGATTTTACCTGAGTGTGGCATTCGTTCGAAAAGACAGCTGGCTCTATTTAGCTATTTAAGCTAAATAGAGCCACTCTGCCAACCGTAGCTGCAGCGTCCTTTTCATGCGATGCAGCCAGGTGAATGAACGAGGAAACGCTATTTCCTTTTGGAATTAGATCGCCACAATGCCACGATTTTTTGACGCGATGTGACCTGCGTGAAAATGCATCACTCGTGTGAAGGAGGCCTTAGGGCGCTATTACACAAGTGCTAGCAGCAGCCACGAGTCTTTTCCTGGCAATTGCCGGGCGGAAATTGTAAGCGCAGATGCTGCTACATTAGTGCTATTTGCCGGGCTGCACCTGTGCTTGCACCCTGACAATCGTCTGGAAAACTCGAGCACTAGCGAAAGCTTCAAGCACTTGTGTAATAGCACCCTTACACCTAAGGACACTATTAGACAAGTTAAAGAAGCTTTTACAATTATGTAACAGCACTAAGTGCCAGGTTGCACCTACAGTTGCAACGGCTAGTGCACATCTAATAGCACTGTATTTCTTGCTGTCTGTCTACATCATTAACCACTAATTACAACATCAAATAATGACTCTTAATTACTGCAAGGTGAAGGCGTAGCAGTTTCTCACAGCAAGCAATCAGATTTCAGCTCTTAACTGTTCCACTTTTCCTATGTAGTTTTGGTAAATCTCCCCCACTATACCAATATCTCCCTGATTGCACTAGAGAGAGTGTATTCCCAATATATCGCACTGCAGCAAACCCTTGCTCCGTGGTGAATAGGTCCCCATTTCTTTGAATAATGGGAATCTGTCATAATCCTATTGCCAAATTATGCAAGATAAACTTAATTAAGATTAAAACGGCAAAAAAATCCTGATGTCTACAACCTTCCTAGCATTGCAGTTTCCCCATTCCACCCACACTACGAGGGGGTGCTGATAAGTATTGAGCCTTACCCCCCCCCCCCTCCCCCCCCCCCCAAAAAAAAAAAAAAATTGAGCTAGGAAGCTATAAGGTATATACTAAAGCACATTCCCCACTTTCCCCAAGCTAATCTGAGTAGGGCCACGTTTTTAGCATACCAATGCATAGATACAGTGTGTCGGTAGGATGACTGCATGATCCATCTTGGGAAGTCAGCATAAAGAGATGCAACCTCCTTGTAGGTGCCATAATGAATAGTTGCCCTGTAAGGGCAGGTCACACTGGCGGACTCTGTGCATTCATCCATTGTATTAGAGTGCTCAGCATATAATAATGCAGGAGTAATCCCTGGTTGCTGGTCCCTTTATCTAGAGATAACCACTTAATGGGGAGGGTGAGAAGCAGGACCCACAGCGATCAACTGATTGCCACACTGATTTCTTAACATTGCAATACACTTTGTATTAAAATTGGCAGTATAAATCCATATCCCAGGGGCGGTTAACCCCTTACCCGCACTCTGATATAAATATCCATCTCCAGCACTATACAAAAAGAGCTAGAAGTGTATGCTGTACGTAGAGCAACCTAATGGTTCCCTAAACTAGTGGTCAGGGACCAGATTTTAACACTGCGCATGCCAGGACGTTAGTCTGTTATCAGACATCTAAAGAGAATAAATAAATAAAAACTGAAGAAAATGGTCTAAAAATATAAGAATAAAAGCGCTCACCTCTCCAATCACCCCAGGTCCGGCACAGATGACCTGCGGTCCGCCTCTCCCTAATTTTCTTTCCCACCGGCCAGCAGCATGCATTTGCTGCAGCCAGTCAGTGACCTTAGCACTCACTTGCCATACTACTGGCATCACCAATCAGTGATAGAAGCCAGGATGCCAGTAGGAGAAAATGTGACTGCTAAGGCCACTGATTGGCTATGGCTGTCACTTGCTGGCCTCCTGTAAACAAAGACTGAAGGAACCATCGGATTGGCGATGTGTACTGGATTGGCGGGGGATTAGAAAGCTGAATATGTATTATTTTTCAGAAATCCAATTACCCCTTTAATGAACCAAACCTCACAGAGCTCCTATAGCTGCAGGCTTCACCATGTAAACCCACTGCTATTGTGGCCATCCCAGGTGACATGTCTTCCTTCAATTGTCTTTACAGACCTGCCACAGCTTATCTGGAAGCAATTCCATTACATATGATTTCACTGGCTTGTCTGTAGGAGAATTGGTGTCTTCTCAACCTCCATTGTTCATAACTTCTTCCTCACAAGAAGATCTCCAGGAGCACTGCCAGAGTGTACACGCTGAGACCAGTCTTACCAACTACAAGAACTTGGTACAACGACCTCACCTCTTCCACTTCACATATACATACAACTCACTTTGAAGACATAGGTTTTCAGCTCTTAACAGTAGTGAGGGGCAACAGGACCTGCAGCGACTCAGAGAGAAGATGAGATAGACTGAGAGATGGCTGTGTAGTATTGAGTGGGCTTGGTTTTGCTGCACAGCCTCTAAAATTGGAGAGAGGAAAAAGAGCTGAGCTTTTGCATGATCATGAGAGAGACCAGCTGATCAGTGCTGTGCCAAGCTAGGAAATTCAATGTAGGAGACTTTCTAACTGCATGGGAAGGAAAACTCAGTGAAAAAAACAAACAAACATAAACGCATCCTTTTTTTCTGCAGGGATTTAGTAAGATATTGTTGTATTGATTTTTTCATACCCAAAGGGTTCCAAAGCCTTTGAGAGAAAGATTGACTATTTTGGACAATCCCTGCTCAGGTACTCGTTATTCGAGTCGAGCTTTTCGTAATATTTGAGATTTCTATATGAGTAACAAACGCCATTGAAGTCAATAGGAGACCCGAGCATTTTTGCAATTCACCTGCCGGTTGCCGAGGTTCTCTCTCTCGCCAGCCAGCCAGCCAGCCACAGGGGTCGAACACGGCATGGTACTCGCTCGAGTAACAAGCACCATTGAGTATGCTAATACTCGAACGAGCAACAAGCTCGGACGAGCATGTTCGCTCAACTCTAGTTTCTACACATCCTGTAGCTTTACACACTACTGCTTTGCAAGGGTGTGTCCCTTTTGGCATTGGGTCACCAGTTCTGCCCCCCTGATATACAATGTGGACATACACAGCGTTAGTTAGTATATGGTAATCATTATTAACAAGTAGTGTACTAACCTCTTTTGAGCTGTCTTCATGCTTGTGTTGCCACCTTATAACAGCCTGTACAGACAGAGGGAAGGAAAATAAGACATACGTTTCTATAAAATGTCATTTCTATGTATTTTTCTTATCTTAGATCTTTCTTTCTTTAACTAAAATGGCCTATTTATATTTTTTCGATCAGGAGGAGTCATCTCATCGCCAGATGGAAGCAAGGAAGAAAATGTGCATCGGCCAAAACCACCTTCTGGCAGCGCTTGCCAGTACCAGACCCTCTATAAGTGCAGAAGACTGGAAGTTTTTCAACCATCTGTAAGGAATGAGTAATACATAAACCTTTCAGTTTTCCGAATCAAGCCGCTCCATGTGGCTGCTAACTGTGCTGCAAATAACAAATGCATTGATATCACAGGATAGGATTGGGTGTTCTCTCCGGGAAGAGTTACTTCCTCTGCTTTTCCACAACTCCCATAGACTTTAACCCCTTAATGAGGTGGCCCTTTTTTTCCCCCATTTTCGCTTTTTCCACCTTCCTTTTAAAAAATCGTAACTCCTTTATTTATCCATCGACGTCGCTGTATGAGGGCATGTTTTTTGCGTGACAAGTTGTATTTTTCAATGGTGCTATTTAATGTACCATATAATGTACTGGAAAACTTTTTAAAAATTCTAAGGGTAGTAAAAAAAAAATAAATAAATAATAAGGCATTCCGCAATCTTTCTTGAAATATAAGCCCTAGAACTACACTACATGAAAATAAAAAAGCAATAGTCAGCTAGTAGGCGCCGTCCAGGTCCCTCCTGCTGGTCCCTGGCACTCCGACAGGCTTCCGTGCCGTTCTCAGTGCTGACAGAACATGGCTTGCTGGGAACAGGGTTTGTAAACCCCGCCTCCAGGAAGCGATTGCTCTGATTGGTTGAGCTGCCGCGCTCGAGGACCAATCAAGGCTGGCGCTTGATGAACCAATCACAGCATCGCATTCAATGGCTGTGATTGGTTCATCAAGTGCCGCCTCTGATTGGCTGAGCAGCGGCGCTTGAGAGCCAATCGGCGCAATCTCCTGTTGGAGGCAGAGTTTTGAAAACCAGTCACCAGCAAACAATGCTCTATCGGTGCTGAGGACTTCATGGGAGCCTGCCAGAGACCAGTGGCAGGCACCCAGATGGCGTCTGCTAGGTGACTATATGACACCCCTGGAAAATAAGACTCTTTGCCTCTTTTGGGGCAGAAATTAACATAAGACAAGGTCTTTTTTTTCGGGGAAACACAGTATTTGCAGGACATTCCTCATTCACACAGAGAGACATGCTTTGACAACAATACAGCACAAATGAGCTGAACAACTAATAATTGGGCGTTTGGTGGTTCGTTGGCTGTTGGATGTCATAGTTACATGGGACAATGATTGGGCATTTGAACATTCATGACCAACTATCGGGCTTTGTAAAAGTAGCTCAGTAGGATTGAAGTAATAAGAGTTAAATCCTGAATTTTTGAGCTTTTGCTTTTTATAGCCCAGCCGCCATTTTATCTCTCCCCGACTTCTCCATCAGGAAGTTTCTGCTTTTAAGTAGTTTCTACTGTGCTAGGTCTTTGTCAATGAATGACCGGTTGCAGCAGGAATCCCCACACGGGAAGGGGAAGTGTTGTTGGTGCATAAATCATTTTGTAGTCTAAAGGATGACTGCTGCCTCTAGTGGAGGTACTACCACAATTCAACCTTGTATCTCCAACTACTGTAGGTGCAAATACTTCTAGAAAAGATTTTTAATGTTAAAAGGCTGGAGGAGTAGGTTATAAAATAGAGGAAGAGATACCACTCCTATAATGTATATTACTAGGATATAAAATCAGCTTATGATCAGTGGCGGTCCGACCTCTGGGGCACCAACTGATCCTGAGAATGAAGGGCCACAGTTCCGGTTCACAAGCCAGCCCTGACCACCCACTGCCACACTGCTCTGTTCAAGTGAATGTGCCCAACTGCTGTTTCCTGTGCAGCCAAAGTGCATAGGATAGCGAATAATTTTCTGATCAGTGGGAGTACACCTCTCCACCCCCTCTCCCCCTCACCACCCTCTCTCCCCCTCACCACCACCAATCCCAAGATTTCAGCCCTGGCACATCCCAAAGTTCTGGCAGCGGAGATTGGGCATGCTTGCCTCTGTTCCACCACCAGAGGTAACTGATTTCAAGCTCTCAGCTATGTCTGATGGCCCCATTGAAGCGAATAGAGCAGAGGCGCACATGCATGGATGGTCTCTGATGCCAGAACTTCATAAAATTTCACCCCTGGCTTCTACCGATCAGTAGCGTTCAGAACACCACAGATCAGTGAGTGAATAGGCGATAACTTTCTGCAATAGGGATACCCCTTTTAAGACATGTCTGATTTAACCCCTTTTTAGATTCGGAAGGTTGTGAAAAAGATACCTGCAGCTTTATGCAATCATATTGTGCAATTTTATGTCTTTTGAGCACAATTTCACACACACACACACACACATATATACATATATATATATAGAGAGAGAGAGAGGGAGAGAATGAATGTTGAATAGTTTTTATTACTTTATCTTGTATTGGCTGTTCTTAGTTTGCCTGTGTTAGACCTCCTTCACACGGGAACACTGCATCGCCGTGAGAAAATCGCAGCGATATTGCATCGCTGGTCCGTGCCATATAGCTGCGTTTTTTCGTGGTGATGCCACGATTTTGTAGCATCACTTCAGAGGATTTTCGGGAGGGGGGGGGGGAAGGACTTGAAATATAATCCCTACCCCAAAAATAAGCCCTAGCTGCAGGGAGAAATTTTAAAAAGTATACATCACCTAGAAGCGCTGTCTGCTGCTGCTTTCTTCAAGTCCCCAACACTGCTCTTCATCATCTCTTCTGGTTGGAGATTGAAAAATCCCCGCCCGCTGGAAGCGCTGCCTCTGATTGGCTGACGCCAATGGTTCAGCATTCGATGAACTAATCCTAGCCATTCATAGAGTGCTGGGTTTGATTGGCTAAACGTCAGACAATCAGAGGCAGCGCTTCCAGGAGGCGGGGATTTTTCAAGCCTCGGCCATAAGAGATGAAGAACATTAGTGCCGGGGAAGGAAGCTGCAGCAGCGCCAGACAGCGTTTCTAAGGTGATGTATACTTTGTTTTTACATTTTTGCCTGCAGCTAGGGCTTAGGCTATGGCTTTGACATTAGGAAAGTTGCACCGCATGAAAACCACGTTTTTCATGTGATGCAACAGAGGGGAAGGCTCCATAGGAGAACATGGGCTACAAAACCTCACAAGTCACATGAATATCGCGCAACCGGCAAGGTTTTGGACTAGCAATGTCGCATGCTACAAAACATCGCAAATGTGAAGCAACGCATAGGAAGGCATGGGCTTCATATACCTGCGATTTGTAGCATTGTTGCATCTGGAGAAAATCGCGAGACTTCATCGCCCGTGTGAAGGAGGCCTTATACTCCAATGCTGCATTCACTATTCTACTGGCTGTTAATTCAGTCAGCAAGCTTGTGGTCAGGCACACCAATACCAGCTTAGCTGAGCTTTTGTAACACAGTGGGACAATCATTTCTCCTACATCAGGTTATCGTACAGTGCCTGGGTGCAGAACTGCACTTCCTGCCTCCACATCTCATGACATGATGGGAGTTGTAGTTCTACAACAGCTGGAGATAACTGGTTATCAACATGTGTTTAATATCAATTCTCTCAAACTTTTTTTTTCCAGCTATGAAAACTTCCAAAATCTGAAGAACTCAAGTGGACAGACGATCGGAAGAGGACAGAAAGTAACATTAGCTTAATTAGTGCAATAATCTACCCTGCAAACCCGTTGTAATAATCCATGATATGTGTATAATTGGAAACTAATAAATGTCTTTTATTTTTCACTTGCCTGCGTGCACTCGATTCTTCTTTCGTATATAGATGGAACATTACATAATTGGGGCTAAAGGCAGATAAACAGCAGCCTCTGGGGGTTTCTATAGCTCAGTAATTAGCACTATTGTCCTGTTGCACTGGGGTCCTGAGGTTGTATCCTTCCAGAGCACCATCCGCATGGAGGTTGTAGTTCCCTTTTATGCTTGTTTCTGTTTCCCCTCCTATTCCGAAAACATACAGATAGGTTGGCTTTCCATGAAATTGATCCTAGTGTGTGAGATTAAGAATGGAGGGGCTCTTCTTGGCCTTTTGGCAGAGATCAAGTGTAGCATCTATTCAGATCAGTGTTTGAGAGGCTATTGTTTGTAATGGATCTACACATGGTGGTAATTAGTGGTAATTAGTAAGTGCTCAATGTACAGGGTGCAGCCACAAAGGAGACAGCAGCCATCGGATGAAACCTCATTCCCTTGTGAAACAGACGTCCCTTATAGAAGAGCTATACCTGAATCAATGGCCTAGGGACGGCTGCCTGGGGGCCTACGGCTGCCCAAACTGTCCCTATTATCTGCTCTTGGGTCCCTAACAGCTGACATATAGCGCAGGGCCCTTAGTAGGCCTAAGGCTGCTTTCACACCTGTGTTTAGGGCTCAGTTAAGGGTTTTCTGTCTCTCTGCTCCATTTTTGGATGAGAAAAACTGAAATAAAACTGATCTGTTTTCCCCCATTAATAATAATAATCTTTATTTGTATAGCGCTTTAATGTCAAGGGAGTTTCAAAAAATGGAAAGCAAACAGAAAGGCTTCAGTTTGCTTCCATTCCGTCAGGTTTCCGTTGGAAAGCGCCACGATTTTTGAGCGCTGTTTGCTCTATTTTTCCGCATTTAGCACACCTCCTCACCCATCGCAATGATGGGGCGCGCTAAAACCTGTTGTCGGACGCAAACAAAAGTAAAAATTGAGACATTTTACCAAGCGCCCGTGTGAGAGCAGCCTCAGAGTTCATCCTAAGATTCGGCGAAGGGTGGTCACATTTCGTTGACCTGTGTGGCCTGGTGACCCGGAAGGAGTTATCGATTTATTTAGGGGCCCTCACATTTTAAGAAAGATCTTAGAGTAGATCACATAGTATTGCGCTTTTTGCTGATTTAGATATTCCCTAATCCTAATATGAGGACAAGTACACAGTCACTACTGAAGGCTCCATCACTGTCCTGTAATAAGTCTAGTTCTGTGGTATGTAATATGACTGTCCTGTAATAAGACTAGTCCTGTATTACGTAATGAGACCAGTCCGTAATATGACTGTCCAGTAATATGACTAGTCCTGTAGCATGTAATAAGACGGACCCTGTAATAAGATGAGCCCTGTAATATGACCAGTCCTGTAGTATGTAATATGACTGTCCAGTAATAAGACTAGTCCTGTAGTATGTAAAAAGACGAGTCCTGTAGTATGTAATAAGACGGACCCTGTAATAAGATGAGCCCTGTAATATGACCAGTCCTGTAGTATGTGATATGACTGTCCTGTAATATGACCAGTCCTGTAGTATGTAATATGACTGTCCTGTAATATGACTAGTCCTGTAGTATGTGATATGACTGTCCAGTAATAAGACTAGTCCTGTAGTATGTAAAAAGACGAGCCCTGTAATATGACTGTCCTGTAACAAGAAATAGAATCCATTCATTTGAATGGCTGTATTCATATGGGCTTTTTCTTACTTGCACCAATAGTCCTATTCTTCTCCAAATGTCAGACAAGAAAAGTTCATGCAAATGTGTGGTGTCCGATGCAAGTTGCGCCAAAGAATGTCGGCTGCAACATTTATGGTAAAAATATTTTATTAGACAACTACATTCACAAAGAGGAATAATTTTACATCACGTTGATAGAATCTGTTTTATTGAAGCAAAAATACATTTCCTCTGTATGGCTCATGAAAAGTAGCTGTCGCCTTTTAATAATTCGTATACGTGAAAGTCTCCTACTGCAAAGCAGCGGACCGAGACCTTAACTCTGTAGTAACCAGAATGTAAGTATGGAGGAATAAAAGAGGTAGGGAAAAGAGGAAGAATAGGAAAGAAAGGGGATAAATTGGGGAAAAAGCAGCATACCCAACTGTGAGGGAGATCCATCTATAGTGTAATTAATTTTTGTATCAAATATAATTATAAAAATTATGATAAGTTACAACAACAGTGAGTAGCCAAGTATCTAAGCGAGGAGATGAGCGAAACGGGATCCAAGATGCCCAATTGGTGTAGAATCTAGAGCGTTTGTTGTCGTCATTAGAACTAATCTCCTCCTTGTACATTATGAAGTCCGGAGCTTCCAGGCCTTGTAGGAGATTATGGTGATTTTCAGAGTTTTGGGATAATCTGGCGCATTGCCAAGAGGAAGAATCTGAGCAAGCTACTTTTAACTTGGACAGAGCCTGGAATCATAGATAAAAGGGCCATTTCTGGAGACTGATGTTTTATATATCAAGTTATACAGCAGATTTACTTCCTGCCATATGGGGGAGATTATTAGGCATGTTCAATAATATATGTATAAAAGTGCCTATGTCCAAAGAGCATCTCCAGGCCTTATTCAAGATTTGAGAAAACATCTTGGCCACCTGTGTTGGGATTCTATACCACTGGGACATGTCATGATCAGGTACAGGTTCAGAGTCTCTTGTGACCAGTGCGCGCCGGTAGCGTGGTCAGAGGGAAGCCAGGGGTCGGTACACGAGTACAAGGGAGCAGACAGGTAGCATAGTCAGGGGAAGCCAGAGGTCGGTACAAGGGAGCAGACAGGTAGCGTAGTCAGGAGAAGCCAGAGGTCGGTACACGGGTACAAGGAAGCAGACAGGTAGTGTAGTCCGGGGAAGCCAGAGGTCAGTACCAAGCGAGCAGACAGGTAGTGTAGTCAGGGGAAGCCAGAAGTCGGTACACGGATACAAGGGAGCAGACAGGTAGCATAATCAGGGGAAGCCAGACGTCGGTACACAAGTCTATCCATTTGCAGTATGGAGGAGCAGTTGGTGGAGCTTGACTACAGGCTTGGGAGCATAATAATCACGCAGGAATGGAAGGTGCTAGGCCAGGTTATATAGAGGGTGTGCAATCAGGGAAATGGGGTGGAGCAATCAAAGAAACAGGGACTGGATAATATCTAGGAACAAGGAAGAAGAACAAGGGTTAGCAGGGGAGCTTGTCACAGGGCTGGATAGCTTAGGTAGAGCTGCCATCTGGAACACAGGAGCTCCTATGTTCAAGCCCTGACAGGATAAGGGCTTATAATTAAAGGAGATGTCCCGCGCCGAAACGGGTTTTTTTTTTTTTAAACCCCCCCCCCGTTCGGCGCGAGACAACCCCGATGCAGGGGTTAAAAAAACCACCCGCACAGCGCTTACCTGAATCCCGGCGGTCCGGTGACTTCAATACTTACCGCTGAAGATGGCCGCCGGGATCCTCTATCTTCGTGGACCGCAGCTCTTCTGTGCGGTCCACTGCCGATTCCAGCCTCCTGATTGGCTGGAATCGGCACGTGACGGGGCGGAGCTACACGGAGCTACACGGAGCCCCATAGAGAACAGCAGAAGACCCGGACTGCGCAAGCGCGGCTAATTTGGCCATCGGAGGCCAAAAATTAGTCGGCACCATGGAGACCAGGACGCTAGCAACGGAGCAGGTAAGTAAAAAACTTTTTATAACTTCTGTATGGCTCATAATTAATGCACAATGTATATTACAAAGTGCATTATTATGGCCATACAGAAGTGTATAACCCCACTTGCTGCCTCGGGACATCTCCTTTAAGGTCTTGGAATCTGCAAGAGTGGAGAATTTATGAGTCAAGGTAAAGGACCTGGGCCAACACTATTCCGTAAAAGATCTTCCTAATTTCTTTTCCCAACCCCATATAAAGACCAGCGGATCGTTTCGTGTTTCCTCTGCCAACAAAATTCAATAAAGCAGAGAGATTCCAGCTGTCAGTTTCGTGTGTGAGAAGTATAGTTTTTGAAATTGAGATAATAGAACAAGTAATCATCATATAAAGCCAAAGGAGTGTATATAATCATAAATTTGTAAGTATTGGAACCCTGCCCCGACCAACTGGTCCCCCTCATCCAATAACTTGTCCAGACACCTCACACCTGCGCTTGATATTCAAGGTAGCAGAAGCCTCAATCTGGCGAGTAGGGGGAAACTATTGAGCAATGCCGATATTTTAGGGTTGCCCAAAAGGGAAGTAAGTGGACCCAGAATTGATATCAGGTTTAAGTGTGTTGTAAAGCTGTTCCAAATGTTGTAGAGTTGGGCGATAAACAGTGATAAATCAGGGGTTCATTGACGCATGCGATGATGGAGCCAAAAAATACATAGCGAATGGAAGAGGTAGAGTCTTGTTCTGATTCAACCTATATTTTAGAGCAGTGTTTCCCAACTCCAGTCTTCACGGACCCCCAACAGGTCATGTTTTCTAGATTTTCTCAGTATTGCACAGGTGAAGCAATTATTGCCAATGCCTCAGATATTGCAACAGCTGTTCTTACTATAGGATATCCTGAAAACATGACCTGTTGGGGTCCATGCGGACTTGAGTTGGGAAACACTGATTTAGAGGAACACTTGTGAAAGACATGTAATACACATTGAGATATAGCAGCTTTATGGTAAATAGAAAAGTTTGGTAAGCCCACTCCTCCCATCTCTTAGTGTCATATTAGTGCCCTAAATTTCAGGTGTGGTCTGGCACTTCCCCAAATGAATTTCGAGGTGACTTTGCAAATATGATTCAGATAGGACCTGGGTAATATGATAAGGAAGGTTTGAAATAAATAAATGAACTTGGGAAGAGAGTCCATTTTTAGAACGTTGATCCTACCAAACCATGAAAGTGTAAGAGGATGCCACCTCTGTAGATCCGCCTCCAGTGAAGAAAGCATAGGTTTGTAGTTGAGGGCAAATAGCTGATCTGGGTTAGATGTTAAAGAGATTCCATCGGAGAGAGAATGTTGACTTTAAAGGGGTTTTCCAGGGAGAATACTGCCGTATTGATGACCTTATCCCCGGGATAGGTCTTCAATAGTTGATCAGCTGGGGTCGTTGAAATCGACGTGAGCCGTGCTTGCAGTTACAAGCACCGGGCATTACACAGAGGTCGGAGCAGAGACTTCCGATCCGCCCCCTGTATAATTGTGGCGCACAATTAGCTGATCGGTCGGGGTCCCAAGTGACGGACCCCAGACCATGCTGTGGCCAACGCCGGCTTTTAGCACTCCTCATCATTGATGAGAAACGCTAAACACTCAAAAGTAGAACAGACACCGCTAGAAAATCATGGCGCCGAAAAGCACTGTGATCAAGCGGCTGTCTGAGCGGCTCCCATTGAAAACAATGGTTCGTTATACCATGATTAGTGTGGTGCTGAAAGCGCCACGCTAATTGGGGTAAAAAGTGCCTGTATGAGGGAGGCCTTACAGCGATTAAAAGAAAAAATTGGGATGATTGCTATGTGTGAACACTAGAGATGAGCGAGCATACTCGCTAAGGACAATTGCTCGATCGAGCATTGTCCTTAGCGAGTATCTCCCCGCTCGGGAGCGAAGGTTCGGGTGCCAGCGCGGGTGACAGGTGAGTTGCGGCAGTGAGCGGGGGAGAGAGAGAGATCTCCCCTCCGTTCCTCGCTGCTCCCCGCCCACCGCCGGCAGCCAAATCTTTGCTCCCGAGTGGGCAGGTACTCGCTAAGGGCAATGCTCGATCAAGCAATTGCCCTTAGCGAGTATGCTCGCTCATCTCTAGTGATCCGTGGACCATAATTGTACGCATTATACACTAAAGTGGGATTCAGATGAGCAAAGGGACACTCACCGGCACGGAGCGTAGTTGCGCCTGAAGAAGGGAAATTTCTTCCCCTTCACTGGCTTTACAGACTCTGCGCCAGAGCGCAGGAGTTTGACAAAAGCCACGGGAAGATAGGTGCCGCCCGATCTTTCCCATACCATGTATTCACTACCTGCGGGAAAGATGGGGTAGGTCCTATCTTTTCTCAGTACAAATAGTGGGCGGGAAAACAGCTAGAGAAAACTAAACCACTGAAATCCTATTGAAATCAATAGTTTTGTTTTGCCCCTTATATGGCCGTGATTATCATGGCCGCATAACAGGAGAAAACCACTGTTGTCTGAAACTGCCCTAAAACAGGACATTCTGTGTTTTTTGTTTTGCTTCATCATGCGCATAAGGGCTTACTCACATGGGTATACGGGGGTTGCGTCTTATGCGCCTGTTCTTCACGTATGTAATACACAGTCCTTAGGGTCTACGTATATGTATTTACTTACATACGCTGCATATTCATAGGCTGAAGTACGCTGACAGCCTGCATGCTTCTACCTATTGGAAGGTTTTTTTACATACGGACATACGCAGCGTACTTAGGCAGCCTTCAAACGGGCGAGAAAATCGTGCGAGATTTGTGTGTTGCGAGACGCACAAATCTCGCACACGTATGAATCCCATTCTCTTGAATGGGGTCATACACTTGAGCGATGTCTTCTTGCATGGCACCACAATGCGATGCAGGAAACAAATCGCGGCATGTTCTATCTTCCTGCGTGCTCTCGCATCGCGCTGCCCATTGTTTTCAATGGGAGCGGGGGCAGCATCGCACCATGTGTTAAGGGAACGCAATGCGAGGTCTCCCATTGAAGACAATGGGAGAAACTCTACGATCCCCCGCTGTGGCTGACAGCTGTGCAGAGGATCGCTATATCTCCGAAGTGATGCGAGGCTGCTTTGACTTTAAAATGCCTCGCATTCACAGAGAATCCACATGGTGCGGAATGCGATAAGGGGGTGTAATTCCCTCCCCCTTATCGCACTCGCCAGTGTGAAGTTAGCCTAAGGGCTTATCGATATGACCGTATATATGCGTCTAATTTAGCTGTATTAAAAACGCGGGTAAAGCTTGAGACTTGTTTATTGTTATTCTTCATTCACGCGATTTTCACTTGCGATGCGGGTAGCGTTAAAACATACGGTCATGTGAACAAAGCCTAGGGCGCATATAAAAAACTGCATCTCATTGATTTTAGTAAAGAAAAAAAATATGCGAAAGCCGCCTGAAAATATTTGTGTATTTTTTTAACATACACGCAGCAGCGCCCCGTGTAAATTGCGTTAAATACGCCAATTACATTTGGGAGTCGATCTTGTCAAAAGATCATTTATGCGTATATATACCCTGTATATGGGCGAACGTAAAAATGCATATGTTCGTGTTAACGAGCCCTAAAAGCTCTTTGATTTACATCAGGCCATCCAGACATGCATAATTTTTCGCGCATATGGGGGAAAAAACCAGCATGTCTTATTTTGGTGAGCATTATTAGATTATGGGGGGGGGGGGGGTAAAATATATATAAATATGCATGTTGTGTGCGTATGACAGCAAGGAGTCCTCTTGTCCATAAGGGGTTAAAGACCTCCGAATCCCGGATGGAACACAAGCCGGAAATAGAAAAGAATGAATGGGAGACGCGAGGGCAGGGCGGGGTTGTAGTAGATATCTCCGCCCCGCTCTCTTCTCCAGCCAATCATCTGCGAGCGGGTCATTTTCCCGCCAAACTATAAACCGCGCCAATTGAGTAGCGCGGGAGTTCTGTACACACTTCACCGGACTCTGCAGTGTCCGCATCACGCTGGGGAGCCGTCCGAGGAGCGAGAGACAATCCCGGGCAGCACAGACGCATCAACTCTCCTTACAGCAACCGCCATCATGTGGATCCAGGTGCGCACCATGGACGGCCGGGAGACTCATCGCATTGACTCCCTGTCTAAGCTGACCAAGGTGGAGGAGCTGCGGGAGCGGATCCAGGAGGTGTTCGGGGTGCAGCAGGACAGGCAGCGGCTCTTCTACCGGGGGAAGCAGATGGAGGACGGCCACACGCTCTTTGATTACAGCCTTGGGCTCAACGACATCGTGCAGCTGCTGGTCCGCCAGCTCCCCCCTCCTCCTGCCCCGGCGGCGGCCGCTGCTCCGGTGACGGCAGAAGAGCCCGACGACGCTCCCATGTCCGAGACCGAGCCGGAAGAGGAGCCGCCCGCCGAGCCCACCACCCTGGGACTGTACCGGGTGCAGGAGCTGGTGGACGCCCGGGACCTGCATATGGGCGCCTGGTTCGAGGCGGAGGTGGTGAATGTGACCCGGGGAGCCCCCGATGACGTCATCTACCATATAAAGTACGAGGACTATCCTGAGAACGGGGTGGTGCAGCTGACCGGGAGGGATGTGAGACCCCGGGCCAGGACCAAGCTGTCCTGGGAGGAGCTGCAGGCTGGACTGGTGGTCATGGTCAACTACAACCCGGATGAGCCCAAGGAGCGCGGCTACTGGTACGATGCGGAGATCCAGCGCAAGCGGGAGACCAGAACCATCAAAGAACTGTACGCTAAGGTGTTGTTGGGGGAAGTGGGTGACTCCTTGGATGACTGCAGGGTCAGATTTGTGGATGACATTTATAAGATTGAAGAGCCTGGCACCTCCGCCCAGTCTTCAGAGCCGCCCCCGAAACGCCAGAATGGACCAGAGTGTAAACACTGCAAGGATAACCCCAGGATCAAGTGCCGCATGTGCGCCTGCCACGTCTGTGGGGGCAAAGAGAGCCCCGGGGAGCAGCTGCTGTGTGATGAGTGTGACATGGCTTTTCATATGTACTGTCTTGACCCTCCACTCACTTCCCTTCCCCAAGATGATGAGGACTGGTACTGCCCTGAGTGTAGAAATGATGCCAGCGAGGTGGTGCTAGCTGGTGAAAAACTGAAGGAGAGCAAGAAAAAGGCCAAGATGGCATCTGCTAACTCGTCTTGCCAAAGAGACTGGGGTAAGGGCATGGCTTGTGTTGGGCGCTCCCGGGAATGCACAATTGTTCCATCCAACCACTATGGGAAGATACCAGGTGTGCCCGTTGGCACCATGTGGAAGTTCAGGGTGCAGGTCAGTGAGGCGGGAGTGCATCGGCCTCATGTGGCTGGCATCCACGGAAGAAGTCACGATGGCGCTTATTCTCTGGTGCTGGCGGGAGGTTATGAGGATGATGCGGACAATGGGACGGAGTTTACCTACACCGGCAGCGGAGGCAGAGACCTCTCGGGCAACAAGCGAACAGCTGAGCAGTCATGTGACCAGAAACTGACTAACACGAACCGAGCCCTGGCCCTCAACTGCAGCGCCCCCATCAACGACAAGCAAGGGGCTGTAGCCAAGGACTGGAAAGCAGGTAGGCCGGTTCGTGTTGTGCGCAATGCCAAGGGGCGGAAACACAGCAAATATGCCCCAGAGGACGGTAACCGATATGATGGCATTTACAAGGTGGTGAAGTACTGGCCAGAGAAGGGCAAGTCCGGCTTTCTTGTTTGGCGCTATCTATTAAAAAGAGATGACGACGAGCCGGCGCCGTGGACCAAGGAGGGCAAAGATCGTGTTAAGAAACTAGGCCTCACCATGCAATACCCCGAGGGGTACCTGGAAACTATGGCCAACAAGGAGAGAGAGAAAGAAAATGCTGGCGTGGAAGAAACGCCAAGCAAGGGCAAGAGAAAGAGGAACTCTGAGAACGCCAAAGCTCTGACGCCTTCTACTGGAACCCCAAAGAAAACTAAAGTAGAGCTCTTTAAACTGACGCCGGAGCAAAAAGAGTTGATCAAAAAGGACGAGCCGAATGCAAAAGTGTGGAGTGAAGTGATGTCCTATCTGAAAGAGGGGCCGAAATTCATCAGCAAAGTGGAGGAGACCTTCCTGTGTATCTGCTGCCAGGAGGTGGTGTACGAGCCCATCACCACCGAGTGTCTGCACAACATCTGCAAGAGCTGCCTGGACCGTTCCTTCAAGGCCTCGGTGTACAGCTGTCCGGCCTGCAGGCACGACCTGGGCAAGAACTACAACATGCGGGTCAACAAGCCTCTGCAGACCCTCCTCGGCCAGCTCTTCCCTGGCTACGAGTGTGGACGGTAGATCTGCCCAATGACTTCAGTCCAGGATACGGCCAAGCCATACAGCTTCTCTTCCGAGCGCCCAGTTGTCTATCCTGGGTGACACTATCAGCATAGTTGATCTTCTCCTTTGTCTGCCACTTCATCCCTCCTCCTTCTATCTCAGCCTTTGTCTTCTCTCGTTGCTCTGTAGTTCTATATATTCGTCTGCTCTCCATAGCGCTCTTCTATTCTCTCGCCTTTAGCGCCTGTGTTACTTTGCAGGTCCTATATTTTTCATCGCTTACAATTGCACTGATGACTCTTAAAAAGTTCTGTCTGCTAAAGGGTTAACTTTGCTGTTCACTTTGTCATGTCGTAGTGCTGTAGGTTTGTAATACGCTGGTATGCGGCAGCTTTTATGCTTGTTTATGGTTTTGACAGTCTATTATAAATGTAGTTTCAAGTTGATGCAAAACTATAACTCCCAACGTGTCCTGAATTGCATGCTGGGAGCTGTAGTTCTGCATCAGGTTGAAAACTTTTTTATAGCAGCGTCTCTAAACTGTCTTTTCTACTGTTGCTGAAACTACAACTCCCAGGATGCACTGACCACTGCATGTAGTCAAGGTTTTGCTGGGAGTTGCAGTGATAACAGCTGGATAGTCGCTGCTTGGAGAAAATGGCTTGTGGTGGTCTGCATGTTAACAAGCGCCCGAGAAGGTATTTAAAGGGGTTGTAATGTTGCCACTCCTGTCAACTGGTTGTTTCTGGTATTGCAGCTCACTATTTAATGAAAAGGGCCAGATCCGCAATATCGGTCATGAGCTGTTGACAAATAGTGGCGCTGTTGGTAGTGTCAAAGGAAGACGTAGGTCCATTCTTCTAGTGTCAGAAAGCCCCCTTTAAATGATGAAACCTCTTCTCCCTGTGGCATCAGTTCTGCTAGATTTCCCTTAAGAGTGTGGACTCTTGGTCTTTCAAAGTGGCCTATGGCTTATCCTAGCTCCACACATCATTGATGTACTCGTGTCTATGGCCACATGACTACTAGTGGCAGTGTGACATCTTTAAGGCCCTGACCTTTCTTATAGGAGCTGTATATGTGGCTTTTATAGTGCAACTCTGGTTGTTGCAAAGTTAGAGCACATCAAGTGACCCTCCGACGATGGCCAGGGACTGGAGTTGGTTATATTACCTGGTCCCGTACCTTTCCAATTCGCTGGTGATCTGTTGAGACCCTTCATTTTCCAACATGGCTACGGTGCTCCTCTGCAGGATGGACACTGTTCCTCCTTAGACAATGCATGCTACTTCCTGATAGGCTAGTGCTGCTCATGTGAGCACTGGCCAATGCTAACGTTTGATGTCTTGGACTACCTGATGCATACTGGGCACTTGTGTATATATATATTTTTTTTGGTCTTAAGAATCACCATGGCCATCTGGGACGGGTCAAAGGAACAGATGGATTGGCGGTAGCAGATGGATTGGCGGTAGCAAATAATATATCTCCCCACCTCAGTTCTGGAGAGATTTTGTCCCATGACGGGAGTGTTACTTTAAAAATGTTATCCAGGAAGCGCCGGCCGGGATACACTGGGGTCAGAGTGGAAGCACTGCTCCGACCATTGTGTAGTGGCTGGTGCTTGTAATTGCAGGCGCAGCTCCAATTGATTTCAATGAGAGCTGCACTTGCAACTATGAGCACTGGCCACTACACAGGGTTGGAGCAGTGCTTCCACTCTGACCCCAGTGTATCCCGGCGGGCCCTTCCTGGATGACCCTTTTAAGTTCACCTCTTGCGATCCTTGGATGTAAGGCTGTTTGTTTCACAATTGTAGAGTTGTATGTGATCTACCTCAAGCAAACAAGGGCTGTCTTACAAAGCACTGAGAGTCTATCTTTCTTTAGTTGAGGACCCAATAAGGACAGTGACTGTAAACAAGTGCGAGTTCAGATCAGCAACGATGGCACCTGAGTTTTGGGGTCTGAGTTCTAGATGATCATTAGTCACCATTATGACTGTTTAGGTTCAGAGATTAGGTGCAATTATCAGAAAATGATAGATGCTACACCTCCTCATGAACTTTCCATGTTCAGTTTTATTGTATATGTTGGTTTTATTATCTTTGCAGTTTTTTTTATAGGATGTGTCATATTATAAAGTTGTTTAAAGGAGGCGAATGGCAGCCGTGGCCTAAATTTGTTCTATATCACATTGTTGTAACTGGCCCAGAGTCTGTAGACTGCATCTTGGACTACCTAACTGTACATACGTAGGTGATGGATCCACTTTAAATGCACTTCTGCTAGTCCTGTTGCCTTTAAAAGGGTTGTCCCATTTCTAGCTGTCATGCAGCAGGAAGCGGACAGCTCCATACATTGCACGGTGGCTGGGGTTGATACTGCAGGCTTAGTGTACTATTTTTTTTAACATAGGCCAACCAATTGGTTGAAAAATTGCCCAAACTGACAATTTTGACTGATCGTTGTCCCATGTAAATGCAGGATCTGACGGTACTAAGTGACTAATCGATCATTGGTCACTTTGTTTCCGCTCGCTGGAAGCAACTAGTCAGTGAATACTTGCTCAGTGTAAATAGGCAGTCGTTCATCTTTGAGTGCCTGTTCACAGTGGTGTCAGAAAGAGTTCTGCAGCACTCCGCCTCCATCCAATGAACGATACTCCCGTGTGACGGCAGAGCACTGACAGTTGTCCTATTGAAGTAAATGGGTCTCGGCCTACAATTTCAACCCGGCCCACTGCGCAATGTACTTGGCTGTCTGCTTCCTGCAGCAAAAAGCTGAAGTGGAACAACCTCCATTAAAAAGTCTGCAACCTGTCCATCTCCAGCTGTGTAACTACAAGTCCCAAAAAGCCATAGCTGCATGCTGACGGTTGTCTCAACTGCATGGAACTAGACCAGCGGTCTTGAACATTGGGCTACCTAGCCGTCGGGCATGCTGGGTTTTGTAGTTGACCAGTTGGAGACACCTGGCTTAGACTAACTATTCAATGTTTCCCTATCTAGTCTTCCAGGCAAGTTTGTTAATTCTTACATAGTTGTATCTTTCTGTGTCTTGTGGTTTTTGTGTTCTAGAGCTCGGCTAAGTTTTATCCAATTTGGGCTTGTGATTTCTGTCCCAGGTGTTGTCCTTTTGTTCTCCTATTAATCCATGTCCGTTTGGAGACGTGACGTTCTGTGGAATGGTTTTTATACCTTTTACAATTTTGTAAAATTGTTCTTATTGAAGCAATAAAAAAAAAAAAATTTCAACTTTTCACAATTCCTAATATTGCATAGTTTTCGGCCCTTTGTGTATCTCCGCCGTAAGGGTTTGTTTACACCAACCGTTCGGACGAGCGAACAATGTCTGCCTGCGTTCAGGTAGATACATCGTTGGCTTGTTCAAACGAGCAATCGTTCAGTCGTTCACATTTTCTGTATAAGGCTGGATTCACGTGGATGAGCACGACTTTTTTAGACTTTAACGCGCCTGCAAGGTTTTTATTTTTGTGTTTTTATATATTTTTAAAAACTCCTTGGAATACTTCTGTGAAATTGCAATCCTCAGGTGCGAGATGGAAAGAATCGCAAGTGTTTCCCATTGATTGATTTTCCCATGCCATGCAATGTCTAACCCCATTAATGCTTTGGCCCTCTTCCCACCCCCCTTCCCCCTCGCCATTTTCGTTTTTTCCTTCCCTCTTTTAAAAAAATCCTAACTCCATTTATTTATCCATTGACATAGCTATATGAGGGTTTGTTTTTTGCGGGATGAGTCGTATTTTTGATTGATAGTATTTACTGTACCATTTAATGTACTGAAAAACGTAACAGAGAAGTTCTAAGTGCAGTAAAATGAAAGGGGGGGGGGGGGGGGAACGCCAAAAGCTAGAACATGCCGCAACTTTTATTTTTTGCTTGTGTGAACAGGTCCATTCAAAACAATGGAGCCCATCTTCATGCATCTCACAACGCATAAAACGCCTATGCGGTTTTCACCCGTGTGAATGAGACGGACTGAGCGATGAGTGAATTCGCCAGCGATTATTTCTATGTCTGCAGAAAATGAACAAAGTGGACGGTTTTCGTTGGCTGCTTTTACACGGAATGATTCTAATTATTCACTTTCGCTCCTTTGAACGATAATCGTTCTGTATAAGAAGGGCCTTAACACCGGCTTTACGAGAAGCATAAATATATGAACCCCATTCTTTTGAATGGTCATACACATGAGTGACGTTTTCCTGCATGGCACTGATGCAGGAAACAAATCGCAACATGTTCTATCTTTCTGCGGGCTCTCGCATCGCACCACCGCCCCATATGAAAGCAATAGGAGAAACTCCGCGATCCTCTGCCGTGCCGGAGGCTCCCTGCATCCTCAAAGTGGTGCGAGGCTGTTTTGCCATTAAAAACACCTTGCATCCATGGAGATTTCGCATGGACAGGGATGGGATTCGCACCCATATCACGCTCGCCCTGGCTGATGTGAACCTAAGTAGTGAATATTAGATTGCTGGAGGCCTCCCAATCACTGGTATTGGGGGTACAGAGTCCCTTGTTCTTCAACAGAAGTAGAAAACCCCTTAATGCTACGGGACGTACAGTTGTGTCCTGCAGGTTCGATGGTATGTATGTATGGAGGGAGATTGCGGGGTGATCCCACTCCATACAATGCGGATGCTGGCACCCTGCCGCAACAGCTTTGATAAACCGCGCTGCTCATTGGTGCGGTTAACCCTTTAAAGGCCGTGTGTATTCCAAAATAGTACCAACAGGACATCCCGCTCAAACTGAGCCCTCGCACAACTATGTCGACGGGGGGGAAAAAAAGTTATGACTGTCAGAAGATGGCAACCTAAAATCATTAAAAAAAATGAAATGTTATTAAAAAAATAAAAGCAGTGCAGCAAAATAAACTATATAAATTTGGTATCGTAGTAATTGTACTGACTCCTAGAATAAAACTATCATGTCATTTTTGTTGCAGTGTGTATGCCATACAAACAAAGATGGTGGAATTTCGGTTTGTTTTCCATTTCACTACACCTGGAATTTTTAGTACATTATATGGTACGTTAAATGGTACCATTGAAAAATACAACTCAGCCCACAAAAATCCTCAGACCTCTATGTCGATGGATAAATAAGAGTTATGTTGTTTTTTGGGGTTTTTTTTTTCAAGGGGGGGGGGGGGGGGGGGGATAAAAAATTGGGGGAGGGCTGCTGCATCTATAAGGCCTCATGTCCACGGGGAAAATCAGGCCCGCTACGGATTCTCCTGCCCCGCGGACATGAGCGCTTAAAAAAAGAATTAACTTACCCGCAGCGGACCGTGCAGGTCTTCTCTCCTTCACGGCCGGATCTTCTTTCTTCGGCCGGCGGATGTGCTCGGCCCGCCAGCTGCGTGCCACGCGCATGCGCCGGACACATCCGCCCGGCCGAAGAAAGAAGATCCGGCCGTGAAGGAGAGAAGAACCGCCCGGTCCGCTGCGGGTGAGTTATTCTTATTTTAGGTCTCCTGCGGATCCGGACGGTTTCCATAGGCTTCAATAGAAGCCTGCGGGAGACCCGCATGAAAATGGAGCATGTCCTTTTTTTTTTTTTCAATGCTCCATTTTTTAAATTCCCTTTTATTGACCATCCGTGGGTATTTATCTACCTGCGGGTGGTCAATGCATCCCTATGGGTTGCGGATCCGCATGCGGGTGATCCGCTGCTGATTTTGAATCCTATTTTGCCCGTGGACATGAGGCCTAAGGGATTAAAAAACAGTGGGCCATGGAAGTTTAGCCCGTCACCCCGCTCTTATGAAACCTACGCTGTGATTGGTTGCTATGGGCAACAAAGACAGACTTTCTTTCAGGCAGCATTCATAGGAGTGTGGCTGCCCCTGTACTATCCGCAGTACGACTAGGTTTACACCGCAGTTCATTCTGCACGCCGATGTTTACAACAGCGGTTCTGTCTCCGTTGCCGTAGATTTAAGTTTGCCTTATGTCTTGATGCCATTTTTGACAATCCAGACAGAATCCGAAGACTGAAGGGAAGAAAGGATGCATGCTCCCCACCTCTATATAAAAGAAGTACTGCAGTCCGCCTCCTGACAGGTGATGTTGCCCAGCAGGCCTGGTGACGTTTCGTAAAACTGCCAGCCTCTCACTGACTGCAATGATCCCGTGCGTAAAACATCCCACATGACCGCTGCCGCGATCCAAACGAAGCCCTGGAGCAGCGCGCCACAGGAGGTGAATATGATATAAAATGTCAGAAAACCCCTTTAGGGCGTGCTTACGTGGGGCGGAAATGTTGCAGAATGTCCAGAGCAAAAAATTCCTCAACATTTCTGCTTCTAAAACAGTCAAAATTTGTACAATTGGTGCGGATTTTGACTTTAAATCGACTTCATACCCACAGCTGACTTAAGTACGGGGCGAGGCGCTGCTGCTCAGGTGATGGCACTTCCAAATGACCTGAGCAGCGGCCCTTGGCTCATTAAAGGCCACTGGGTACCCAATAAAAGTGCTGACAGCCGAAGACTTCGCAGGTGAGCGCTGTATCTTCTGAAATCGGCTGTGAATTTTGACTGTGGAATTTCTGCTGCGGTCATTCTGCAGGATGTTTACGCAGGGCAAAAATTCTAAATCTAAAAACCATAGCTGCTGTGACGGAACACCCCATCATGTGGCCACACTGTAATGGCTCATGTCCACGGGGAAAATCAGGCCCGCTACTGATTCTACATGGAGAATCCGCAGCGGGTCCCTCCTGCGCCGCGGACATAAGGGCTGAAAATAAGAATAACTCACCTGCTACGGGCCGTGCGTGTCTTCCCTTCTGCGCGGCTGGATCTTCTTTCTTGGGCCTGGCAGATGTGCTCGGCACGCCGGCTGCGTGCTGCGCACATGGGCCGGACACATCCGCCGACCGCGAAGGAAGGAAGACATGCACGCCCGGAGCAGGTGAGTTTAAGGCCTCATGTCCACGGGGAAAATAAGAATTAAAATCCGCAGCATTTTTCCCGTACGCGGATCCGCGCCCCATTGGAATGCATTGACCACCCGCGGGTAGATAAATACCCGCGGATGGTAATTTAAAAATTTCTGGAGCATGAAATAAAATGGACATGCTCTATTTTAGTGTGGATCACGCGTGCGGGAGCTCATAGAGCACATAGCTCAATTGATCTCCTGCATGAAAAATAAAAGACAATTATAGTGCATCCGCAGCCCAAATCTGCGTTACAAATCTGCAGCGGATCTGATTTTCTCCGTGGACATGAGGCCAAATTCAGGCGCAGATCCTGACGGCTTTCATAGGCTTCAATAGAAGCCTGCGGGAGCCGTCCCCGTGCCTGAATGCAGCATGGTCCAGATTTTTTCCTGCACGCGGGACCTGCGCCTGCAGGGAAAAATGACATCCGCAGGTATTTAACTACCTGCGGGTGTCTAATGCATCCCTATGGGGCGCAGATCCGCGTGCAGGAAAAACGCTGCGGATATTAAATCAGAATTTGCCTGTGGACATGAGGCCTAAGGCCGCTTTCATGGGGCCTAAAAAATAGTGGAGATTTATGTTTTGTGAGATGCACGAATCTGGACCCCATTCTTTTGAATTGAGTCATATACATGAACATTTTTTTTTTTTCTCCCCGCATCGCAATGCAGGATAAAATTGCGGCATGTCCTATATCTTCACATTCTGTGGCACACCTCGCCCACGTGATGCGAGTTTTCTCATTGAAAAGAAGGGCAAACACTTGGCGATCTACCGACGTGGCTAAAAACCGTGCCTGAGGATCGCTGCTTTACTGAAGTGATGGGAGGCGTCTGACAGAAAAATGCCTTTGCATCCGCAAGTAAATTGCACATTTCGAGTGTGTAGAGTCATACAGACAGGCGCTGATCACTTATACGGGTCCATCCTGTGCGCTCGGACTCTGCATACTGGTCATGGTATCAGTCACATCAAATTACACGTCATCGTAAGAGACAAATATACACGTGGCCAAAGATGAATACAAACTCACAACATCTGATATAAAATCAATATGATCTGCTCGTTATTGCGAAATGAAGTCCTGGTGACTATTTGGGTCACAAGATGCAGACGTACCATGGAGGAACATCCGGTAAGCTTCCTTGTGGAACATTTTGTACTGATAGTCCCCAGGTAAAATTACACCACTTTTTTAATTTTTCCATTGACCAAACCATATGAGGGCTTTTTTTTTTTGTGAAACGAATGTTTTTGTCTTTTGGGGTTTTTTTGTGCACTGTATAAAGTACGGAAAAACTTCTAACAATTAAGTTGGCTAACGGCTGCTGCACACTGGTGACATCGCTGTGAGAAAATCGCGACTTTTATCCCACGATTTTTGAGCATCAGCGCTGCTTTTACTGCAAAAACATCGCTGCCACTTGCAATTTTTTTATTTTTTTTTTTGTGCCCTCCTTTTTTTACTTAATTAGCTCTCGATGTACTGTTTTTTTCTCGATGTACTGAATTGGGCATCTCCTTGCATATTGCACGCACATTTGCGCACTCCCCCATTGAAAGGGAAGTTGTTGCCAGAGGTGTTTTGGTAATGGGTCAATTACATGCAAAGACAATCTTTCAAGCGATTTGAAAGATTGACAGTTTTAGTGATCATTTTGCATAAAGTGCTAATAGGCACTAATGCCCATTAGCACTTTATTAGCTTCAGTTGCGTGCAAATGAGCCTCCTGGAGCTGCTTGCCGAACTCAGCAGGTGGTCTGAGCTCTGCAATCAGCTCCTTCTCGCATAGGCTGTCAGCTGAATACAATGTAATCAGCTGCTCCCGTGGAGAACACCTCATGCAATCTGTGTCATCTGCTCACCTTAAAATCCTCATTCAGCCGAAGGGTAAACGATGGTTGCATTTACATGCAACGATTATTGCTCATATGCCATTTCGTTGCATGTAAATGGGCCTTTACTCATCGCTATTCATTTGAAATGCATATGCGTTTGACTGAACTGATTTATTTAAATCTCAACTACTTTCCTTGTATTACGCTTTGTACTTTCTGTCTGCAGATCCAAGGTGAAAAACGGGCACTGCACATGCTACATATGCACAAACTTTATACCCTCTGGCAAACTTTTTTCAAATTTTTTTTTTTCCCAAGATACAAAAAAGAGTGTTTTGAAGTAGAACTTTGGGTGGATTTACAAACTGATGCTGCTTAGGCTTTATTCACACAAGCTTTCACGCTTGGCTGATATCCGCTGCCCATCTGATGTATTGGTTTACATTGCATCAGTTCAGATGGGTGTATTCCAGCGGTGTAAAATAGCGCTTCCTTCACTCTGTACCTGGCGTACTCTAGTGGGTGCAGCGCCACTGGTCAGGTGATGGCACTTACAAATAACCAGCAGTGCTGTGTTCACTAGAGGCCACTGGGTACCCAAAGAAGGAAGCGCCGACAGATGAAGACTTCGCAGGTGAGCGCTGTATCTTCTGCAATCGGGTGCGGACTTTGACGATGTTTTGGAAGTGGAATTTGCAGCAGGATTTCCGCTTCGGACATTCTGCAGCAGTTTCACTTCATGTAAACCCAACCTCAATTTAAACTACAGCAGCCGTGTTAGTACCGCTCTAACGCAGCACACAAATGTGATGGGTCTGCCATGTGCTCAGCTTTGCCTACAGCTGTTTATTTAACCCTTCACCATACCGTACTACTCGAAAGAAGAAGAGAAACCAGCGTTCATATAGTAGAAAAGCATTCAAACGTTGTTGGAGTATTCTATACGATTTCATATAGACACGATGATCACTTACACGTTCCATCCTGTGCTCCTGTACTCAGTATACTGGTCATAGCGCATGTGTAGAATAAATAAGTCTGTGGATCAGTCCCATCAAATCACATGACAAGTTATCACTTCATCGTAAGAGACAAATATACACGTGGCCAACGATGACTAAAATCATATCATCTGATATAAAAGCAATATGATCTGCTCATTAGTGCAAAATGAAGTCCTGGTGACTATTTGAGCCACAAGGTGCAGACGTACCAAGGAGAAACATCCAGTAAGATTCCTTGTTGAGCGTCTTGTACCAATAGTCCTTAGGTAGAACTTGACCACTTTAGGGTCAGGGATTTATCACTTTTATTTCTTTTTTCATTCCCACCTTCCAAGAGTCATAACTTTTTGCTCTTTCCATTAGCCTATAATGTTGGAGTAATTAGATCCGTGATGGCGAACCTATGACACGTGTAGCCATTTTCGCTGACACGCGGTCGCATACAGAGACTTATGGGGCCGCATGCTGAGAACTGAGAAGGATGTTTCTTCCTCGGCTCCTACACGGCCAGATGCAGTAGCCGAGAATAAAACATTGCTGTAGACACTCTGCGCTGGAGGGCTGGAGGCCAAAACAACAGAATTCTGGCACAGAGCGTCTAGTTCTGGGACTTCCAGTTAGGCCGCTGTTCCCTGGTCTGCCTAATGGACACAGGGAACCCACGATTAATGGCTGCTAAAGCATAAAAATCTTACACTTACCTTTTTTCCTGTTGCTGTTGTGCAGCGGGGTCCTCCACCAGCACGCTCTTCTTTCTCCGATGAGCCGCCCCTCTCCGGGAATGCGCGCATGCGCAGAAGAGAGGTGCCCTCTGTCAGGAGTCAGGACGAGTCACCTCTCCACTGCGCATGCGCAGCACTGGGGAGTTCAGCCAGGATGGACGGGCCGCCCACAGCAAGCACTGCTTGTAACGTGCTTGCTGTGGGCGGCCCGTCTGTTCACCTCGGAAGTGGTGGACGGAGCAGAGCAGGAAGCGGTCATTTTGACTGCTCCTGCTCTGTTCAAGAATCCACAGAAGAGGATGCTGGATGGAGGGGACATACCTGGCAATCGGTCCTGGCCAGGCAAGGTAAGTAAAAAAAATTTTTTTTTCATGTCAGAACCCCTTTAAAGAAACTCTCCTACGATGCTCACCAGTTCTATTTCACGATATGCAGAATAAAGATGCAATTAAGAGAATATCTGAGTTACCAACAGGAAATTTGGAGTACCTGGAACCGATTACCGGACACTTTTAGCACCCTGAAAAATATGGCAATGGCTTTACTCACAATTTTTCCCTCTACGTACTTTTGTGAGACCTTATTCTCAGCGTTAAATAATATCAAAACCAACAGATTGACAGATGAAGTTAGTAGCGCTTGCTTGGGCTTGAAGTGTACAAAATATCAACCTTCAATTGCAGATTTAGGCCTCATGTCCACAGGGAAAATCAGATCCGCTGCGGATTTGTAACGCGGATTTGGGCTGCGGATGCACTGCAATTGTCTTTTATTTTTCATGCGGGAGATCAATTGAGCTATGTGCTCTATGAGCTCCCGCATGCGTGATCCGCACCAAAATGGAGCATGTGCATTTTTTTTCATGCTCCAGAAATTTTTTAATTACCATCCAATGCATTCCTATGGGGCGCGGAGCTGCGTGCGGGAAAAACGCTGCGGATTTTAATTCTTATTTTCCCTGTGGACATGAGGCCTTAGCCATTGAAATTCAGCAACAAAAAAAGTCACAAATAGGCAGGTTAGGTAAAGAATCCCCCCTCCCCTCACTTATCTCAGGTCACGGCATCCCACACAAGTTAAAATTTAATATTTAACTGTTAAATAATATCAAGACTAACAACAGAAGCCGACTGACGGATGAACAAAGAAGTCACTAAGCAGGTAAGTAAAATAATTAGTTTGGGGTTTATTAAATACAGTCAGTTATATATTACAATTATACTTTTTTGTTATTTAAACTATAAATATTGCCAATTTATGGGGGTTTTTTTCTCGAAGTGACACACCACATGAGTTATGCCCGGTTTTTAGCGAATTTTGACACACCAAGCATGTACTACCTTTGACATCCACCTACAAAGTTACTTACATCACCAAGGGCTGCTACAAGTATCATCTGTCTGGACATCAGCTGGGGAAGCGTCAACAAACACAGAGAACCCCTGAGACATTCACAACACCCATCTCCTGCCATGGGTACAGAGCTTCTAACTCAATTGGGGCTCCCGAGCTTATTTTACACTCATAACCAGTGTGTACATATCAAAGCTGACATGTTTACCAAGACTCTCGCACCTGGTAGTGGCCAATTACCAGTTTTGTGGGAGTCAAGATCACAAGACTTAAGCCTCAGACAAGAATAGCACTATGCCCGGATACTTTCAAGATCCCATGAAATCCCATTGTGTATGTTAATGTACACAAACCAGACTTCAGTGGGTTCTGGGCTGCTATGCTAGTTCATTTGCACCCTCCGATCATGCTTTACTGGGTGCCAATGGGATGCTGGAAGTTTTCCCCCTCCCGCTGACTGTATATGTGGTCAGCTTTGACCGTGGTATCTAAATGGTTAACTGACACAATCAGAGCTAACTCTGATTGTATCAGTTACCCGCAACTGTCAGCTAATAGAAACAGCTGATAGCCGCTGAGTATGGAGCGGACTCTGCTCCCGAGTGTGGTCCTGAAGTGGTTAAAGATTAACTGCACTTTTTAATGTATAGAATCAATAAACCATTCTAAGAATTTTTGCAATGTGCTTTATTAGCCTATTCTCTCCATTTTTTAGTAGGCTGTAAGCCTGTATGGTGCACCACACGTATCTATTGGCCTGACTCCTTTTCATTTATCATTAATGTATTACTTATCTATGTGCATCTTTTGTGCTAGGTAGCCGCTCTCCTCTTCGAAGATAGGTGTGTGAGTGGTTACTTATCAGTGTTTTGCACCTTAAGGCCCATTTACACGGAACGATGATCGCTGAAAATTCGCTCAAACTATAGTTTGAGTGACAGTTTTGACTGATCATCTTTGCATAACTCCAAGTAGCTAATTAGCTACTAAAGAGTTAATGCAAGCGGAGCGGGATACTGCGCGATGGCTCTGAGAACAATGTAGCTGTTTTGAATATGCAAACGGCTGCTTTGTTCTCTGCGATTTCAGCTGGTGTCCCGTTGAGCACTGCCAGCGGGATACCAACTGAAAGAATACTATCAGCACAGGCTGCTAAGATATCAGCAGGCAGCGCTGATAAGGCTTGCTAGAAATGAGCAATAAACGAACAGTGCACAAAAAGTGCGCGATGGCTGTGCGTTTAGACGCAATGGTTATCGCTCAAAAGATGGCTTTTGAGCGAATTTTGAGCGATAATCATTGTGTCCAAATGGGCCTTTAGCAATGCTCCTTCATTTGGCGCTTTGGCTGTCTGCATGTTTGTTTTAATCAATATCTATCAGTATCTTTTGCAACAGGCGGGTTGGCTTTGAGGGCATTAGTATAGTATGTCTCCACCGGAAGTATGGGCTGGCCAGGCTCAACTACAGGTAATGCCCAGGTCACACCCCAAGCTGGCAAGAGCTCACGATTAGCGGAGACATACTACATTACTACCGCTCAATACTAGTAGGTGGCTTCCAGCCCTCCTCCTTATTCCAACTGGTGCTGGAGTCCTAGCCCTCTATTCCAGCACCAGTTGGGAGGAGTGTCCAGAGGGAGTTTCCTGGCTGCACTAATACCAGAGCTGAGTGTCACCCCTGCGCATCCCACCCGGTGCCGGAGTGTCAACCCTCCAGGCTTGCACCGGTCGGTTGGGAGGAGTGTCCAGGAGCTTCCTGGCTGTAGTAATGCCAGAGCTAAGTGTCAGCCCGGTGCTGGAGTGTCAGTCCTCCGGTCCAGCACGGGAGGAGTATCCGGGAGCTGGGAGCCGCCTACTAGTACTGAGCGGTACTAGTGTAGTATATCTCCGCTGATCTGTAGCTTTTGCCAGCTTGGCGCATGACCTGGGCGTTACCTGTAGTCCAGCAACCCATACTTTCAGTGGAGACATTCTACACTAAAACCGGCTTTGGGTGTTGTGGGAGCCCAGGGTATCAGTGCCACTGTGGATTACTCTTGGTTGCGATTCAGCCTGCTTAACTTCAATCTGTGGGCTTTGGATTGGATCTGCACGGCATGGTACATGTTTGGCCTCGCACCCTTTATATGCTTAAGGCCTCTTTTACACGGGCTACAAAACACATGTATGTGAAGCCCATGGTTTCCAATGGGCTCTTTCACATGAGAGATGTTTTGTAGCTTGAAAGAACTCATTGGAAGCCATGAGCTTCACATACATGCGTTTTGTAACCCGTGTGAAACAGGCCTTATCTGTATGCAGGTGTAGCACGAGGTAGCCACCTCCCTCTTTGTAGGTCATGTGAGCATTTGTTCATTAGTACTTTGCATCTGTTATAAGCTCCATGTAGCACTTGGGCTTTCTGTATATATTAGAAGGTGATGTATGTGTCTTCCCATCTGTGTCCTACTAGTATTTTGGTAAGTAAACATGGCCATTCTTTTCTGTGATTTTGTAATTCTTTCCCTTTTCCTGTGATTTTTATATTGCAACTTTCGATCATGCTGTACTGGGTGCGGATGGGACGCTGGAAGGGGTAAGCCCCTTTTGCTAACTGTTTATGTGGTCAGCTTTGACCGTGGTATCTTAACAGTTAACTGCTGCAAACAGAGCTAACTCTGATTGTGGCAGTTATCGTCAACTTCAGCTATTAGAAACGGTTGATAGCCACTGGGTATGGAGCGGACTCTGCTCCTGAGTGTGGTCTTGAAGTGGTTAAAGAGTAACTGCACTTTTATATGTATATACAAACTCCTCCAGTTATGCAACTAGGCGAAGAGAGGGTTGGGAAGTTCATTCCAGCTGTGCCTGCATTGTTCCTTCTAGTGCTGCTGCAGACACAACCATTCTGTTCACATATACCAGTTTATTAAGAAATGTCTCCATTATATTTAATTTATTTTTGGTCATTGTGCAACGCCCCGCTTGAGACGCCAAGTTATGTAACACCCAAAAAATGCATTGGTGTTACTGTAGGGAATGGCTCGCTACCCACGCATACGGCTGGAGTTGGGAGGGTGTAGTGCATGGACCTGTCACGGTGGCACTTACCAACTCCAGGTCCAGGAGGGAGTTACCACAGCAGAGGATAGGGCCAGTAGTCCTCAGGATGAAGGGAGTATTAGTTGTCAAGTTTGTGACACCACCGTTCCACACAAAAACACCAGAAACCTAACACATCGGAAGCAAACTGAAGCCTTTCCGTTAGCTTTTTTTTTTTTTTAAAAAAAAACCCTATTGAAATCAATGGGGGAAAAAACAGATCTTTTTTTTTCTACTTGATTTCAGCTTCTCTCCTCCAAAAATGGAGCAAAGAGACAAAACCCCTAAAATGAACCCTAACGCAGGTGTGAGAGCAGCCTAATGTACAGTTATAAGCATGACATAAGTTCACCATGTGGCAGATGTGTGATAACAAGGAACTTACATAAGTGGCTTGAAAATATGGGAAATTGGATGTAATTTTTGACGAAGTCCCTTATTTCTTTTATGTCCACCAATGATGGACATATTCCAGCAGTAATCACCAAGCATTTTAATTGCACGTATGTCCTTGTGAAATCTTTCTCCATGCTAATCTGGAAGTCCTGGTAGACAATTTTGATAGAGGCCCATATAATGACCAATATAAAAAAGTGGTACAATATTGAATACCTTACTCTCTTATGTCTAGAATTTCATTATGTTGCCTGACAGTTAACTTTGGTGCCGTATTTGGATTCAGCACCCTGAATATATGTAAGAACCCTGTGTGTGTGTGTGTGTGTGTATATATATATATATATGTGTGTGTATGTATATAGCGCTGGATTATCACTTTTCCTCAAGGTTCCTTGACCTTGAAAGCCACGAGTTATCTGAGCACCTAGTCACATGTGACATGACTATATAGAAAAATGTTTTGCATTCGGTTAGCATTCAGTACTTTACATAACAGTTGACTTCTCGTGCTTTGCAATCCACTTCAGCATAGGGAAAGACTCCACCTTTAAAAACTGAAGATTTCTTATCCTTTGAGGTGGATTCTCTCACTTTCTCTCACACCCTGGATTCAGGAAACTCAAACAAGTGGTAAGTGATAATTATCATTTCTCTACAGGGAATATATAGCTTGGTGTATTACAGAATACAGAATAGCAGTCTTCACTGTATGATAGTTTTATAAACTATGCATGATTGGCCAATGATGCATCCTGCACCTTCCCTCCACCACTCTTTCACAGCGTTTTAGTACCAGCTGTGCAATACAACAGCAAGGGCGATTCTTAACAATGCCAAATGTGCCAATAGTGAACTAAAGTGGTGGTTGGTTGGTGTACTGCGCAGTACACATCACACGACGGTATGCATTCTTACGCTTGGCCAATTAAGGCTAAAAAAAAAAATCGCATGAATGAAGAATAGCTAAGATCAAGTCGCGAGCTTTAGCCGCATTTTCTTGTCCATTCACATGGGTGGCTGTGGCATGTCGGCGAAATAATACGCTGCAGCGTGGAAATCTCTTGGTTGACAGAAATCCTTGGAATGACTATTAATGCTTAAATAAAGCCAGCTGTCTTCGTTTCCCAGCTTTGGATGCAGCTAAACTTCCTCCCTCCCTTTTTTTCAGCTCCCATAGAAGCCTATGGGAGCCTCCAGTGTATCTAGGCAAAAGATAGGGCAAGACCTATCTTTTGATGCTGCATATAAAATCGGTTGCCGATGTGCTATTTTTGCGGTTGTGATTTTTTTTTTTAAGTTGCCAAAAAATTGCTCCTCTTAATGAATACATTGGATGATTGTAATTTTTGGACGCAGCTACGATAGCTGCATATATACGGATGTGTCAATAAGGCTTTAAGATAATTGTTACACTTGTCATTCATGGGTTAATACAACTTTAAAGCTCCATTTATACGTGAAGACTGTTTGGCAAATGATGCCCTACACTCGTCCCCGCATGTACTCACTCCCGTACTGTTTCACAGGATTGAGTATCGTTGGTTCGCAGCAGGGCAGTTGTTGGAGATTTCACTCCTCGCTCTCCCCCGCCCCTCTCTATTCACTTAATACAGCGGCCGTTCAGTACTGAATGTCTTCTGTTTACACTGAATGATCATCTTTTAGGATTTTAAGCTGCATAAAGTCCTGAACGATGATCGTTCAGTTCAAACAGCAGCCATTCAGTACTGAACGGCCGCTATATTAAGTGAACTGAGAGGGGCAGGGGGGAAAGAGAGGTGAAATCTCCTCCGGCCATCCCAGCCACCTGCTCGCCGCTCTGTCAGAGAGCCAGCAATACTCACTCCTGTGCAGCAGCACGGGAGCGACGACACACAGGGACAAGTGTCGGGCATTGTTTGCCCGACATTCGTCCTGTGTAAATGTGGCTTTAGTCTGAAACTTTTAAAGCAGCAGAGACCTGACTGAGCTATTCTTGGTAGTGTGTGGAAGGGGAGTTTAGATGTTCCCCAGTGACCATATTTGGTCATTTTGTCGCATTCCTTTACTAGGATGGTGTGGGCAATGAGTCAAATAATTATTCATGATTTGTAAAGTTTAGGAAGGTGGTCCGCCGTGATAGGCCACTCTTTGTCTGCTCGCACTATAGATAAAGTTAAAACTGGGCTAGGTTCTTTGGAAAAAGCTCATCCGTGACTTCACAAATTTCATGTCTCTTCTTTTTTCTCCGGTGATCATTGTTAATTAATTTGGACACATGAGAGAACTTCGATCACGGTAACCTTAATGCTGAATCTAAATTTAAAGGGTTACTCCAACACGCAGAAATTAATGTTCGTGCCACCAAAACAACTCCATTCAAATGTAAAAAATTCTGCAACACATCTGCCATGTTTGAATTCCCCCTTACTTGTGTACTATATGACAATGCAATTTGCATGATGTATTTGGGCACTACATTGGCACTATGATTTGGTCCCTGTGTATAAATTATCATTTAGTTTAGGTTGTGCGGCTGATGTGTTCTGGGAACTCAGCTATTGTGAAAAAATTTCTAATTGATAGGCATTACGATGAAGTTAGGAGATAAAGAACAGGAAAAATTAAGAGCAAGCCTGTGGAGCAGGCTAACTGTTTTTATGGTTATGTGTTGCACCCAGAGAAACAGTCAAACCTTGTATCGGGTCAAACTTTGCTAGAAGCTCCGTTTGTGAACCTGAATGTCAGGCAGTTTCTCTTGGCTGAACCTACTAGTAGAAGAAGAGAAGGAATAAGAGCAAAAGGATGAGGTGGAAGGAAAAGAAGAAGAAAACTTTTTGCACTTCCTCCTCTTCTTCTCCTTCTGTCTTCTCACTTCTTTCTTCTGTTATTCAGAGCTTTTATGGCTCTTAGGCAGTGTTATACAGCAGCTTTAGGGGAGCGGAAGTTCAGTTTAAACTGATTTGGACCAAATCAAACTTTTTCCCCAAATTCATTGAACCGCCTGAACAGAACTTTTGAAACGTTTGGTCATCACTAGATCCAGAATATATATGGACCTCAGTTACAAGCCACCTAAGATTACGCCCATGGGATTTCAGTGTTATGTGTATCAAATCCTACTGGCATCTATGATAAGGAAACAGTCATCATGGAAGTATATATTTTTTTAATGAACACTAAATATAGGTTTATTAGTGTTTTGTACACAACCGCTACCTTGGTTAGACTTGCACTAAGTAATGTTTGTCATGTATCATATTGCTTCTGTATATCAGTTATCACTCATATACAAAATGTTTAGGTTGAGTTCCCATGGGACGGAAATCCCGCGGAAATCTAGCGGCTTAGCCGCACCGAAAGGCCACGAGATTTCCGCGGGAGAGCCGCAACTTCAAAACCTGCGTCATTTCGCCGCACATTTTGGAGTGGTTCAGCCACCGACATTCCGTTGCGGCTTTCTCTCCCTATAGAAAGGAGTGAGGCAGCAACGGGAAAAAAAAAGAATTGACATGCTGTGGCTGTCAATGCCACTCCACATCGCCGGTTCCGCCCGGCTTTATCACGACGGAATGGCCGCCCCTTATGGACGAGATTTTAGCAAAATCTCGTCCACATGGCTGGCTAGTCCCAGGATTAGGTGGCTCGGGCGGATGTGCCACACGGAAATTCCAGCCTTAATGTTTTTACTGTTAGATTTTGATCTACAAATTCTTCTAGGTGATTCTTGAAGGAAGAAAGCAGGTGATATGGAAAACCTTTCTGTAAAAGGAGCAAAGATTGCATCTGAGACTGACCTTTTGGAACAGGGCTTGATTATGTGTTTGGAGGATCCATATGACAAACACTATAACCCTCAGGTAGGTTATCCTAATGTGGGACCATGTTTTTTGAAGGGGATTCTTCCTATACTGTAGACTAGGACCATGCTGCTCAGAAAAAGTGGCACAACTAACGACTTATCCTTCTCTATTGGAATACAATCAGTCTATCCCAGTTTGTATATTTAAGGGGGAGTCAAAAGGCTGCCATGGGGTGAGCCAACTCGACATCGTCTCTCATGGCCTTGTCCATGTAGTCATGCTGTCTGATACATAAGGATTTTTACTTTTTAGGGGTTTATCAATGTTGGAATCACTGAAAACAAGGTCTGTTTTGATTTGCTAAAAGAAAGGGTGAGTAACCATTAGAATGCAAGTTTGATTGATGCTATTAAACTTTACGGGTTGGACATAAAGCTGTTTTTATATGCATACAGACATAGATCGGACATGTTTTCTTGGAAATTATTACAGTCCACTTACAGTATATAGTCTGATCCTGCCCGCCATTTTTGTAATAATTGCTTCCAATCATCATCACAGCACTATTTTCCCACCCAGGAAACATAAAAAGGCAGAGAATACGGTTGTAATAGTGCCTTTGGAGAGAGAAGGGCCAAATCCTGGAATCCCATTTGTGACATGAAGACCATAACCTGTGTTGGTGATGGGGACAATGGATCAGGGGCTTCAAAAAGGTCATAGTAGATGTTTCCCTTCATGGTGGCCGAATATAGTGACACTGCCTAAAACAGTTCCACACTGGTTAAAAGTGTGTGGGGTGATGGTGAGGTGCACTGGGGCTGGTCTCTGCTCCCTGGGTGTAGATGGTATAGTGTACTGTGTTCGCCCATTTAAAGTCCAGAGAGTCAGGAAAGTTAAAACTCACATGTATTTGAAACCAAAGCATAGTGGCACAACATCCATAGATGAAGGCACATTCCTTGAAAATCGGCAGTTTCAATACTAGTGGTGGCTTTGATCCCTCTTAAGATGTTTTTGTGCTCCATACTGCACTACTGTGATGTCCTTAAGGCACTGGAGTCACCCAAACCCCAGTACTGCACAAATGTGAGGTGTTTACGACACATGAGTCCGTAGCTTTCTGTAAGACGCCAATCCTGTAGACTAAATGTAGTAATCCAGGTATCAAGAAAGCAAGCCTGTCATCTACTCAATAGTAGGCCTCCAAATGTGTTTCTCCTAGGCTGGACATAAAGCAGGTTGTTTTTTTTTTAGCTAATTCCACCTTTAACCAGCAAGTTCTCGCAATCTAGAATAAGCTAGGTGCATGTCTGAACTTTAACTCTACTCTCTAGCCTAGATCTGATTGGCCATGGTGTGTGTAACTACAATCTGGGCTATTTAACCATTTGTGTGCTCTACTCCATCTAAGCCGTCACTTGTAAGATATAGTGGGCAAAGATCTAGTGGGCAAAAAAAATTTAGAGGCATACATGTACGTTATAAACACTTCAAAAGCATAAAAGCATATAACAAGACTTTAGAAAAGTATAAAGTATTCTTCTTGTGGTGCATGAGTCTCACTATGGGATACTACACCTATGCCAGATTCTCCTCTCCAGAGCTAACAAGGGAGTAAAGAATTAGCCTGATGGACATTCAGTGCATGCTTACATGTAGCAGAAATGCTGCAGCATTTCCGCAAACGGCAGAGTCGACATCCACACCATCGGTGCATATTTTGACTCAAAATTAGCTGCACTTCTTCAGGTTTCAGAAGATACCATATTCCCTCTGACCTCCCAAGTCTTTGTGCTCTCGGTACTTCCTTCACTGGCCACCCGGCGGGCCCTAGTGAGTGCAGCTCCACTGGTCAGATGTTGCAGATCTGACCATTGCCGCTGCACTAGATAGACACCACTGGGTACCCAGTGAAGGAAGTGCCGAGAGCGTGAAGACCTCGGAGGTGAGAGGGAGCATGGTATCTTTCACAACATTTCTGCTACGTATAAACATACCCTCAAGAGGAAATCATCAGACCCATTACTGCTAAATCTCCTAAATCTTTGGTTATGATGGGTATATTTGATTCACGCTGTGGAGGGCTAGTATAGCAATGTTGTACTATGTTTGCCATCTATTTAAAGGGGAAGTCTAACTTGGAGAAAACTTTTTAAAATGCCCTTATTATCAGTTCTGAGTTATCAGAGGAGGCACATGCAGGACACTCGTCTACTGTATTGGTTACAGAGAGCACCACTCTTTGTGGAGGACCCGGCATGTCTATGAATTACATACACACTCCTTTGATTTCAATGGCCACTATGTAATGCTTCATTTCTCCTGTGGAGGTACTGCAGGGTACACTTGGTGCTGAGTTTTCCCTACATCTAATGAAAAGTAGCAATAGAACATCAGCTTATCATTGAAGGACCCTTCTAACAAAAAGGTACTGTCCAATGTCGACAACGGCTTTTAACCATTGTTTTTATGTTAGTTTTGACCAGTTGACCAACTTGGAAATACCTTTTTGAAATATTCTCTCCCAATTATGACCCCATCGAAATGGGAATTGCAAAGTTTAATATAGTACTCAGCTACCAAATGCTACATTCAATGAGATTTGGTGATATTGGCATATAGGAGCACATTTATCTAAAACCAGAGAAATCTAAGGGCAGTAGATATGCACTAAAATTTTAACCAGATTCTGGCGGAAATTATAGTTAATAATCCCCACCAAGCCCCACCCACTTTTACAGTGAAAGTGTGACGTGTACAAACATTTGTCACTTTTTAATACCAGAATTCTGGCTTAAAGTCCTTTCTGACTTTGCCCCCATAAGGCTGATATGTAATGGTTCACCCCATGAATTCGCTATTTCATACTATAGCACCTAATACAAGACTGTGCTAGTAACTGTCTTGCCTTATTTTGATGTCTTAGCTTATGAGGCCTGATATGAACTACATAGAGCCATCGCTGTTGGGATATAATAACCCAGCGGGCATCACAAGGTAAGATAACCGGAGCACTACAGATTACTATAAATCACCAGATAATAGATTTTCTTGTCTGTTTTTCCTGAGTTTTCTTACTCCTTTACCAAGCAACAATGACTAATAGCAGCTATTAGAGTGCCCATTTTTATACAGGCCATATATAGCATTGCTATGTTGTATGAAGTTGTATCTTCGTTATTCAAACAGTCTGTGGAAAAGTCAGGATCATACTCATGAACTGGTTTAGCGGAGCTATAGGACCCATAACGAGAACTTCCATGGCGGACTTGTGGAAAGACACAGAAGTGTGAATTTAAATGGTCAATAGAGTAAAATGTATTATTATTTTGCATTTCTAACTTCTAGAATGGTTCTTTAACTGTGTATTGCAGCCTCCGAGAAGAAGCAGCACGATTTCTTACAGACTATTGTCATTCTCCAGTCCCACTGAATCCAAATAATGTAAGATATTTTTCCCCCTTACCCTATATTCGTGTTTCGCAACTGGGACTTCCACAGAACCTAGCTAGGGGTTCTGAGACGACTGATTTAACCTCCATTTATTTATTGCTTTTGATACTCATAGGGAATTAAGTACTTTAACGGGAAGCACTCCAGGTGATAGCACAGGAGATATGATGCCACAAGCCAATACCAGCTTAGAGGTACTACAGAATCCTCTTTAGGTTGCAGCTCTGTGCAGGACTAGTTCAGCCTTAGCACCAGGCTCAAGTTGGATACCACCCTGTGTGGTACCTTCAGCTGGTGCTCCTCCGTAAATGGTATACTATCATATCGTAGAACTAATTAGACAATATAGTAGCTAATTACAAGTATACAATATTCTACCTAATATCAATGCCAGATATTGGCCATATATCACCTTCATACAGTTGCTTAAAGGGCTTTTGTCATTAGGACGAAACCTCGTACCCCAGCTGGGCCCTGCTGAAAACAAAAAAATGAGGGTATACTCAACTTCTCCTGGAGTCCCGGGATGCACCTGACTTTTGTGGCAGGTATTCAGCGTTGACTTCTGGGTACTTGGATGGCGGAAGCACGTGACCACTGCAACCAATCGGAGGCTACAGCATCACTATCTGTGCTCCTGTCATCAGTGCTCATATCCTGGGTGGCCTTTGATTGGCTGCAGCAGTCATGTGCTTCTGCCGTCCGACTACCCAGAAGTTACCGAAAAATACCGGAGGCAACTATCAGCTGTATCTGGGGACTCCAGGGAGGAGGTGGGTATATCCTTGTTTTTTACTTTAGGCAGGGCCCAACTAGGGGACAGGGTTTTGTCCTAATGACAAAACCCCTTTAAATAAGAATGTTCTGCAGTGCCAACCAAGGACCAATATACACTGCAAAACGTATATCCTCTACTGTGCCTAAGTAGCAGTGCCATACAATGCCTAGGTAAATACCACCGTACAGCGCTCAAATAATACCAACATACACTGGTCAGATAATAGCGCTATACAAAAATATGATCAAATAATGATGCTCTACAATGAGCATTAAGATTGGTGCTGACAGATTTCATGTGTCAAGTAGTCTGTGGTTTCCTTTTACGGAGTGGCAATTGATGTGCCCTGTTCAAGCACACAGATCGCACACCCTTAACCCTTTCCAATCCAATTTATATCCTAGTTTTCCTAGGGGGCTTACTCTTTTTCTACCGTTATACAACGGCGCTATCTGCTGGCTAAAGTCAGTACTGCATAAGGTGACATGTTGGATAGGCTCCGACAGCAGAGAGGCTGGCAATATACAGTAAGAGAACCCCGACAGACGTTTTACAACATCAGAGCTGTACAGCCCTAAATCATAATGTCTTTAGACGTCAGACAGTGGGTTGGAAAGGGTTAAAGGGGTATTCCCAACTCAGACATTTATGCTATATCCACAGGATATGCCCTAATAAATATTTGATAGAGGCTGATCCCTCTATCGTTCTATCACTTTCTTATTATCCGGCCTCTAAGAGCCCCACCAATCTTGAGAACGAAGGAGCCGCACTTGTCCCTGCCCAGCAGCGCTCCTATCCATGGCCATGTTCAAGTGAGTGATGCCAAGCTGCAGATCCCTACAAGTGATTATATCTGGAAGCAAAAACTTAGAAGGAGACTTCCTACTAAAGCAAGATCATAAAGTAATAGCATATGCTAATAACATGTCTTCACTTTTTAAGATGGGAATAACCTTTAAATATTAAGCAACATATATTTGGCTTTATTATATTTAGTTCTAGTGACTTTTTGTTCCTCCATCTAGGTAATCATCATGAATGGATGTGCCTCTATATTGTGCGCTCTCTCCGCCATCATTTGTAATCCAGGAGGTAAGTACATAAACTCCAGCCATATATTCTTAGATTTTGGATTACCCCATTCTCATGCACATGTTAGGGTTGGCTGAGAATACGATAAAGGTGGGGGCTAAAAGGTAAAGGTGGTAAATGTGGTTAAAGTTGCTCATACATGTAATGACATTTGGTGTTACTTACACTGTCCTAAAAAAAAAAATAGGACACCTGAGTAAGAATCAAAGGTACTAGTAATTTCCAAATGTTAATACTTAGTGGGGCTCCTTTGTCCCTAATGATATCAGATACTCTCTGTGGCATGCTTTCTACTAATGTCTGATACACTGGTATTTCCCTCAGTTCACCCTGCAAACGTCTGGCGAGTTCTCTTAAAGAAGATGGATGCCGTTCGTATTTCCTGACCTGACATTCCAGTTATCCCATAGATGTTCAGTAGGGTTCATGAAAGTCCAATCGTAGAACATCCATATAATTGCAAACTACTCGAGCGAGTATTGCCTTATGCAAGTACTTGCCCGCTCATCTCAAAAGATTCGGGTGCCGGCAGGGGTGAGTGGTGAGTTGCGGGAGTGAGCAGTGGGGAGCGGGGGGGAGAGAGTGAGAGAGAGATCTCCTCCCGTTCCTCCCCGCTCTCCCCCGCCGGCACCCGAATCTTTTGAGAGCGGGCAGGTACTCCCGGGACCAGAAGGTCACTTTAATAGTAGTAGTAGTATAAGTACTAACATTTTTGGGAGGCCTGCCTGCTCTTCTGAGAGTCTTTGAGATCATCCTCCTTTTTAGGAGAGTTGGTAAGTACGATGTATACATGTAGAGCTCGTTGGATGAATCTCTATAACTCTATATGTGTATTATAACAATTGATTGGACTGACATATCCTCAACACATCACCGTCTCTCTTCAGATGGATTCCTGACTCCTACGCCCTACTATTCCAGGATCGCCTTATATACTGGAGCATATTCTGATTTACAGCCTGTATACGTTCCCCTGAACAGCCAGGTCTGATGTTTCACTGTATATACCTCAATGTTGAACTGAACTCTAGACTCATTGTACATGTATTCTTAGGATTGGGTAGCAGTTCCCCCACCCCTTCACCCCCTCCCCGCCCCCATGATCAGAGCGGTCAAACCCCCCAAAATCAGACGCTTATCCCTTATCCTCTGGAGAGCTGATAAATTGATATATTGGGATAATCCCTTTAAATGTAAATATAAAAGTACTTAAATGTGCTCCTTTGATGCCACATTAGAGTCACATAGATAGGAGCTCTTCCCTGGCTCCCTAGAAATACTTGACAGACTACAGGTTGCCGCATTCAGACTCTCTGCTCCACACATTTCCTAATGTTCAGACACAATAAAACAACACAGTGCCGTACATCCCACACTAGTTTCGAGTATATAGACAAACTTAATACGGGTTATCTAGCCCTCTATTTTTTAAAACCTGCTCAAGGTGGCAGAAAAACATAAAATAAGCTTTGTTCTGTAAGCGAAATGCACTGAATGATGGCCGCATTACCTTGCCTCTACTGGGGTTCGGATAGCTGAAGAACAACAAGGGTGGTGGTTGCATTGCAAAAAAAAAACAAAAAACAAGGGTACGCCTGATGACCTTGCATCTCTGCCAACAGTGCTTCGCATGGGTGCAGAAAAGATGTCAATGAACCTTGGACACGTGGCAGATGGTTGTTTGGATTGCTGAGTCCTGTTTCCTGCTGAAACATATGGATAGGCATATCCCATGGGTGCACCTTTGGGGCTCAACAAGCTAGTGGTGGCAGTGTTAGGGTCTGGAGAGCATTTTCCTGGTATTGCCTGGGACTGTTGGACATCATACCACAATCTGTGAATGGTGAATGCAGTATTATTGTATCTTGACGCCACCGGAAGCTAGTGGTTTGATAGCCCTTAGATGGCGGAACGCCCCTGTCACGCCGATTGGCTGCAAGATACTTGGGCCGGGGACCTGCCAGCACACTGCACACTGTGTAGTGCAACCGGCGGCAGCAGCGGTGACAGTGACTGGGTTGTGGGGGGAATGCGAGCGAGTCCTGCGTGCTCCCTGCACCACACTTGACAGGCAGACTAGGAAAACTGTGTGCCGCTGGACGTCAGGAGGCTGCTGCTGCTGCCAGCATCGAGCAAGGGTGTGCGGCTGTCGGCATCGGCGCACCTGACATCTAGTGAAGGGAGCGCTGACTGCTACTCTGCTCCCCATGCTCCTCTGGCTAGCAGCACTGGTGACAGCTGCTGAAGGCAGTGGAGGCAGGGGATCAGAGTAGCCATCAGCATCCACATCTGGTGAAGCTAGGGAGACCACGGGATTGCTTATTCCACACGAGTGAGCGGCACTACAGCAGGGCCGAGGATGTTTGCGGCAACTGGGTGGCCAGGGGGGAGGATAGTGTTGGCGGTGGGGCGGCAGTAGACACAGCACTCACGGCAACGGGGACAGCATGGCACTTCACAGACGACTGGGAAGCAGAGACAGCCAATTACAGGCTGGGGGCTTCAACTCCATGTAAGGCAGCTGTATTATGTCTCCACCCCTAACTTCCGGTGGCAACATAATACAATAATACTGGTGAATGCTACAGGGACCTTCAGGAATACTTCCTCAACCACAGTGTCAACTTTCAACAACACAACACTCCATGTCATCGAGCTCAGATCACAAGGGAGGGGTTGTAGGAACACAACAATGAATTCTTCACATTGCCTTGCTCCCCAAACTCACTGGACTGTAACCCCATGGAACATGTTTGGGATATGCTGGAAAACGTTGTGAGATCTACTCTCATTTATCCGAAAAATTTGCAACAATTGATGAAGTTGCTGCAGCGGGCATGGGTCAAGTTTAGTCTGGAGGATGTTCACTGCGTTGTAGAATTTATTTCCTGACCTCTAAAAGCTACGATTGCCCTAAAAGTGGGCGAATTAATTGAGTAGATATTAATAATGCAGTGTATAAGATGTCGAACACCCAAACCAGGAGGGAGTTCTTGTCTGTTGGTACTGTGGTGCACTTCTTGACATCTTATTGCCGATGTCTCAAGACCCGTCAGCTCCTGTAGACAAGCTAAGTGTCTTGTAAACTTTTACTATATCTTTTTATACTTTCATGAAATAAATATGTCACTTATCTGCTAATTGACTTGGTATGACCCATTGACCTGTCCGTTAGGATTCACGTGCCGTGTTACATTTGAGTATGTATTCTTATGTTTTTCCATCACCCTGGGCAGATTTTAAAAAAATAATTGGAGCTGGATAACCCTTTTGAAGGGCCAATGCATTCCCCCCCCCCCCCCCCCTCACTTGATTGCCTGCCACACTCTTGTCGTCTCCTCAGTGTATTCTGGTCACTTCCATTAAGTGCAGCTCTCCTGTCTGATACTTATCAAACACCATATTGATAGTGAGATGTTTTACTTTGCTTCACATCAATCCAATGATGCATCCTTACAGGCTTAGCTAAAGCTATACCATTCCACCTGCTGGTGGGTACAGTTTAATTAGAGTTTCATTGGTTTCAAGTTTGGCCAATTGCTTTCGGGCGGATTACCAACGAAACTAGAGGTTTGACTGTAATAACAAAGTATACAGTAAGCTCTTCAGCTCCCCTAGTGGTGACTTCAAACTGTCTCTAAAGGAAATTTGGAGCTCTCTATCAGTAAAACATAGCTCTGATGACAATTAAGAAATGACTCATTACAGAAAGTCTTGATATTCCACATCAGTTAGTAACCCTTATCATGTCTCTTAAAGGCAACAGAAGATCACAGTCATCCATTCGAGTTAACGATGCAGATGTTAGAAGAGGGGCTGGAGAAAGGAAAACAACAGGTGACATTTGAAAACATCGCTCATGTGTATGGTGTGCGTCCCGCAATGCACAAATTTTGCATGATTTTCTGGCCCCTGTGAAGCCAGCCTAAGGGATTTTTTTTTACGTGAGTCAAACAGTCTGGACTAAGGACAAAGAGAATTAACTGTGCTGATACATTGTAACAAAATAACGAGGCCTGGAGAGATTTTTGTGACCGAAATAGATTGTCAAGAAAGGATCACATTGTGGTAAAGCCTCAGCTTTGAGAAGTATGATATCAGAATGGGCTCTCTGAATGGAAGCAAAAATGTTCAATTCACTGACAGCAAACTGGGTTCTTGTAAAAAAAAAAAAAAAAAGTTTCATTTTATTATACAGTGATGAAACTTTCTGTTTTTTTTCCAGGGCATCCGAGTTAAAGCATTAATCTTAATAAATCCTCAAAATCCTTTAGGAGACATCTACTCTCCCCACTTACTTCAAGAATGCCTTGGCTTTGCTAGCAGGTAAGAGGAGCAGAAACTTTACAGGGGTCTCTGATGGAACTGAACTTCCTTTTGTGAATTCTTACCTGTAATCATGATGTTTGTGTAAATAATCCAAGTTTGCAGCTGGCTGAATTTTTTGCCATACATGCTGCTGTACAGAGCACAGTCTTTGACAGCTGACAGCCACAATCAACATTTACTCCATTTGCAGCTGTTAACCCTTTAAATCAATGCTCTGTCCTGATTGGCTGCCCACCGTACAACTATAGGATCCAACAGCACCCACTTAAGTAATAAAGTCCAAATAGGATGGGGAGGAAAAGAGAAAATGCACGGCCGTATGGGGTCAATTAACAAAAAAACACCCCCAAATAATCGCACTCAATGTAGAAGTATGGCAGCATTAACCCTTTGCAATCCAATTTTGGATTCAGGCGTTCTAGGGGTTTTTCTCTTTCTAACATTATACAATGACGCCATCTGCTGGCTAGAGCTAATACTGCGGTATAGTACATGCTGGAGAGGCCCCCCCGACAACAGAGTGACCAGTAATATACAGTAAGAATACTCTGCCGGACGTCTTCCGACATCGGAGCTGTACAGCCTTCAATCAGAATGTCTGAAGATGTCAGACAGTGGATTGGAAAGGGTTAAAGGTAGATAGAATATTTTCAAACCTTTATTTGTTCCATATTAAAAAGGAAGAACGGGCAACGTTTCAACCTGTAAGGTCTTTGTCAAGCCTGATCCCCCATATACAGTCCACCATTAAATACAAACCACATTGGACATACAACCAATGGGCAACAAGTATCCGCCTATCACATAATTACAGACAAAAACATATCCGGTGTATTATACATAAATCGCTTTTACAGCTGAGTACTGGAATCCATGTTCAGGTCTTCTCCTTCCCCCTGTCGCGTCTGGCTATAGGCTCTATGCATACTCGTGATTATCCGTATCATTGTGGGTTCCAAATGGAACGCACCTCCATTTAGAGCGAGCAGTCAGAATGCGATATACTGCAATATTATGGTATTGCTCTGTATTGTATGAGCAATCAAACGATTTCTATTTCCCTGACCAGTGGGCGGTTCTATCAATGACTGACAGCTGTGTATGACTGTACGTACAGCAGTAGCTGCCAATCGCTGATAGCTCCGCCCATTGGACTGTTCAGCTCAGAACGAGCAGAGATATAAATGAGTAAAACACAAGTTCTTCTGAATGTTTCCCCATAAAACTATATATCAATCTGCTCAGCTCCTCCTGCTCTATAATATCATGCCTGCAGAATGATCAGCATGTTCAACCTGACAGATTCCCTTTAATGATACTTCCTAGTGCATATATAAGGCTTTTTCACACACAGTGGTTGTGTGTAATTCAGTGTATAATAATTCATCAGTGACTTTAATTAAAAAAAATATGCAAAAAGTTTTTATGGAAAAAGGCAAATAAGTTTCTTCCATTGTTATATTTAATATTTTAACTTTTTCAGATTTACGCGGTATATATATTTTTTGCTCTTTGTATATGGAATCCTATAATGTCAGACGTTTGTACTGATTTTTTTCTTGACCTTTTGTTACTTTTGGTCCTAGACATTTTGTGTGTACAACGTTAGGGCAGATGTGTGAAGGAGCAAGAGCGCCATCTTGTGGATAGATTTTCCAATGTATGTTTCACCGAATGAAACTGTGCCTTCTGCTGCCAAGTATGAAATCGCAATTAAAAATGTCTGACCATCACAGATGCTATCCCTTAGGGCTCATTCACATGAGCGTATGTGGGTTTGGCTCGCGTAAAAACACAGCATTTGTACACAAGTGTATGCATTTTTTCTTGCATATTTACGCACTACATAGACTTAGGCCTGATGTCCACTGGACGATTAGAATTACAAAATCCGCGTAGGTGACCCACATGCGTGATCTGCGCCCATAGGGATGCATTGGACACCCGCAGGTAAGTAAATTCCTGCGGATGTCATTTTCCCCTGCCGCACAGATCGCACGTGCGGGAAAAAACCCGCAGCATGCTCCATTTTCTGCGGGTCTTCCGTGCAGACGGCTCCCGCAGGCTTCTATGGAAGCCGTCTGGATCCGTGGTACATCCGCACCTGAAAGTCTGCTCTGCCGCGGGAGTGCGGGACAGCAGGAGTGCAAAATTTTTTTAAAAGAGTGCACGGCGCATGCGCACAGTACGCTGCCACCGTGCCGAGCACATCTGCTGGGTGAAAGGGCAGAAGATCCAGCCGCGACAGACTGGAACCCGCAGCATCCGGACAGGTAAGTAAAATCAATTTTCAGGCCTCATGTCCGCGGTAAAGGAGGGACCCGCTGCGGGATTCTGCATGGAGAATGTGTGCGGGCCCGAATTTCCTAGTGGACATGAGGCCTTAGGGCTTCTGCACACGACCGTGCTTGCGCAGGTATTTGCGCACGCAAAATCTGTGCATTCTAAACACAGAGAATAGATCCTATTGTTTCGCACACATGCAAAAAAAAGTAGGACCTGCTCTGTTTTCCTGTAGTGTACAAGTTCTCCCTGCTTCCATTCACCCATTGCTTTACTCTATAGGCACAGCCTGCATGTCATACTGGATGAGATCTACATGCTGTCAGTCCTGGATTGGGACTTTACCAGTGTCCTCTCCTTCCACCAGTAAGTACTGAGCTCTCCCATTCTCTTGTGATGGTGAGAATTGTCCCAAAACAATCTGAACATACTCTACCCCAAAATGCATTTTTTGGGACACATGGTGCTTTCTCATTGCTTAAACCTTGGAGTGGCTAGGAAGTAATTTTGTCTTTCTTTTTACCCCCCAAATGAATCCTCTAACTCTCTCATGCATGAAATGATAGAAATATGTGCATGATGTATGATGTTGCTACAGCAGCAAGGACAAGAACCTTATTTTAGCTTGAGGCCGGCTTCACACGGGAGTCAAAATTGTGAGAATTGTGAGTTGCAAGATGCACAAATCTCTTCCTTTGAATGGGGTCATACACATGAGCGATGTTTCTCTGCAAGGCACCGTGATACCATGCGGGAAACAATTCGCATATTCTATCTCGCTGCGTGCTCTGGCATCGCAGCTCCCATTGTTTACAATGAAGCATCTACGCTCGGCGGTACAGAACGTAGTTGCGTCTGATTGAGGGGATTCCCTTCCCCCTCGCCTGCTTTTCAAGCTCGGCGCCAGAGTGCAGGAGTTTGAAAAAATGGGTGGGATGGGAGCAGTGCACTGAGCTCCCACATCCTCACCACTATTTGCAATGGGAGGGGACAGGGTGGAACTTTAACCCCGCCCCATCCCACCACTCCCATTGCAAACAGCCGTGAGGGGCGGAGAGGGGGTGGGACCTCAGTGCACTGCTCCCGTCCCGTTCCGCCTCCTTCCTCTGGAAAATTGGACATAAAAAGGACATGCTGTATTTTTTATTTTTACTCGGACTGTGTGAAGCGCACAGGACCATCAAAAACAACAATAAACTAAGGGGCTGCAGGCAAAAAGAGAAACCTGTTAGCCTGTTAATTTACGTGGGCTGATCAGGAAGGAGTTAAAGATGCTTCTGTAAATACAAAATTAACCACTGTATTAGGCCTCGCTCGTGCGTGCATATATTTGCTGCTTAGTATTCGCGCGTAATACGCGCCATAATAGGACATGCTACGTTTTTTTTAAATTTATGAAATGTTCTAATTTCAGAAGATCTCTGCTTGTTGTCAGTGAGGTTTTTATTACATCCAGAGACAGAAAACCTGTCCTGATCATGTCCAACTTACACATGGACAGTGAGTGGGTAATAAACTGTATGTCCTCCTGTACCTGTATGTTGGGGTGTGAGGGCAGCACCAACACACTACCGCATTTTTGGGTTTGCTATGAGACCCTCTCTGTTTCTTGTACACTATTGTCACAAAATCTCTGTCTGATCCCAACCAAACACATCTTATGGCAGGTCTAACTTTACATTTTGGAAATGTGCAGTATTGTGCAAAGGTTTTAGGCAGGTGTGAAGGTTTCAGTGCAGTTACATCCAGTGATCACAGGTGATATCATCACTGATTGGTGTCGTTCTATTTCCCTTTTCTTCTCTATCCGTGCCCACACCGTCACAATGACTCCTCCCGCCCATAACTTGTCTCTCTAGAATTTGACACACAGAATTATTTTCAATCACCCTCCATATGTTTTCCACACTTCTGCACTATTCAGAGTGTGCAGTAATTAGGCCTCACACAGTAAGAGCTGCTTTTAGTGCCCTCCACACGTGAAAGTGCCACCCTTTTCTGCCTCCATCAGTAATATTGCCCACAATCTTCCCCCATAATAATGCTGCCATTTCTGTCTCCATAGGTAATAATGCCGCCTTTTCTGCCCTCATAATTAATGCCACCTTTTGTGCCCCAGTAGGTAATAATACCACCTTTTCTGCCATAGTAATTAATAATGCCACCTTTTTTGCCCCTGTAACTGATAACTCCACCTTCTCCTTCCCAGTAGGTAATAACGCCACCTTTTCTTCCCCAGCAGGTAATAATGCCACCTTCTCTGCCCCCATAATTAATAATTCTGCCTTTCCTACCCCCCGCCCCATTAATTCCACCTTTTCTGCTAGTTTATAAAAAAAAAAAAGAAGGTTGCATACTGACATCACATAGGGCTTCCCCAAGCAGCTCCGGACTTCTCTTCTTCTCTTTCTTCCTGGTCTTCCGAGGTCAGTGAGTTCCCGTGATACGTGCCATGAAACATGACTGGCACTAGCACTGAGGCCAGGGCCAGCACCGGTCAAATGTCTTGGCACGTATAACGGGAACTCTCTAACCCCGGAAGACAGAAAAGAAGGCCAGTCCAGAGTGGATTGGAGGAGTGCTATGTGAGAAATCAGTATGCAGCCTCTTTTTATTTTTACGACTACTAAATTGGTTCGTAGGTGGACCATGGGGTCTGGAGCAAGTAATTCATTTGCACCATGGTTAATCTGGCCATGTTTGTACGTCAGAGGTATGGCTTCTTGTCTGCAATTATTCGTTGAAGACCACTTCTTGTCCGACGTCTCCAAAGCGTAGATGGGTGTACCTGGGTCCTTCTGGTTTTGGCCAATTCTACGCTGATGGTACTGCTGGACATTTTGAAGCGAAGTAATCATGATGTGTTTTTCACCTGCTGCATTAAGTTTGTTTGGCTGACCACTGCATCTAGGGTCCGCAATGTTGCCTGCTTTTTTGTGCTTCCTCAAAAGAGCTTGAACAGCACATCTTGAAACCCCAGTCTGGGAGAGATCTTGCTAATGGAGTATAACTGTTTTGCGTCTTGTTGCTGTGCTTAGTCTTGCCATGGTGTATGACCTGTGATAAGAAACTGTCTTCCACAACCTCACCTTTGCAGCAGTTTGACTGTTGTTCATCCAGTTTTAAGCCTCCTACACAGCTGTTTAAGTTTCAGTTAATGACTATGTTCAACCTACATATGAAAACAATTATCACATGTTAATCATACATCTGAGTATAATCCTACAAAATCCATGACAAGTGTATCTAGAAGAATCTGTTGTTTTGAAGGTAAAGGGTGGTCACACCAAATATTGATGTGGTTTAAATTTTGTTAATTGACAGAAATAAACTATTAAATCTTCCATTTTTTAAATCATTCTTACTTTGTAGCATTTTTCCACAGCTGCCTAAAACGTTTGCACAGTACTGTATATCGGAAGGAAACTCTTTTGGCTTGTAACCTGAAAAAGGTTTCTTCATTTTCCTCTTCCTGTCTTTATTTCCTTAGACAAATCGTGTGTCAGTCAAAAAAATAAAAAATTTCAAAGATTTACAATGTTATGTTCATATTTAGTCTTCCAGATCCATCGAGAACTCACTTTATATGGGGGCTTAGCAAGGTAAAGTGTGAACCTTCATTGTAGTAAAAGATCCTTTATATTGGCATGTTCCATTAACTGTAGGGTTTTCTGTTTATGGTTCCTTTGTAGGACTTTGGAATGAATGGCATGAGAGTAGGACTGCTTTATACAGAAAACAAGCATGTTCTCAATGCCATTACTCGCTTGGCATTTTTTCACCAATGTTCGGGACCCACCCAGTACATGATCTATCAGTTACTCCGGGACAGAGGTTAGTCATTATTTTTTCCAAAGATCTACAATCTAGGCCCAGCAGATAAAAAGAAAGTTGCTCATTGCTTTATTGCAATATGTCACTTACCGCAGAATGATCAGCTTTTGTTCAGTAGCTCCCACTTGACACTGAGCTGATGACCACGGTCTGATGGTTAGTACCTCTGATGATCAGCTGAAATCATGGGAGAAGTAACGAGTCCTTGAGTGTAGGAGCTACTTATTGCAACATTGGAAGTCAGGTGACTGCTGCAGCCTCTGATTGGCTGCAGCAGTCACCTAACTTCCGGTGTTATCATCTGTCACGACAATCACAGGGACCACAGCGGGGCTGCAGCACGGGCTCGTGGTGGCAGGGAACTGGTAAGTACTGCTTCTCTTCCTATTTTAGCACAAGGGGCACTAGTAGAGGGCATGTTGTATGGTAACTGGACTTTTAAACAGGGTTGTTAAAAGGCTAGATATTGACTCCTAGGATAGCTGCCATTCCAATAGGTGGGGCTGTGGAGGATTATTTCATCACTCACTTGCATGTATTTATACATATATATTATAAGCACATACACATATATATGAGGGTATACATACAATCCCTCTAAAGAGGCCACTGTGTCACAGAGATCCCTGTGATTGTGTGCACCCTGATACTGTTCAGTTGTAGAAAGGGAAGTACAACAAGCTTAGCCATTGATTTTGCAATGCAAATAACATCATGAGACAACAATGAAAGAAAAATGAGCACAGCTTAAATAATGAACAAAGAAAATCCAATAAAAGGGGTCCCGCAAGGCAACACCCTCAGAGCTATGAGATCAGAAAGAGTAGCAAGTGTATATATACACTGTTCCCCTGAGAAAAAAGACCAACCCTGATTTTTGGGGGATTTTTAGGGAGGCTTGAAATATAAATCATACCCTGAAAATAAGCCCTAGCTGCATTACATAAAGGAAAAAGGAATACATTACCTAGCAGGCTTGGTCCAGGTCCCTCCCGCTGCTCTCCGGAGCTCCAACGTGCTTCTTGAAGTCCTCGGCCGCCCACAGAAGATCCTTTCCTGGTTACTGGATTCATAAATCCTACCTACAGAAAAAGATGGCTCTGATTGGTTCTCGAGCGCTGGTCAGCCAATCAATGCAGCACTCGATGAACTAATGCAATGGCTAAGATTGGTTCTTCGATCGCTGCTTAAGCAATCACAGTCATCACAGTGTGGAGGCGGGATTTATGAATTCGCCAATCAATGCCGTGGCTCAGCCAATTCATAAATCCCGCCTCTACAAACACGGTGGTGGTGATTGCTTCTCCGACCACTGCTCAGCGAATCAATGCAGCCATCAGAGCCATCGCTTCCTGGAGGCGCGATTTATGAATTCCGTATCAGGAAGTGATCTTCTGTGGGCAGCCGAAGCCCCAGCAGACTTCCTGCAGTCCTCGAAGACCAATAGGAGGGACCTGGACGAAGCCTGCTAGGTAAGCATAATAAGACATCCCCTGAAAATGAGACCTAGTGTCTCTTTTGGGGCAAAAATTAATATAAGACAGAGTCTTATTTTCGGGGGGAACACGGTAGAAACCTCAGCACACCAATATAAATGTAGACAAAAAAAGGATTACCAGGACAAATTTGATTAGGCATATATGAATATATAAACACATAAGTATCAAAAGCAATGACAACAGCGTTCAGACAAAACCCAATATGGTCACTATAAGAAGCGATCTGCACACTTCTAGCAAAAAAGATGTAATTCAAACTGCAAAACTGACTCTAAATAACATAAAGGTATAAGCATATGAAAGATCAAAAATTGGAAGTCATATATGTATAATAAAAGGGAAAACTTGATTTCTGCAATGTAGTACTACAGATACAAGATTAGCGCTCCTTAATATAAGGGATAATACAAGAAAACTGCAGGTGCAAAGACAGTGGAGGCGGATCATCTGATATAACCTGATTTCTATGGTGCAGTACTACTGGTACAAGAATAGCCCGCCTTAAATGCAATCAGTATGGCAAAAGAAATGCAAGTAATATTGCTGAAGCACCATGCAATGACATATTTCCCCCAAATCATAGAGTAGGTGGATAAAACATGTCCCAAGTCTGATGCAGCCATGTATGTTCTTTAGGCTGCCTGTCCATGGGCGTTCTTGCATTGCGTTCCCCGCTGTGATAATCCGGCCGCGGGGAACGCAGTGCACGCTTTCTATAGCATTGCTATGGAAAGCGCAGCCCCCCTGTCCACGGTCGGTGAATCATAGCGATTCTCTGCTCGCGGTGGGCAAATCGCAGCATGCTGCAAATTGCCGCGGTTCTCCACGGTGAGCTCACCACGGAGATCCGTCTGCTGCCTCCTGCTCCCAGGATCTCCTCCGCGGTATAATGCAATGCCCATGGACAGGCAGCCTTAACATCAGTTTTGCCGTTTGTATTACATCTGTTTAGGGGGTTGGTAGAGGTGCATGGATCAGCTATTATAGTGCTCATGTTGAGTTTTGACTGGTGTTATTTGAATGCTGTTTTAATTATTTTTAAGCACTTGTGTGTTTAATTATATATACTGTATCTCTAATAAAATTTGACATAGTAATCTTTTTTTGGCTACATTTATATTGGCGTACTGAGGTTTTTATAGATCAGAAACGCTATCTTTTCTCCTTAGGGAGAGCACCTAAAAGGTGAGTGAGGAGACTTAAAAGGCCATTCATGCTCCTCTGGGTAATATGCAAATAAGGGAGATGGAACAATACCTCTGCAGCGTCACCTACTGGAAGGCAGCATTCAAATTAATGTTAGACTCTTTATACAAGCCTTGTAACAATCATCAGTTACATCAGTTACAAGTAACAGTTATGGAGCTTATTTTCTTTAAACTCTGTGTTTTATTCATCTGTTATTCCTCCTGGAAATTTATATATAACTGTATGTTACCATTTCTCATGTCAGTAGGGTGTATCCTCACACAGTTTTACCTTGTCAGCACTGATTGGACAGCATAAGAGTGTGCAGTGACATGTCCCATTGACAAGAGGACTGATAATGCCCATTTGCTATTTTATTCATATATTTGCAGGAGGAATAACAGAGGAAAGGCACAGTGCATTTCAGGGTGTAGTGACAGTAGAATACACAATGCAAAGTTCTGTACTATTGCCACGTTCCGATAACCTGGGTATTGTCACTGTACTCATGTGATCAGCAACAGGACCGCGAATATCATAGACTGGCATGGTCCTCTGATCGTCATCGTTTAATCCTTTGTAGAATATCTTGGCATAGCAGAGGGAAAAAATGGAGGGATTCCCACCTTTGAATGCAACCCAAGGAATGTGCTATGACGCAATCTATAACCCTATGTAGACAGCCCTGGCATGTTGAAGGACCCCAGGGCTGTTGCTTCAGGCCTGTTGTTAGGCATGCTTGTGCAAGAACACAGGATAATGTACTTGCTTGTATGTACATATGCAGGAGAATCACAGGGGCAGAACTTTGTCTGACTAAATCAAATTGGAGCCCTTCACAGTGACAGACAGACTAAAATATAACTTTTATTCAAGACTAACATAAAATAATGACTTGGGCTAAGAACAAGACAAACATAAAGACAGAGAATATTACAGATAGGTGGGTAATTGGAGTTATTAGAATCACCCCACCTAGGCTATGGTAAAGACGAGACTGAAGAGTCACTAGTGATGCATCAGATAGTCCGTAATTTAATGAGTAGAACCACGGGTATCAGATATAAGTCTAAGAACACTTTGGTACTGGAGCAAAATTGCTCAAAAAACCTATGGAGATCGCACTGGTTTAGTCGTCACTTGCGATTAATTAATCCAATGGTCACTAAAGTGGGGCCCCAGTACCTATAAACTATAAGAAAAGTGTCACGCATCAGTATAGCGACCGTCTGTAACAAAGTGGTCACATTCGGATAGGTTGATGATCACAGGATTTGATAGTTACTTAGCCAATAATATGATTTGAGGAAACCATAAAAGTGCCTCAAGTATTTGGCTCAGAGTAGTATCAGTCCATATCATTTGGAAAGAACGGTAAGCTCTCTTTAGTATAAGTATAGCTCAATATACAACTCATAACTCAAGAGAGAAGAATGGATGACCTCTCTTTATGTGAAAGGGTGATTACTGCTCAGGAATAATTACTGCTCGTAGAAATATGATTACTTGCTCAGGAATAATTACTGCTCAACGCGTTTCCCTACTAGGATTGTTGGTAGTTCATCAGGAGCAATTGTATGAGTTATGCCATACGATATGACAGGTTCATTGAGTTGAAAACTCAAGAGAAAGAGAGAGAAAGTACCACAATCGTGTTTTGAGACACGAAGGGTTAAATACTTTGTCAAATTTTGAGAAAGTGCCACAATCTCGTTTTGGGACACAAAGAGTTAAGGGAAAGTGCCACAATCGTGTTTTGGGACACGAAGGGTTAAATACTTTGTCAGATTTTGAGAAAGTACCACAATCGTGTTTTGGGACACGAAGGGTTAATTACTTTCTGCCAGATTTTGAGAAAGTACCACAATCGTGTATTGGGACATAGAGGGTTATATAATCTCTGTCAGATTTTTGTTGGTGTGGTCATGCAGGCTAGTTAGGAGATGTGCAGGAGATATACTGATTTATAGAGAAATACTGCACATCAACTAACCTCAAAGAATTGAAATGGGATCAGAACTAGAAAGTAGGGGATTATTCAGGACCCATACTTAGTTCATCATCCAATCTTTGAACAAGGTCGCTAAATAGCGAAATAATAGCGGTCTGCAACTTGTTCATATAATAAGCTCTATAGATATATAGTAGCCTGGGACTAGTCTATCAAAAAAGAAATAGAGTTCTAGGCTACATAGAGCTTTTTTCAGATCCCTTTCATTCTATCAAGGTCTCTAGGCAGCGCATAGTAGCATAAGCAGAGCGGTGTCTTTGCTGCCTAGATATGAGACCTGCATCCAACACACACACATTCAGATAAAATAACAAAAGTGGTAGAGCCTGGAGCTCTGATGGTGAGCTCAGCCATCAGAGCTCCAGGCTCTACCACTTTTGTGAAAAAAGCTCTATGTAGCCTAGAACTCTATCTCTTTTTTGATAGACTAGTCCCAGGCTACTATATATCTATAGAGCTTATTATATGAACAAGTTGCAGACCGCTATTATTTCGCTATTTAGCGACCTTGTTCAAAGATTGGATGATGAACTAAGTATGGGTCCTGAATAATCCCCTACTTTCTAGTTCTGATCCCATTTCAATTCTTTGAGGTTAGTTGATGTGCAGTATTTCTCTATAAATCAGTATATCTCCTGCACATCTCCTAACTAGCCTGCATGACCACACCAACAAAAATCTGACAGAGATTATATAACCCTCTATGTCCCAATACACGATTGTGGTACTTTCTCAAAATCTGGCAGAAAGTAATTAACCCTTCGTGTCCCAAAACACGATTGTGGTACTTTCTCAAAATCTGACAAAGTATTTAACCCTTCGTGTCCCAAAACACGATTGTGGCACTTTCCCTTAACTCTTTGTGTCCCAAAACGAGATTGTGGCACTTTCTCAAAATTTGACAAAGTATTTAACCCTTCGTGTCTCAAAACACGATTGTGGTACTTTCTCTCTCTTTCTCTTGAGTTTTCAACTCAATGAACCTGTCATATCGTATGGCATAACTCATACAATTGCTCCTGATGAACTACCAACAATCCTAGTAGGGAAACGCGTTGAGCAGTAATTATTCCTGAGCAAGTAATCATATTTCTACGAGCAGTAATTATTCCTGAGCAGTAATCACCCTTTCACATAAAGAGAGGTCATCCATTCTTCTCTCTTGAGTTATGAGTTGTATATTGAGCTATACTTATACTAAAGAGAGCTTACCGTTCTTTCCAAATGATATGGACTGATACTACTCTGAGCCAAATACTTGAGGCACTTTTATGGTTTCCTCAAATCATATTATTGGCTAAGTAACTATCAAATCCTGTGATCATCAACCTATCCGAATGTGACCACTTTGTTACAGACGGTCGCTATACTGATGCGTGACACTTTTCTTATAGTTTATAGGTACTGGGGCCCCACTTTAGTGACCATTGGATTAATTAATCGCAAGTGACGACTAAACCAGTGCGATCTCCATAGGTTTTTTGAGCAATTTTGCTCCAGTACCAAAGTGTTCTTAGACTTATATCTGATACCCGTGGTTCTACTCATTAAATTACGGACTATCTGATGCATCACTAGTGACTCTTCAGTCTCGTCTTTACCATAGCCTAGGTGGGGTGATTCTAATAACTCCAATTACCCACCTATCTGTAATATTCTCTGTCTTTATGTTTGTCTTGTTCTTAGCCCAAGTCATTATTTTATGTTAGTCTTGAATAAAAGTTATATTTTAGTCTGTCTGTCACTATGTACATATGCAGGTACATTATTATATAACCTCATACATCATAAATTATTTTTAAAAATCTTATTATGGGATTAAAAGAATGTAAGTATGAAAATATGAATTGTTTAAAGAATATCTGTGAAAACAAATGTGCAAAATATATATATATATAATTTTTTTATTTTATTTTATTTTTTTCTTAGAACTATAAGAGCTTATTCACACGTCCGTATATCGGCCAGGTTTTCACACCCGGCCGATATACGCTGCCCCTCTCTGCAAGGGGAGGAGGCAGGACGAGTCAGGAGCTAGTGCGCTGAGCTCCCACGCCCTCTCCGCTCTCGTCCCGTCCTGTTTCCTCCCCTTGCAGAGAAGGGCAGCGTATATCAGCCGGGCGTGAAAACCCGACCGATATACGCCAGTCTGAATAAGCCCTTATAGCCATTTTAAAATATAACAGTTACAGACCAATAAATATACACATAGTGAGTACACCATAACTGTAATAACCTCTGCTAGAATCTATTATTAGTTAAGAAGATTAGTAAATGGCAAAAATATGTTAATAAAAATTGACGAAAAATAGTTTTTCTTTAATTTAGTCAAATTAATACAAATCTAGTCAAAAATGTCACCAAAAAAGAAACAATTAGCCCTCATACAAGTATGTCATCTTAACATTAAAAAACAGTTCTGACCGCCAGAACTGGTAAATGTAAGATTCTGCACATGGGCAGAGGAAATACAAGTCACCATTACACACTAAATGGGAAACCACTGGATAACACTCACAAGGAAAAGGACTTGGGGATTTTAGTTACCTGTAAGCTTAACTGGAGCAACCAGTGTCAGGCAGCTGCTGCCAAGGCAAATGGGATCATGGGGGGCATTAGAAGAGGTCTAGGGGCACATGAGGAGAACATTGTTCTTCCTCTTTACAAGTGACTGGTCAGACCACACATGGAATATTGTGGACAGTTTTGGGCAGCGGTACTAACCATGTATAGCTATATCAGGGAACGATACAGAGATCTCTCCCATCATCTATACCCAGGACTCCAAGTCAAAAAGCGATAGCCAGCAGAACATTGATTGTAACCACACAGGTGGGGAAGAAAAACAAGTAAGGTGCCTGTTCCAGAATGACCGTTGACCTCTCGGTCCTAAATGGTACATCCAAAAACTCCTAAGGTTGCGGCACTCAGGAACTCCTAGCAGAATCCAGGTTAAGTAGAAATGGAAAAAAGGTTTTTATTCTGACTCCATGAAAATGTTAGACATGCCGCAACCTGAGGAGTTTTTGTATACCCAAGACTGTGGCTCTACAGATGGGTGCCCTCTACATCTGGAGGAAAGAAGGTTTCTACACCAATATAGAAGGGGGTTCTTTACTGTAAGAGCAGTGAGACTATGTAATCTCTCCTGAGGATGTGGTGATGGTAAACTCACTACAAGTGTTCAAGGGGGGCCTGGAGGCCTTTCTTGAGTATAACAATATTACATGTTATAGCCACTGATTACTTAAGAAGAGTTGGTGATACAGGAATTATTCTGATTGCCTCATTGGAGTCGGGAATAATTTTTTTTTTCAGGCTTACATACTATGTTATTATGTAGAATGCTGAGAGGTTAAAATAGAAATATTCTTTAGCACACTAAAGCCAAAAGTGTTGGGGCCTTCAAATGGCTCAAAGATAATTGGAGGTAAAAATGCTCTGTTATGCCAAGTGCTGAGCCTGAGGGGGCGGAGCATGACACAGGAAATAAAAAAGACCAAAAAAAGACCCTGTCTTGCTCTGCCCCCGCGGTACTATGTAATACGTAACATTGTACTTCAACCTAGTTAGAGGAACACTGTACTAAATCTGTGATGGAGACAGATGTGATGAACAAGTAGAGAGAAGTGCTAGAAAGCAGCAAAAATAATGTTAGGCCTTGAGCTGTAAGAGAAGGAACATGGAGATCATGTACAAGCAGAGCATTACAGAGGGTTAATGGTCAATAACTTCATTTTCTTTACAGACTGGTTGGACAATGTGTTTTTTCCTACAAATAAAAAACGTCTTAGAGAAGCTCAGAAGAAACTTCTCAGCGGGCTAGAGGAACTTACAGTACCAGTTCTCCACCGATGCACGGGGATCTATGTCTGGGCTGATTTCAGGAAGGTTTGTCTATTAATATCAGAGCTACAAGCTATTCACGCACTGTTATACCGTAAGATGTAGCAGAACTGAGTGTGTGGTTAAAAGGGGCTTGTCTCAACATGACAAACCCGTTCTATACTGAAATAAATGAGCCGAGGAAAACTCTGCCGGGCCATACATTTTCACTGCAGTGGGATGATGGAAGGTACCTGGGGAAAAATACCTTACTATGGCGTCTTCACCAGGACTGACGACCATAGAAAAGTGAGTCTGACAAAATAAGAACCTCCTGTTTTATCGTTTTTGCAACTACCACATTTTTTTTATATTTGTCAGTAAAAACTACAATAAAAGGTGTGCGGCAACTAATTTAACAAAAATGTAGTGTAGTCACTCTGCCTTATTCCAAATAGCTTCCATTTTTGGCCATTAATCTTTTCAACACTGCAATCAGTCCCAATAGTATCCTTGATGGTGACACGATCGCTGGGGTCCCTTTTGGTGGGCAGGCAGTCTTGGTTCTTTTGAACTCCTCTGATGCAAAATTAAAGCAACTTTGAAGCAACTTGGCAAATTGCTTGAAGCAGTTTACAGCTCCTAGGCAGACTTATGTGTTGCCATGGTTACAGACTACTAACAATCCCTGTGTAGTCTGATCCTGCAGTAATACTCCCTTCCATCTATTGTCTTTTACTTCTTAACATACATAGCAAAACGTAAGTCAACAGATGATTGACATGACTTCAGGCTCTGACTACACTGGGTTTGTATAGTAGTCTGTTACCATAGAAGCACAAAGATCTGCAAAGGAGATCTGTAATCAAGACTATTTGCAATCATTTTTTATTCCTCAAATGCATCAAAAATAAAATGAAGCTATTTACAAAGGTGGAAGCGTTCAGGGGTTACGTGTTCTTGCCCCATTATGGGAGCAGGAAAGAGGAATCCCGTGGCCAAGTGGACCCATCTTATGATGGAACCGAATGGCGCAAAATGGACCCCATTAACTAGCAGATTGAAAAAGTCCTTTCAGGATAGGGTTGTGAAACTCCTTTTCATTGACGGACACATCAGTCAAACCCCCATAGTGGCCGCAATAGTAATAGTTTTCCCCATAGTAACCCCAGTAATAATAGTGACCCCACTAGTGATAATGACCTCCAGTAGTAATAGTATCCCCAATAACGACACAAGTAGCAATAAGTGACCCCCATCGAAGTCCCACTAGTAAGAGTTTTCCCCTCATTGGCTTCCAGCCAGGCAGCATCCTTACAGGCATTACCTCACCTAATTTGCAGCTCCGATCCAATGGTGGTAGCCACTGATGAGCCTGTGCCCATTATACTGATTACACCAACTTGCTCTTATCACTTGGAAAGCTTTAGTCATAAGTGATCTGTGTATCTTCTCATCAATGTACTTTGTTCTAAGCTTATGAGCAGTCGCTATAAAACCATGCTATGGCGAAAGAAGTTGTGTCCTTGCTAGCGGTAGAAACTTTCATTGGCTCTTTGCAAGTTTCTGGAAAACTTCAAAAGTTCAAAAGTGGATGTGTCACCTTATTCTGCTGCCTTATGTGAGGGCGATATGTTACTGCTATCTTTTACATACTAATGTTCCTAAATAGGATCATCGGTTTTCGGTTTTTTTTTTCCCCCAGTGCTCTAAATTTTACCACTTTTGTAAAAAAAAATTTGGCCCAGAAAAGGTTAACGGTAGATAAAACCGCACAAATATTGATTCATTTGCCTACTAGGTCCCCCGAAATAATTGAATGGATACTACATTTGAGTCTGCTGTATTTATGAGCAGACTGCTCCTCTCGCACCTTATACCTTAGGGTACTTTTACATGGGCCGACTAGCTGCCGAAAAATCACTCAAGCAAGCGATTGTGAGCGATAGTTGTCCTGTGTGAAGCACAGAAGCGACCATTGTCTCTTATTCTCATGGATGTGGCTGTGTTGGATCCTCAAAAATTTAACACAAAAACATTTGGAAAGCTCACGGGCGCGGTCTGTACGCTGTCCACATTTACAGATCCCTTAACGCTGAATGGGCTATCCTCCTCTGAGAAAACGGACCAGCAAAGCATATGCAGCTGTGTGAATAGCCTCATTGGCTATTATGGCTTTGTGACGTTCACTGGACACACGGATAACACACAGACATGAATCACATGTGAATAAGCCCTTACGCCATAAGCGTAAAACACCGTGGGGCTGCTGTAGCGTTTTCCAGTTGTGAACTCAACTGTACCCCGGGGTATATCCATGTATGGCAGAGAAAATTGTACTGCGCATGATTGCATACAAGTTTCTTGTTTATATTTCCCACGCCATCACTTAGCGATAAAACGTATACCCCCAGCCCATAAACAATATAAGTGTGCATGGGCGCACATATATACGGTACAATAGAGAAGAATGGGCGCTAACTCATAAATACAGGTGGCAAAATAGAATATGCTGTGTTCTACTTTGTACTCGCGGATTACGCAAATTTCGACACACTAATGCGAGCGGAACTGCATAAGGCAATGTAATTGATTGCCTGAGAGCTACTGCGTATCACATGGGAGTCCAGAGCCTGCGTAATACGCAATTCCAATACGGTCTTGTGAGCCCGGCCCCAGGCTGTGTATATGTGGGTACAGAGGGGGGGGGGGCAGGGGAGAATTTTCCTCCCATTACCTCCTTCTGTACATTCCTTCCCTGCAGTTATTTTGCACCGTTTCTCATATGTCTGCTCTAATTAATTTTTCTTAATTTTTCTCCTAAATTTAGTTCCTGACATCACAGACCTCTGAAGCGGAGATAGAACTATGGAAACGGTTTATTGCTGAAAAACTTTACATAACTCCTGGCAAAGCCTTTCAGTGCTGTGAGCCTGGTTGGTTTCGTTTAACCACCTCGCTGCCAGATGACATGCTACAAGCGTGTAAGTAAATCTACGTACTGGTATAGGAGATACAAAGGACCAAGTCTGGACGATTCCTACCTAGAACTACTTAAAGGGATAACCCCCTCCCATACCTGAATTTACCGTTGTAGTTATCTTGAAAGGAATACATTTCCCTGAAAATAAGACCCTGTTTCATATTAATTTTCACCCCCCCCCAAAGCACTAGGTCTTATTTATGGGGGATGACTTATTATATTTGCCAGGTTTAGTCCCGTCCCTCCCACTGCTCTCCAGAGCTCCAGTAGGCTTCTTGCAGTCCTCGATCGTCCGCACAAGATCACTTCCTGGTTACAGAATTTCTAAATTCCGCCTCCAGGAAGTGATGGCTCTGATTGGCTGAGCAGCGCTTAAGAACCAATCACAGTCATTGTATTGATTCATCAAGCGCTGTATTGATTGGCTGAGCAGTGCTCTCTGGAGGCGGGATTTATGAATCCTGTAACCAGGAAAGGATCTTCTGTGAGTAGCTGAGGATTGCAGAAAGCATGTAGAAGTTCCGGAGAGGGATGCGGACAAAGCCTGCTTGATAATGTATTGATTTTTTTAAATGTAACACAGCTAGGGCTTATTTTCAGGGCAGGGCTTATATTTCAAGCCATCCCAAAAAATCAGGGCGGGGCTTATTTTTAAAGTAGGTCTTATTTTCGTTGAGGAGATACATTCAAGTTCCAATGTCTCCTAGTTGTTTTCTAATAAACTATTTACCCCAGAAAGCAGAAGGTATTCTTACTTCTCAACATAATTTTTCTCTTGACATACACATTTTTCACAATGTCGACACCATCATCGCATGGCCGTTGCGAATGTTTCTTTAGGGGTCTGTTTTGCTCATTGAAAATCATTAATTCAAGAGCGGCACAAATGCAAATTGACTATGTAAAAGCATCCATCACTGGAAAAAGCCAAAAATCGCTAAATGCAAGGACAGGTGAGTACGGAGCATGAAGGAACACTTCACGGTTGTCATGAAGAAACCCCTGAATAAGGGCCGTCCGATGAACAGGAGCGTTGTGTTGATATACTCGTATTTGCAGTAGGCAACTGGAGGAAACGTTCCGCACCCTCAGGTATTCATGCAGGCTGGTGGGCACAGATTCTACGGAAATGTCTACTTTCCTCAGTCAGTCGGTGGTTCTCCATAAAGACTTGATGCAATCCTGATGTCAGATCGGCTGGCGCATGGTCAAGGCTATTTTGGTTTGCTCTTACACCTCGTTCATCTTTGTTAGAACTGTTGCACCTGCAAATGTATATTTTTCACGTCCATGACACCTTCACCGAATGTCTCACTCAACTGACAATGAATGTCGATGGGTGTCATTCCACGCAAGTTGAAAAAAACCCCATAATGACACGCTGTTCTTTAAGTATTGAAAATGCTGCTTCCTACAGCCGCTGTTATGTGGGTCCGATGCATCGGACGATGCTACCATCTGTCTCCCTCAGCCCCAAAGGATGCCGACGTCTTCTAAAATGTGTCCCATGTTTCTATCTGCTCCTTTTCCCGAGAAAATGTTAAAAGACCTTAGAACGTGAATGCACCCCGTGGAGTGATTTCATTCTGTTTAGGGTATTCAGCCCAGTTTTACCCACCTTCCATCGCAAGTTTGCGATTTTAACATTAGAAAGTCCCATTGAAAAAAACGCAGTGTTAAAAAAAAAAAACACCCTAGTGGGTAATTGCCCTTACATGGGGGTCCCCAAATAGTTCCAAGGTGTAAAAAAAAAAAAAAAAAAAAAGTTCATAGTTATGAGAAGTTCTATTGCAGCGATAAGATACCACAGCTATGTGGACAAAACTAGAGATGAGTGAGTATACTCGCTAAAGGCAATTGCTCGAGCAAGCATTGCCTTTAGCGAGTATCTCCCCACTCGAGACGGAAGGTTCGGGTGCCAGCAGCGGGCAGGGAGCTGCGGGGGAGAGCGGGGCGGAACGGAGGGGAGATCTCTCTCTCCCTCTCCCCCCCTCCCCCCCGCTCCCTCCTGCTGACTGCCGCTACTCACCGCTCCCCCGCGACGGCACCCGAACCTGCAGTCTCGAGCGGGGGAGATACTCGCTAAAGGCAATGCTTGCTCGAGCAATTGCCTTTAGCGAGTATACTCGCTCATCTCTAGACAAAACATTATTGAGTCCTGGTGTTTACACGGGTCCAATGAAAACCAGATGTAAGCATCGACAGAGGGAGACTGCAACAAAATTTTCCAATTTTTTTTTACACCTTGGGCCCATACTTGTTGGACAACCCCTCATAAGGAATGCATTACCATATGCATTGTCTTTGCTCTAAAGCCCCAAAACTATCTGGTGATCAGTGTGAGCTCTCACTCCTCATGTTTAATTAATGCAACCCTCCACTTTCTGGACAAAAGGGGGTATATTACTTGCAGTTGTTCTTCTTTGCCACTCCTTCGTTCTGTCAGTTCTGGGCCACATTTTAAGCCATCCTACAGTAATTTTCTAACTACCTTAAGCAGACTGTGTACTGCTCTCTGACTGGCCAGTGCTGATCACATGAGCACTTCTCACCAATCAAAGATCCGGTATAGTCTATCAGTAGTCTAACACTACCAGTACACTGTGGGGATTAGGTAGTCAGAAGATTGTATTGGCCATCTTGGATGGCCAAAAATGGGACCTGAAAGTGGTGTGTCGGAGAGGCGGGGGAGAACAACTGCAGGTAATATACTGCCTAACCCCTCTGGTCCCGGGATAGATTTTTGTCCTGAAACCGGAGGGTCGCTTAAAAGGTCCTGCAAATATTAATGCATGTGATAAGTGATCCTCCAATACATTTTATCAAACTCTATTAATTCGGTGTATCATGTCTATGGAGATGTGGTGGTGAACAGGGAGCCCGTGACTCCGGGGCCAGATCACTCTCACTCCCCTTCTGTGAAGTACAATTGTTTTTACAAGGAAAGAAGAACTCATGATTTATTAAACCTTTTTTTTAAATTGTTTTTAGGTTTAGAAAAATTGAAGAAGGTTTTACAATGAAATAATTCCAAATAACATAAAGCAACTTCTAGAAGCCTCTAGAGGAGAGAAGACATCATCAATCATGGATCCCAACCAGAATTCATCTATACCACAAATTAATAAAAACAGTTTAACAATAAATGGCCTGGGTCAAAGTCAGAAAATCCTTATAACAAATTAACCCTTTCCAATCCAATTTCCCTGCCACCCGCACACTCCCCAGCTCTTATTCATTGTGTGTGGGAAAGTGCGTTGTGGATACCTTGGAATTACTCAACAGAAACACATTAAAATGATCCGTCTTGATGATTTCATTAGCAATTGTTTGAAAATTAAACGTGATTTATGAGTGTTTCACATCGGGAAGACCATTTGTAATAACCCTGAAAATATATGTATATTGATATAACACACATTTATATAATAAGACTATTCATTATCTATCTATCTATCTATCTATCTATCTATCTATCTATCTATCCATCTCATATCTATCTATCTATCTATCTCTCTATCTATCTATCTATCTATCTATCTATCTATCCATCTCATATCTATCTATCTATCTATCTATCTATCTATCTATCTATCTATCTATCTATCTATCTATCTATCTATCTATCTATCTATCTATCTATCCCATATCTATCTATCTCATATCTATCTATTTATCTCATATCTATCTATCTCATATCTATCTATCCCATATCTATCTATCTATCTATCTATCTATCTATCTATCTATCTATCTATCTATCTATTTATCTCATATCTATCTATCTCATATCTATCTAATTATCTATCTGGTACGTCACAGCAAGTTATTGATTTTCGCATGTTCCACTCGCAGTAGCGTTTTTTCATTGTGTATAATACACGTATTTAAAAAATAACTCAGCATCTTCTATATTACCATGCATTACACGCGTACAGCCCTATTGTTTTCTATGAGTCTGTATAAAACGCTGTACATACGCAATACATTGTGTATGTGCATCATTTAATACGCAACGCTCCTATGAGACAGAGCAAGGAATTAAAAATAAGAAGAAACTAGCCGCACTGCCCTATACAGTGATAGCCGGCCCACACAATGGTAAAACCCTGCGTAATACACGTAGTGCTTTTATCATACGGCCGTGTGAATGGGCCCTAATATACATATGCAGAACAGCCTCCAACATCGGAGAGCTGTCCTGCATAGTTTTAAAGAATATGTATCGGACCTCGCCTGACATCGCAGCTATGCAGGGAAATCTGAATGTCAGACGACGTCCGACACTGGATTGGAAAGGTTTAAAGGAGTTTTCCATTATCAAAAAATTGACCTATCCTCATGATCAGACACCAATAGCTCATTTGCAGGGGTACGCTACTTGTGACTGTCAGTTGGCTGATAAGCTGCTATGGACATCCAGAACTGTCAAAATGTCGGCCGTAGTGCAGTGGCCTGGTTTGGTATTGCAGCTCTCTCCTATTGAAATGCATGGGATAAAGCTGCAATACCAAACAGGATCACTGCGATACAAATGACATTTTGACAGTCCTGGCTGTCCATAGCAGCTTGTTATCAGCTGATCGGTGGGGGTTCCAAGCAGCGCATCTCCCCTGGTCTGCTTTTTGTGATCTATACTGACGATAGATCACTAGTAGTTTTGATCCTTCAAACAGCATGAAAAGCTGTTTGGTGCTGTTCAGGGAGGTGAGGGGAGCCGCAGATGTACTTTATATACTCACCCGCTCTCCCAATCCTGCGCTATCCGTCATTGAAGTCTGCGCATGGCACGAAAATCTCATTGCCATACACATCCTCTCCCATAGAAGTCTTTGGTGGAGCCCACGCATGGCAATCTGAAAAGAGTCCGATTTTTATATCTCAGTGTTGGAATGTTTGATACTACGCAATCGTAAAACTGGTGACAGGTTCCCTTTAAAGAACTGCTGTCCGTTGGGGAAGGGGGGTTAAAGTGCCACTGTCAGTGGTAGAGGGGTAGGAAGGAAGGAGTTAAAGTGCTGCTGCCAGTGGGGATGGGGAGTTGTAAAAAGTTTACTACATTGTCATCTTTGGTGCAACTGGAAGGATAATTCTTGATGTACTATGGTATTCATTTGGCGTTAAAGGGGTATTACCATCTTGGCTTTTCATAGCCAAGATGGAAAACCTTTGCTATAGTTAATAGCGTCCTGTCCGGAGCCCATGGAAACAGCTGAGTGCTGCAGCCCAGTGCTGTTTGCGTAGCTCTCATTGAAGTGAATGGGAGCTACGCTGTTTCTGTAACTTGGAGAGTTGGTGCTGTATCGTGGTATTTGGCACTATGTGGTAGTATTTGTTCTATAGTGAGGGCCTGTCATCACCAAGGATCAGCTTTTATCCCCTATGCTATGGATAGGAGATAGTAGCGTGTCATGAGACAATGCCTTTAATTGGAGGCACATAGAGGGTCTTATTCTTAATTGGGGCACACAGGGGTCCTATTAATAAGTGGGGCCACAGTGGACTTATTGTGTGTGGGAGGCACTGAAAAGTTGAATATGGGTTGCAGAAGAAGAATGGGGATAGTGTGCAGAGGCAAATCATGTCTGGAAGTTGTCTCACTGGTAGTCTGGGTCCTGGGAGAAAAAAACTGAATATAGACAACTCCAGTAAGAGACATCACCTGTGATCATTGGAGGTACCTGCACTGCAATCATTATATGGTATCTATTATTTAGAGGTATACTAAAATTAAGCCACTGTATCTAGTTCTGCTGCATTATAAAGGCTGTCTTTATAGAATATGTTATTTTTTGGGGGGTTCTAGTGCTGCAAACATGTTCTTAGCTTGGTTTTGTTACTGTATTTGTGTACTCAGTTTGGTTCTGGTTCTGTATTTATGTGCTCAGCTTGGTTCAGGTTCTTTATTTATGTTATAACATTAGTTCTGATGCTGTATTTCTGTATTGAGCTTGGTTCTAGTATTGTATCCATGTACTAAGTTTGTTTCTGGTGCTGTATTCATGTTATGAGCTTGGTTCTGGTATGGTATTTATGTACTGAAGTTAGTCCTGGTGCCGTATTTATAAACAGGTTAAGGTTGGTAGAACATGTTGGGACTAGCTACACAGGGCCAAACCATGCCCACCCACAGTGGTTAATGGCTGCACAGTTTTGCCAGTAATTTTGTGTGGCCATGGTTTGCCTGCACGCGGCCAGCTGCACTGTGTGTTTCCACCATAAGGCCTCTGTCACACAGGCGTATCGGCACCTGTACACAGGCGCCGATGCGCCTGTGTGACTGAGCCCTTCCTGCAGGAAGAAGACGGCCGTACCTCAAGACGGACGTCTCTCTGCAGCGCTGAAGAAAGAACACATGACCGGCAATAAAGCTGATCACGTGTTCTTTCTCCCGGCGCTGCAGAGAGACCTCCGTCTTGAGGTACGGCCGTCTCCTTCCTGTAGTAACACGGGCGCCGATGTGCCCGTGTGACTGAGCCCTAAGGGTGCATTGACATCTTGCAGATTTTCTGTGGACCTTCTACTGCAGAAGAATGCAGCAAATTTTCACAAACAAAATCCACATTTTCACACTGATTTTGACCTATCCACAGATTTGCAGCAAATTTCACCCCTTCACCAAAATACATGTTAAAGTTCACACAAAATGGTGCAGATTTTGGTGAAAATTTGCTTTGGATTTTTCCCATGCAGAAAAATTGCAGTAAATCTACCCCTCTGGGTGAAGTCAGATGAGCTTTTTTTGTACGCGCCTATGTGCGCAAAAAAAGGCTTGACTATTAGAACCTTTGGTTTCCTATGTAGTTTTCACACATCTCTTTTTTACAGGCGCAAAATATTTGCACCTGCAAAAGACAGGACATCCGTGCGCCATTAAGGTCCGTGCTGCGCATAAAGATTCCCCGCGGGAGTCCCCTCATTACTGAACACTGTGACAGCACTGTCATAGTGTTCAGTGATGCTGGGACTCCCCATAGGGACGAAAGAATCCTCTGCCACAGCTGTGGCAGAGGATCACAATGTTCTCCTATTGCTTTCAATGGGGCCGGTGCTGCAGCCACCCCATTGAAAGCAATGGAATGCAGGCAACCCCCGCAGTGATTTTCAGGGAAGGGCTTGAAATATAAGCCGTTCACTGAAAATCATCCCTAGTTGCTGTAAAAAATAAAAATATATGGTTTTGTAATGTGATTTACCACTGATTTATTTCTATTTCTGTTGTAACCCCTCCCCCCCACCCTATTAAAATTGAAAAATAAAGAATATATACAAAAAAACATATATATCTACATCACCTCTCTGCCGCTGTCAGGGCTCCTGCACGTCTTCTCGTTGGCTCCCCTGCACTGCTCTGAAGCATTTTCTGCTGGCCAGGGATTGAAAAATCCCTGCCTTCTGAAAGTGCTGGGTCTGATTGGCTGAGGGCTCAGCCAATCACAGGCAGCGCTCAGCTATTCATTGAATGACAGCTGAGTGCTGCCTGTGATTGGTCACAGCTGCCGAAGAGAAGAGTGTGTAGCATCTGGATATTCCAAGTAGAGCTCCTTTTCCACCTCGCCTACTGCCAAGGAGAGGTAGACCAATGTCGTCATGGTGTATGCTGGATCCAACCACATGACGGGAGATTGGAGCTGGACAAATGCCTGCTACTGCCAATGCACAGTCTGCAGTAGGCCCAACCATGCCTGATCCCGCACTGGAGAAGCAAGGGAACGTTCCTACTAAGCCGTGGGAAGCTTTGTTTATGCCTACGGGACCCGTTCTTTATCACTGCGTGCCGTGGATATTGATTCACAAGGACAATACAGAGGCTTTACAGCCCATTCCAGGATACCTGCAGCCATATGTAATAAATTACCCTAATGCAAAATTCTTCTTTTGTATTCTGTGATCCAAAGGGGGACAAGTGGAACAAGGAGCTGATACTGCAGCAACTGGATCAGCGCCGTTATCAATGGAATACCAACTGATGGGGTGTATTACCGCCCCTCCTCTTGGGTAGTTTGGCCCAATACACCACTAGCTTAAATGGATGAACAAGCACTTCTGGAAGCCGAATAAGAGTTCATGAGACTTCGGCACCCCGGTTTGTCATTGTGCTCGTCTATTGGCATACCTTCATTCGGCAGCGACATACACTTATCAGTTTTATCACAGAGTCGGAGGAGGAAGAGCCGATTGCCCCTTGGGAGCTTCCAAGGAGGGAAGGCTTCTAACAGACAATTTAAAAAAATCTCTATGGACTCCCTTCAAGGTAGAGGCAATTACTGTGATCTATTACTGTTTGGACATTGGATTATTGGACTCTTAATTTATAGTACAGCACATTGCTTAAGAGAGACTTTATGAACTCCATGTTTTTGTGAGCCATGCTTTCATCTATGGACTGCTTCTGCTAATGTTTGAAATGTTTTGATTACCAAACGTTTATGCAACGTTATAAGTAAAATGTGCATGAGGAAGTAATCTGCAGGCGTGTATAAGTAATAATGACCTGTAATGTATAAATGTTTTGTATTCCCTAGAGAGTAATAAGGTGCATAGTGTGACATAATAACAATGCCCAGTGTGTCGTTTCCATGTCTTGCACCTCCTCAATGTTTGGCTTTTGGTGTAATCGTGTCTGTTATGACAAGATGGGAGGTAGTGAAGGTCATGCCACTCCTACCCACAACCTAGCAAGACATCCTTTGTTAGTTTTAATTTCGGTTACAGTGTTGTATCTGTCTTCTTTAGTCTTTGGGGAGAAGAATTATGTAAGTGCCCAATAGCAAATACTAGTGCATTCTGATTTTGTCCAGCCTAGCAATACTTTTTCTCAAAAGGTATGGCCATACCACTTCCTTGCATTCTGTCATAAACTAAAACTGCACACAAGACTTTAAAAAACTTTGGGAGTTATGCAAAAGTAAGGTTTCTTATGTAAAGAGTAACCTGGGGAGGAGTGAGGAATATGTTTCCAGCATTCCCTTTCCAGTCTTGACTAGTGAGTTTCCTCCCTTAACAATCCTCTTTATTGAGACCGGTACTACCACTCTTTATTGGGATGTAAGGAGAGTTTTTCATTTCCATTGAGTAGCACGCTGAGGAAAGTCCCATCTCGGATATAAACTCAGCTCTTCAGAGTACGCCAAGATCGGCTTTCTTTAAGTAGGGCGGACTGTAGTGGCCCAGACTTTAGGGCCACTCAGCACTTTAATTACCTCCTGTGGTGTTATGCATGTTTAACTTGTATATGTCTGTATGTGAGATACCCGACTCTGATGCGTTATGTCTGTCACTCCCAAAAGCAGTCTTGGGATTGGAGAAAGAGGTGCATCCAGAATGCCCTCGAGTTAGCTAGAGGGGAGTTTATAAATAGCAGCTCATGGGTAGAGAGGAGAGAGAGAAAAAGGGGAGAGTCTGCCAGTCTGTCTGCAGCCTGTGTCTGATTCTAAGAAAGAGGGAGTATGAGGAAAAGGAAAGGAAGGAAAAGCTTGCGCCTAGTCTCAGCTTAGACTAAGAATAGTGGACAGAGAAGGAGAGCCTCACTAACTGGAGAGTCTATTTCCGTCCCACTGGAAGAATCATACCCATTGTGGGGAAGACCTCACAAGTCCTGGGAGCAATTAGAAAGGAACCATTGTCAACCGTGAGTAACACTACCACTGAAGTGCAGCAGGATAGTTGTTTTGCCAAGTTGAAAGGCAACAAGTTCGGATATGGCTTTAAAGAAGGACAGATAGACTGATGCAACTCAATTTTATTAACAAGATAATAATTGAACAAAATTGTAAAAAAAAAAGTGATAATTAAACTAAGTTACATGAAATAAGTGATGTGGCATACACTTACAATATTTGTTATGCAAAGGTTAAGTAATGATATCACCAAAAGATATACATGAATCATATTCACCTGACCTAGGAATATACTCACATCACAAACACATCATCTGTCTTGGAACATCAACTGCAGGAAGAGGCAGCGAAAGACAGAGATCCAATCCCATCTGTAGGAGCCTTCCTTATAATCATCTGTCTGGGCATCAGCTGGAGAAGCGGGCAGCGGAAAACAGAGAGCCCCTGGGAATTACACTGTAAGAGAGAGAGTCCCCTACTCATGGGTCCATGGCTTCTGTCCTCCATGCATCAACTCAAATCTTTTATACGCTATAAAATAGCTTAGTCATCTACTATGTCCTAAGGCTGCATTCACACGAACGTATATCGGCTCAGTTTTCATGCCGAGCCGATATACGTCGTCCTCATCTGCAGAGGGGGGGGGGAGGATGGAAGAGCCAGGAGCAGGAACTGAGCTCCCGCCCCCTCTCTGCCTCCTCTCCACCCCTCTGCACTATTTGCAATGGGGAGAGGCAGGATGGGGGCGGGGCTAGTTCTAGCAACTTAGCCACGCCCCTGTCCCACCTCTCCTCATTGCAAATAGTGCAGAGGGGTGGAGAGGGGGCGGGAGCTCAGTTCCTGCTCCTGGCTCTTCCATCCTCCCCCCCTGCAGATGAGGAGGACGTATATCGGCTCGGCGTGAAAACCGAGCCGATATACGGTCGTGGGAATGCAGCCCACGCTTGCATTGTTTCCCTAACGTTATCACACATCCAAAGTGGGCACATTTAGAGTGTAAAAAAGTCTGGTCAAACAAGACCTTACTTCAGACAATCTACTGAATAACCAATGTTTAATCCTGTTATCATAGCAATTGTTCATGGACTTTGTTCAAGAGTTGAATAAACTTAATACCCTATGGTTGTCATTAGTATAATTAAGATAAAGGGTATTGGTGTCACAATCTTCTGTCTATGCCTAATTGCAACCAGCGAGTAGCTAAGCCAGGCCGCTGCTGGACTATGGAATTGAGCAGCAGAGTCACCTGTGACAGCCATCTACTAAGCCCCACTGTCTTCCTCACCCAGTAAGGTCTGTGCCCGTTCAGCTTTGAGTGATGGTTGGAAGCAACATTAAACTCAAAAATGGAGGAGGGAAGTTTTTAGGGTAGGGCTACACAGACACTTTGGGAGCAACACACATCAAATGGACAAAATTCACACTAAACTGTAAGAATGCATTCACATTGTGTAACATCAAACTGGGACATGAACACTCTGCAGGGTCCTACCGGCACGTGAACTGCAGGACTGCGAACTGGACACAAAACTTGCCGGCAGGTGAACTTAGACTGAACCTCAAAACTGCGGACTGGAGTAGACATAGCTGAGCAGCAGACATAAACGCCACTCACACTCATGAACTGGGGAAACCAGACCAAACAGCATAACTGCGAAACAAACTCCATACTTACGGACAGACATAAACCAATGACTGACAAATGCTCAAAACACTCACCTGCATACATAGCCAGATGAAATAACTATAGAATGTATGAGGTATTAAGTTGTATTTTGGCCAAGATACTTAAGCCCACGAGCCCGACTTCAAGGGTCCTCGTTGTCTCACAGGGCCCTACACTAATGATACAACTAACCCCAGGAAACCTGCCTGCAATGCAGGATGATCATCCCGATAGGAAAGACCCCGCGCTGGAACCTAGGGACCTACCTCGTTCTAGATGATAAAGGACCCACCATAAGACAGTTCACATTACACATACAGAGAGCCGCAGACACGCAAGAGCATGACACTGTTTACACAGAACATCCTGAACGCTGCACAGACACCTCATGTCCAGCACATGCACAGAAGACTACACAGACAAGCAGGAACACAAGACTGCTCACACTGCAGGGTGGAAACCAGCAGACTCTGACAAAGGAATTGGTATATATAAGCTACAGACCTGAGAGATTGGCTGACTGGAGCAAACCAGACCGGTGGCAATGTTTGAAGCACTGACAATAATTACATCACCTGTGCAATACTGAGGAAATCCTAAACACATGACTTGTTGAGGTGCCTGGAGTTGGGAAACACTGCTCTGCAAAAACAGTGTGCCCCCCAGCTTAGCTGATGAAGGTATTTCCACCCCAAACCGCGTTCTTTTCCCTAGGTAACAATAAATAAAAAATAAGTTAGTTTTGCTCAATTTGTTTCAAATTGCATAATTGGAAATTTGTGCCATCACCAGATTTTGACTTTACCCATCTATCGACTGTGACATCACCAGGACAGATTTTTAGTCCATAAGAGTAAAAAATTAGTACATATTCAATAACTGCAAGCAGAGATCTTGTAGAAATTGTGTGAAACAGATAAATAATTGTTCAATTCCCATTCAGTAACTGCTTTATTCTTGCCACAATAGCTCAGTGAGAGAGAAACCTTCACTTCCATGTTGACTATACTGATCCCTGATTTTGGACCTGATATCTTTCCTAGAAGTGGCTGCTGTGATTAGCATGTTTGTGCAGTTGGGTGGATACATCCACCCTCTGAAGCCTTAGACTTCATTCCCGTGCCAAGCTTCTTGTCTTGTACCATCTTGTCATATTTGTGACACTTTAGTTTCCTGTCTAAAAGCAGAGGTTTGAAAAAGCCTTAATGTCCCTGGTTTCACATTAACCCCTTAAGGACCAAGCTGTTTTGTACCTTAACGACCAGACATTTTTTAGGGATTTTACCCATGTGGTAGTTTTACTGCCCTATTTTGTTTCATTTAGCTACCAAAATATTTTTTTTTACCATGAAATATGGGGCGATTTTTCTTAAATATCTTTTTCACTGACTTTTTCTTCCATTTTTAAGTTTTATTGTGGTTAAAATGCTAAAAAATTTTTTTTTTTAACATTTATAGTTATTTTTTTTAATTTAGTATATTTATGCTCAAATAAAGTATGGGGATGGGTTCCTCTATTTGTTTCGGACATTTTGATATATAGTATGTATAGTTTTGGTTTACATGGCACATAAGCGACAGTTTCGGTTGGCGACGGCTTTGGGTTATTTTTAGAGATGAGTGAACGTACTCGGTAAGGCCGATTTCGCAATCGAGCACCGCGATTTTCAAGTACTTCACTACTCGGGTGAAAAGATGCGGGGGGCCGGGGCGTGGTGTGGTGGAGCAGGGGGTAGCAGTGCGGAACAGGGGGGAGCTCTCTCTCTCTCCCTCTCCCCCCCACTCCCCTCTGCAACCCCCTGCTCACCCACGGTGCCCCCCGAATCTTTTCACCCGAGTAGTGAAGTACTCGAAAATCGCGGTGCTCGATTGCGAAATCGGCCTTACCGAGTACGTTCGCTCATCTCTAGTTATTTTCTTTCTTATGTATATATTGTTGTTGTATTCTGTAATTTTTATTTACTTGTGTATGTAATTATGTTTTTTATTATCTATGTCCCCCATGACTTCATATAAGACCTCTGGGGGACATTCTTTTTTTAAATTTCTAATTGACACTTTCCCACTGTAGCTGGGGCATCCATAGGAGCCCCCATTACAGGGGAAAACAACCCCCAGCTCTGCCAGTGACGCTAGTCACCGGCAGAGCTGGCCAGGGTCTAGTATGACCCTCCAGCTCTGCTGTAGCAGGGAACCCCAGCGGTCACATGACCCCCCGACTCCCGTAGTGGAAGACACCCGTCCACTTTCACTTTCTAGTACACAGCACTCATTTAGCCCTGTGTACTCAGGTAAGGAAAAGGCAGAAAGGGTTAAAAACCCCTCCTGCCTTCTCCTCCGGGTTTTCAGCTGTTACTAACAGCTGATAACCCGTCCTGCCTCTTATTTATTGCAGAGCAGGAGGCTTAAAGCGCCGCCGTAATTTTACTATCGCCGGGGTTTTAAGCCCAGGACCAGGCACCGTATATTTACCCCGCTTGGTCCTCAATGGGTTAAAACATTGCAATAAGTCCTGCCTGCTATATTTGAAGAATTGCATGTATAGTGCGGCCCTTTACATTTTCCTGTGCTGAATTCCCCTCAGCTATGGAGGGGAATTCATTGATGTACACTCATCCTTACACCTGGATGTGTCTAATATCCAAAGTTTGTGTAAACCAACATTAACAGCTCCATTTTCCAGAGCCAACATGGCTGTGCTTACAAAGTTTCCAAAATGTAAATTTTTTTTTTTTAGGTGCACTTTAGCTTTGAGAGGGCAAGGATGATTAGGTAATAGCTGGTTATGGGTTTGGGTTTGTTGGCACGTGGCTTGCAGTTTATAGGATCAGAATATATGGTTGCTTTTTTGGAAGATTCCTCTATAAATCCAGAGACTCACAGCAGAGGTCTTCTATGATTGTAGAAAATCTTTCCTTCTCTTCTCCGTCCAACCTAGGCCGCTATGATAACGATTCCTGATGACAAAGTTTGCTGCTGAAATATCTTTGGCTTCTTGTTTTGCAGCCTCTATAGCAATACAAATAAATTCAGATCCCTGACTAGCTCTCTGAATAAACTGCAAGCTTCAGACCTTAAGGTCAAACATCAGTTCAGGCACCATTAAATTCTCACTTCTCCTCACACTTACCTCCTCTTTGCAGTCTTGGCTATGGGTTCCACCACATATGATGTCCTCACACTGGCCAGTGCCAAGACGTTGTATGTACTGCCATACGCAACATCTTGAGATTGGCTAGCAATAGTACTGCTTATGCGGTGGAAGCTGGTGCCAAAGAGAAGCCAGGGCTGAAGAGGAGGCTGAAATGAGGAAGAGGTGAGAATTAAAGTGACCCTCCAAATTTGAGACAAAATTCTGGACCAGAGGGTAGAAGGGGTATATTACTTTTAATTGATTCTCTACTGTTGTCCAGTACCAGATGCCATTTTTGGGCAGCCAAGGTGGCCACTGCTATTTTCTAATTACACTATGCTCAGGTCTGTGATTGGCCAGTGTTGTTCACATGAGCAGCACGGGCCAATCACAGAGTAGGTATAGTGTAACTAGAAAATAGCAACAGTCATCTTGGCTGCCCAAAAAAAGACAACAACAGTAGACAATTAACTGTAGGTAATGCACCCCTTCCACCCTCTGGTCTGCAATTTACAGACTTTTGGGCACAAATAAAATCTGTATACTAAATGAAAAAAAATCATTCACATTACAAACAATACCTTATATTTTCTGAAAGTAGACACCTGGCAAATTGTTAAAATACAATTCAGCACATTACACTCATGCGCACCTTCATGCATAAATATTTATGTTTGCGGCTAAGAGTCTAACGGTATGCATATATCCCTATTCAACACCACCTCTACTCGAGCCAACCTAAACAACCAATCACTGTGGATCAGCCAAACCAAATTACCAATCCTCATGAATCAGCCAACTCAAATACCCAATTACCAGGAATCAGCCAACCCAAATAACCAATCACCGTGAATGAGTAAATCCAAACAACCAATCAGGTTGCAAATGGTGTGGAGGTGGGGTGTAAAAAGCTAATATGCTAACAGTACTGTTGCATCTTGTCTCCACCAGCAGAATGGGTGGAGACATGGGGTAGGTGCTCTTACACGCCCAGAACTGGTGTTTGGCTGGCTGGGCAACACATTGAGGACTCTGGAGGGCGGTGCACAGTGCCCTGAGGACAGGCTTTTTTTGAAGCAGCATGCCGCTGGTTGGCCGACTCCTGCAGCTGTGCCGTAGTGACACAGGTTGTTGACAGCTGTCCGCACACAAGCATATAGCTGAAAGCTGCAGCTTTAGCACTCCCCACAATATAGGACAGCACACTGCTGAAGCAGTCTGGCTGTCTCCGCCAGAGGCTCCGCCACTCACCCTCCGGCGGCTGTAACTCCTTGGTGTCCCCGCTAGCGGACATGGCAGTCCGGTGGTGGCATGTGTCAGCACGGCGGCAGGGAGGATTCTGGCAAAGGAAAGGACATGTCAGCAGTTCTCAGGGGATGGGCGGCGTACACCGTACCAGCGGTGGACAGGACCGGACCACAGCCATGAGAGTGACAGGGGGGCTGGCTGATCAGGGCGACGGGAGTGGACATGTCAGTGCGGCAGCAGGGAGCTGTGTGAGCGCAGTGGTGTGGGTAGACACCGACAGAGGGGCAGACTGATCGGGGTGACAGAAGCGACATGGCACTCAGCCGGCAGGAATATGTGTGAGCGCAGCGGTGGGGGCATTCCAGCGGACACGTGTGAGCTTCTCAGGGGGATGGGCAGTACATCTATTGCTGGAGAGCTGGCCAGCCAATGAGCAGATGTGTCCATCACCTGGGCATACCCTATAACTGTGCGTGCCCAATCTATGTCTCCACGCTTACATCCAGTGGAGACAAGATGCACCGGTACTGAGTCTGACCTCATTTGATGCACAAGATCTGATGCACAACACCACCTTAATATAAAAGTTCAGAATGTGCAGAGTTCATACCTTCCACTTGTGTATTCATGTACATATCATCACAAATTAACCAGGACTAAATAGACCAAAACATTCTTAATGGTCATTATCTATGTGATGCATGACTGGACCAGGTAGAGGGGGAGTCTGCAAACGCAGAGCTTCCTCAATGGCATCCATATGCTCTAAGAGGATATTTGGAGGAGGGTCGCATTAAATAGATTACATTTGTACAAGGACTAACCAAAAATAAGGGCATTGATGTAATGGAAACATGAAAACTCTATCAATGATGGATGAATTTCAGGGCCAAGTTCAAAATCCTGTGTAGATATACTGTGGATTGCACATGTAATAATTAACCAGCTACATTTTCAGCCTACTGCAATGGCTAAGTACAATACATACGCAGGTATGTTAGACTTCTTGGCTTACTATTCTTTCCATTATTATTCATCTACTGTATATTGCACAATCATCACCTGCTCTTATGTATAGTAATGGGTCACATGAGATGATGAAGACTCGGATAGTAACTGCTTACTCTTAGTGTCAACACATAGGAAACTTCACCTTTAAAGGGGTTTTCCACTTTGGAAAACTTATTTTCATACACCTTAATGGGGAATTCTGAGCTAACAGGAGGCTGTCCTCTGTTCAGGAACCTCATTTCTGGGTTAGGGTAGAAATCAATTACAAAGCGTCTCTCTCGTTTCCTTTTTTTTTTCTTTTTTCCTCTTTTCTTCAGTTTTTTTTATTTCTCTCTTTCCTTTCTTTTTCTCTCCCTTTTCTCTATGCCTTTAACCTACTGACAGGTTTCTCCACAGATTACAGCTGATTGCTGGAGGTCCTAAGCAATGTGACATTTTGTGATCACCTTATTGTCAATGGACCATTCTAACAAGTAGGGATTGTCCAAGGTAGACAATCCATTTAAATGTGGTATACTCCACTCCATGACTTATTTTACATTGGGCCCCAGGAATTTTATGTAATTAGGCCTTGACTTATCATGCACAGTTGGGTTTCCTCTGGTACCAAGGACTAGGTGCACCTACTACCCCTGTAGACCTTATAGCTAGGCCCCTAATAGGATCATGTTAATGGAGGGATCTGCTATATAATATTTTATGTCCATCGAATGCCATAAAAACACAAGTCCCATAGTTTTCCTCCTGTGCCCACCAACAATATGGCACAAATAAATACCTACTCCCTCATCCATCATAGATGGGTCTGGAAGTGCAAATTAATAATAAGGGCTTGTAGTAATTCTACTCCATGAAAATGACAATGCTGGATAACCAGTATATGTCGCCTTCCAGATGCAAATATTGCCACTAATCAGTGAATTGAACATGGCGAATAAAAATAAATATTCACTATGGAGACTGAAAAACTATATAAATAATTACAGCAGATTTTTTTTTTTTTTACCTAAGTTCCCCTTTAAAGGTATTGTCCTATGTCAGAGGTCAGTGGGACCTGGGAAACAAAATAAAGAAAATAAATATTTACAGGTTTCTGGGGTATACGTTTTTTTCCCCCTCCTCTCTCTCCTTTCCTCTTCTCTTATACACATGGTTTTTCTGACCGTCCTCCCCTTTCCCTTCTTCCCCTCTCATCCCTAGGGGTAGAGTATTCCACAAAGTGTACCACTCATCTTTTGTACAGGATTGGGTACCACATGTAAAACTTATATCTTAATAGGGTAATAGGGCCTCCAGTACTACACAAAACAGAATGCCAGGTCTTATGATCAGTAGGTGATAAACTTGGCACAAGACTGTCAACTGCATGTTATGCCATCAATAAGTCCTGATGGAAGCCGAAGGGAGTCTACTGCATCAATACAACCCATATTTTACATTATATCATTCAAAAACAACCAAAACTCTGGTGGGACTGACCCATACCAATACCAAGACGGCCACTGTAGAGAGAGCAGAGCTATTCACTTCCGGCACAGATAAGCTCCATGGATGATTGCACTGGCCCAACAATCAGATGATCATTGGGGGTCCTAAATGGCAGATTCCACCGATCTAGTTTTGATGGTGTCGGGGGTCCTTCCAAGGGGGACCAGATGCTAATGTTGCCTAGGTCCAAATTGGTATAAGCAATCAACAAGCGCTCGGAGAAGACACGCTGACCAGACAGTGTGATCAAAATGGCTTCTAGTTTATTGAAGCAAAAACATCATATTATATAGATCATAGACCACTGCCCAGTCAGGAAGGGCTTGTCTTGTGGTCAGCAAATAATTGCAAGAATACATTCCTTCTTAATGAGCTACTGAGAAGAGAAAACTGGGGGCCAGGACAATCTGTGAATGTACCATAGATAAGCAGAAACCTTGAACAATTCAGAGGAGTCATTTCTGGCCACCTGGCCCCCTATCTTTCTTAACCAACGCACATTTTATATTTCAACTATTTATTCGTATTTTGATAGCTTAGCAACTAAATTAACCCTCTACATCTCCCCCATTCTGGACATAGGGCCCACCATCATGCTAGGCACTCCACCGAGTGGTGCCGGCTCCTGCCTGATTCCCTAAAGTCATGTGGTGGTCCCAAGGTCCATCTGGGTTAGAGTTTAGCAAAAGCCTTTTCACTACATTTGTTAACACATGAGATTATAACCTTAATTGCTATATAAATGCATAATAAAATCATCACAATTTGTAATATACTTTGTAGAGTCCCCATGAACCAACCTCCTAAACCAGAAAACCAATTGGCAGGGTTCAAAGACTAAATGTGTTACCCCACCAGCTATCTCTGGTTTCTGAGTTTTCATTTGTCCATGCAAACAGTTCTTTTGACGGAACAGGAACAGCCAAGAAAGAAAAACTAGGAAAACTAGTGGCACCAGGTATGTGTACAAGTCCAAAAGTCTTTCACCTGTGAGGTGTTCAGTCCATCTACCAGTATTTGGTGGTGTCTAACAAAGTGGTTCTGGGCATTGTCTTTTTGCACCCTCTCATAAGGGTGAAGCATGGAGTGAGGAGTCCAAAAGTACATCAATAAACAAAATGTCCTTCATTTTTCCTTCTCATGGGGGGGGGGGGGGGCAAAGTAGGGCGTGAAAAGTCCCATTAGTCTCAAGACAAGCAACAGTTCCTTCAACTTTACTGAAGTAGGTGTGGTCAGCAGGACTTGATAGGGCCCCTTGAGTCTGGGCCCTAGGGATTTCCGGACACGCCTCTTTACGACCACCCAATCTCCAGGTTGTAGGGAGTGAGATCCCCCTAGGTTGTCTGGGTCTGGAATGGGAGAAAAAGACTAGATTCTGGGTTACTGTTAGTTGGTCACACAGGTGCTTTACATATCCGGCTACTATGTCATAGCCCTGCTGTAGGGCCTGTGGATGATACAGCTCCAATCTTGGCATAGAGCCAAACAACACTTCTTTTAACTTAAGTGTACCATTTAATCTTTTAACTTTGTCTAAACTCTGCGGGTGGTATGGGGTTTGAAACGCTTGTTCCACTCCAAGGGCTGACATCACCTCTCGCATAACGTTACCTGTAAAATGTGTACCTCTGTCACTCTCAATTGTCTCTAGTACCCCGCATCTGCGGATTACCTCATTCATGAGCTTCTGTGCGGTTACCTGCTTATTTACTTTAGTAACGGGGTGGATCTCCAACCTGAAAAGAAATCAACAACAACAAGCACATATTCATACTTCCCAACAAGTGAGAGCTGAGTGTAGCCAATTTGCAATCCCTGAAATGGGTAGAGTGGTCTAGGCAAGTGTTATGTGGCAAATTTACTTCTGCCCTTTTGCTTACGGCAAAGATCATGCAAAATTGGACAGATGATGATGCAGCAGCTACAGAGAACCCAGGTGTCACCCATTCTTGTTCAGTGTCGACGTCATTGCTGTTTTTGATAGGTGTGTCTTTCCGTGCATCAGCTGGGCCATCATGGGGGACAGGGACCTCTGTAGGCAGTTCTGCTGACTGTTCATCATACGCCGTCCCATTTCTGCTGCTCCCATATTTAGTCCATTTGTCTTTTTCTTCCTTGCTGGCTTGTAACTGTAAAGTCTTTAGCATATCAGAGTCCAAGTTTTTATCAAAGTCCAAAGTTTTTATCAAAGTCCAAAGTTTAGTCAAAGTCCAAAGTTATTGTTAAATTCTTCTTTTCTTCCATGGCTTGAGGGCCACTGCCTTTGCTGTGTGGTCTGTGATGGCGTTGCCTCTTGTCTCTCTGGTGTAGGAATTGGTGTGAGCTTTCCACTTTGTCAGGTAGAAGTAAGTAGGGCCTCCGTGAGACTCTGCACCGCTGCACCATTCTTAATTGGCTGTCCTACTGAGGTAAAAGAAAACTGTCTGGCCTTCCATGTTGGGCCGTAATCATGAGCTATGCCAAATGCATACCGGGAGTCAGTGTAAATGTTTGCCGTCTTACCTTCTACCACTCTACACGCTTCAGTGAGGGCCTGCAATTCCGCTTCTTGTCCTGAGACATGCGGAGGCATTCTGCTTTTAGGACATCTTGTTGTGTGACCACTGCAAAACCTGTTACAAACCTTCCCTCGTCATTTAGGTATCTAGATCCATCCACAAACAGCTCAAACTGGGGGTTCTGCAGGGGCTTGTCTGTGACATGAGCAAACCCAGCCGTTTCCTGGGCCATGAGGGCCACACAGTCATGCTGGTTTTCAATGTCAAATGCCTCCTGTTTGTCAGTCAGGGAGTTGTAAAACAACTGATCCCCTGTACTTACTCCCCTATTTTGAATCTACGTCACCTAATGGAAGTAAGGTGGCTAGATTCAAGGTGGTGCACCTTTGGCTTGAGATGTTCGAGGAGGACTGCACTGCGAGTTCCATTGTATCTGTCTGACAAGAGACAGATGTCTACGGCTTACCTGAGTCAGGATACCATGTATATCATGTGGGGTGTAGATCACCATGGTGTGATCTAGGACAACGTCAGAACTTTTGTCCAGTAGTGCCTGGACTGCTAGAACCGTTCGGACGCATGATAGAGACCCTCTAGCCACCGCGTCAAGATGGGCACTGTAGTATGCTACAGGTCGCTTTTTTGTCACCATGCATTTGTGTCAGTACAGTGGTGGCGTGTCCCGCCATCTCAGTGACGTACATCTGGAAAGGTTTGTCATAGTCTGGCAGCTCCAGTGCGGGTGCACTGGTTATCTGTACTTTCCCTGCGGGGTCAGGGCAAATGGCCGTGAACCCAAACAGTCGTACAGAGGCTGCATGGTCATGGAGGCAGAGCGTGTCCACGACCGCCAGTATGAGTCCAGTCCCAAAAAGGTACGCAAATGAGCATGGGAGGTGGGAAGTTGCATGTCACTTACCACCTTCGTGCGCTCCGGCGTCAGGTGTTTAGTACCTGGACCTAGGCAGTGGCCCAGGAACACTACGTGAGATTTGCAGAACTGAAATTTGTCTTGCTAGCTTTGCAGCCATTCTACTCTGATGGAGGAAACACAAAAGGCTTAGTGATGCATTGAGGCAACTATTTGGGTCAGAAACACACAAAAAGTAAGTCATCAACATATTACAAGAGGGCGGTGCCCTCGGGAATTGGCCAGGCGTCTAATACCAGCTTCATGCATCTGGTGAACTGGTTTTGGGCTATTCTGTGCCCCTTATGGCAGCACTGTCCAACAGTACTGCTTTCCTCTGAAAATAAATGCAAACAATTACTGACAGTCTGGCTGGCCCTTTAAACTCTTTCTGTTAATGGGGAACAAAAGTGGTATTGGCTGGGAAGACACATTCCTTAAGGGCTTTAAGTTAACATAAAGAAGAGACAGTGTCTGCAATTGCATCTTCCTGGACATGTACCAGGTGGTACTGACGGACCAAGGGCTAAGAGCTTATTCCTCTGCGTGTGTAAGAGTGAGGACAGGGAGAGGTGTCGCTTGGTCTGCTGCCATCCGATAGAGGGTCGGGTGACTTTCAGACCCGAGGTGTATACGAGCCTCACCGGACGGGTGAAGTTTGATACAACATCCCAAGGGTCCCATCACTTCAGTTCCCAATATGCTTTCAGGACCTTCCAGCACAAGGAAGCGCGTGAGGCATCGTGGCCCTTTAAACATTACCTCAAGCGGTTCAGTTTCTGCCAGCTGAATTGGCACTTCTGAAACCCCTTGCATTGATTACCGCTAGACAATCAGGCTGGTATTCTATTTCAAATAGATCAAAATCCTTGTTGCGAGAAGGAAAAGAAAAAAAAAATTTTTTTTTTACATTTAAAAAAATAGCTGACCTGCAATACCTAGATCACCTATGTCTTCCCTCCCCCCCCCTTTGAACTAGGGTACTTAATTGGAAGAGTAACCGGGTTCAAGTTAGTAGCAACAGTGAAAAGAATGACAAGAGCACATTGTAGCTGGATTTGACGGGCCAGAAATAAGTGCTTGGGTTGCACTTGTATGCTCCGGGTGTCATGGGGGGGTGAGGACCACTAGGGGGTAGTTCAATACCAACTCCGAAGATTTGTCAACCATTGCCTGTACTGCTGCCACCGCACAAACACATGAGGGAGCTCCTAGAGCCACTGGATACAGCCTCATGGAGTAGTATTCAAGTGGCCGTGGTTGTCCTCCGTGCTTTTGTGTCAAGACTGTCGTCATATGGCCAGAAAATTCAGTACAGAAAAGAATAAAGGATAAAGTGTAAAAGGGTGAGAAATGAGTAGTTGCATAAGAGAGGAAACAGAGTGGACCCATGGGCGGCAGTATGAAACAAGGCCCAGAAAGGTGCGGAGTCTGGCAGCAGGTATAAGTACAGGTATGGCCGTTTGCGCGTTTCTTCTACAGAACATTCTCTCAGAGACAGTATAATTGTGGCTTGTTGGCAGGCTTCCAAATTATCAGCACACAGCGCCTAGATGCGGTGGGTGGCTGACTGACACCTCATCAGCACACAACACCTACATCACACATTTTACATTCATTACAGTCTGAGCACAGGTCATTAACTCTCATCCGTTCATGGCGTCAAGTCTCATTTAAATGTTAGTAAGAGTTCACACAGGACGTAACGCGCATGATGCAACTGTCCTCATCTTGCAAACAAATGCATTCAAGTCTGTTCAAGCAAACAAGGCTACTGTCTCCGCTAGGGTTCTCCGCTCTAATCTTTGGCCTTGAGAAGCACACATTCCTTCTCTGCAAATCTCACTAAACTCTATTCCTCCTCACTGTACCCCCCCTCCCTTCGGAGACAAGGGGGGGGGGGGTGACTTGCAGCTGCGGCTTTTCACAAATCAAGCATTAACCCTCTATTTATTCCTATATATATATATTTTCTATTTTTAAAACCATATAAGTCACGTAATATATTCAACGTCTGTCTTTCTTCTATGACTTTGAATTTTACCTCTTTTATGAAACAGATTTTTGGAAAGCAGCCAGAACATTCAGACTCTAACAACATTAACCCCTAGTAATTATAAGAGGTATATTTCTCTGCACAGACTATCAAACAGACGGCAGGGGAATAGTTAAATACATTAAAAAAAACAAAAAAACAAAGAAGACTAAAACGTATAACAAAGATTAAAAGACAAAGAAGACTAAAGCGTATAACAAAGATTAGATTACATGACATCAAGACAAACAATATTGGTTATTTGTCACATAATTATCCACAGATTCTGCATGAACTTGCTTTATGTCCCAAAGGAACACAAACTATAAAAGAATTCCCTTTCTCTGATAACTGCCGTATCTACACTTGCCTCAATCTATCTATCTAACATACTTCTAACCTTTACTATCTCTGAATCTTTCCCAAACTTGCTAGTTGAAGACTACCAGAATTTTAAAACACCTGCTTTTCTCAACAATTCGCTACATTCTCTCCCCACGGCTAACTGCTTTGTCTGACCTTTGCTATTTCTCTAGCTGTTCCCATATAGGCATACTCCTTGCCTTGGACGTTTCTCATATTGTCTGTAACCGGCGTCTCTGATATCGTATAGGCTTACCTACCGATATCCTCCCCTTCCCTCACTCCTATTATCTCAATGGGGGTAAAATCTTCCAGCAATCACACAGATTACTTCGGAGGGTTGAGGGGAGACCACATTTACTGATATCTTCCCCTTCCCTCTCTCTCATTCCTGCCCCCATCTCAATATGCCCACTATTCTTCACGAAGTAAACAGGACACTATTTTCACACAGTACGTTATAGGAAGACACACAGTTTTCCTTGTCACACAGATTACCTCGGAGGGTAAGGGGAGCCCCCACTTGCCTCTCAGGGAACTTTTGGTGATATTATAACAAAGCCAACAGAAACAGATAATTGCCAACGTGATACAAACAATCAGTACCGAAACTTCAAGAATTTCCTCAGGCAACATGGCATAAAACAACAGGGTATGAGTTCTTCTGTCTATTACAGTTTTATGAACACATACGTTAAAATATGGCGGAGTATTCTTATAAATACATGCAGCGACTGACCTTCTGCCAACGATGAGCCCAAAAATCAGGGAAGCCCAGAATCGAAGTGGCAAGACAAGGGCCTACCTTTCACTGGTGATTTTTGGAGTCTGGGGTCCCGTGATCCTGGTCCCGTCAGATATCGGCTGCAGGTAAAGAATAAACTCCGCCCCACATTCTGGCGCCAAGTAACTGTCGGGGGTCCTTCCAAGGGGGACCAGATGCTAATGTTGCCTAGGTCCAAATTGGTATAAGCAATCAACGAGCGCTCGGAGAAGACACGCTGACCAGACAGTGTGATCAAAATGGCTTCTAGTTTATTGAAGCAAAAACATCATATTATATAGATCATAGACCACTGCCCAGTCAGGAAGGGCTTGTCTTGTGGTCAGCAAATAATTGCAAGAATACATTCCTTCTTAATGAGCTACTGAGAAGAGAAAACTGGGGGCCAGGACAATCTGTGAATGTACCATAGATAAGCAGAAACCTTGAACAATTCAGAGGAGTCATTTCTGGCCACCTGGCCCCCTATCTTTCTTAACCAACGCACATTTTATATTTCAACTATTTATTCGTATTTTGACAGCTTAGCAACTAAATTAACCCTCTACAATGGCCTATCCTGAGGAAAGCAGCATATATTGTAACTCAGGTGAAATCTGTAATGGGCAGTGAAGAATAGGTTATAGCAGCCCATAAGCAGAAGGCAGGGGTCATCCTCAGGCCCTATATCTCAAGGGCATCATTACTGTATATGGGGTGACAATAATGGGGAAGTATTATGGTGTGCAGGGCTCAAAGGGTTAGCTATTGCTGTGTGAGGGGCACTAAAGTGTCACTATTAATGTTTGCATCTAAAGGGGGTACTATCACAATGTGGTGGCACTGTTAATGTGTGGGGCACAAATGTGGCTATGGGTAATGGACGGCTGATCTCGCCTATTTGTGTTTGTTCTGCTTGCTGCCAATTTGGACCCATCTAGACCATGAGTCCACTTTTAGATTTTTTTCCCAAGCCACTTTGTTTCTAATACTCCTCCTAGCAACTCCATCATGAATCACCAAAAAAATCTCTAACCATTGAAGTTCTTGGACCCAAATGCAAAACCTATAACAGAGCTGCCCACCAATCATGGGTAGTTTATAATACTGGTGTCTTCTTATGTGTCGCGGGGCCTTAAGGCTCATTTGTGCACCAGGGTCCGAATGCATAGAAGCATAGAGTCTAGATCACGTGAGGTCATTATCCCGCTCTACTCTTCCTTAGTCAGACCTCATCTGGAATACTGCGTCCAGTTCTGGGCACCCCACTTTAAAAAGGACATAGACAAACTGGAGCAAGTTCAGAGAAGAGCTACCAGAATGGTGAGCGGTCTGCAAATAATGTCCTATGAGGAACGGTTAAAGGATCTGGGAATGTTTAGCTTGCAGAAAAGAAGGCTGAGAGGAGACTTAATAGCTGTCTACAAATATCTGAAGGGCTGTCACAGTGCAGAGGGATCAGCCCTATTCTCATTTACACAAGGAAAGACCAGAATCAATGGGATGAAACTGAAAGGGAGGAGACACAGATTACATATTAGAAGAAACTTTCTGACAGTGAGGATGATCAATGAGTGGAACAGGTTACCACGGGAGGTGGTGAGTTCTCCTTCAATGGAAGTGTTCAAAGGCTGGACGAATATCTGTCTGGGATGATTTAGTCAATCCTCCACTGAGCAGGGGGTTGGACCAGATGACCCTGGAGGTCCCTTACAACTCTACCATCCTATGATTCTACTTCTACATCCCATATAGCTACACCCACAGTTGTGTGGCAATCTACTAGTAAGGCTGTGTTCACATGGGCAAGTGTGATATAGGTCAGAGAAAATCTAGTTTTGTCTACGATTTTCATGCTAAAAACACGCAATTCACATCGCAATGCATGTGTTTTTCATGCTTGTGAAAAAATTGCATGTGGATGTAAAATGGTAAAAAATACTTTGCACTCACAGACAAATGGCATGCAAATGCGATGCAATTTTTTTCAAGCTGCCATAGGAAATGATGGGCATTTTTTGCAGTGGAATCACCCAAAACATGGATATGACTTTTCAAACTAGGATTGTTACTATTCAATCTCGCACTATTACTGTGAACGAAAAATTGCTTATGTAAATCAATCCATTGAAAATAATTGAATTTACGGCCCGATGTCGCTCTCTCAATCCATGGGAAACCCCTGGATGCGAGGCATTTTCATGTGAAAACAGCCTTGCATCCCTGCGGGTGTTTCCTTCATCCCATTGCTTTCAATGTGGCAGCAGCAGCGCCAGCCCCATTGAAAGCAACAGGAGAAGATCACGATCCCCTGCCACAGCTGTGACAGCTGTTGCAGGGGATTCCTTCATCCCTATGGGGAGTCTCCTCATCACTGTACACTGTGACAGTGGCAGAAGAGCACAATCTTCTCCCTATGTTTTCAATGCCGGCCCCATTGACAACAAGGTGAAGCCCCTGGATGTGACAGCATCCAGGGTTTCACATCCAAGTAATTCCCTGCTGCAGCTGTCACAACTGCAGCAGGGAATAGTGATCCACTCCCATTGCTTTCAATGGGGCCGGCACTGCTGCCTGAGTTTCCTCCCTGACCGCAAGTCTCCTGTCCTTCCTGCACTGGTGTGTTTTACGCTACTGTTAAAGCTACAAGTAAAGTTTTGCCAGGCCCTGACAGTTCCCAGGCACTGAGGTACTAAAAGTTAATTGTGTGCGTGGACTTTCTTCATTTCTCCGCCGAGGTTCATTCCGGTGAGTAAGGAACGGTGGCGTCACAAATGACATATCTACAGTTCACCACATGTTTATAGGCCATCACTGTTCCAGGGGTGTCCGGAAGAGGCCTAGTGGTACTTGGGCCGAGATGGCATGCGTCCCTCTGGGGAGGAGTCTGGTACGAGCCACCGTGACAAGTGACAACTCTACCCTACCAGCTCCTCAGTAAAGGGCCAGAGCGGGAACCGTAGGTTCCAGTGAGCAAAGGCCACACATGACAGGGGTGGTAGGGGAACGTAGGAGAGAAAGGGGTTAATTGGGGTGGAGTTTGGGTAAGGGGTACAGGATAGTGATAGGTGGGTTTGAAAGTATACAGGGGGGGGATAGTGGAAAACTTAATTTTGCATGCAGGATTATGCCGATGGGGAGGGTTTTTTGCAGAAGACTGGCAAGCGCGACGGCGGGGGCCAAGGCCCTGCATCATTTCGTTCGGGTCCCGGCGGATGTGAAGGCGGACCAAGATGTTTGGTTGACTTTCCTGCTGCAATATAATGGGAGGTCTTTGTTCATGGAGGATGCGGTGGATAGTTTCGGTTGCGAGTTGTTTACGGATGCAGCGGGCAGTTTTGGGGCATTTTTTCAGGGTCATTGGTGCGTGGATGGTTGGCCGGTTACGTGGGAGGAAGCGGAGTTGGTTGAAAATTTAGTGCTGTTGGAATTGTTCCCCATTGTGGTAGCCATGACCATCTGGGCGGAGTGGTTTAGGAACAAAAAGGTAAGGTTTCATTGCGATAATTTAGGAGTGGTGCAGGCAATTAACTCGGTTTCGGCGCATTCCCCTCCAGTGGTGGATTTACTGCGTTTTCTAGTCTTATCTTGCCTAAGGTTGAATGCGTGGGTAGTGGCTGTGCACGTGCCTGGGGTAAAGAACGATGTAGCAGACTCTCTATCTCGTTTCCAGTGGGATCGTTTCCGGTCACTGGTTCCGGACGCGGACGAAGAGGGTTGTCCATGCCCGCCTCATCTATGGAACGTGGTACACGTGCGGTGGAAAGATTGATTAGAGCTTCACTGACACGGGGCACTTGGAGAAGTTACGAGGCGGCATGGGAGGAGTGGCAGCGGTGGTTGTCTGTGTAAGGAGAATTTATGTGTTTATCAAAGAGAAGATGATCCCAGATCCCGTGCAGAAGTCTGGGCCCAGGAGAAATACACATCACACCAGCCTGTGCGGTATCAGATGATTTCTAATTTATTCTAAGGCGTATTTGGTTTTTATACTATAAATGACATCACAGCAAAAGTATATATACCTCCAAGATTAATAATAATACATGATAGGCTAAAACAAAAAATGATTAACATAAGTTACACCTCCTTAAGTGTATCTATTACATACAATAAGACCGTCATAAATTCAGGAGAAAGGAAGGCCTGGGAAGGCGCCATACAGTCTATTCACTTCTCCCTGTATATGTTATTCTATAAACATACATGAGTGATTTAGTAGACTGTCTTATCTTCTAATCTTTCTTCCTCAGAAGACATGCAGGCCTATAGAAGGGTTTCGTTTAACCCCTTCACTACTTAAACCAGTATCATGCTATATATTCCTAATGTACAATGCAATATAGAATAATTAACTGATACATTGATCTACAATTTTCTTAACATTCCCCACTTTAGATCAATACGTCAACACAGTATAATAGTAAATACACATATAAAATGACTCTACCACAGACCCCCTGGCTTCATCAGGCCCAAAACTTTATTGCCAGAAGATCCGGGTTCACACTTCAAAACTAAGTATGTAATTATTTCATATAAAAATATTTCATATAAAAGTATTACATTGATGCATATATATATATATGAAGTCATTCCACCAATTGTACCAAAAATTAGGCCCGCCCCCCAAGAGAAGCTTGGCCTTGATTCCTTTCTTCATATATAAATGATTGTCCATCATGATATAAAATCTTACTTATCGAAGTCGTGTCCATCAGTTATTTAGAGCAATCCTCCGGTACAATCAGAACACACTGGAATCAAAATGTCACACTTCAAAATCATCAAAGTAAAATGGCGCTTTCTTCGTAGAACTTTTAACCATCACTGTCAGACAGAGGTGGTCACCTGACCCAGTAAGCCATCTTGTTCTTCGTCATCTTGTATATTTTGAAACATAGTTTTGGTGATGGAAGTGTTAATAATAATAAGGTTTTGTAACAGTCCTCAGATACACGGAATACAGCAGCAACCGCAGAGTACTAGAATGGAGGCAAATACTGACATAGAGACTAATGTGGAGTATATGACTTGTGACCAGTGTCCAAACAAGTTTTCCAACCAGTCTGTGAATGGATCGTCTATTCCAGAGTTATCAGCTAGTTCATTTTATTATGCATTTAACCCTTCCAGTGCTCAGGTATCATCAGGTGCTGTGTTATTAGGAATGAAAGTACAACAATATCCTCCAATCATTTTACAAACTCTGCTAGTAACATATAACAAGAGCCATTCTATTTTGCCATGCAATAAGTGTAAGGTGTGTCCTAGTTGTTCCTCTAGGCCCTTGATTGCATCTCTTGTATAATTAACAAATCTCTGTTGGTTATAATATATATATATAATCCAGTCTACATTTTTATTCACTGTTACCCACCATGCAAGAAGAGACTCAAACCCCCCTGCAGCCATCCGATTTCTCGTCCCATACTCGTCCGGTACCCCCCTTGGGACCCCGATGGGTCAGAGGAACCTTTGGGAGAGGTGTTCCTAGTTCTCCGGACACGGCCCTTGCTGTTGCCCTCGGAGGTCTTTAGGTACATAGGCATTATCAGTTGTACCAAAGCACAATCCCGTTAGGGGCTGTACCTGGCACCTGTTCTAGGCCCGGTCACCACACAACCATCACACGTCTGCGCATGCTCTCTGTAGCTCAGGCCATATCCCAGAGACAGCGTGCCCTTTACGATTCTCCTCTCCGCACAGCATCCCTCAGGCAGTCTCCCGTAGTCTGCCTCGGTCCCATTACCAGGTAGCGCGAAGCAAGTCTAACCCCAGGATCAGAGGCAACAGCAGGTATTTGGTCCCAGCTCACAGGTGGAAACAGCTAACTCAATGTATAACATGGATCACTTATCTGTGGGGGGTAGGTACAGTTAAGAAGCTTAATCACACATTTTACGTTCATCACAGCTTGAAGACTTGTCATTAACTTTTATCGTGGGGTCAAGTCTTTCTATCTCATATAATTATTAACATTCTCTATACACAATATTTACTGCATAACATTAAGATTTACACAACTACTACTACTCCAATCATCTGCAGTCGCTTGATCCTCTAACGTTAACAACCTCCCCCCCTCAGGAATTTCTCTTATCAGGGAGAGGTGATGGAGTAAGATGAACAAAGCTTTAGCTGTGTCTGCCTCCTACAGCTAACTGCAGCATCCTTGTGTTATCCTTCCCGTAATAGGGACACTCAGCTCTCACATTATCAACAACTTCATTATTATTTTTCTCTTAATGACATTATCACATTGAAAACACCATTTAACAATCAAACTCACTGCAAAACAATCACAGAACTGACATGTACACAAATAACAGCAAGAATGGACGTTCCCTGTTCACACAGGTTTATACTAAACTTCATTCCTGATCATCTTCATTACAGGTCTATTCATATCAAGCAAGCAGAGCATTGCTAGTCAGTCACACTCCCCCTCCCTTCTTCTCACGGAACTCTAAAGCTGAAAGGTGGGGGTGAAACAAGCATTCCCATGTAACAGACGATTTAACCATTTGTGAGCTGACCCCACCGCACAGAGCAGCACTCAGGCCGTTGTCATCTTCATCTAATACTGCTGTAAACCTTCATTCCTTCACTGTCTGATCCCAGGACTGTCTGCATCATGTAATCATCCCTTCTGTCCTGCTGCCTACTATCCCTGGTCCTTGTCAGCAACACCGTCACCCATAGCAACCTGTCACCTCCCTACCGTCACCCATAGCAACCTGTCCCCTCACTACCTGACACTTATCTGAAGGAGACCTTACATATTCCTCTGCTACGACTAAATATCCTGCAGTATCATACTGACCCCATCTTATAGCACACACCTCAGGTAGACAACATATCATCAACACACAGAGGACAATGATGGAGGCTTCTGACTATTCCTATGCAGTTCAGAGAAGGCACTAATCACTGGTGTTGTGTACTACAAGTGCAAGCATTGGGATGCCAGGTAGAAGGTACAGCTATGGGATGTAAGGAGCCAAGATGGCGCCTGGGCGGCGGCTGAAGGTCTTACAGCAGGTACTAAAATGGCCGCAGGCCATGACTGGCACTAAGATGGCCGCCAGGGACGTGGCCTGACTAGGAGTACGATCAAGCCAGGCAAGCATCTAGCCACACCTTACCCCTTTGTGTGCAATGCCAACAAGTCCCTCATCTGACACACATCTATAATAATCTTTGTGTATAGCGCCAACATATCCCGCAGCGCTTACAGTTTGGTAGAGGGGGAGTGCGAACGGAGGAGGGACAGGTGGAAGCGCTACTAGGGCTGTTAGGAGAAGCGTCAGTTTTAGGTTGGTCAAGATCGAGAATTAGCTGATTGATAGCGGGTTTAAGTTTTGGTTTTAAAATGAGAGGACGGGCGGACATCACTAAAAAATTTTTAGTGAAACAAGCCATGAAGGGTTTGCGGAATGTCAAGGTTAGCGGTGATAAGCGAAGGCCGGTGACGTTTCAGTTATTTTTGCAGATGGGCGAAGCGTTGGGGCGAGTTTGTAATGACGTATTCGAGGCGCAGATGTTTCGTTGCGCTTTTTCCTTAGCTTTCTTTGGAGCTTTTCGCCTGAGCGAGTTGGTCGCACCCAGTACGACGAGGGAAGGGGGGCTTTTATCAAGCGATGTGTTGGCAGAAAATGGCAGGGTCGAGATTTGGTTGCGCCACTCGAAGACTGATCGGTCAGGAAAAGGAAAGAGGATAAATTTATACGAGGTATATGGTGCGGACATGTGTCCGGTTTAATGCCTAGGAGAATATCGGGACTGGGGAAATCAAAGAGGCGGGCCCTTGCTCAGGCATTGTGATGGTTCCTTTTTGTTGAAGTTTCAATTTAAGAGGGTATTCGATTTGGTAGTGGCAGATCTAGGGTTAAAAGGGGCAGGTTTGTCTTCGCAGTCTTTCCGTATAGGAGCGGCAACGCAAGCAGTGGAGAGGGGGCTAAGTCCAAGTGTGGTGAAGAGGATCGGGAGATGGACACCAGAGAGGTACAGGTTGTATGTCCGCCCGATAACGATTTGAGTCGGGATTGTCGAAAATTCGAGAAAGGGGGTTTGCAATTAGTCTGAGTAGTTTGCGGGTTTGCAGGGAAGGGCAGGGTGTTAATTAATGTGCGGTGTTAATTATGTATTTTTCTATTACATCAGGAGGCAGAGAAACAGCTTTAGTGTGGATTTTGGGCCACTCGTTTGTGTTCTGGGTCGAAAGAAGAACGAGGATGCGAGAGAACGGAAGACAGCTTGGAATCCAAAAGGAGACAGCTGTGATCTGTTGGCTGGGTTTTCGGGGTATGAGTTGGTGCAGAATTCTGCCGGAGGTTAATGGGTTCGTTGAAAGGGACACAGTACCTGACATTTTAGTGATACATGCGGGGGGGAATTGACCTCGGCAGCCGCCCGGCTAGGGTGCTGCGGAGGGACATTCAGTATGATATGCTAAGACTGAACAAGCTTTATCCTAAATTAATTTTAGTATGGTCGGAAATTATACCACGTAGATGTTGGAGGGGGGCACGGTCGGTGGATAGATTGAATAAGGCCAGAATCAAGTTAAACAGACACGTTTCTGCCTTTGTAACAAGAAACGGGGGGGTCAGTGTGCGACACGTGGATTTAGAGTCAGGTCAGGGAAGTTACTGGTTGGCGGATGGCGTGCACCTGAACGACATTGGCATTGACATGTGGGCTTAAGCAGTGCAGGAAGGCGTTGAAAGGGCTTTGGTTATGGTGAGGGCGGCGCAGGCTTAGGGGGTAAGCCGTGCTGGCTGTGGCGGGTGGAGGGTCCTTGGAGTCGGTCTTATAGTGGTTGGGGGGGGGGAGTCTGGTGGGTACGGCCCCACCTTTAGTATTCCCTCCTCTTATGTTAATTGGTTGTCTGGTGCTGGGGACACGGCCTATGGGGGGGAGTCCCTCCAGGCCTTTGGATTTTATATGATACCGGCCAATTAAGATGGCTGGTGTTGCCCCCGAGCCGGTAGTTACGGTTGGGGAAAATGGAGGAAAGAGAGTTATGCACCAGATTTTGTGGCTCCAAGGATCCCCCCGCTCGTTGGTTAAATATGTAAAAAGTTGTTCATGCATTTAATAATAAAAAGCTGCTGTGGCCAATTAAATCCAAACGTGAGTGTAGTGTTTTATTTCGTAAGGGTTGAGGGAGTCACAGCTAAAAGACTCTGACCTACCCCGGTCAAGTAAGGGGCTGGAGCGGGAACCGTAGGTTCCAGTGAGCAAAGGCCACACATGACAGGGGTGGTAGGGGAACGTAGGAGAGAAAGGGGTTAATTGGGGTGGAGTTTGGGTAAGGGGTACAGGATAGTGACAGGTGGGTTTGAAAGTATACAGGGGGGGATAGTGGAAGAGGGTGGGCTAGTGGGAGGTTATAAGAAGGGTAGGAGTGGTGAGGTCGGCACCATTTTAGGTGAGAGGTTTTAGAAGTCCCACCCTCCCTTAGGTTAGTGATGAGGGTACAATACAATGCTTGTCATGGCAGCGATGGCGGGTGGGGGGTCCTTGGAGTTGGTCTTATAGTGGTTGGGGGGGGGGGAGTCTGGTGGGTACGGCCCCACCTTTAGTATTCCCTCCTCTTATGTTAATTGGTTGTCTGGTGCTGGGGACACGGCCTATGGGGGGGGAGTCCCTCCAGGCCTTTGGATATTATACGATACCGGCCAATTAAGATGGCTGGTGTTGCCCCCGAGCCGGTAGTTATGGTTGGGGGCAATGGAGGAAAGAGAGTTATGCACCAGATTTTGTGGCTCCAAGGATCCCCCCGCTCGTTGGTTGAATATGTAAAAAGTTGTTCATGCATTTAATAATAAAAGGCTGCTGTGCCCAATTAAATCCAAACGTGAGTGTAGTGTTTTATTTCATAAGGGTTGAGGGAGTCACAGCTAAGAGACTCTGACCTACCGCGGTCAAGTGCGGGCATCGTGTCCTGAGTGGCCCTTTGGGACACCACATAATCATGCGTTTTTATTCACTCTCACATCACACAAAAAACGCGCTATTTCCTCGACAGTGGAAAGGGCCCTAAATGCTAGGTAACTTTCTTCTAGGACTAGCGCCACACCTGTCCATGGTTTGTGTCTGGTATTGCAGTGCAAATCCATTAAAGTTAATGGTGATAAGCTGCAATATCACATACAGTACAAGCCATGGACAGGTGCGGCGCTCTTTTTGGAGCAAAGCAGACATGTTTTTCTAATCTTGGAAAACCTCTTTTACACAGTACTGCTAAGAATCCTTCATTGTATAGTTATTACTTTATTTGATTTTTTTTTTTTAGATGAATTAGATATGCAATAAAAATTCTTGGTCATGACTTAAATGGCATTATGTATTGACCATTACATAACACGGAACATACGACGCACCTTAGGTGTGGTGATAACAGTAAAACGTGTGATAACAATTGTGTAAAATCAGTTTCTGTTGGCAAATCCAAACAGTAATGTGATTCAGTGAAGCCAGAGGACATATGACAAGATTCAGCCCTGCTCCTCAGGCCTCATTCAGTTCTGACCCACAGTCCTCCGTTCTTCCTTATCATGAAAGCCGAGTAACAATTTCTCATGAATTATGCATCTGTGTTTTACATATTTGTAACACAGCACTTATAACATGCTATGGGCCCGCAGGGTACCTCCATATGCCCCTATGAGGTATTATTGTATCTTGACGCCACCGGGAGCTAGGGGTTTGACAGGACCTCGATGAGGAACACCCCCTATCACACCCCTAGCTCCCGATTGTCTCAAGAGCTGAAGGTCCTGCTACCGTGGATTGATTCCAGAAGCGTCCGGTGCTCAGCTCCACTGCTGTGACAGCATTCCCCCTGCCCGCCGTTCTGCCCTCCCGCATGAAGCAGCGGGTCCCCACCATTCAGCACCACTCCTGCACATGCACCCCGGCCCCTGTGCTGCCGCCAAACAGCTCACTCATTAAACAGGGCCCCCCCTCCCGATGTCGCTCTGCAGCGCTTACCGCTTAGTCCGACTATACTGCTGTGAAGTTTCCAACACCGGCTCTCTGTGCAGCGCTCCCTGCCACTGCACCGCTGTGAACTCCCAACTGCTGGCCTTCTCATCGCTGCTCACCGCTGCCTCCCACAGCACCGCTCACAAGTCCTGACCGCCGTCTCTCTCTGCAGCACTCACCGCTCCATCCGACCTTCTGACCTTCTGAAAAATAGAACATTTGCATGTCCGCTCAGATGAGTGGATAGCGATAGCAATTTCTGCAAGCGGATTTAAAATCGCAATATGTTCTATTTTTGTGCGGAATCCGCACAGACCACTTTAATTGAAGTTAATAGAAATTATCTGGCCCACAGCCCATTCGCATTTGACATTGTGGATAGCCTGCGGGTACCTGCTTCATCACATAGCAACGGCTCAGAAAAAGCAAATATTAAGGAAAAAAAATTTAATTTGCATGAGTGGCGGCGGTCACCCGCAATACAGACGAGCGAAGGTACACGGTGTCACTGGATGGGGTTAGAACCAGATTCCGCTGATCCCGGATTGCCTGTGTCAGACCGGGCTTACTGGCTATTTTGCTAAACTCCATTTTACTACGAGCTCTCCAAATGTGGAGTGGCATCTCCTGTGCATGATATATGACAGTGTAAGTTAAGATAGTGTTATTGCAGCGTACCGCAGGGTGACCCTGGACACATGGCATATGCTGAAGAGCTGGGAGGGCAAGGTGCTGGCTTGTCACAGCGGCACTTATCACGCTCCTTCCCGGAGGGACGCACGTAGCCAAGGCCAGGTCAGCGCTGGGCTTAATCCAGACACCCCCGGCATGGGGATGCCCACTAATTGCACTTGCTCTCGCTTCTCTCAGGTGGGACTTACTCACTCCTCTCAGGTGGGACTTACTCTCTCCTCTCAGGTGGGACTTACTCTCTCCTCTCAGGTGGGACTTACTCTCTCCTCTCAGGTGGGACTTACTCACTCCTCTCAGGTGGGAATTACTCTCTCCTCTCAGGTGGGACTTACTCTCTCCTCTCAGGTGGGACTTACTCTCTCCTCTCAGGTGGGACTTACTTACTCCTCTCAGGTGGGGCTTACTCTCTCCTCTCAGGTGGGACTTACTCTCTCCTCTCAGGTGGGACTTACTCCTCTTCTCCTCACAAACACATCCACAGCGGGAAACCTCTCCTCCTCTTCCATGCTTCACTACATTAGGGCTGAGGGTGCCCCCATGTTGCTGGATTTTCTGACTACCACCCCTAAAGACATGGAAATCCTTTCCCGCTCTCAATCACTACATGTTGGTTCTGCGTCTAGCTTTCTTCTGTCAATTTCCATGATACAATCGTTTGTTAATCCCCCACTGAAAGGTAATCTTAGAGGAAAATCACGATTACAGTTCATCATATTTAACCCCTTAGTGACGAGCCTATTTTGTACCTTAAGAAACAAGCAATTGTCATTCTCGCATTGTAAGAGCCATTAGGTATTGACATAGCTGTATATGGCCTTGTTGTTTTTGGAGGGGACAAGTTGTATTTTTTTTTATTAGCACCACTCAGGGGTACATATAATGTACATTTGATAACGGCGATCATGTGACCAGGAACCGCATACAGCAGTTCCCAGTGACATCCCCCTGTTCTCGGCTACTCATACTAGCAGGGAGAAGGGTGATTTTAAATCTCCCAGGCTTCCAAGCCATCTGCCTGACGTATTACATCTGGTGCGCATGTGCAGAGGCCGCTGGCAAGTCTGGGAAGGAACAGAACGCCTTAGGACATCACAGTGGATGGGGGTGAGTACTCTTAGCTCCCCTCATGGGTCCGATCGGAGCTGAAACTTTAACTTTTTAAAAACTTTTATGCGATCGACGTTATCCAGCATGACCCATGACAGCTCCAGACAGTCCGGCAGCCAATAGCAGGGAGTTGTCACCCTCACAAACCACAGTGAGGCCATGTTTTGACGGCCGTGTGGAATAAGGCACAGCCGATGAGGCCGTCAAAAGAACAAGTAAATTGTGTTCATCGTTTGCTTGTTCGGGCAAACGAATATTGCAAAGTGTAAAAGTACCCTAACTAGAGATGAGCGAGCGTACTCGTTAAGGCAAATTACTCGAGCGAGTATCGCCATTTTCGAGTACATGCCTGCTCGGGGAGAGAGAGAGAGATCTCCCCCCGTTCTCCCCCACAGCCCCCCACCGGCCCCCAAATCTTTTCGAGCTAGCGGGCATGTACTCGAAAATGGCGATACTCGCTCGAGTAATTTGCCTTAGCGAGTACGCTCGCTCATCCCTAACCCATTAGTACCTCTCTTTATTACCATGACAGAGCTTTAATGATTCCATTATAAGGCAATGGGTACGCAGGCGCTGTTGCTGTCTGTCATGTGATGGTTCCAGTACTCCGTCAATTGTATTGTTTTGCTCTTACGCAAGCTTGCCAAATGTAATGAAACACCTGAGTAGAAATCAGAAATAATATTTATTTTCATACTTTCTACTAACATTTGATACACTTCAGCTGGTATTTCCCTCCATTCATCCTGCAAACATCTAGAATGTTTTCTCATAGAAGATGGAAGATGTTCATGTTTCCTGACCTGACGTTCCAGTTCATCCCAAAGATGTTCAGTAGGGTTCAGGTCGGACTCTGTGCAGCCAGTCCAATCGTGCAACATCTACATCCTCAAACCAATATAAAACAGTGTTGGGTTTGTCACAAGGTGCGTTGTCTCGTTGCAAGTATTGCTGACCATTCCCAGAGTATTACCACATTGTCGGGAGCAAATTATTGTCTGTAATATCTAGGTCCACCTCTGTGTTCAAGTTTCTTGTCACTACAACCAAGGGACCAAGACCATGCTCCATAAAACATCCCTAGACCGAAACGGATCCTCCACCGTACTTAACTGTTGGCACAACAGACGTTACCCAGGTGGCCTCCACACCCAGATACATGTATCTGTATCTAAGATAAAATAATGTGATTCATCACTCCATAGAACATTCCTGGTGCAGACTGCAGCTCTGACCATCAACTGCTTGTTGCAAAAGTCAAAATATGTTTCAACACAATTCAAAGACCCCCCCACAACAAAAAGCCTTGACACCAGTAACATCCCAATGCAATATGCAGTCAAGCTTAAAAATGGACTCCAGACACTGAGCACATCTGACAAAGTTCGGATGAACTATGGGAGCAAATGAAATCAATCAGAATTGAAATAGCAGAACAATCCATTCCAGGGGCGTAACTAAAGGCTCATCAGGGGCCCTGATGCAAAACGTGAGCTGGGGCCCCCTCTCTATCTGTATCTGTACCAGTACCTATACCTAAACTATGCTGCACAGAGACATAACTTGAAGCTTCTGGGCCCAATGCAAAACCTGTAACAGGGCCCCCAACTATAATGCTTTACTCATAGTACTGGGTTCCCTATATGTAGAAGAAAGGCCGTATGGGCCCCCTAAGGCTCCTGGGACCGGGTGCAACCGCATCCCCTGCACCCTCTATAGTTACGCCCCTGATCCATTCCATACACAAAAACAACAAAAAACAACACAATGGCTCTTGGATGTGTTGATCCAAATTGCAAAAGCTGCAGGCAAGAATATCAAATTCACATTGCCAAATGCAGTATTTCAGAGAGAAGCAAGGAGGAACAAGGAAGCTTACCGGAAGGAGCATTGCAACAAATTAGAAGACGCAAGCAAGGAAGGTCACAATCGTGAGCTGTTTGATTAGGTAAAGCGGGCATGGGCATCTTTTGCACCTCAGAAAGCAAGAGCCATCAAAGATCAGAATAGTAAAGCACTACTGAATGGTACCCAAATTAAACAATGGTGGCAAGAGTACACAGCAGAACTATATGCAGATCAACAACTAAACACCAATCAGTCAGGAATATGCGACAGAACAAGAACCTGCTATTCTTGAGGAGGAGTTTGACTGGGCGCTGAAACGATTACCAGGCAGGAAAGCCCCTGGCATCGACTGCATACCAGCCGAATTACTCAAACCAATACTGACTCCACTGCTAACAACTAGAGATGAGCGAACGTACTCGGTAAGGCCGATTTCGCAATCGAGCACCGCGATTTTCGAGTACTTCACTATTCGGGTGAAAAGTACTCGGGGGCGCTGTGGGTGAGCGGGGGGTTGCAGAGGGGAGTGGGGGGGGGGGGGGGGAGGGAGAGAGAGTGGACTTCCCCCTGTTCCCCGCTGCTACCCCCTGCTCCACCACGCCACGCCCCGCACCCCGGCGACCCCGAGTACTTTTCACCCGAGTAGTGACGTACTCGAAAATCGCGGTGCTCGATTGCGAAATCGGCCTTACCGAGTACGTTCGCTCATCTCTACTAATAACCCTTTGTAGACAGATCTGGAAGACCCAAACAATGGTCAAAGGACTGGACTAGATCAATCTTTGTCCCAACTCACAAAAAAGGTGATGCACAAGAGTGCGACAATTTTCAGACCATCGCTTTTATAACACACGCAAGCAAACGTCTGCTAAAGATCATTCGAAACCATATGGCCTCCTCCCTGATGTTCAAGCTGGGTTCCACAGAGGGCGTGGAACCAGAGACCAAATTGCAAACTTGCGCTGGGTCATGGCGAAGACGCGTGAACACCAAAAGACATATACTTGTCCTTCATCGACTACAGCAAAGCTTTTGACTGTGTCGAACATAACATGCTGTGGAAATGACTAAAGCAAATAGGAATGTCAGAGCATCTGGAAGAATTCATAAGATCATTTTATGAGAACCAAGAAGCCAAAGTCAAGTCTGCCTTTGGTAACACTGACTGGCTTGAAATCAGAAAGGGCGTCCAAAAAGGCTGCATTCTATCCCCAGCCCTGTTCAACTTCTATGCCGAAATGATCATAAGGTGATGCAATCAGGAAGAATCCCCAATTGGAGTGAAAATTGGTGGAAGAAACATAAACAATCTTCGATATGTGTAGTGTCCCAGAACAACATCCTGGTCCCCTCCATAATTGTATTGTCTTATGTAGATGCACTGTGCAAAACCCTCACGTCAATTTTCTGTATGTGTGTTGCACAGCTGCAGCGTCTAAAGGGTTAACTCCCCTAAAATCATTGCCTGTCAGCTCTGCTTCTGAATGTATCTTTTCTACTGTGTCATGTGGTACAAATGAGGTTATAAAAGTGACTTCTGGGAGCCGGAGAGCAGTTCTATCTTCATCTTGGGTGATAACACAGAGCCACATGGAAGCACCATCAGCTTCCATGTTGGTGAAGATGGAAGAGGAGGAACGACATCCAGTAGCGCATGGAGAGTGGATGTGAGAGGAGTGAGTCCCTTCCAGAGAGAGCACAACAAACCCCAGTTTTACTACAAACAGGCACCGTTCACACTACAGGCATTATTTTTCCTGTGTGGCCGTGTGCCATTGGGATCACAGTGCAGAGACTGTGCGGGGTGCATCTAGGCTAAGCCTTCTTCTAAGTAATTCTCTTGTCAGAGTGTATGTGGAGTGATTCCTGCCTTTTTACCTCCTCCGGAGTATACTTAGTTTCCAGGACCGGTGACATATAGAAAACGTGGACTATAGAGCCATATAGGGAGGCCGGAACCGGGGCCCGCAGGGCCGTAGGTGAAGGCGATCATGACGGGGTTAACGGGGAGGAAAGGGTTAATATTTTAAATGAAAATAAGGTGAGGTGGAGGTTAAAAGGGAGGGGGTGTAATGAGGGGGAGCAAAGGTTTATGGGATAGAAAGAGCGGGAAGAAAAGGGGGAGGAGTCATTCCGGGAGCAGCAGAGGAAGAAGAAGGACCTGGAACCTGGACGGGGAGAAGAGTCCCACCCACCCGCCCTTAGAGTTAGGGGTAGGAGGGGGTTAGGTAAATCGTCATAGCAGCGGTTAGGGAGGGGTCCTTGGAGTCAATATAAGAGGAGGTAAGGGGGGAGGCAGGGGTTAGTAGAGTTACCTCCTCCCCCCTCTGGTTAGTTTTAAATTGTAGGTGGGTCTGTCGCCTCTTGTTTGGCAGGGGGTTACCTGCTAAAGTTGTGGTTGTTAATAGCCGGGGTATGGCTAGATAGCCTCGGGGTCGGGAGGTTGGTGACTCGAGGTAAATGGCGAGTCTCCTGAGTCAGGTGATTGGAGACGGGAGGCGTAGTTTGGAAGATAGGGTTTCCCGAGTCAGGATTTTTAGGAGACGGGAGACAGTTACACCTATCTTCCTTGTTTTTTGGGTCAGGCGACAGATAATTTTGTGGGGAACTCCAAGGATCTCTCCATAGTAGTTAGGATCAGGGTTAAAAAAGTGTTATTCAGGATTTATTGTTGTATGTTATAATAAAATTGGCTGCTGTGGCCAAATTTAATCCAAAAAGAAGTTGTCGGTGTTTATTTTAGATAAGCTAGGTTAAAAGGGGTAATGGGGGGGTAAGTGGTCACAGCGACGACTCCGTTGTACCTAGTCATGTTCCTGTGTTTCTTTTCCTCCCAACCTCTGAGCTTCGGCCTGTAATGTCTACAAGTGAATGATACCTGTAATTGCCGGTTTATTCAAGTTTATCTAAGTAAAGTTTTACCGGGTCTCAACCGCTCCTGAGGTACGATACACAAGTCTCTCTGCTTATTACTCCGCTGTATAGAATAACGGTGTGGGAACGGTGGCGTCACGACGTGATATATATATGTTTACTACCACAAACATTCCCCCTCATGTTACCACTCGGCTACACAGTGACAAGGACTAGGCCTCCGGCCATACCCACAGTGAGTGGAGTTGTAGCACACACGGGTCCCAGAATTCCGTAAATTCCCGCTACCACTACTATTAATATATATGTGTCCCCCTCTCGCTGCCCGTTGCATATGCTGACAACACAACTCTACTTGCTGAAAATGAAAATTACCTTGAATACCTAATTCGAAGAGTCAAAAAAGAAAGCGAACACATGGGACCGTATCTCAATAATAAGAAAACAAAGCTGCTGACAACAGTCAACAATGAAGAAATTAAAAAAAGCAGCATATTCTGTTTCTGGTGTCTAAGGGCTCCTTCACGCGGGCGTATTTGTGTGCGTAAAATTAATGCGCGCAACACGCAGAGGATAGAACCCATTCATTTCAATGGGTTTGTTCACCTGGGCGTATTTTCCTGCGCATATCGGTCACGCAAAAAAAGCCCGCAGCATGCTCTATTTTCCTGCACATTTGCACATCGAAGGTCCCCATGAAAGTCACTGAGGGGTGTGCAAATGCGTGTAATACGCAAGGAGATGCGTGAAGCACTACGTAATTCCGGGGGGAAAAGAACATATCGGGAACTAATTAACCATTTCAAGTGGTGCATCTTGTTTGTCGTACGCAAATGAACATGCCCTGCAGTACAGTAAAATACGCACACAAAAAGCATTGCTCGTTCCACAAACACGCAGCGTTGAGGTGTGCACAAATGCGCGTACGTGTGAAGGAGCACCAGTGCAGGCTATAGGGAATTAACATACAAGTAAATATGCATGTCCACGGGGACAGATCCGCAGCGTTTCTCCCGCATGTGTGATCTGCGCTCCATAGGGATGCATTGGACACCCGCAGGTAATGGAATCCCTACGGATGTCATTTTCCCTTGAGGCGCGGATTACGTGTGCGGGAAAACACCTGCAGCATGCTCCATTTTAGTGCGGGTCTCCCGCAGGCTTCTATTGAAGCCTATGGAAGCCGTCCGGATCCACAGCACACCCGCAGCTGAATTCCTGCTCTCCTGCGCGGGACTGCAGGAGTTTAAAAAAAAAAAGAGTGCACGGCGCATGTGCGCGGCATGCCGCCGGCGTGCCGAGCACATCCGCCAGGCCGAAGAAAGAAGATCCGGCCGCGACGGAGGGAAGATCTGCAGCGTCCAGACAGGTAAGTAAATCTTCTTTTTAGCCTCATGTCCGCAGGAAAGGAGGGACCCGCTGCGGGATTCTGCATGAAGAATCCACAGCGGGCCTGATTTTCCCCGTGGACATGAGGCCTTAGGGCGCCTGCACATGGGCGGAAATCCCGCGGCGGGATTTCCTGCGGGATTTCCGCCGCTCAAAGCCTGCATAGGATTGCGTTAACAAACGCAATCCTATGCAGATGGCCGCGGTTTGGCCGCACGAAATCTTGCGCGGCAAACAAACCGTGGCATGTCCTATTTCCGTGCGGGGACATCACTCAGACGTCACACAGAAACGTCACTCACCCGGCCGCCGGCTCCGATCCGTGCCCGGCAGCCGGCACATGAAAGAGCCGGAGCTGCGGGGCGCGGGTGAGTACGCGCTGGTCCCTGTAGGCGCTCGGGTCCGGTCCCAGATCCGGCCCGCCCGTCTGCAGGTGGCCTTAGGTGTGCATTGCGTATTTTACATGTGTGAGGCAGCCCTTAATCCTGTAAAGCGAGAAGATGCATTATATTAGGGGACTGTTAGTTAAGCGATTACCTAAACATTCTGAATGACTTTTCACATCATTTATTTAATCAGAATCAGTAGCAAAAATAAACATAATCCGTGGCGTACAGGAAGTGCCTACTGGAGGGGAACTCCATGCAGCAGCCGCGGAGACGGTGTGTAATATTACAGTGTACAAGCCTTATCAAGGGCTTGTGCAAACATCACGCTGCGCCAATGAAACTGTTGGTCCTCAATAAAAGCTGCTGAACTTTGACACTGGCACAGAGTGCAGTTATAAGCACTGTACGAACAATAACAACTGGCACTGCCGGGCACCGAGGATCAGCACAGGAGGCACCAGCTGGTAAGTGGCAAATATTCCTCCATCATTATTATTATCATCTTACATAGTAACATAGTATGTTAGGCTGAAAACAGACATATGTCCATCCACTTCAGCCTATTACCCCCCAATGTTGATCCAGAGGAAGGCAAAAAAAAAACAATGGGGTAGAAGCAAATTTTCTGCATTTTAGGTAAAAAAAAAATTCCTATCTGACTCCAATCAGACAATCGGATATAATCTCCGGATCAACAGCCCTTCTGAACTAATCAGTGACTGTAACATGTAATACTGTTACACTCAAGACCCCCTTGTTACAGTCACAGTCCTGGATATAAACAGATCATGGGAGAGATCTCTGTATTGTCCCCTAATATATTACACATAGTTATTGGGTCGCCCCTCAGCCGTCTTTTTTCTAAACTGAATAACCCCAGTTTTGATAACCTCTCTGGGTATTGTAGTCCGCCCATTCCATTTATTACTTTAGTTCAAGCTCTAATATCTTCTTCTTGATTACTGGTACCCACAACTGTCCACAATATTCCATGTGTGGTCTGACCAGTGACTTGTAAAGAGGAAGAACAATGTTCTTGTCATGGGCCCCTAGACCTCTTTGGATGCTCCCCATGATCCTATTAGCCTTGGCAGCAGCTGCCTGACACTGGTTGCTCCAGTTAAGCTCACAGTTAACTACAATCCTCAAGTTATTTTCCACTGTTTCCCAGTGGTTTCCCCTTTGGTGTGTAATGGTGACATGTATTTCCTCTGTCCATGTTCATAACTTTACATTTTTAGTATTAGTAGTATTTTTAGTATTACTATATTATTGCCATTATTGTTATTATTACTACTCTTAAAACTGATATTATTAGGGTGATTTCACATCTGCGTTGAAGCCCCCAGCCGGAGGTTCCATCACAGATCCGGCTCAAAATACCGGAAGAAAAAGCGCTGTCCGCTGTTTCTCTATGATTAAGAACCAGTTTTGTTTGGGATGCATACACGAGACTCCTTGGGATGCTCTGTTATTAGAGATGAGCGAATATACTCGCTAAGGCCCATTACTCGAACGAGTAGTGCCTTAGCCGAGCATCTCCCCGCTCGTCTCTAAAGATTCGGGGGCCAGCGGGGGGCGGGGAGCGACGGGGGAGAGCGGGGAGGAACGGAGGGGAGATCTCTCTCTCCCCCGCTCCCACTCGCTCCCCGCCGCAACTCACCTGTCACCCGCGCCGGCCCCCGAATCTTTAGAGATGAGCGGGGAGATACTCGGCTAAGGAACTACTCGCTCGAGTAATGTGCCTTAGCGAGTATACTCGCTCATCTCTATCTGTTATGCTTTTTACCCCTTAACAACTTATAATGGATATGTCTGTCATGGCTCCTAAGAAGGGTATGGAGTTTAGCCCACTTCAAACCCAGCAGGTATCTGCTATTTCTAACACTTGAGCTGGAGCTAACTTTAATCATGGCTATTTAACTGCTTAAATGCCACCATCAATGCTAAGCACAGTGTTTAAGCAACTAGTCTGAGGGATCGACACCATAGCGGGGTGCCAATAGTTTAAGTTGTAAAACATTATGATGACTCAGTTACCAAATCCATACACAAGTATTTTTTTACTCATCTGCAGGTTAATAAGTCATTTATACTTCATGGTGAATGTCTTAAAAAGGAATACCTAAAAGCAATGGCAGAATTTATGCTTTTTTTCCATTTCCCCAAAAATTATTAATAAAAGCTTTCCAATGTAAAAATACAATTTGCCAAACCTCTCATACGGCTATGGCGAGAGAAAAAATTAAAAAGCTATTACTATTGGAAGATAATGATGAAATGCACAAAAAAAAAATCACGTATTCTTCAACCATTAAAATAGCTGCATAATTAAGCGGTTAAATGCGTATTTCCCTCATTTATGGCATATCCACAGAACCCAACCAGTGACGACTTGGATGTTCTATACTGTGTTTGTACTCCTGGCCACCGGTGGCTGAGGCATTAGGATGTCTATGCCCAAGCCAGCCATGGTTGACTCTGATGGGGAAACCCTTATAAAGTGCACATTCAATTGAAAACAAAAACTTCCTGCCATACATTATAACTAGAGATAAGTGAGCACCCAAATGCTTGGGTCCTCGTTATTCGAGTCGAGCTTTTCGTGAAATTCGAGAGCTCTACTTGAGTAACGAACCCCATTGACTACAAGGGAAGACTCAAGCATATTTGTATGTGGGGCGCCGGGTGCCGAGCTTTTTTTTCCCCTAGGTTCGTTTTCTCTCTCGCGCGCGCACTGCGTTGCAGCGGGGAGGGGCCAAAACAGGCACGTCACAGTGGGGAGGAGCCAAAAACTGGGGCGGGGTCGAACACGGCTTGATGCTCGTTCGAGTAACGAGCACCATCGAGTACTCTAATGCTCGAACGAGCATCAAGCTCAACTCTAATTATAACATCTTTACAACTAAGGACCCTTTTATATAGAACGATGGTCATTCAAAAAATTGCTGGATAGCTCTAATGTGATTGCTAATCGTTCAGTGTGAACACGGCCAACAATCGAACAATCAATGAGAATTTGTTCGCTTATCACGCATTTCATGCGAGCATAGAAACCATTGTTGGCTCGTACCTAATCGCTTGGTTTAAACAGCGCTCCTCCAGTCCTTCTCATAAAAAAATAATAAAATTCTGCGTTTAAATTGAACGCTGAAGCAAATGAGTGTTTTCATCGTTTCCCTGTTCGCTCGGGCAGACAATTTTTCACTCCGTGTAACAGTACCCTAAATCTGCCTTCAAACAGGCGCATGCGTATTTGCCCATGTGCTAGAGCAGAATGAACGTTGCTTCTTTAAGCACATTGGTATATTTTACTGTACTTTTTCACGAACATTTGTATGCACCAAAAAAAAAAAAAAGCATGGATGCTCCCAGCCATTGAAATTGCTAATTAGTCTAATGAGTTCATAATGCTTTTTTTTCCCTGCACAATTAAGTAGTGTTTCACGCATTTTCTAGCATTTTGCGCGTGCATTTGTGCATCCCCATGAGGACTTTTGGTGCGCAAGACAATGGAGCATGCTGTGTTTTTTTTGTGCGACCAAAATGCGCAGCAAAAATACGTGCATGTGAACGAAGCTATTGAAATCAGTGGGTTCTGTTCACTGGGTATTGTGCATGCAAATTTTGTGTCCGCTAATACGGGCGCGAATACGCCTATGTGATGCTCGCTCAACGGAATATCATATCCTTTTGGCTTTTAATTCTCCGATATATCTGAGCTGTTCACAGAGTGTATGGTATACGATACAGCGCCAGACTAGCAGTACCACACAATAGCTTACCACCATACAGTGCTCAAATAATACCAACGTGCAGTGACCAATGATAAGGATATCTTATATAATCTTATATTATAATAGTACTGTTAATTTATATTCCAGATATAAGGAAAAATGCAGAAGAATCAGCACAACGGAGACAATGACAATCCACAGCATGTATATGCCATTCAAAACCCAGCCTACCTTCCCGAGCCGCCATCATATACTACGAACTACATGCCAAATCCACCGCCATACAGTGAGCAAAGCCCTCCACAGGCAGGAGCCGCAGCGTATATCACCTGTCCTCCTCCTGACCAGCCTCCTTATGGCTTCCGAGGTGAAGATGGTCCTAAACCAGATGTGGAGGTTCCCCCAGAGTACACGGCTGGGGTACAGGATAGCAATGAATTCTCTGAACGTTCAATCAGAATAGGTAAGAAAATCCTAAAGGAAATGTAGACAACTAACTATCACCACTGTACAGGTAAGTCAGATTTGGGGTTGCATGTGGCCCTACATGCTGGGGGTTACGGTTTCCCGTTACAACTGATGTGAGTAATGACAACACGGCTGGAGAATATGTTGGTGTTATGGGAGTTATATAAAGCAGGCAGGGGTTAATTAACTTCTACCTCATTGTTTTTTCCCCCTTCCTCTGGATCAATGAGTGGGGGTGGAAACAGGCTGAACTGGATGGACATTTGTCTTTTTTCAGGGGGTGTCTTATACTCACCTAGCAGTTGCCGTTCTGATCCCTCCTGCTGGGCTACGGCGCTCCTGCAGGCTTCCGTGTAGTCCTCAATGCCGACGGAGCATCTGTTGCTGGTGACGGGGCTTAAATACCCCGCCTCCAGCAAGCAATTTCTCTGATTGGTTCAGGAGCACAGCCTCAGCCAATCAAAGTCATTGTTTGATGAACCAATCACAGCCATTCAATGATATCAGCGGGAGGGACCTGAACTGCAACTGCTAGGTGAATATTGTTGTTTTTTAATGTAGTGTAGCTAGGGCTTATTTTTGGGGTGGTACATATATTTCAAGCCCCCACCGAAAATCAGGGTAGGGCTTATTATCAGGGTAGGTCTTATTTTTGGGGAAACATGGTATGTATGTTACTAGGTGTAGCTGGAAGCTGTAGCCCCAATGCAAAATCTGTAACAGAACCTCCGATTATAATCTTTCATTTATATTACCAGTCTCCTCATATGGGATAAAAGACCTTATGGGCCTCTTAAAGTTCCCACTTTGTAGCATCTATAGGGATCTGCCCTACCCATTTAGATATTGATAGACGCTTTAAGTCTGCCTCTGACCCCCATGTAATGGCCCTTTCACACCCAATGAGAAATGCACGATTCTCACTGGCGAACGATTCTTGTTCATCGTTTGGTCGTTGGCTCCATTTAAACTGAACAACTATCATTCACTTTCGTTCATTTGAACTATATTTGGAACAATAATCGTTACGTCTAAACTAACCTGTACCGTTTACACCTAATTATATTCTACTTATAATACCGAGGGACTCAGTAGGTGAGAAAAGTCCTGACTTCTCCATTTTTGTAAATACTTGTATTTCCCATGAAATAAGAATTTTCAAGTGTTTTTTTCTTGAAAAAACTCTATTTCATGCAGTTCCTCTGTTATTCCTCCTAGAAATTTATGAATAAATGGACATCTGGGTGTTACTGATTAAGGATGTCCTTACATTATCCAGTCAGTGCTGACAGTGTCAAGCTCTGCAGAGATACACCCCTATGACAAGGAGAATAGTTAGCGCTCAGTTATCAATTTATTTATACAGTTCCAGGAGGAAAAACAGAGGAACGGCACAGTTCTAAGACAAGATGCTCAGATTCTTTTCAATTTCATGGGGAATACTAGTATTTAGTAAAGCAGATATGCCAGGAGTAGTCACAGTAAAAAGGTGATTCTTTTTTCCAGAAAGAGTGCCACTTGTGCCTGTGGCCTGGTCTGGTTTTGCAGTTCAGACACACTCATTTGATTTCTTCTTATGGCAGTAACTATTAGGTTAATATCTTACATGGCAGGAGATAACAAGAATCATTTTCATATTTTAGCAGAAGTAGATAGCGGGATTAGACAGATTGTTGCAAGTATTGATTGTGATGAGTCAAGCAAACAATCCTGCTGACACATCAGTTCAGCAGCTAATGGTTAACCAATGGATCAAACTTTATACTGAGTGTAAAGGGTTATTATATAGACCTACTTCATCCTCATGTAGGAGCAATATTTCAGATAATATCAAGGACTTTCTAAACTCTTGTTAACTGTAAAGAGGTCCTGTGATGGGATACAATCAGTGGGACTAACTGCATAGCTCTGCCGCCGCGGCCCCGTAGACTCTATCCTCGATATTTTGCACACTCACTTTTGTTCGCCCAGACAGTATCTACTTAGTCCAGTTCTCAGGGCTGTTAACCCTTTCCAATCCACTGTCTGACCTCTGAAGACATTATGATTTAAGGCTGTGCAGCTCCGATGTTGGAAGACGCCTGTCAGGGTTCTCTTACTGTATATTGTCAGCCTCTCTGCTGTCGGAGCCTATCCAACGTGTCACCTCATGCAGTACTGGCTTTAGCAAGCATATAGCGCCGTTGTATAATGGTAGAAAAAGAGTAAGCCCCCTAGGAAAACCAGGATACAAAATGGATTGGAAAGGGTTAATATGTCAAGTGGGTGGTCCCGACCACTCACGTGCAATGGGTTCCATCTAGAGATGAGCGAGTATACTCGCTAAGGCACATTACTTGAGCGAGTAGTGCCTTAGCCGAGTATCTCCCCGCTTGTCTCTAAAGATTCAGAGGCCCGCGGGGGAGAGCGGAGAGGAACGGAGGGGAGATCTCTCTCTCCCCCTCGTTCCCCACCGCAACTCACCTCTCACCCGCGCCGGCCCCCGAATCTTTAGAGACGAGCGGGGAGATACTCGGCTAAGGCACTACTCGCTCGAGTAATGTGCCTTAGCGAGTATACTCGCTCATCTCTAGTGCCATCCCTGCTGTCAATTAAGTCTGAGGTCAACCAGCAGGTAGTGGGAGCAACTCACTTGACACACAAGCTGCCTTCACACTGCCGATAAAACGGCACAATTTTCGCACGATGCGAGAGTAACTGGAAATGCACAATTATGAAACCAATGATTTTCAATGGTTTCATTCCCATTTGCAATATTTTCCCTCATGCGATGCGGCGTGGGAAAAAATCATAGCATGTTCTATCTTTCTGCATTTTGCGATTTTTTAATGTTTTTTTTCTAGCCCGTGTTTCCCTATGGAGCCTCCTTTTTATCGCATCAACTTGCGATTTTCACACGGTGTTTTTAGCATTAGAAACTCCTATTGGCTTTTGCGCAATAAAATCGTGCGATGCACAATTTTTTACAAGAAGAGGCATAGCTGACGCTCAAAAATTTCCTGAACAAAGCTGCGATTTTCTCGCACCAATATCACAATCGCCAGTGTGAAGGAGCCCATATAGATAGCGTCGGGAGCCGGAACTAAGAGGAGACTTTTTTTGGGAAAATAGGTGAGTATGGGGAAAAATGAGGAGTTGGAGCGTTGTGCAGATAACCCGGCGGGCTTTATGCCATGACGGGTCCTCTTCAATACTGGTGGCATCTACAGAAGGACAAATGTCTTATGTGCCCTCTAGGCAAAGAAGCCGTCACAACTTTTTTATTTAACCAAGTTGGTGCAAAATTGTATAGTGCTTTTTATACTTACTGAGTTCCCCATTCCAGCGCTGTCCGCCTGGGAAACTGCCACTTGGTGCATTGAACCGACTCATTCCCCTTTCAGTGCTCTCTATGGTGTGCGCGTGTGCAGAGATGAGTCCACTCAATGCACTGCATGGCGGCTTCCAGGGTTGATAGTAAAGTAACGAGGAACTAAGTAAGTATAAAAGGCACACCCCTGCACTCCATGACCCCTGTGCTATCAGCAGGGGCGTAGCTAAAGGCTCAGGGGCCCTGATGCAAAACGTGAGCTGGGCCCCTCTATCTGTATCTGTACCCGTACCCATACCTAAACCATGCTGCACAGAGACATAACTTGAAGCTTCTGGGCCCCAATGCAAAACCTGTAACGGGGTCCCCAACTATAATGCTTTATTCATAGTACTAGGCTCCCTATATGGAAAAGAGAGGCCTTATGGGCCCCCTAAGGCTCCTGGGCCCGGGTGCAACTGCATCCCCTGCACCCTCTATAGTTACGCCCCTGCCTATCAGCCCATCACGGGTTCCCTTTGTTGAAGGCTACACAAACGGGCTGTACCTGGTGGCAGCTGCAGTAAGCACTTTTTATTATTTTAATCTCTACAATGTGACAACATTGTGTTCCGCCACTATAACAGTAGCAGTTGTTATACACCCGTCAGCCATCATGGTGAGGTTTGCATATGTTATCAATAAGGACACGATGATCAGTAACTGCCAGACACGTCTGCGCTGCTTATTACATAGAGAAGAACAGTTCAGGACGCCCCCTGGACTTGTGACTGTCTTATATCTATGATCACATCAGGGAATGGAGGGTCGATAGAACATTTTATAAGTTTGTCCTATAAATCCCAAAACAGCACAAAAGTCCCTCAAAAATGTTGTAAAGTGGGAGCATGAAACAATTAGCGTTTTTCACTCTTTAGTAATGCTAAATATTACATATGCATTGAAATGGAACGTTGCAAACTAATGATGGCCTATGGTCAAGACTAGAGATGAGCGAGTATACTCGGTAAAGGCAATTACTCGAGCGAGCATTGCCTTTACCAAGTACCTGCCCGCTCGAGATGAAACGTTCGGGTACCGGCGGCGGGCAGAGAGCTGCGGGGAAGAGCGGAACAGAGGGGAGATCTCTCCCTCCCTCTCTCCCCCCCGCTCCCTCCTGCTGACAGCCGCTACTCACCGCTCCCCCGCGCCGGCACCCAAACGTTTCATCTCGAGCGGGCAGGTACTCGGTAAAGGCAATGCTCGCTCGAGCAATTGCCCTTACTGAGTATACTCGCTCATCTCTAGTCAAGACAGGTCATCAGTAGTAATCGGTGAGTGTCTGTAGCCTAAGACCTCCATCAATCAGCTGATCTCTGGGTCGATGCGCTTGTTTACTGAGCTCATTTCTGCAGGAAGAAGATAGCTCTGTTCTTACTATAGTGGTCTGGATTGGTATTGCAAGCCACAATCCCACTGAAGCGAATGGCCTGTAATACAAAGTCTGGCCACTGCCGTGAGAACGGAGCCATCTACTTCCTGCTGAAATCAACTAAGTGCACAAACACAGCCGCCCAGAGAACTGCTGATTGGCAGGACTCCCAGGTGACAGGCCACTACTATTCTACTATTGATGGATGACCTATCCTTAGGATAAGCCAGCAATAGTTTATAACTAGACAACCACTATAAACTGAATTCTGTTGTCATTCCAGCCTTCATCCGAAAGGTCTACGCCACATTGACCGTACAGCTGATTATCACTTTTGGACTCGTATTCATGTTTACATTTTGGTAAGTTGATTTTTACTGAAACTCCTTGTAACTAAACCTAGATATGTATATGTGTCAGAAATGGCTTATCTACTAATTATATCACAGCTGTTTGATGGTGTAGATTCATTAAAATGTTGTCCTGGTTGACCGTACTGCGGGTTTTCATCGCACGCAATGCATGGCCGTGTGATGCGCGGTGGAGTCAATGAAAGTCAATGGACTTTTATTTATACATGTGCATGCAGACACTGCGTGAGGATATGCTCGGGGAATAGATCGCGGCATGCTCTATTTCATGGCACACCATGCAGGATGAGCCCTATACCTTTATATGGGCGGTGTATGCAATGCTCTCCATACACAATACATTGCGTATGAGTGGCGATTCCTACGCAATCCCGCTATGAAACAGAGTGAGAATTTAAAAAAAAAGACAGAGTCCCACTGTGCATGACCGCGTGCGTGAGATATGCAGTCATGTGCAATATACAAGATATGCAAACACCGGTAAAATGCTGTGGGCCTCCCACATCATTTTACCCATACGCCCGTGGACAGGACGCCTTAGGCCAAGTAGCAGTAGTAGAGCCATCTATAGACAAATGAACTCACATAGAAGGCCCCTGTGTAAAAACAAAAATATGCGCGTCCCTTGCCGCCATTTTATTATTTTTTTATGCAAAAATGAAAGATGTAACAATACCTCTGCAGAACCTATTGGATGGAAGCATGGTACCCCTCCCCACTGACGTATGTGGTTGCACCCGGGCCCAGGAGCCTTAGGGGGTCCATAAGGCTTCTATTATCCATATAGGGAGCCCAGAACTATGAATAAAACTTTATAGTTGGGGGCCCTGTTACAGGTTTTGCATTGGAGCCAAGGAGCATCAAGTTATGCCTCTGCATTAAGGGGTTAAGAGAAGTTGGGGGGCCCCAAGATAAACTTTTGCACCCAGGCCCATGAGCCTTTAGCTATGCTCTTGCCCCTCCTGTTTTTTTAACAGCATGGGAAGTGGGGCTATCATAGAGTTCCGCCCTTTTCTAAGTTCTATCGCAAATCCTTCACTGTTGAGTTTAGTTCAATGTAACATCTTATAACTTTCTATGGTGGAAAAACCCCTTTAAATGATAAAATTGTGATTTCCTGCACCTGCCACTAGGGGAAAACTCTCGTGGCTGCCATGTATAAATGCTGAGGCAGGGCTTGAAAGGCAACATCAAAAGTTGCTATATACTGCAAAACTGCAGTTTATAGAACAAGCGATCAAATTATTGCAAGTTCAAGTCCCCCATAGGGATTAAATAGAAGTGTAAAAAAGAATTTGATAAAACAGCTGATGGGTGCCAGGAAAGCCAAAATTTGTATTCCCTGCTTTATACTAGAAACACTATCACTTATGACAGGACTGATTTGGTATGTACTGTATTAGGGAAGTGCTATCTATGTAATTCCCTAATATACTAGTACAGATATACCAAAGACCAAGAATGTGGAAATTGAAATAAAGCTAGCGCTCTCACCTAATGTCCCAATACATATGCATAAGTAGTAGAGATGAGCGAACGTACTCGGTTCGGGTGTTTTTGCACTCGAGCACCGCTTTTTCCGAGTAACTGACTACTGGGACGAAAAGATTCGGGGGGCGCCGGGGGTAAGCAGGGGGTTGCAGAGAGGAGTGGGGGGGGGGGGGGAGAGAGAGCTCTCCCCTGTTCCCCACTGCTACCCCCCGCGCCACCACGCCGCCCCCCGCGCCCTGGCGCCCCCCGAATCTTTTCGTCCGAGTAGTCAGTTACTCGGAAAAAGCGGTGCTCGAGTGCAAAAACACCCGAACCGAGTACGTTCGCTCATCTCTAATAGGTAGTAATCCAGCTCTGTGTATAGAAGTTACAGGACATGTTTTTGCACCGATTCTTTTCATGATTTTCTTGTAATATCTTAATGACTTGACTTCTTTCCCCATTAGGCAAACACTGAGGCGATGGACATGGCAAAACCCTTATCTGTTATTCGCACTTATGTAAGTGTTTGTAAAAAATTTGCTTATAAATGTTCACAATCCTGGATTACAGGGTTTTCGTAGACTTTAATATCATACCTCTCAACTTTTGGGTTGGTCAAGAAGGGACATTTATGTTTCATTGTGTGAAACCTCCATTTTCCCATACATTTCTGTTCGCTAGAATAGAGTCACGTCTGTCCAGAACTGCCAATGAAACTAAGGAGAGCAGGATACTAGAGCAGTTTGGACAGCCTGTATATGGAGGACAGGAAGATGCAGGACTGGGCAGATAATGGTGGACAGAACAAAAACCCCTGAACCTCTCCAACTGGACCCACAACAAAGCTAAGCACCCGCCCCAAGAAGGGCAACCCCACTGCTTGCACGTTGTATCGGAGGCTACAGATGGACTGGGGGTAGAGCATAGAACACTGATAACTACAGAGCATATAAAACTGACAACAAGCAAGTATGCTAAGAGTCGTAACATGGCCAGAATACTAGGACTATAACCAACACCCTCAGCAAGGAGTTGGTTTATATATCATAAGAAAGTTACTGGCTGGACTGATAATCATCCCAGCCAGCCCATCAGCCAAACAACTCTAGTAAAGTTACTGACCGACTGATTGGGATGTCAGTCACTGGCCAGGTCTTCAGCTAAACAGCAGCAGGGAGAGGTTTGACCCTTGATGTTTAGGACTGAATGAAACATGATTATTCCAGCAGATGCATCATGTGATCCAAAACTAATGTTCTGACATCACCCTGGAATCGAACCCGCGACTCGGAAGAAGCAGGTGCCAATGGTGCCACGGCATATTCATAATGTAAACACTGGTACAAATATCACCAAAATACTGAACATTTTAAACCCCTTAAGGATCAGGCTGTTTTGTACCTTAAGGACACTTTTTAGGGATTTTACCCATGTGGTGGTTTAACTCCCCTATTGTTTTCCCTCAGCTACCAAAATCATTTTTGCTGCGTTTTCTTTTCCGTGACATATAGGGCTATTTTTTAAATATCTTTTTCAGTGACTTTTTTTTTCCAGTTTTATTGGGGGCGAGAAGCTAAAAAAAATGATTTTTCTAACATTTATAGAAATGTTTTGTTGGTTTTTGGGTTATTTTCTTTTTTATGTATATATTTTTATTTTATTCTGTAATTTAGTTTTTTTTAATTTATTTATTTTGATTGCATTGATTGATTGCAGAAGCAGGGGCTTTAATCCACCGCCGTTTTTTTTACTATGGGCTGAGATTAAAGCCCAGGACCAAGCACCGTAAATTTACTGTGCTTGGTCCTTAATGGTTTAAGATCCAAATTGCAAAATGGAATAATATGCAATTATAGGTATTATATACAGCTAAGATCCGAAAAGATAGTTTATGGAGCAATAGAGTAAGTTTATTAACCCTTTCCAATCCAATTTTGGATTCGGGATTTTCTAGGGGGCCTTCTTTTTCTGCCTTTATACAACGGGGCTATCTACTGGCTAAAGCCAGTACTGCAGTATGTGACACACCGGAGTGGCTCCGACAGTGGAGCGGCCGGCTACATACAGTAAGAATACCCTTTTGGACATCTTCCGACATCAGAGCTGTACAGGTTTCAATCAGAATGTTGGAAAACTTCTGACACTGGAATGGAGAGGGTGAACGCAAATGTATTTCCCAGGTCAAATAGAGGAACATTTAAGGGGCAAAGAGGGACAGAGGGACTTAGATCAAAAGTAGGGACTGTGCCTCCAGAAGAGGGTCACCTGGGAGGTATTTAGGATAGGTCATCAATATTAGATTGTTGGGTTTCCAACATCTGACACCCTCCCTTATCAACTGAATGAAAGCACAGTGTCCTACCGATGGCTGTGGCTGTGCCTGATACTGCAGCTCATTTCCATTGAAGCACTGTGGAATCTTCATACAGCAAATTGAGGGGGTGCTAGGAGTCCCCCCACACAATCAATTATTGATGACTTATCGATAAGGCTTGGCTTTCACTGTTAAACTTCTAGAAAACCTTGATTCTAGAAAGGCTTTTGCAGAGCATGGGGTTTACCTGAATCTTCATGGGCACCTCCCAAACCCTATGAGCCCATGTTTCCCTCGCATGATGCCACTCCCACACATGGTTTTGTCAGCATTTCATTATATTCTATTCCTCTTTTGGTAAATTATAGTTTGCTGTTTGTTTTTCCTTGCAGACCTGCCATCTTTATTATGGTTATGGTTCTTGCCTGCTGTGACCAAGCCCGACGGAAAGTTCCATTAAACTTCATCCTACTTGGAATTTTTGTAAGTTCAATGATGGCATCCATTACTTGTACCCCATAATTCAAAGAACCCTCAATATTAAGGAAATGCTCTACATTATGCATTTTCTGTAAAAATGTCTTTGCACCCCGCCCCCCCCCCTCACCATTGTTTTTTGTTGCATTATTCCATTTCTTCTTCCAGATTACAGTTGTTTTAGCAGTCCTTTTAATTTTAAGGAGTATGATAGCCCCCTCATATTTGAGCAGTCTAGTTGTATGCCCTCCAGGGTAGATTTTATGTTTTGATGTCTCCCTGCATGTTTGGTGTATTAGTAACTCTGTATATCGCTTTGATTTTGTAGACTGTGTTTGAAGGCTGTTTACTAGGATCGTTTGCAGCGTGAGTTCTTCATATGTATCATTTGTTATTATTTGTGCAGTTGAGTTGTTTATAGTATTAAATTAGATACTTCGGGTTTTCAGAATGTCAGAAAACATAAATCTTTAAATACACGGCAGGCAGCACCATATACACATTTTATCAGTAGTGTAGTCATCAATAACTGCAAGAAACCAACTGTACCCCTAATGAGTTTTTAGGTTCCCTAGTAAGATTCCTGCTAAAGTTACTTTTAGTTATTATCATAACTTCATCCATATGCATCTTGATTTTAAGTGAGTGTGGATTGAGCACTCTGTAGCCGTTCACAGCACGTAAAAAATAGTGCAAAGATACAGCAGCACTCTGTAGTCAGTCGGGTAACGGGCATGATGACATCACAAGAAGTGGGCAGATATAGAACAGGCAGTAGACAGTCTTATGAGGGCAATGATGACATCACTAGAGGAAGCAGGTAGGGATGGAATACTCTGTAGCCAGTCTAATGATGGGAATGATGACAACACTAGAAGTGGGTAGACATGGAATACTCTACAGCCAGCCTGGCGATGGGAATAATGACATCACTAGCAGTGGGTAAAGATAGAACATGCTGTAGCCAGTCTTGAGATGGCAATAATGATATCACAAGAAGAAGTGGCTGGAAATTAAATACTCTGTAGCCAGTTTGGTGATGCGAATGATGACATCATTAGTAGTGGGAAGGGATAGAACACACTGCAGCTAGTCTGGTGAAGGAAATGATGACATCACTAGAATAAGTGGGTGGGGATGGAATTCTCCGTAACCAGTGGTGATGGGAATGATAACATCACTAGAAGAAAAGGGTGGAATACTCTGTAGCCAGTCTGTTGATAGCATTCTCCTTAGGAGTTGTGAAACCCATGAGGGGTGGAGCTACTTTTGAAGCATATGTGCAGTAGCTTACATGATTTTGCACTTTGTTCCAGGTTCTTTGATGCTGATGCTGTGATGTGGGCCACTGGAGCCACCATTCTTATTACTTTTGGTTTGACAATTTTTGCTTTTCAAACAAAGGTAAGACGTAATTTATATTGTGAGGTCCTAACATTACCAGTGATCTCCACCATATAATTGCTTGCACTAATCATATCAGCAACACATAATGCACACAATCACCAGACCAAAGTAATTACAATAAAATAATACTTTAACAGAAACCTGTCATGTCCTGACAGCACCATAAACCAAGTTATGGTGCTGTTAGGGTACGTGACAGGTTACCTTTAAAGGGCCACTCCAGCATAAACACACTTTTACATCCCTGCACCCCTCACCTGATTGTCTGTCCCACTCTGGATGTCTCCTCTGTATACTGCCTTCATTTCCATACAATGCAGCATCCTGTCTGATACTTATCAGACACCATCTTGATTTTTACATTTATCCCTGATTTCTCTTCCATTGTGCTGTCCTAGTAAACCCATGATGCATCAGCATCAGATGGGCATCTAGAGCCAGTACCTTCCCTGCCTGCAGGGAAGACAGTGTGATTATCATTACCCTCTATTGTCTCCTAAGAAAGATAAGATCATAAGTTACAATCAAGAGGCTGAACTATCATCTCCATTATAACTGTGTGACAGGAGCCTCTAATTATCAGCATTGACTGTGATAGCAGTTTCTCTTCTCCCTTCACCTGTGAGGAGCTTGTGTGGTACAGTTCATGTAATATCATCACACATGATGTCCTGGCGATTGAAATAAAGACTCTTGAAGAGAACAGAAAGACAAGTAATTCTCAAGGGTTCATCTTGTGATCATATGACCCACTTAAAAAGAAGTAGTCCAAGACTTTTCAAATGGGAAATAATAACTAAACAAGGTAATACTAGCCAACTTATAAAAACTAAGGACTAGTTACACAATGAAAAAATTCCACTGGAGTGGCCCTTTTAAGGGGTTGTTCAATTTTGATAAAACCCTTTTCAGGTAACAGGTCCCTGTATGATGTGCCGATCTTGGGGGCTTGCTGTTGGGATCTTTTGCCACCAGCCGTTATTGCCTGTAGAACTTTGAAATCAATTTGTGACTTTCCTCTCTCTCCAATAGAGGACAATCTCAAATGTTGCATGACCCCGAATCTCCTCCAAGGCCTTCTCATAGATTCCTATTCCCTCTAGAGGTGTATATATGTAACCATCATCATTGAAGCCTATGGTAGAGAAACGGGCAAGCAAATGTGCAGTCATAATGTTATATAGCATGAGCATCAGACTATGGTACTCTATGTCATGTATAATCTGGGCTTTAATCCTTTCCAATCCACTGTCTGACTTTTTCCAAAATTCTGATTGAAGCCTGTACAGCTCCGATGTCGGAAGACGTCCGGCAGGGTATTCTTACTGTATATTACTGGCCGCTCTGTTGTTGGGGGCCTCTCCGACATATCACATACTGCAGTACTGGCTCTAGCTAGCAGATGGCGCAATTGTAAAATGGCAGAAAGAGAAAGCCCCCTGGGAAACCCTGAATCCAAAATTGGATTGCAAAGAGTTAAGGCTGGGTTCACACGGGGCGTAATTGCAGCGGAATTTCCGTGCAGACATTCTGCACAGAAATTTCACCTGTGACTTTTAATCACAGGATTAGCCAGCAAAGTGGACGAGATTTGCAAAAAACTCGTCCACATGCTGCGGCCAAGCCGCGCTGAAATTGACATGTCGTGCGGAATTCAAATACGTGGTATGTCAATTTGTTTCCCTGTTTCCACGGCGGGCTCTCTCTTCTCTATGGGGAGAGATTGCCGTAGTGGAAAGCAGGCGGTGATGCCGCTCCAAAACCCGCGGAAATTTCCGTTCGGTCATTCCATGAGATTTCAGTCCCGTGTGACCCCAGCCTTAAGGTTACACTTTTGAACCAAATTTTATCTCTTCAATGCATTTGCAAAGAAAACGAAATACTGCCGTTTTGTGTATACAGCTGCTGTGCAGATTTATGATCAGTTTTTTTTAGTTTACTGTACACTTGCAGTTAATATCATTAGGGAGTGACACTGAAATGTTACACAGTTGAAATAAGTATTTTGTTGTTGTTGTATCTCATTTCTACTGTTTTACCTCTAGTGGGATTTCACCGTCCTGTCTGGGAGCCTTATGGTTCTTTTCCTGGTGTTCTTATCTTTTGGCATATTAGGTGCCATCTTCAGGTCGATGGTAAGTACTACAATAAAACACATGGTCCTATATGGGCCTCATGTACATGACCTTATCTAGAATCCGTATGATACTGTTGATTGGACACCAATTTTGCCAATTATACCATGAACTCCGAGTTATGACTGACCAGTAACACAGTAGTTGTGGCATCTGCTCACTCTTTTATCTGCTTTTTCAGTGGCTGAATATTTTCTACGCATGCATTGGGACCTTCATTTTTGGAATTGTAAGTAAAGTTCTTCTTCTGAATTTTACAATTAAGGTAAAAAAAATACCCAAAATATAAATATTTGAAGAATTAATTTTTTAAAATACATTGCTCTCATAGTTTCTGCATGATCAGTAGTATTATTTTCATATCAGCAAGTTACGTGGGGCTTTTTGGTCCTTTGTAGCGCAGTGACTCTATCCTATTAGGGCTGGTACTCTGATCTACAGCTACAATTGTTAGTCATCATAGACATTGCAATATATCATGACCATGTAAGGCATTGGATTCCAATGCATTCGTTCACACGGGCGAATTTGCGGCACGTAAAAGCATTGCACTGGAAAAAATAGAACATACGTGACCAAAATCGGCAGGTGCTTTGATGCACGGCCGGAGAAGATAGTTCTGGTTCTATCTTTCGACCGATATATGGCGGCGGCTCCCATAGACTCTTGCTAAAAACGTCACGCCCAGTCGTGTCAATGGATGAGAAAACGTTAATTAAGCTCAGGACTTATGAATTGTCCATTCATATGATTAACGTTGCGCCTGAGCAAACGGAAAAACGCATACGCTCGTGTGAAGGAACCCTTAGGCCTCATGTCCACGGGGAAAATCAGGCCCGCTACGGATTCTCCATGGAGAATCCGTAGCGGGTCCCTCCTGCCCCACGGACATGAGCGCTGAAAATAGAAATTACTCACCTCTCACACGCTCCGGATCTTCCCTTCTTCATGGCTTCATCTTCTCTCCGTCGCGGCCGGATCTTCTTTCTTCGGCCCGGCGGATGTGCACGGCACGAGGGTTGCGTGCCACGCGCATGCGCCGGCCCGAAGAAAAAAGATCAGGCCTCGACGGAGAGAAGATGAAGCTGCGAAGAAGGGAAGATCCGAAGCAGGTGAGTATATTCTGATTTTGGTCTCCCGCGGATCCGGACGGCTTCCATAGGCTTCAATAGAAGCCTGCGGGAGCCGTCCGCGCGGGAGACCCGCCCGAAAATGGAGCATGGTCAGATTTTTTTTAAATTCACTTTTATTGACCATCCGCGGTTATTTATCTACCCGCGGGTGGTCAATGCATCCCTATGGGATGCGGATCCGCATGCAGGTGATCCGCTGCGGATCTAAAATCCTATTTTGCCCGTGGACATGAGGCCTTAGTATCAAGCACTGAGTCTTCAGTCGAGCTGTGTACTAAGCCTGAAGTTATCTTTAATAATTGCATCTCTGATCAAGCTCTGAATCCTCAGTCGAGCTTTGTTTCTAATCTTTACCCTTTATCACGAATAGTGAGTTCTAGACATCTGACTCTGCACGCCTCTTAGTGAGCATAGTGGACCTTTGTGTCCCATTTTGTTTGCACATCCAATACTCTTGGTGATGGGCGTACTCTAGGGAGTATCGGTTTTGTGGGTGTGGATGCTGCTCTCTGATCCGCTGCGCTCCTCTAGGCATCACACTCTTTGAGTGCCTATGCCTGATCTGACCTGATATCCCATCCATTATATCTGCATTTCGGTTGCTCTTCAAACAGTTTATTCGGCTTGTTGCTGCTTTAGACCTATCAGTGTTCAAGCAGTCCAGGATGTGGACCAATTGCACTCTGGTCCTCTGAGGAGTACAAACTATAATACACCCAACTGCTGGTGAAGTATTTATCGTGTCTCGAGCTAATCATCTTAGCCGGGTATTCAAACGGTCTTCTAGCAGTTACGTCATTGGGTAGTACAGTTTGTACCCTTGTATGTTTATGTGTTGCCAGTTACATAGCCCCAATTTTAATTTCTATATCAATAAAAATTGTTGTTAGAAGTCGTACTTTCTGTGAAAAAAATTACAGAATAGAAATATATACAGAAAACAGAAAATGACCCACAGCCGATGCCAAAATCGTCGCTATATGTGGCTTCTAATCCAAAACTATACAACGTCCAAAGCAAAATGAGAAACCCCCCACATACTTTATTTTAGCGCAAATATACAAATTTTAAAAAACTATAAATTTAAAAAAACCCTTTAAATTAGCTTTTAATCCCCAATAAAACGGGAAAAAATAGTCAATGAAGAAAGATATAAAAAAATACCCCTATATGTCACAGAAAAAAAATAGGGAACTTACCACACAGGTAAAATCCCTAAAGTGCCTGGTCCTTTAGGTCTAAAACACCCTGGTCCTTAAGGGGTTAAAGAGGACCTGTCTTGTCCTCCTGTTAGGGGGCTGGCTGCACAGCTTTACAAACACGGCCTCGCTGTCTCCAAAGATGTCCTTTTTTTCCTTTATACTCACCACTATGGGCTCTTCTTAAATTTGGCTGTTTGAACCATAGATTTAACAAGTCGGCGGTATCCCCCACTCACTGATAATGGGTGATGTCACTCTTTGTTAACAGTGAGCGGTGGGGACCTCCTATTTGACACATTCACAGAGTTGGGAGCCGAATTTAATAAGAGCATATACAGGGAAACATGGTTGGGTATAAACAAAAGAGAGATATCACCAGAGTTAATGGGACTGCAGCTGCAATGCTATGGAGTCGACCCCGCTGACATAAGGACATGACAGGTCCTCTCCAATATAAGGTCCAGCATCCTTATAACAATGAACTGCAGTGCACAGAGGAAGGAAGGGTTGTCATAAGGACAGAGGTACAGAACTTTACACTGGATGTTCATATGTATATATATTATTCCTTTTTATGCTTTGATAACTTTCAACACTGCTTTCTTTCCAGTATTTGGTTGTGGACACACAGTTACTCATAGGTGGAAAGCATCGCTACTCAGTGAACCCTGAGGAATATATCTTTGCTGCTCTGAGTATTTATGTGGACATCATCAATCTATTCATGCTCCTCCTGCAGATCTTTGGTTTGTGTCGTTAATTGCCTTCAAAGACTCATCTATGTTATTGGCTGAAGACAAAGAAGGGGTGGGTAAGGTGCCCACTACTGTACCCTGCTGTCTCCAAATACTACAAATCCAATGACTCAAATACAGATGTAATAATGAGGACCCTACCCCATACCTTCCTTATATAAATGCTTCGAACATATTTTTCTTCATAAATGTGTAGGTTATTTATTTATTTTATTGAGCTTTGATTTGTAACTGTTTGAAATGTCCATTGTAAAATATAACTTGTGTAACAAATATACAATTTTTGGACTTTTACATTCTTTTGTTTCCTTTTAAAACAGCGGGACGAGTTTAACCTTCAAAGCCCATCAAGTTTAACCTTTTTCAACTCAATGATACATCATTTGATATTAATTGCTTTTTCTGTATTTGGATCCTTTGTATAGTCTGTGGAATGATTAAACCATATGCCAGTTCTATGGTTTAGGCCAGTTTCATGCGGCTGAGAATTTTGTGTCAGTTTGGAGTGTGAGAGGCACAAAACTCGCGCGAATATGAACTCCATATGCGTATAAACAAAGATTGTAGAACGTATCACGCTCGGCCGTGTGTAGGTAGTCTTAAGGTGGTTTCACATCTGCGCTCAAGGTTCGGTTTTTCTGCTCAGTTCTGGGAGCAAGAAAGGGGAACCCCCGCGGCCAAACAGCTCCATCTCTGGATGGAACCAAACAGCACCGGACGGACCCCATCAACTGTAATGGTGTTTGTCCAGCTGTCCGGCACGCAGCGCTTTTTCTCCAGGTATTTTGAGACGGATATGACGGAACTTTTGGCCGAAGGTTCAGACGCAGATGTGAATCTGGCCTTAACCACACGTTTACACATACATATTTATATGATTATCTCTAATGTTTTTTTTTTTTTATCAAGCCCATCTTTTTTATCTATCCTCTTCGTCTAAGAACCCCTTTTTCGTCCATTGCATTGTGGAAGCTGAATCTTGTATTAAAGATGTGGTCTTCAAAGGAGTTTTAGGTAACACTACATTGTAATATGAGGGGGGTTCACTAAAGATTTTCCCTGAATTCCCCCTTATTTATGCTCTCGATGCCACGAGTTTCTCTCCCCAACATAATAGCAGAACTTCATAGATACACAAAACTTTTAACTTCAAGATTAACTATCAAAAGTCCGCAGCACTCAACATATCCCTATCCCCAATCCCTGGTAGTGGATTTGAGGGAGTCCTTCTCCTTCAGATGGGATAATGAAAATATAAAATACCTGGGCAATCACTTAACTGCAGGCACAAAGGACCTGTATTCAGCAAATTATCCAGGTTTGCTAAATGAAATAAGAATGGATCTAAGCAAATGGACAAAGGGTTTATTCTCCTGGCTGGGGAGATTTTTAAATCCTGGCTTTGATTTTTAAAATGAACATTTTATTAAGACTCTTGTACTTCTTTCAGGCTTTTCCAATGGATTTCCATAGAAGGGGATTTTTTTTTTTATCAATGCCCTTAACAGCATTACCATGGCTGCAAAGGAAAGTCCTCCAAGAAGCTAGAGACTACCCAACAATTGGACCTGAGCAGGTCAATTTATACAAGATTGGTCTTGGTTGTCAGTAGAGGAAATTTACAAACAACTGAATTCCAAGTTGGACACACCAGCTCCATCATACCTAAATAACTGGGAGACATAGAGAATAAGTTACAATGAAACAGAGACATAGAATTTTCACAATCACACGTAAATCTTCTATCTCTAACAAAATCCAGGAATCATGGTTCAAGATGCTTACTTGCTGGTACAGAGTGCTCTCTCGCGTGCATGTTATGTTTCCTTCCATCTCCCCAATGTGCTTTAAATGTGGAGGAGAGCAGGGTAAAATACTGCACATATTCTGGGAATGCCCATTGCTGACCAGGTTTTGGACTGAGGTGTGCAAAAATCACTTCAAAATTCACCAATTTCACTCAACCCAAATCACCTTCTCTGTTCCTGTTGCACCTTAATGACATGCCGCTGGCAACATGTAAGTGTTCGGTGGTGCGACATCTGGTGAATGCACCAAGAGCATGTATACATACCTAGGCTGTGGCGCCAGACTACCCCTTCCTTTGGTCCGGATCTGGTTCGGTATGATAGAGGAGTCAATGGAGATGAAGGACCTGACGGCATCATTTAAAGGTACACAAGACAAGTTCAGGAAAACATGGTTTCCAAGACACAACATAATACCATAATGCTTACAACTCCTAATTGATACGTCCACTCAGCACACTAAAGCGCCACGCCTCCGAACGGACGCAGGATTGTGTCTTTTTAAAACCACAAACACTCACTCAGCATTTGCACTAACAAATTGCACCTCTCCAGGCCATGATGGAATGACCCCTTTCCCTTACTAAATCAGGAAAAGTGGGGAAACCCCTGTCTAAAAGTGGAGTGGTCGTCCTGATAAGGTCGGCCCCACTGTCTTCATCTGGGTCCTTGCTATCCCTGATCAGGAACCTGGAGAGATGCACAAAACACACGTAGGACACAACACTGTTCACACACATACTGTACAGAGAACAGGACTGCACATAAAGCACGTTTGACCACCTGCACAGACATACAAAACATGTCGCCATTTACACCAAAATACAGTGTTATGCAAACCACATAGAACAGGACTGCACACAGGGCACATGTCTGACCACTTCCATAGACATACCACACATGACACTGTTTGGACCAACACACATGGTTGTGCATATAACGGGACCCCCACCCAGAGCTCACATGCATACAGATGGTAAACCATAGCCAGTCCAGATGTCCTCACTCCAGGTGAATAGGGAGAGTCAGCCACCGTGCTGACATAGGGAACAGTGTCAGGCATCACCCATCTGACACACACATAAAACATCAGATGTCTGGAGGCCGCACCTGCCCAGGGATAGGGAGCAACCTGCGAGCAGCCTGCACTTGTGTGGTCGGTCACTGTACCACACACTACACAACGCACGCACCCCAGAATGCAAGGAGGGGAGGGACAGCAGGTGCCCAGACCGTCTTCAGGGGAGGAGAGAGGGACACTACAGGCAATCATGAACCACACCAGTTCTGAGTGGGATTAACAGTGAAGAACTAAAGTGACCAGCAATCTCTCCCAAGAGTTTGCTGGTATTTATCTGCTGCAAACAAGGGGGATTGGCTGATGGAGAATACCATAGCCAGCCAACTCTACCTGTGAAGGTGTGCTCAAGGAAACCTGTAGAACCACAGGTCCCAAAAGTACAACCTTAACACTAATAACACAAAAGCGCCAGGAGGGAAATCTTGGTAGCAAGGGGATTAGCGTAATTCCAGTTAGAACACTGTGAGACCACTGTTCTTATTCTAAAAGCAACAAGTTGAGAGGTGGTGGGCGGCGGGGAGGGGGCGGTATAGAGACCTAAAAAGATTAGAGGCGGGAGAAGGAAGAAGGGGAAAAAAAGGGGCAAGGGAGATTTCCTACCTAATGAAGGGTAAGATGTGAGGGAGGTGAGATTACATATAGCCACAACTCCAGCGATGTGATCAGGCTTTACGTCCCCCATACGTGATTATACTCCGCTTGATTGGTTCATTGGACGAGATTAAATCTGGTCCGTTTGGCCACTTACACTTAAAGGGGTTGTCCCGCGAAAGCAAGTGGGGGTATACACTTCTGTATGGCCATATTAATGCACTTTCTAATATACATCGTGCATTAAATATGAGCCATACAGAAGTTATTCACTTACCTGCTCCGTTGCTGGCGTCCCCGTCTCCATGGTGCCGTCTAATTTCAGCGTCTAATCTCCCAATTAGACGCGCTTGCGCAGTCCGGTCTTCTCCCTTCTAAATGGGGCCGCTCGTGCTGGAGAGCTGCTCCTCGTAGCTCCGCCCCATCACGTGTGCCGATTCTAGCCAATCAGGAGGCTGGAATCGGCAATGGAATGCACAGAGCCCACGGTGCACCATGGGAGAAGACCTGCGGTCCACCGTGGGTGAAGATCCCGGAGGCCATCTTCGCAAGGTAAGTAAGAAGTTACCGGAGCGCGGGGATTCGGGTAAGTACTATGCGTTTTTTTTTTAAACCCCTGCATCGGGTTTGTCTCGCGCCGAACGGGGGGGCTATTGAAAAAAAAAAAAACGTTTCGGCGCGGGACAACCCCTTTAAGCAATGCAAAATGTTTATTACCAATGTTGTTTTGGATGGTTATTTCCCTTATATGACCTAACAATGTAAACCATGAGGTTTTGGGAAAAAGAGAAAACATTTACAAATAAAAAATTTATAAAAAAATAATTTCCTCTGACCCACTTCTATTTATCGCAAGATACTGAAACTACACGTGTAAGGATATAGGTCCATAGGTCACGTGCCAATTTGCAACTCTGAACTGATAACGGTCATTCTTTTACAGGTGCTGAAGTGGTGCAAGGTCTGATAAAGGACCCAGTGGAATACAGAGCAGTCATCAAATTCCTTTATTTGAAAGGTCACACACCAAGGGAGACATTCGATGTGATGAAAGAGGTTTATAGGGAGGATTCCATATCATATGATGTAGTCAAGAACTGGCATCGACAATTCCAATGTGGTCGGACTTCAGTGGAAATGGCTGCAATTCCAGGGCGACCCCACTCCACTATCGATGAACACACCATCCAGCAAGTGGAGGCTGCCATTTTTGAACATTACTGCGTAACAATTCACGCCCTAGCCCAAAATGTCAAGATTAGTTTGGGGTCCGTGGAAAAAAATCATCCAAGACCATCTTCATATGCATAAGGTATCCACTCGCCAGTGATCCCCGACTGCTCACACCTTTCCAGAAGCAGGAATGAGTCAAATGCAACCAGGCTCTTTCGACGATGTGCCATGGAAACCAGGAGGACTTTTTCAACAGACTGATCACACAGGATAAAAGCTGAATCCATCACTATGATCCGGAGACTAAAGTCCAGTCAATGCAATGGAAGCATGTGGACTCACCACCTCTGAAGAAGGCACGTGCCCAACCCTCGGCAGGAAAGGTCATGCTCACAGTCTTTTGGGACCAGCACAGAGTAGTCTTGATGGATTTCCTAGCAAAGATATGATTACTGGGGCATACTATGCTTCACTGCTGCAGAAATTACAGGAGGCCATCAAAACCAAGAGACGTGGCATGCTCACCAATGGTGTCCGCCTTCTGCAAGGAAATGCCCCAGTTCACAACTCAAATGTTGCCCAGATGGAAGCACGCTGCTGCGGGTATGAAATTCTACCGCATCCCCCTTATTCACCCGACCGCGCACCATCGGACTTCCACCTCTTTCCAACAATGAAGTCATTTTTGAAGGGCAAGCATTTTCCAGATGATGAAATCACAACGTGGCTTTCGGAACAACTTGTTGACTTCTACCAGCGAGGTGTTTACAGTTGCATAAAGAGATGGGAGAAGTGTGTCCCCCTAGGTGGCACCTATGTAGGGAAGGACTAATAACTGTGCCAAGTTTAGAAAATCTTTAATGAACGGCTGAACGCCCCTCATATATACTTTAAAATCTTATTTGCTTATTGGTCTAACCCATGGGAACCTCATGGTCGCTGACAGAGAGTCGCAAAATTTTACTGTGTATTTATACAGCACCAACATATTTTGTAGCACTTAACAAAACCGTGATGACATGTACATAAAAAAATCAGACATTACATATGATATTAAATTAATAATGATGTAAACAACAGACGTGAGGGGCCTGCTGACAAGAGCTTACTATCTATGAGGAAATAAGGGTGACATAAGAGGTAAACGTGCTTGTTCTGTGCAATGATCCAGCAATCTTCTATATAAATAGATAGAATACACACAGCTGTATGAGCCAGTCACCAGCCAGTATCTTCAACCCCAATTCCAAAAAAGTTGGGACACTGTAAAATATAAAGAAATGTTAAGGAAAAAAAAAGAATGCAATAATTTGGAAATCTCACATATTTTATTCACAATAGAAGATACTGCGTTTCCCAAAAATAAGACCTACACCAATAATAAGCCCTACCATTATTTTAAGGTGGTTGGGAGTTGAAGTATAAGCCTTTTTCCGAAAATAAGCCGTAGCTACACTAGGTGAAAAAAAACTTCGCAATCCTCACCTCGCAGCTGGCGTCTGTGTCCACCACGATGATCCCCCAGGTGCTGCGGCAGGCTGTTGTGTAATCCTCCCCACTGTTAGAGGATTCCCTCTCTGGTAAACGGGGCTTTGAATTCCCCCGGCTTCAGCAAGTGAGCGCTATGATTGGATCGAGCGCCAGCCAATCAGAGCCAGCACTAGATCAGTCACAGCCAATCAGTGAATAACATCATTGAATGGCTGTGATTGGTTCATCGAGTGCCAGCTGTGATTGGTTGGCGCTCGATCCAATCACAGCGCTCACTTGCTCAACCCCCGTCTACCATAGAGAGAGAATCCTCTGACAGTGGGGAGGATTACACAATGGCCTGCAACAGCACCTAGGATATCATCGCGGGGGACACAGATGCAGGCTGCGAGGTGAGTATACGCCCCTTCCCCCTGAAAATAGGACACTGTGCCTATTTTGGGGTAAATTTAAATACAAGACGGTATCTTATTTTTAGGGAAACACAGTAGAACACATATCAGAAGGTGAAAGTGAACCATTTTTCCATTTAATTTTAAAAAAATTGAGGCATATAGAAATTGACGGCAGCAACACATCTCACAAAAGTTTGGACAGGGTAACAAAAGTCTGGAATGGTTCTACTAATGAAAAACAACTGGAGGGTCAATTTTTTACTAAGACGTGACTGTGTATAAAAAGAGCATGTTAGGCCAGTTTCACAAGGGCATCAAAATCATGCAAGATTTGTACATCGCAAGAAGCACAAATCTTGCCCAAATATGAACCCCATTCTTTTGAATGGGGTCATGCACATGAGTGATATTTTTTCTGTATGGCACCGCGATGCTATCCGGAAAACAAATCGCGGCATGTTCTATCTTTCTGGTGCTCTCACAATTGCAGTGCCCATTGTTTTCAATTGAAAGCAATGTGATAAACTCTGTGATAGACTGTCGCAGCTGTGACCGCCACAGCGAAAGTTCTCTTCATCCCCGAAGTGATGCGAGGCATTTTCATGGCAAAACAGCCTTGAAGATTTCACATGGTGGGGAGCATGATATGGGGGTGGGATTCACAGCCCCATATTGTGCTCGCCCGTGTGAAGTGAGCCTTAGAAAGGCAAAGTCTCTCAGAAGCAAAAATAGTTTCACCAATCTGTAAAAAACTGCATCCAAAATTGTGGAACAATTTCAGTAAAATGTTCCTCATTGTAAAGACTTTGAATTTCCCACCATCTACAGTACATAGTATCATCAAAAGATTCAGGGAATTCATGTACACAAGGGACAAGGCCAATAATAAATATTGTATGCTCGAGATCTGCGGGACCTCAGGTGTCACTGCATTAAAAACAGGCATGATTCTGTAATGCAAATCACTGCATGGACTCAGGAATCCACAAATGCAAGCTAAAGCTGTATCATGTAAAAAAATAAACCATATATCAACACAATCCAGAAATGTTGGCATCTTCTCTGGGCTAAAGCTCATTTAAATTGGACTGAGGCAAAATTAAAAACTGTTCTGTGATTAAAAGAATCAAAATTTGAAATTCTTTTTGGAAACCACAAACACTGTGTCCAGCAGACTCAGGGGCAGAGGAACCATCCAGCTCATCACACAGTACAAAAGCCTGCATCTCTGATGGTATGAGGTTGTATTAGTGTCCATGGCATGGGCAGCTTACACATCTTGAAAGGCACTATCAATGCTGAGCAGTATATAGGGGTTTTAGAACAACATATTCTCCCATCCAGACAACTTCAAGACAATGCTAAACCACATAATGCATTCATCACAACAGCATGGTTTCACAGAAGAAAAGTCCGGGTGCTGAACCGTCCGCCTGCAGTCCAGACCTTTCACCAATAGAAAACATTATGAAATAAAAAATCCAGCAAAGGTGTCCCAGGACTGTGGAGCAGATATAATCCTACATCAGACAAGAATGGGACAACATTTCTTTCTGAAAACTCCAGCAATTCCCTCCCTAGACATTTACAGACTGTTGTAAAAACAAAAGCAGATGCTACACAATGGTAGACATATCAGTGTCCAAACTTTTTTGAGATGCGTTGCTGCCATCAATTTCTAAATAAGTAAAAAAGAAAAAGTGTTCTATCGTGAATAAAATATGGTTATACTAGCTGATATACCCGGCTTCGCCCGAGTTAATTTGGTACTGGTGTTTATCTGGTGTTCACACGGAAAATCTTTACTTTAGAGATACCGGGAAAAAAATATGTTCACCATTTTGCATGGTTCTCTGCATTACCCAGGAAACACCACATGGAGGCAACCATTCGACGTTTCCTTTATGTAAAATGACACCAGGAAGTGAATTAGATTACGTACGTAAAATTTGGACACTGATTCTTTTGTGCGTAGAATTGAATAATCGAGTTGGGACCCATTCTCTTTTCCTCTTTATGACATAATCAATGCTCATGCCAAATTTCAAGTTTCTACAACATCGGGAACTGAATTAGATTACATACATACAATTTGGATGCTAATTCTTTTGCGCTAGAATTGAATAATCGAGTTGGGACCCATTCTCTTTTCCTCTTTATGACACAATCAATGCTCGTGCCAAATTTCAAGTTTCTATGACATCGGGAAGTGAGAGAATTAGATTCCGTACGTAAAATTTGATGCTAATTCTTTTGTGCTTAGAATTGAATAATTGAGTTGGGACCCATTAACTTTTCCTATTTTGGACATAATCCATGCTTGTGCCAAATTTCATGTTTTTACGACATCGGGAAGTTGGAGAATTAGTGGTGAGTCAATCAGTCAGTGAGGGCTTTTGTCTTTATATATATATAGATGAGATTTTTAAATCTTTGCATTCTTTTTTTCTTGAAATTTTACACAGAGTCCCAACTTTTTTGGAATTGGGGTTGATGTACATACAAGCCAGGGAATGTGATAGACCTCCCTGAAAAGATGTGTTTTTTAAGTCACACTTTAAATTATATATATTGTGATTAACCTGATTCTCAGGGGTAGCCCCTCCCAGAGAAATGGTGCAGTTATGGAAAAATCTTGAAGAAACAATATGTTTGGATTAAAGGGGTTTTCCAGGCACAAAAAGGAAATTCGGAAAATGCTGAAATCTAGGAGGTACTGCTAAGTAGCAGCAATCTGTACCTTTTATCTGCCACTCAGGACCCTCTTCTTCATCCCATGCAGCCATCGATCTGCAGCTGTGTTTACTTGCATCAGTTCTGCAGTAAACACCGCAACAGACTGTTACCTACAACTCCCAGCATGCATAGAGCTGGTTTACTGGCCAGCACTGTAGCTCCGCCCACAGCTTGCAGGTCCTTCAACTTACCAGCACCAACCTCCCTCTCAGTGAGAGAGCCAGAGAAAGCTGCTGGAGTAGACAGACCGGACCTTTCAACACTCTGAACTGCACATGAACAATACAGCACAGTGCTTCCGCTCCTGTCCTCCCATCATGCACTGCTCACAGGAAGTTGGAGGCCATGGCTGGAAGGAAGTAGCAAATGTGGACAAGCGGAAGTGGGGATCTTTTTCACGTGGAAAGTAATAGAAAATGAAGAAAGTAGCTACACCAGTTACAGTGAACCCATTACAAAATGACTTATTGTCATGATGTACATGAGATTTTAAAATGTTAGTGTGTGACCAGAATCCCTCTTTAAGGAGGATGTTAGTCAGAGATCCTTAGCAGAATGAATGGGTTTTGGTAGGGTGGTAGACAGACACAAGGCGGTGCAACACTGTGGAGAGCTTTATGGATGAGAGTGATGAATGAGGCCACATTCACACAAGCATATTCGCGTGCGCAATACACAGAGAATATAACCCATTGATGTCAATGGGTTTGTTCACATGCGCATTTTTGTAGTGACTGGCACAGGGCGGAGGCATCAGTGTAGTGACTGGCACAGGGCGGAGGCATCAGTGTAGTAACTGGCACAGGGCGGAGGCATCAGTGTAGTGACTGGCACAGGGCGGAGGCATCAGTGTAGTAACTGGCACAGGGCGGAGGCATCAGTGTAGTGGCTGAACCAAAAGAACATCCCGGATGCTGCATTTAGGATGGTTTGGAGAAGGGAGAGTTTAGTGAGCGAACGTTTAGTGAAGTACAGTAGTCAAGACAAGTACGGATCAGGAGATGTTTTTGAGGTGCAGGTGGCAGAAATGTGCAATTGATTAAATATAGGGAGTAAAGCAAAGCTTGCAGTCAAATATAACCCCCAGACAGGAAGCATGCTGCCTAGGGGATACAATGATTCCACAAAAGGATATATTAAGTTTAGATAGATTAGTAGATGGAAACACGAGAAGTTTCGATTTAGAAAGAGTCAGTGTCAGATAGAGAGAGGACATGACATTAGGAACAGCAGACAGACAGTGACTTGCATTTGGGAGTAGTGCAGGAGTGATGTCTTGGGAAGAGTTCTTTAATTAGGTGTCTTCAGTGTAAAACTAGTACAACACTAGATAAGGAGAACACATAAGGCTGCCTGTCCACGGGTGAGTTTGAATTGCGTTGCCTGCGGCGATAATCCGGCTGTGGGGAACGCAGTGTAAGCTCATCATATCGTTGCTATGGAGAGCGCAGCCGCCCTGTCCACGAGTGGAGAATCATTGCGATTCTCTGCTCGTGGACGGCAAATCGCAGCATGCTGCGATTTGCCGCCGTCAGTCTATCTGTCAGATAGGCTAACCGGGGGAGATCCGTCTGCCAGCTCCTGGGCGGATACCGCTACGCCCGTGGACAGGCAGCCTAACTTCTAGAAAAAAAAAGTATATAAAAGCCTTTAAAAATAAACTGGTATTTGGAACAACTGTGCTTCCACCAGAGAGACCAGTGCAGGCACAGCTGGAGCTCCCTGTTCTGCTATGCAGTTAGCTAGCTGGAGACAGAATCTGTCTTCACCAAGCTGCATAGCTGAATAGCGGTTTCAACAAAATTATTCAGAATAGGCCTACTGCAAAGATGCTTATAACTGCCTATTCTGTACATAAAAAAATTAAAGTGCAGTCACTCTTCAAGTTCTTCTTTGTTTTTTTTTCTCTGTGATATGCCTTTCATCCATATCATGTTGTGCAACAAAAATGTTATGTCCAGTATTAGTAGTTAGTAGTCGTAGTCACAGCAGCACAGGTTAAGGGTAATACACTATGCCAAAAAAAAAAAAGTTCAACACAAAACTAAACTTCTTCATAAAAGTATCTTCTTTGCTGGGCAAATACACTGATGCTGAATAAGAGTGGATTTAGGAGTGAAACTATTCCTGCAGTAGAAGCAAGAAAACGTTCTCTCGCTGCTATGAATTTTCTGATGTTCATTAACATATTCTTTCCGTGTGAAACTCGTGCCACAATCTGAACACGAAAAAGGCCTTTCTCCCGTATGAGTCCTTTGATGGCAAATAAGAGCAGTCTTCCCTGTGAAACGTTTCCCGCACTCCAAACAACCGAATGGCTTCTCCCCCGTGTGGGTCCTCTGGTGGCTCAGAAGGCCTACTTTATGTCTGAAATGCTTTCCACACTCGGAACAAGGAAACGGCTTCTCACCGGTGTGAATCCTTTGGTGATCGAGGAGACTCCGTTTATAGATGAAGCTCTTCCCACATTCGGCACACGCCAAGGGTCTCTCCCCTGTGTGGGTTTTCATGTGTGTAGCAAGGCTTTTCTTCTGTTTGAAGCATTTCCCACATTCAGGACATGGAAAGGTCTTCTTAAAGGTGTAAACTGTGTTTTGTGAAATAAAAGTTGGATTCTGGATGGCACATTCATCCGTTTTAGGATGCACAGGTAAATCAGTACTTCTAGGGATACAGTCAACAATATCTGGTGGAGATCGCCAGTGCAGAAAAGAATCTGAAGGCAAATCTGATGTAAAAGGGGATACAAGCGTGGGGCTCTGGGTGACACAGTCATTAGGCTCAGGATACATCAACAATTCATCACTTCTCTGAATACCGTCTACCATTTCCGGTGGAGATTTCCAGAGCGAAAGAGAACCTGAAGACAAATCCGAAGTAAAAGGAGTTGGGCAGAGCAGCGGGATATTAGGGATTTCTCCTTGAAATTCTTGCATAATCGCTTTATTTTCATTTGTGTGTTCGGAAGAGGAAATGTCACGATTCTCAGTCGTTTTCTTGGAATGCCCTGATAGAAATAAAAGAAATGTATAGTGATATTCAATTCTACATATCTCATCAAGCCTTAAGACTTCTTAAAGGCTAATGTACACCTCTGCACTTTTTTTTTTCTTTTAATCAATGTGTCTTTGGAAATAAAGACTTATTGGTTTTCATTAAAAATTTCTGATTCTTCGGTTTCTATGCTTGTAATGTTTTCCAAGCACTGCAGACTGGAGGACTGACAAAATAGCTAAATCTGTCAGTGAAAGCAGCTTTGCAGCCCTTCACTTACACTGCTCTTCTGAGCAAGAACCAACATGCTGTGAGGAGGGCACATTACACAGTAAGGGATTTGTGAGACACGATCACTCAGGTTCTTTCTCCAGTGATAGGAAGAAATCAACACAGTCAATTGTAAGTTAACGTTAGTCCTTTACACAGGGAAGTGCAGTCCACAGAGAAGTTATATGTCATTATTTATTGCATACACTCCAAGTCATAAGTAGTAAAAGAGGATAACAAAACCTCTAGTTTGTCTGGCGGGAGAAACCTTATTACACAGAGCTATATGACAGTGTTGGGAGATGTGGGGAAATGCTGAGCATCAAATAATCCCATGTCTTAGCATGATATAATAGCAGTACTACTATTTTGTCATGCTCTGCTCTCCATCCAAATCATCTGTTCCCCTTCCACCTGCTCAAAGTACATTTAGGCTCAGTTCCTACCACTCTGTCACTTGATCTAGAGATAGCACTGTGTTGTAATCAACTACACCCTGCTTATCTGCTCTTCAACCATCAATCTCTCCCCAACTAGGAATTAGGAGAGGAAGTCAAGGAGGGCGCCAAACACTTTTCAAAAGGTAGTAGGTAACTTGTATTAACTCACCTGGTGCCCGACATGACACCCTAGGGTGAACATGTCAGCACCTAGTATCCAGGCAGGCATACAGCATTTTTCTTTCTTATTATCACAGAAATATCCACCGAATTGAACTCCAATGGAGAGCTGCAGGTATCACCCAGAAAAATCCGTACCTCATAAGAGGACGGATCACACAGAAATAGAAAAAACAGAAAAATTGGGGTTCCTGCGCTGCTTTGCAAGAGATAAGGACCGGTTCTTTTTTCCATAAAGAATTGCAGCGGTCAGTAATGATTCATACTAAAGACATTTATTTAAACATAACAAATTGAGGTCAAAGCCTTATATAAAATAAGTATAATAAATAAATATACTTGCAACGTGAAAAATACAATGCGACGCGTTTCGACGTACTGGACGTCTTTCTCAAGCAGAGAAAGACGTCCAGTACGTCGAAACGCGTTGCATTGTATTTTTCACGTTGCAAGTATATTTATTTATTATACTTATTTTATATAAGGCTTTGACCTCAATTTGTTATGTTTAAATAAATGTCTTTAGTATGAATCATTACTGACCGCTGCAATTCTTTGTGGAAAAAAGAACCGGTCCTTATCTCTTGCAAAGCAGCGCAGGAACCCCAATTTTTCTGTTTTTTCTATCCCCAACTAGGAATTGGTAAAGAGAGAAAAAGCATTGTGTAGTGTTGAGTGCATAAACTGGTTGATATAATTCTACATATTATATTGGTAGAGTTGAAAGTAAAGTACACTAAATGATAATTGCTCAAAATGACAGTTTGAGTGACAGTTTTGAGCGATCATCTTTACATAACTCTTAAGTAGCTAATTAGCTACTTAAAGGGGTTGTCCCGCGCCGAAACGGGTTTTTTTTTTTTTCAACCCCCCCCCCGGTCGGCGCGAGACAACCCCGATGCAGGGAGGTAAAGAAAGCTTACCGGAGCGCTTACCTTAATCCCCGCGCTCCGGTGACTTCAATACTTACCGCTGAAGATGGCCGCCGGGATCCTCTGTCTCCGTGGACCGCAGCTCTTCTGTGCGGTCCATTGCCGATTCCAGCCTCCTGATTGGCTGGAATCGGCACGTGACGGGGCGGAGCTACACGGAGCCTGCATTCTGCACGAGCGGCTCCATAGAAGACAGGAGAAGACCCGGACTGCGCAAGCGCGGCTAATTTGGCCATCGGAGGGCGAAAATTAGTCGGCACCATGGAGACGAGGACGCCAGCAACGGAGCAGGTAAGTATAAAACTTTTTATAACTTCTGTATGGCTCATAATTAATGCACAATGTATATTACAAAGTGCATTAATATGGCCATACAGAAGTGTATAGACCCACTTGCTGCCGCGGGACAACCCCTTTAAAGAGTTAAATGCAGGCGGAGCGGGATACTGCTGTGATAGCTCCGAGAACAAAGCAGCTGTTTTGTATATGCAAACAGCTACATTGTTCTTGGAGCTTTCAGTTGGTATCCCGCCGAGAACTGCCAGCGGGATGCCAGCTGAAAGTATACTATCAGCGCTGCCTGCTGAGAAAATCAGCGCGCAACGCTGATAACAGTCATCAGTGATGAAAGCATAGTGCACGATGGCCGCGAATTTAGATGCAACAGTTTTCACTCAAAGGATGGCTTTTAAGCGATAATTGTTCTGTCTAAGGGGGCTTTTAAGCTTTGGTGGATATGGGAGAGTGTAAAAATAGGTAGCTCCTCAAGGGGCTTTGGTGTAAATTTCATTTGTAAAATATTTGAACGTTTTTTTGCCATTTTTGTTATACTTACGAGAGGATTTATTTGCTGGGCAAATACACTGATGCTGAGTAAGAGTGGATTTATGGGTGAAGCTCTTCTCACAGTAAGAACATGAAAATGGTCTTTCCCCGGTGTGAATTTTCTGATGCTCAATGAGATATTCTTTCCGTGTGAAACTTGCATTGCAATCAGAACATGAAAACGGCTTCTCTCCCGTATGAGCTCGCTGATGACGATTAAGGGCCGTTTTCCCTGCAAAATATTTCCCACACTCCGAACAACCAAACGGCTTCTCCCCCGTGTGGGTCCTCTGGTGGCTTAGAAGGCCCACTTTATGTCGGAAACATTTCCCACACTCAGAACAAGGAAACGGCTTCTCACCGGTGTGAATTCTTCGGTGATCAAGAAGACTCCGCTTATGGATGAAGCTTTTCCCGCATTCAGAACACGATAACGACCTCTCCCCCGTGTGGGTTTTAATATGTATCGAAAGACTGTTTTTGTGTTTAAAAAATTTCCCGCATTCGGGACACGGAAATGTTTTATTCAAGGTAAAAAGTGTTTTCTGGGATATAAACGTCGGGTTCTGGATGTCACAATCATTAGGCATAGTGTGCGTAAACAACGCATCGCTTCTAGGAATACTGTCTGAGGTATCAACTGAAGATCCCAAGTGTTTAGGAGAAGCAAAAGACAAATCTTCAGTGAAAACAGCGGCAGAAGGAGGTGAGACACTGAGGTCCTCTCCTTGAAATTCTTGTATCATGTCTTCTCCATCCCTTGTATAATCAGATGACACAATAGCGTGCTCTTCTATGGTTTTTCTACTGTTGTGTTGACCTGAAATAAAAAAGTAAAGAGTTTGCAATATCCCAAAATCTACCCCTTCCAAGTTGTTAAAGGAGTTTTACCGTGAAAACAAGTTATCCCATGTTACCAGGATAAGGGACAGCTATCTCGGTGAGGGCCTGACCACTGGGGCTCCCAACAATTTGGAGCATCCCTGCATGATTAGAGCGGTGGTCGCACACCTGTATTGCTGCTCCACTCATTTCAATGGGACGGGTGGAGATAGTCGGGTTCAAGCACTCAGATATTTTCTAAAGTCCCATAGAAATGAATGGAGTAGCAGCTTCTGTGGATAAGAGATAACTTGCTTTCATGGTAAAGCCCATTTAATAGTCATGAATACGTAAGTAGTGTTTATTATTTAAAAATAATTTATGTATCATTGTTCTATATGTTCCAACAGGAAATAAGAGGATGGATGAACCCTGAAAAACTCTATAAAATTGGGCAGATGTGTTATGACCGCCGGTCAAGGCCAGCCGCGTCCCCTACCTCCTCCTGCTGTCAGGTATGGCTGGCGCCATGTCTTCTGTGTTATCTGTGGGAGACGCAGATTTTTCTGTCAGTTTCCTGCTTCCTGAGTGGGAGCATGCACTCAGCCTGACTCTTAACCCCTTTCTATCATAACCGGTTTTATCCTTAACCCCTTTTTATCATAACCAGTTTGATCCTTAACCCCTTAAGGCCCAATGCACACAGGCGTATTTGCATTGCTGTATCCGGAGCGGGCGTCCGCCTTCGGATTCCGCAGCAAATACTACCCATAAACATGCTATGGTAAATCGCTTTTCCATGTCCATGAGCGGAAATCAATTGCGATTATATTGGCTGAGCCTCATAGGCCACACTAGATGGCAGACCCGGAAAGGTCGTCTTCAAGTCTCTAAATGCCATAGCAACCCACTAGGACCCTGTGATCACATCTTCGGGATACGATGAGTGACAGAGGGAGCCCCATCCCTCTGTTAGCCTTTTACATGCCGCAGTCACATTGTTCGTGGCAAGTAAAGGGTTAATCAGCTGGGATGGGTGGTTTCTCTGGTCCCTGATCTTAGAGTGAATGCTGAACTAACATCAGACAGCTGAGCGCCTGCTCTCCCTGTCACGGGAGACCTGCAGCAAGCTTCTGCAGCAGCGCAGTGACAAAGCGCATGTTTCACAATAAAGCCCCTTAACGACTGATGTTAAAGGCGTAAGGGCGGTCGTTAAGGCGTTTAAGGGCCAGCCTGTGCACCAGCTTTCCTGTCCCCAATCCTGAAAGGTTTTGGGCTATTTAGTTTTTCTCTTTCCATCAGTAGATGCCAGCGCAATCAATCTCTATACTGTGAGAAGGTGCCAGTTTGTGTCTGATCTGCTAGTACTTGACCTGAACCACCCAGCTTTCCTGACCGCTCAAATCTGAACTCGGCTGTTCTACAACTACATCCCTATCTACACTCTCTGGCTTCACACTGACCAAGTGCGTCAAACTGCCTCTTCAGGCCACTGTCACACATGCTGTTTTTTATCGCAATTAGCGTGGCGTCTCGAGCACCACACTAATAACGGTACAACCTTCCATTGATTTCAACGGGGCATCGCAGACCTTTGATTGACTGCTGTGATTTTCGAGCGATGTCAGTGCTACTTTGACGTGTTTTAGCACTTTTTAACGCATCTCATCACAATGATAGGCGTTGTCGAAAATTGTGGCATTAGAATCACCGCGATTTTTGAGCACTGTCTGTTCTATTTTTGCCCGTTTTAGCACTTTTTAATGCACCCCATCACCCATCACAATGCAAAAAAAGGCAACTGTAAAATTGCTGCGATTTCAAGCGTAGTTTTCAGAACACATGTGTAAGTGGCCTAAAAGACTATTTTTAGGGTAACAGTCTGGTGGTCACGGCAGTGAAGACCGAATCCCAATTAGTGGAGTGAAAGGATGAAAACTGGGGGACCACAAGTGTTGCCACTGGATCAAGTTAAATCAGTTGTGAGGCATGGCGGATCACATCTGCTGCTGGATGTCTTTACACAACACCAATGTCTGCCTGGGGTTGGGGCCCTTTTATGCAAAAAATGAACGGCAGATTCCAAATCCTCAGCGAATAAAGTTGATAAGAGGTTTAAGAAATCCCCATTGATTGCAAATGTGGGGTGTAATCAGCGCACATTACCCGATGAAGAGAGCTGCTCACCGTCCACCATATTGCCCCTGTACAGACTCTTGTGCCGTTCTACATAGTCCCACTCCTCCATGGAGAAATAAACCGTTACATCCTCACATCGTAGAGGGACCTGCAGAACACAATGATAACATAATAAACATCACATGAAGGTTACTCTGTTCTTTATCTGTTGCTTCAAGCTGGACGTGTCTTGGAAATTCTACAAATTTTTTTTTCTTGCCTTCCAAATTTTTGCTTTCCTTTTACCTCTCCAGAAATTAGCTGGATGATCTGGTTGGCGAGTTGTAGAATCTCTTCATCGTAACTTTTGTTCTGTATCACTGAGGTGGGATGAGGCATCGTGATGGGCTCTTCCGATGTTTTCCGCGCTACAATGTAGTCCTGTATATCAATAGATGAAGGGTACATAAGCTGTAAAATATTAAGGTATCACATACGGTAGTAGTGATGTCATTGTCACATCCTAACAGTCCCCTCACCTCGCCGGTCACCAGGTAGATGATCTTCAGGGTTAGTTTGAGGATCTTCTGAGACAGGTGACTGCTGTCACTGCCCATCCTGAATACTCCGCAAACGGCCGCTAGCGTTCGCGGGTTGTAGTGACGGGAAAATCTGTAGGCAGAAATAGTTTGTTATTGTGGAGGTAAACTTTTACATGAAAGGTGATATAGCCCTTTAACCCTTTCGAATCCTATTTGTATCCTGGTTTTCCTAGGGGGCTTACTCTTTTTCTGCTGTTATACAACAGCGCTATCTGCTGGCTAAAGCCAGTACTGCATGAGGTGACACGCTGGATAGGCTCCGACAGCATAGAGGCTGGCAATATACAGTAAGAGAACCCCGACAGATGTCTTCCAACATTGGAGCTGTACAGCCTTAAATCATAATGTCTTCAGAGGTCAGACAGTGGATTGGAAAGGGTTAAAGCCCAACGCACACGGGGGTATTTGCATTGTGGAATCCGGAGCGGGCGTCCGCCTCCAGATGCCGCAGCAAATATTGCCCATAAACATGCTATTGAAAATCGATTTTCCATGTCCACGAGTGGAAATCAATTGCCATTTTCCGCTCGCTGAGGGAACAATCGCAGCATGTTCCATTTCGGTGCAGACAGTTTCTATTGAAGTCAATGGAAGCCATCCAATCCACGGACCTTTCGCAGCTGACACTGTGGCATAATCTGTACTCCGCATGTGCGCCAGCCGGCACATTCGCAATGCAGATTATGAAGAATCCGGACAGGTACACAGGGATCACTGGCTGGGCACAAGGTTGGATTCCTCTGCGGGATCCCGTATACTGAATCCGAACCGGCCGTGTGTAGAGAGTCTGGCAGCAGATCTGACCTATTAAGGCTTAATTAACACTGCTAGACCATTAGGAGGAGATTTATCATATACGACCTTGATGTGTGACCTTTGGTCTAACGACACTTTTACACAGGACGATTCTCCTTTAAACGAGCGCACAAGCGAATGACGACCCCGCTGGTTGTTGGCGCTCCTGCAGAATGTTTAGACAGGCAGATCATCGCTGAGAATTGTTCTCCTCTCATTCTACGTAAAGCGCTGAGAGTTTAGATGTAACGAGAAGTGAGCGCACCAGCGATGAGTTTTACGCAGGCTGAAAATGAGCGACAAAAAAAAGTGCGCGAAGGCTCGTGTTTAGACGCAACGATCATTGTGCACTTTTGTTTGTTTGGGTGACAATCGTTATGTTAAATTAGGTGCAAATACCTTCCTTCTCTGTGCTGTGAAAGTTGGAGCTGGAAATACCCCTCCTCACCCCCGGAGGAGGTGTGCGACATTTATAAATGTTATAAACCAGGTCTAAACCGTGGCACCACCTAAATCATGTCCAGGAATTGAGGCTAAGGCCTCATGTCCACGGACGGGTCGGATTCTGCATGCAGGAGCCGCGAGCGGAATCTGACCCTGCCTACAGCAGGCGACCCTGCTTACCTGTCCGGGGCTGTACTGCAGATGTTTGCAGAAGCGCCGGCCGGCGCACATGTGCAGTGCATTTTTTTTTTTTCAAACTCCTGATTTCCCGCAGAATCCGCGGCCTGTCCGCAATGTCAATTGCAGATGGGCCGCGGATCAGACGGCTTCCATTGACTTCAATGGAATGGAAGCCGTCCATGCGGGAACCGCACTAAAACGGAGCATGCTGCAAAAATTCAAGTGCGGACAGCCATGGTTCCCTATGGGCGGGTTGAACTGCGCATTCTTCAATTCAAATCTGCCTGTGGATATTAGGCCTAAAAGTAAGATGATGAAACCAGGCGTAAATAATAAAACAAATGGTCACGTACGCTACCTACACACGGGTGAGCGTGATATCGGGCCGAAAACTCAGATATCATGTTCACCAATGTCCGTTTTCACGCCGATGCGAGGCTTTTTCTGGCAAAACCCTCCCATCACTTCTATGAAGTAGCGATTCTCGGGCGCGGCATTCCGGTGCGTTAGAGGAGTGGCAAGTGTTTCCCATTGTTCTCGTACCGCACATCCGGCGATATGTTTTACTGTACCATTGAAAACAACGGACGATGTGTTCTGGGAAGCGCAAAAAGACCCGGCACGCCTCGATTTCTTCCCCCACCGCATCACTCGTGTATACGACTCCATTCAAAGCAAGGGGCTTCATGTTTACACGAGATTCGTGAGTCGTGCCCTCGTGAAATTGGCCCTAACTTAGAAAAGTCGCATCACAGAACTAAATCTGCTCGCACGAACTTTCAATAATCTCCCCCGAGGTTTCCATTCCACTGAACGAGTAGCGCAGCAGACCGCACTGGGTCTTCCGTAAATCGAATGGAGCGGAAGCAAACAAACTGTTCCCTCGGCTTTCTATCAATGTCAACGGAGAAAAGATAGAAAGGCTGGTTTCTGTTTGCGGTCCGTTTCTCTACGCCAGAAACAAAACAGAAAGATGGAATTACGTGAGGAAAGCGCGCGTTTTTTGAGCGATGCGAGAGTGAATACGCAGAATTATGGGGCTTCTCAATGGTTTCATTCACATCTGCGATGTTTCCACTCTTGATATCTTTGTAAATCGCAGGCTGTCCGCTCTTTCTGCGTTTTGCCTTTTCTTTTATTGCCCGCGTTTCCCTATGGAGACTTTGTTGTATCGCATCACAACGCACGCGCTTTTGATTTTTGTGCAATGCGGTTTCAACATTAGAAACTCCTATTGTCTATCATCTGAGAAAACCGCGGGCGGCAGCGATGCGGGCTCTCAAGAATCATGTAAGCAAAAATGTGATTTCCCTCCGATTTTCTCGCGCCGATATCGCGATTGCCAGCGTGAAGGAGCCCTAAGGCAGCGAACGCACGGCGCTTTCTGTGTACGTTAATAGAACTTGGTGCAGAAAAAAAGGGCTCGGCCCTTAAAAAGAGAAGACTCCAACACTTCTTCTGTAATAACCAGAATGACTTTATGGCCAAAAACGGGGTGCGTGTACACAATGCTCTGTGTACGATAAACCCATTTAGGCCGCCTGCAGACGAGCGGGTCGGATCCGGCGGCGAGAATTCTCGCCGCGAGACCCGACCCGAGCGCCTGCAGAGACGAGCGCGTACTCACCCGCGCCTCGCGGCCCCGGCTCTTTCATGTGCCGACTGACGGCGCATGCGCAGACCGGAGCCGGCGGCCGGGTGAGTTACGTTTCTGAGCGAGGCTCTGCGAGCCCCGCACAAAAATAGGACATGTCACGGTTTGTTTGCCGTGCGAGATTTCGCGCGGCTAAACCGCGGCCGTCTGCATAGGAGTGCGTATTGTAATGCACTCCTATGCAGGCTTTGAGCTGCGGAAATCCCGCGGGATTTCAGCCCGTGTGCAGGCGGCCTTATTTATATGTCACAACAACGCAGTCAACTACACTACAGCGCGCCGCAAAACAAACGGACGTGTAACCTGGCGAGCGCAGTGACGGCGAAGCCAATCCCCTCCCCCTCTGGGATCTATCACACGTGCGGAATATTCCCGTAAAACGCATCTAAAGACGCGCTCAGTCTACTGCGACGGGTTTCGCTCCGCGCACACGGGGCAGAACGTTCTACATCTTATGTGCGTCTTGTCGGCATATTCCGCACTTTAAACGGTCGCCTAGGCGATAGGATCAACAACAAAACAGGGGAGGGGGGGGGGCGCTGCAGTAATAACCCACGTTATGGACTTGTTACTTATGAAGCTGCCCCACTACACACAGGCTGATTCTACTGTCACTGTGCCGGCACTGTTCTGTATGTAGGTGCTCTGGCTGCTGAGGTAAGTAGTGCTGAGGCTCACTGTACACACCGACCTCCCCCCTGACAGCCGGGAATTACCAGAGCTCAGACCGGAACCAGCTGCCGTGACGTCACTTCCTGTGAAGCCGAACTGCCGTCACTGGGGAGGAGCTTCTGACGTCGGCAGGTCAGGTGACATTTTCAAGTCACATGACTTTGTAGTGGCGGTGGCTCTGGTGTAGACTAGTGTTATCAGAGCTCAGTGGGAGGGGCTGTCTGTATTTGGGTGGTCTGGAGGCTTTTGGAGGGTTCAGTAGAAAGGCACATGGGGGGCTATGAGGGATCCAGGGGGATATGCTTATCTATGCATGCATGAGCGCAGTGTTTTTGCGGAATGAATGATGCTTTTCTATTTTCTGCGTGCGTTGGCGTATTTTATGTACTTTTTCTGCTCCTGTTTATTTGTGCGCAGCAAAAAAAAAAAACTGCTTGGGTTGAAATGTCTTAGTGAGTCCCAGATGTGTTGTTCCTCCTGTGTCACATATCCAGCGTATTGCGCGTGCCTATTGACTTCTATGGGGACTTTTGGTATGCAAATGCACAGAAAAATAGAGCACGGTGCAGGGCGCTTTTTTATTTGTACAACCGCATGTGCAGGAAAAATACGCGCATGTGAACGAACGAATTGGGTTCTGTTCTCTGGATGTTGCATGTGTAAATGTTGCGTGCGCAAATGCATCCTTGTGTACCCGGCCTGACGCCCAAAACATGGAGTATTAACCCCTTCATGACGCGACCCCCCTTTTTTTTTCCATTTTCGTTTTTTCCTTCCCCCTTAAAAAAAATCATAACTCCTTTATTTATCCATCGCCGTCGCTGTATGAGGGCTTGTTGTTTTTTTGCGGGACGAGTTGTAGTTTTTAATGTACCATATAATGTACTGAAAAACTTCTATTCTATGTGGATTAAAATGAAAAAAAAAAATATTCCGCCATCTTTCAGTGCGTCTTGTTTCTACGGCGCACAAACTAAAAGAAAAACGACATGATCACTTTATTCTATGGGTCGGTACGATTACTAAGATACCAAACTTGTGTAGTTTTTTTTTTACTGCACTACTTTTTTTTTTTCAAAGACATTTCATTTTTTTCAATTATTTTCTGCGGTCATTTTGTGCGCGCAATAACTTTTTTATTTTTCCGTCAACGTAGTTGAGCGAGGGCTCATTTTTTGCGGAATGTCCCGTAGTTTCCGATAGTACCAATTTGGAATATATAAAACCTTTTAATTGCTTTTTATTACGTCTTTTCTGGGAGACAGGGTAACTGAAAAAGTGCATTTGTAGCGTTCTTTAATTTTTTTTCAGACGGCGTTCACCGTGCGGGGTAAATAATGCGCTGCTTTGATAGATTGGACTTTTACAGACGCGGTGATACCAGGCATGTATTTTTATTTTATGATTTCAATTTTTTAATAATCCATATGGCAAAAGTGGGGATGATTCAAACTTTTAGAACTTTTTTTTTTTTTACAATTGATAAAACTTTATTAATTTTTTTTTCACTTTACTTTAAAGTCCCCCTGGGGGACTACAACCAGTGATGCTTTGATCGCTCCTGCAGTATGACGTAATACTACAGCATTACGTCATACTGCCATTTGACAGGCAGTCTTATCGAGCCACCCCACGGGGATGGCTTGATAGGCAGTCTGCTAAGGTAGCCCTGGGGCGTTTCAAAAGGCCGATCTCACTGTGGGGGGGCCGTGTGGGACGTGTCAGGATTGACAGCCGCATTTAAAGGGTTAATAGCCGTAAATGTACGTCCTGGAGCGGGAAGGGGTTAAAGGGCTGAAAGAAATGGTACATTGGTGCGGATCCTCAACTTACTGCACTCCTTCTATTGAAAGGGTGAGATCTGCCGAGGATCCCTACTCAAATCCGCATTAACCCCTTCAGTGGCAGGTTTATTATTACCATATTACGGCAGAGAAATCTCTGGGGTTTGCTGCACTGACTATGCAGTAAAACCCCCGGAAGATTTCAGACAGTTTTCAGCACTAGAGCTGTCCACAGAAATCTTCCGGGCTTTCAGTGCAGCAAGCTCTGGAGATAGCCACTGAAGGGGTTAATGGTGTGGACTTTGGGATGGAAATTCAGCAGATTTAGATGTAGATTGTTTTGCTGAGGAGAATCCACCCCGTAAGAGCTACAGATAGGGCGCTCCGCAGCGTTGGTGTGGATCGTGGTGCGGTTTTTGCTGCGGATCTGCAGCAATTTCATTCCTTCAATTGAAGGTGTGAATTCAGCTATGCGTTCAAGTCCAAACCAATAGTTCGAATGTTGATGTGGTTTTTGCTACGTGTGAACGCACCCCAAGAGCGCCTTCACCTGGGCAGTAAGCGATGCCGAATTAAGCGAGGCCTCAGGTCCACGGGCGGGTTGGATTCCACCATGCCGAGGACCCTTCCCACCTGTGCGGACCGGCGGCGGCAGGCGCAAGGACCTCTGTACTGCGGATGGTCCGCACGGTTCGCCGTTGGATATGCGCAGTACACATTTTTTCTTTTTAAATCTGCTTTCTCTGTGGGATCTGAACGGATAATCCGGATCATCACGGGCGTCTGCCATTTCATTAGGTGAAAAACGCGTCGCCTTTTACTGTATGTGTATGTGCGTGTTAGATGTGTTTTTGATGTGTGCACGTTTTTTTTATCCGTGTTGCATCTGTATTCACTGCGTTTTTCACGCATGCAAAAAAACAAAAGAAGGCCTAATTAATGTCACTTTTTTTCCATGGTCTGCTGGCAACATGCATGAAAAACGCATGGTGAGTTTAGTCCACAGATGCGGAAAAAACTAGGAGATTTTTTATGTTAACCACGAACGATTGGTTTGCGAAAAAAACGCGCAAATGCAAATCAATGGTGTTGTATAGTGTCCCTATTACATCCGTAAAAAGTACAGGCAGAAAAATGCATGAATTCTGCGCCACGGTTTTAGCTTTATTTCACTGCAGTGCACCATACTGCCACCAGAGGTCTCTCTATACTTACAGCTACTATTATTATGAATTGGAACATTATGTCTTCTGTCCTGGAACCTACCAGACAGAGAACATGCTGTGGGTCAAGTTATAGGGAGTGTATGCAAATAAGGAAGATGGTACAATACCTCGGCAGCGCCACCTTTTGGATGACAGCATTCCTTTAAATCAATGTCTGACCCTTTTTTCGGGTCTTTACAACAATGATTGGGAAATAGGGAGTGTATGGCATGGACCACAGGAGGTTATTTTTACGTGAGCTGAAACCAAGTGACTAGTGACCAAATTATCTCTCTTCACCCTCATGGTGTCCATGTTTGCAGAATACGACTATGGCTTACATGCGCTCTTTCAAGTGACTGTTCGGATGATAATCGGCCGGCTAATAAATGGGTGTGTTGTGTCCTCAGAATAAGAGATGCTCTTACAGCTGCTCTATGTACTGGCTGATCTAGGAGGGTCCTGAATAAGGGACCCTTCTAATAACTGTATTTGAAAACGGATTTTCCTAATCTTAACAACCCTTTTAAAATGGCCTAAAGCAATAAAATAAAAACAAATGTGTCCAATTGTCATTTACAGACTCTTTATAGGCCAGTATTGCTTGTCTATTTCAGGACCTTGTCCAGGTGATGGGACTTGATGATTGGCTGACTACCCGAATGTGAGGATTTTGTGATTGATTCTGTCAATTGTTATAGTTGTTTTATACTTTGTTCTCAAAGGTGGAAACACCCATAAATAATTAAACCGGTTTCACAGAATGGTAGAGTTGGAAGGGACCTCCAGGGTCATCGGGTCCAACCCCCTGCTCAGTGCAGGATTCACCAAGTCATCCCAGACAGATATTTGTCTAGCCTTTGTTTGAACACTTCCACTGAAGGAGAACTCACCACCTCCTGTGGTAACCTGTTCCACTCATTGATCACCCTCAATGTCAGAAAGTTTTTTCTAATATGTAATCTGTGTCTCCTCCCTTTCAGTTTCATCTCATTGCTTCTAGTCTTTACTTGTGCGGATGAGAATAGGGCTGATCCCTCTGCACTGGGACAGCCCTTCAGATATTTGTAGACAGCTTTTAAGTTTCCTCTCAGCCTTCTTTTCTGCAAGCTAAACATTCCCAGATCCTTTAACCGTTCTCCATAGGACATGATTTGCAGACCGCTCACCATCTTGGTAACTCCTCTCTTACTAAAGTCAAGATATACTATATCCACTGCATTTCCCTGATTGACCCAGTCGGTGATTCTGTTATAGAAGGAAATTAGATTCGTCTGGCATAACTTGTTTGTTACAAACCCATGCTGGCTCTGGTTAAAGGAGATGTCTCGAGGAAGCAGTGAAATTTTTTTTTTGCCCAGTCCCCCTTATTAAGCATACATTACTAATCACCCATGTAAATGACTTTTCTAGCCGGTTTCTACTTACAGTTCTAGCGTTTCAGCAACTTATAAAAAGTTTCCCCAAGATGGCCGCCGGCTCTTTTCCCGTCGCTTGCTGTAGCCCGACGTGCACGCTCCCGAGACGCTACCAGCTGTGTCTCCATGACAACCAGACGCCCCGCAGCCGCCGACCGGACCCCGGGATTGAACGCGGCCGACCAGTCACCCACCGCCAGGCAGCAGGTAACCGGCGCTAGGCCCCGGCTCCCCAGCGCTAGGCGCCGGCTCCACAGCGGTAGGCCCCAGGGCCCAGCGGTCGGCCCTGGGGCCCAGCGGTAGGCTCCGGGCCCAGCGGTAGGCTCTGGGGCCCAGCGGTAGGCTCTGGGGCCCAGCGGTAGGCTCCGGGGCCACAACGGTAGGCCCCGGGGCCCAGCGGTAGGCTCCGGGGCCACAGCGGTAGGCTCCGGGGCCACAGCAGCAGTCCGTCACGCGTCACCCCCGTCAGTCCGTCACCCATCACTTACCTGGGCGGCTGGGCTGGGCGGCTCTGCTGGGCGGCTGGGCGGCTCTGCTGGGCGGCTCAAGTTCCTGCACCTTCCTCTCAGAGAGGATGGTAGCAGAATGGCTGCTCCAGCGCGCTCCCGAGAAGATACAGCTCATCTGCGCATGCGCAGAAGAGCTGTAGCGGCGAGCACACTGAAGCGGCTCGTGCTCAGAGCAGAAGACCGGACTGCGCAAGCGCGTCTAAAAAAGCAAGCCGCCAGCGAATTTAGACGGAACCATGGAGACGAGGACGCTAGCAACGGAGCAGGTAAGTGAATAACTTCTGTATGGCTCATATTTAATGCACGATGTATATTACAAAGTGCATTAATATGGCCATACAGAAGTGTATAACCCCACTTGATTTCGCGAGACAACCCCTTTAATTACTCCATTCTCATCCAAGTACTTGCATACATGCTGTTTAATTTGTTCAAAGATCTTTCCCAATATAGAAGTCAGGCTCACAGGCCTGTAGTTTCCTGGTTCCACCTTCTTCCCTTTTTTGAAGATGGGGACAACATTTGCCCTTTTTCAATCTTCTGGGACTTCTCCTGTTGTCCAGGAATTTTCAAAGATTATGGCGAGTGGTTCAGCAATTACCTCCGCTGCTTCCTTTAGTTTGGGAGACGGTCATGCAATTTTGTATATAAGCTGTGGGGGAAGGAAGAAACCTGTTAGGCCATGTCACCAACATGACGGCCATTTTTAATACCGCCATACCGTTTGAACTAGCTTTTCCAATACGAAGGTAGATGTGTAATATATGAAACTGGCAGAAAAACAATAGCATGCTTTATTGTAACATCACTTTATTCATTCTCATGTTAAAACAAGGATTTTTTTTTCCATTATAGGCAAAGTGATTGATGGTGTTATCTGAAGCAGAACTTGTTGAAATCATTCATATCTCAGGTGAACGAAGCACACATTTCATCACTATTTCTATCAATGTCACCCAACCTGACCTCCCATTACCCACAGTGCAGTTGCCAAATCTGTTTCCAAGTACTGCGAAACAGGTTCTGTTGCTGATAAACCAAAGTTTGAATGACCAAAAACTGTTATGGATGAAGCATCAGCAACTACTGTCCTGGCCCCACTCATCAGTAACACTGCGGGGGCTGTAGCAAGCCCAAATGACGAAAAGAAGGGGACTTGGGAACCCGCTCTCAGGATTGGTGGAGGTCTGAGCGTTGAGACCCCCCACAATCAAACTTTTAAAATCTATTCTGTGGATAGGTGATAAAAGTCAATCTTGGCACAACCCATTTAACCTACACCTCCTACTTGTGCTCTGTTAGAGAGAAGGGTGGCATGCCTCCTCTGGATGGTTTTCTAGGCTCACTATGGCCACATGGAGTTTTAAAAGAAAAGTACTTTCTCACTCATAGACAAGACACACAGTGCAATTATTTCTGCCAGCCAATCAAGGAGCCCCCTAATTGTTAGTGACTGATCTGTGATGGCTGATGAATAGAGATGAGCGAACGTGTTCTAAACGAACACTTACGCACCCAGACACCGGCTTTACCGAGGACTTCAGTGTCCGCGCGTAAAGATTCGGCCGGCGCCGGGGGGCGGGGAGAGGCGCGGCGGCGCGGGCGGCAGCAGCGGGGAACAGGGGGGAGCCCTCTCTCTCTCCCTCCCCCCCCCACTCCCCGCCGCACCCCCCCGCGCTGCCACGGCGACCCCCGAACTTTTTTCGCCCGAGCACGGAATTGCTCGCAAAGTTCGGTGCTCGGGCGAAAAGGGGCGGAGCCGAACACGTTCGCTCATCTCTACTGATGATGCATTATCTGTATGTCTGAACAAACTACAGACACAGAGGAAGAAGTCCGAAAGACTTCGGTAAAGGAAATTACGCCTTTCACTGTCCTAGACCAACAGGGATCTCACCATGAACCCCTTCTCTTCCCTAGTTCTCCCGGAATGTCATCATTAACCTCCTTACTGCCCCAGCCCACCAGGACTGTGATCATTAAAGGATTTGTCATGCAATTAAAAATTTACTTTCTCTGTCAAATGATGAACATCTTGGAGATGATTTTTGCAAAAACTATTTCAGTTTAAAATTGTGATCCAACAGAGAAAGATGATAGTTTATTGTATGGGGATTTTAAACCCCTTCACTGCCCTAGCTTACCAGGGATGTTACCAATAATCCTCCCCCCCTCCAACAAAATGTAATTGTTGAAGTTGTTGTCCCACAATTAGTCATGCTTTTTTCTGTTAGCTGATGCTGAACATCTTGGAAAAGCATTAAAAAAACTGAAAAATTGTAATGTTTTGCATGAGCTGATAGACAAACATGACATTTCATTGTACGACAACTTCTTTAACTTCTTCCCTGCCATAGATAACCAGAGTTGTTATCATTGACCCCTTAACTGTACAAGACCACCATGAATATAAGTCATTGTTGAAATGGAAATAAATTATATCTGGCTGTTTTGCAGAGAGATAAAACAATATTTCTTTTAGTCATTTCTTATAAACCTGCGAGGAGGAATATTCAGGTATGCCGGCGGTTGGGCGCCCACACACTGTTTTTGCCTCCACACTGCATTAGGCATACCCAGTATGTCAGTGATTGAGTTTGTTCTTTTCTGATATATTTTGTAGGTCTTAGGGTTAAACAGGTCTGTGCCATCCGCTATGAGCTGGCAGCTTAAAGCTTCAGGATCCTAGAATGTTACAGATGAAGCATTGTTATTGGGTACTCGTATAAAATACACAGGGATGTCTAATGGATTAGCAGCAATGGTGTTGTTTAAAGTCCATGTAATAGAAGATGTTTTCTAAGGTGAGCAGATCAAAATGGGACAAAGGGGTGTGGTCAGGGGCGGGGCGGGGCTTAGCAAACATATGATTTTACCTCCATCGTTATAAAATATATAGGGCCATTTAAAAAAGAC